>NW_028258315.1:71710000-72335000 GCF_053883595.1 Heterocephalus glaber | reverse complement strand
TACAAAGTCAAAATTTCACATTCCAGCTAAGTCAAATTAATGAATGAAGTTGATTAAATTCAAGTAAATACCTTTGAAATAGTTAATCAAATTTGCTCTATGTTTTCCTATATCATAAATGTGAACATGACATACAAATGCACATGATATTAAAATTATATCTTAGAGGTATTTCCAATGCAGTTCAACATAAAATCTCTGCCTGCGTTTGGAAGACAGTAGAGAGTGGTGGTGGTCTGGGTAGCCTGGAATACAGGTGACTTGTCGGGAGAAGGCAGCCACTACTGCAATCCAGGCAGCTCTTGCTGCATGAGTGTACAGACCCAGGGTGATCATAATTTCCAGTTTTTCAAGATAAGCTGAATATTTGGATTTTGATATGACATTTTCCTATCATTGGATATTGGACCCAATTTGTCCCCTAAGCTTCCTGTGCTTGACTGTGGCACAAGGTTTTCCTGGTTCTCCTACAAATTCTCTGACCATTCTTTCTTCTTTTCTTACAGTCCCTAAGCCATGCTTTCAGTTTTAACCAGCCTACATGATTTCCTTAAGCAATCTAATCCACTTTCATGGTTTTAAACCTTGCCTTTCACACTGAAGACGCCTGTATCTGAGTCCTCTATGCTAACTTCATCTTAGAATGACTCATTTTCCAACTATTTGCTAGCTATCTCCATGTAAATTTCCCTCGTTTGTCCAAGTCAGCATGACCACAACTAACCTCATGAGCTTCCCTAAGCTTCCTTCTAACTGAATTATTTTCCTCTTGTGTTTTCCTAGACCCTGTTTTCTTTCAAGCTAATGCCATAATCATTTGCTAGCAGCCAAACCACACACCTACAACTCTATCTAGTCCCCTTTCTTCTCCCTCACTAAAATATAGAACATTTAAGTCTCACTAGTTGTGTTTACAGACACTGTTTTTTCAGACACATCCCCTCTTTCACAGTTCCAGGGAGTCTGCCCTGGGCCTCATGTGATTCATTATAATAGTCTCCTAACTGCACTTTGTTGTTCTCAGTCTCCCGGTTTTCTCCAAATAATTCTGTACCATGTTACCACAGCCAGGTAGGCTAAAACGAAATGCTGCTACTTTCTCCTGCCCACAAGTCTTTGGAGACTTTCAGACAACTGAGTTTACTGAAATTCTGCAAAGCAAAGTCTGATCAATGACAAGTAAGATTAAGATAGGAAACTCAGCTCAGGAAGTGATGGTTTTCAAGGCCAGAATGGAGTGAGAGTGAGATGCAGTGGATAATTAAGAGTAGTTAATGATCAAGGCTGATGGGAGGCGGAGATAGATTCAATTATTTTCTTATTCAGAAGGTGGACTAAGTCATAGCCTTTGTCCCATTTTCCTTTTTAAGATCCTGAGCTAAACAGTTATACTGAGCCAAGGGCTCGTTTTTATCTTCATAAAGGGAGATGTATTTCATGCCATATAACTCCATAGTTTGAAAAGGGTTTAATTAATCTCTCTGTATAATTTTTCATTTCAAATGTTTATTGTTCGATTTTCTACCTGTTTTGAAGATGGACAGATCTGTCAGCCTTAAAAGAAATGAGTTTTATGCAAGCAGTATAACTGTTGTATTTCATGGCTCTGCTGACCTTGATAAATTTTTCTAGTTTTGTCTGCCTTTGTTTATTTTTGCCACAGGATTCCTTTGAAGCAACCCCAGTATCCATAATTTCTTATCACTTTAGTGTAAGGGTTAGCAGAAACCACTGGAGACTTTACTGTGTTATGAAAGGCCCCAAATTGCATGACAATCTTGTTTTACAGGTTTCTTATCTCCCTTTCATTTGTTCAGTTGCTCCTCACCAGTGACTTGCAATGTCACCCAAATCTTTTGAAAGAAATAAAAAGATTTTGTTCTGAAGCCTCTTTATCTGCAGTTAGTGTTGTGTTCTCCAAGCCACTGGTGATTTGTGACATCATTGGATTCCCATGGTGCACCATACCCATTCACAAAAGTAATCTTGTAATTGTACTCCATTATTCACAACAGTTCCCTAGAATTTTTCAATAACAGCACTCCTTTACTGCTCTAAAATTCTGATGATACCAGGTGAAAATCTGAATTATTCACTTTGCTTAGATATTGTCTTTTTATCATTATTGGATATGAATGTCTAATATTTTAAATCAATATGTTTATTGGTACAATTTAAATACACATAATGATCACATTCAGCATAGGGAATTTGTTCCTGTATATAATGTATCTTGATTCTTCTTTTCTTCCCATTCCACTCCCCTCCTTTAGGCCCCTCTTCCCTCCGTATTTACAAAAGCTTTGTTTCCATTTTTTCCTTCTTTTCTCATTTATTTCTTTTCCTTTCCTTTCTTTCCGATGTAAGAATTAAGATGGAGAATTATAGAAAGCAACAAAATTTTAGACTCATGATTCAATACATAGTATTATAAATGATAAGTAGTACTTTTCCATAAATTTTTTTCAGGAAAAATAGCAGCTAATTATAAATGGTAAATAGAGGAAAGAAAATATAGTTTAAAAAGTAACAGTTTTAAAAAATTTGTTTAATCTTATTTTAAAATAAAAGACCTTAGAAGAGTAGTCTAACAATAGAAATAATGAGGAGGCTTTGTGTAAATATCTATTAAGTAAATTTTAAAGTTTTTCTGTTTGAAAAATAGACTGTACAATCAAATAAATTAGCAATAGAGTAAAAAGTCCTAATACATAAAATGCCAAAGAACATTGAACAGGTGGTTGATAAAGAAAGGAACAGGATGCTGAAGAATACATGAAAAGTTATAATAAAAGACAGAAACTACAACTTAATCCAACGTGTAGAATTAACACAAGCACACATATCCCATAAAATAAAGTCATCAGAATAGAGCAGACTACTGATGATGGTGTTGGAAAATAAGCATTTTCAAACAGTGATTACATCATGGAAGTAACCTAAGTTTGTACCCAGAACCAGTTAAAGCAAAGTAGGCAGTCAGAATAATTCAGCACATTTATCCTGGCAGAAAGAACAGCTACAGTTTTGAACAGCTAGTTTATTGAACTATCCTAAAATTTTAAAAAGCCTTTATGCTTCAAAAATATTTGATAGTGTTCTTTATAATTATAATAAGAAGAAAAACTGAACAAATCAGAAACTGTCCATAAATTGAAATGTAAAACAGCATATAATTATGAGTTTAAACTAATTAGAAAATGAGAAATTTAAAATGTTATATCAAAAATGAAAGTAAATTTGTGTATGTGGAGTATAATGCCCATTGTGGAAAATAAAATAAAATAATGGTGTAAAGAAATGCAAAGCAGGGGTGATTATTTTGAAGGAAGAGATTAGAGGTAATTTTTATTTTAAATATTATAGTTGTCTTTATTCTCCAACTATTCAACAACCAACATTATTTTCTTGTATTATTTACTTTTAAATTTTATATTTTTGGGAAATTGTCAATGGCACGGTTCAAAAATTAATGGTTTTCTATTTTTCTGGGAGTTTGTTTGTTTTATACTGGTAACATGATTGGAGTTTTTTCAAAAGGTAGGAATTAATATCACTATTAACAAAAATTTTTGATAGTCTTAAAATGATTGTATTTCTTCTAAATTTGGAATTATAATTAATCCACAAGTTCACTGACCTATTTTGAGAAACATAAGAACTCATAGCTATGGTTTTGTTGCATTTGAATCTTCTGATCAGTGTTTGCTTTTGTCAAAGTCCTTTGCAATGTTTAAGTTCTTATTTACCTTCTCATATGCCATTTACTCTGGAGCATGATTAGTATTATCCTTTGGTGGCAAGGAGATGAAAGTGAGAAATTTGTGGTAGTCCAAAAGTTTTTAAATGGGTGGAAAAATAAATTTGGGGTTTTGGCTTTTAAAATGGAATTCAGGCCATATGATTAAAATAAGGGTTCACACAAGAATATCTATTTAACCATGTTTGGAGTAGCTTATTTGAATCTGAACAATACTGGGTCCCTTAATAAAATTTTCCCCCCAAGGAGAACTGTAACAAGATTAGAATTTTCCTCTTTTAGAAGGGGGGCTAAAGCCACAGGTTATGTCCTACTTTCTCTTTTGTAAGATCCCTGGCTAAAGAAATTGTATCAAGCCAAATCTTTTTTCGTCTTCAAAAACAGATAGATATATTTGGTCCGACATGAACCAAAATTTTGCAATGATTGACATGTAATTCAATGAAGCTTTCCTAAAATATGTCACTTCTGGTGTTAGGACACTTTGGAAAAAAACAGCCATCGTCTGTTCAATAGGCTATGGTCTATGAATTTCTGCTCCAAAATATCAGCACAGAAGGCATCTGTGTGTGCAGAAAGCCCCCTCTGCTTTGCCTCTCAGATAGCTACCCATCATCACACCTGGCACTTGGTGCCTAACAATGCAATTGGGGCTTCAAATTGCATTCACCTCCATACAGTGTGAAAATGTGTAAGTTTTTTATATTTCTCCTTTAAATTTTCATTCTTCCTTTTATTCTCCAGGACTTTGCCTTATATCATGCTTTGAGCCCCCTCCAAATAGGCTACCTGTAAAACTTTTGTGTCAGTCAGGGAGGGTAAACTTTTCTCATTGATTCCCTAGTAAACAGAACAAACAGGAAAATTATCATGTTCCGTGTCAAATTATAGTGTCCCAGCAGATCGTGCTGGTTCTGACATCATGGACAACATGGTGGTAATGGGAACCATGGTATCAACCAACCTGGAGTATCAGCTCTAAAGTAGAGTCACAAGGCTTTGACTGCTTAAAGGCAGGGGTTTAGGTGACCATATGACACACAATGGGCCTTTCCAAGTTTTAAAGCTAAGATTCTGTTTTATTTTCTTTTGTACTTCATTGCATTCTTTCTCATGCTCTTTTCATTCAAAGATTCAATCCCAAGACAGGATTATGATACTCCACCAGCTGTTGTGTCAGGTAGGAAAATTCTAATTCCTTTAAGACTTGATTGGAGGGGAGAGATGGAAGTTGCCTGGTTTTCTCCAAAATTCTTTAAAGCAGTGATTCTCAATAGCAGTGGGTACAGAAAATTTGAATTTTATTTTGGCAGGGGGTGTACACATTGCTTTTTAAATAAAATAATAAGAGCTCAAAGACACTTTGTCTATGAAGGATACACAAAAGATAGAGCCTATGTTCTCTATCAGTGATTCTCAATGCTAGACAAGGTCATCACCATTTCTGAAAAGTGGGATGAGGATATTATATTTAGCAAAAGAGTCATGGATTAATAAAAATAGATTGAGAAGCACTGCTTTATAGACCAGAATTATTTTGAAGTTAAAATAAAATCATCCCATTTTGCTTATTTGGCAATGCAGCACAGGGTCTAACAGATAGTAGGTACTCAGTATAATTATTTGTTGAATGAATTAAAAGTTTAAATTTGTTCCAAAAATGGCATTTTGTATATCAAAGTGAATCTATCAAGATTTTATTTGTACAGCAAAGTGGCAAAGGTTGCTTTGAAAATACATTAGGGTCTTCAGAATTTTAATTACCAATATTTAAGTTGTTTCCTAAAGTTTAGTGGTATCGTTTGTAAGAGGTGTGTGTGTGTGTGTGTGTGTGTGTGTGTGAAGAAGTTGATTTTTATTTTAAACTGCATAGACCTTGTGCATTCATCTTAATTTGGAATTTTGATTTCTTGCAAAGAGGAAAATGGGCATAATTGTTTATTTATTTTGATTTTTTTAATTAAATGAAATACTGGCAGTCTGGAGTACTTTGAAATCTTTGATCCTTTTACATGTTAGATGGCAAGAACATAAAATCCAAACTCAGAAGACAATTAGAGAGACAGAGCAAGAAAAAAAAAATGAGAGTAAATATAGTAAAAAAGCCTGAAAGACAGTCAAGCCTGGAATCCAGACAAGGGTTTCCAAGCAGAGAACATTGTGGGTTTTTTTTTTTTTTTTTTTTTTTGGTACCAGAGATCGAACTCAGGACCTTGTGCTTGCAAGGCAGGAGGCGGAACCACTGACCTAAATCCCCAGCCAACATTGTGTTCTTGACTGCACTACTTGCTTGACCCAGCATCCTAAGCATAATCTTTGTTGTGTGTCCTGTGGACTTGTTCAGTTATGTTCCTGGCCGACTTCTTATCTTGAGACTTTAAGAATTTCCCCATTGAAAAACAGTAGTTTCATTTTCAACTATGAAGTCACTTTTGTCCTCTTGATGATATCTATAAATTACCATAACTTAAAATATCCAGTCTTTCTTTAAAGCATATTACTTGTCATATCCGAATGTGCCATTTTCATTTAAGATAGGGGAAACTTGGGAAGAGACTTTGACTTGTGCGGCTTCTACTTTGTTTAACATGCAGCATCTTTGTTTAACTAAGGACATCTATTCATGATAATTTATCAGTGTTAATAATGATAAGTGACCCAATCTGGAACTTTCTTTCAACTAAGTGTCCTGATTTCACTTTCATGAACACAGTGCAAAAAGCAAAGTACTTATTATATATCATTCCTGGGTCAAGCACTATCAAATCATTTGAGGCAGAAACCCTGCCTAAAAAATCAAAGCTCTAGAGTTGCCATCTGATTCAATAGACTTTATAGTCACTGAAAAATCTTGAGCAAATATGTGATTTGATAAAAGACATAGACTAAGAAATTTAGTCTAGCAGTTTTGTGTGTGTTTGATGAAAAAGATAAAGGAATCACATAGAAAAGTGAGAAGTTCAGATATGACATTTATATTAAAAATTTGCTATATTCCCACAAATAAAGTACAGAGAAAGGGAACAGTATAGTGTTCATATGAAAAGTAATGTTTTGGGTTACTTTATAGTTATTTTTTCCTCTTAAAATCGGATGGCTGGCTTGCCATATAATAACTTGCATAGATTTTTTTTGTTTGTTTACCTCTAAATAGAAACAGATTTACCTTTTTAAAATGCCTTTTAACTGACTGGTGGGACAACTTCAGTTACTTTTGAAAAGTTGCATGTCCTTTGCCCAACCATATCAGAAAAGTGAAATGGCTATTGTAACATCTCCTTCCACACTATCCCAAAATTCCAATACTGAACAACTCAAATAATCAGGTCTTTGCCAGTGTAGGAGCCAAGCAGATTTGCTCTAATTTATTAAAGTTCAAGATACCTACTTCATGATTTACAGGACATAACCCAGACTAATTAATTCAATGAATATTTCAAATATTTATTAAGAAATTTCTAGACAGTAGATGCTACACTCTAGTGATAGACATACAAATTAGAGTTGAAAATAGATCCTTGGTAAACCATATTGTGATCTAATTTAATGTTATTTGTGATATTTAAAGTATAATATATAAAGGAACAAGCATCTAGAAATAAAATTTGAATCCTCAGAAATAAAGTGAATTCTGAGCTGGATTAGGAAGGATAAATCTGAGTTTACCAATTAGACAATGGGAGGAAAGGTAGAGTAGGGAAAGAGAACAGGATATGGAAACTCTTAGAAATAGCAAAGCATATGCAGGTGATTAAGTCTCAGTAAGTCAATTGATATGGAGTCAAAGCCAGGTCAGTATAAATCTGATTTGGAGTGAGAACACTTTTCTTTTTTGAGTCATGTTTCATCTTGTTCTTTTTATTTATTTAAATAATATGTACTGGAAGCATTATATGTGATTATTATTGTGCTAAGTGCTAGAGATGCAACTTTTTTCTAATGATTTAGGAAATTAGGTATAAACAAGTTACTGCCATACAGTGTCATAAATGCTTCAATTATAATAATGGTTAAGTTTGTCCAGTCATAAATCAGATGCCTGAGTACAGAAGCTACTTGTGTCATTTACTAATTGTGGAAACATGGGAACATTATTACTTATCTGATGAAATAACCTCATAAATTTTTCCTAAGCATTGAGTAAGTTAAGGTTGGGTGAGTTACAACATTTAAGCTGCTTAAAACAGATCCTGACAAAAAATTAGAGTTCAAATATTATTAGCCACAACTATATTAATCATTATTGGTACAAGCATTGTGACAGCACAAAAAAAGAACAACTAACTCGATTGAGCGAGGTCAGAGAAAGAATCTTGGTAGAAGAATTCTCTAAACATAGACATAAGGATACAGGGATAGTGGCTAAGTGCAAAATACTTTAGAAGGGAGACTTTATGACCAAGGAGGCAGCATGTTCAAAGGCTTATTTAAACAAAGTATAGCAAAGTGAGGGAATTACAGCTGGCAAAATAGGGCAAAGATATATACAGGAAGAAAGAGTAGAGAAAATGAGCCTAAGAATGAGATGAGATGGAACATCACCAAATATAGTAGCCTAAACTCTGTCATTATGACAATAGAAAAACATTAAAAAGTTTTATGCTGGAGAATGACACAGTAACTCTGGGTATCAGGTGGAGAATACGCTGGAGAGAGGCAAAACTAGGAAAAAAAAAGAGCTGAACTCAACAATCCAAAGAAGAAATCATGGTGGCTTGCTCTTAAGTCATGGAAATGAAAATGAAAAGTTGGTAAATTTGTGACATATTAATGAGGTATAACACATACGACTAGTAAACGATTGAATATCGAGATAGGAAAAGAAAGAATTTTCTACCTCATAAATTCCTAACAGCTCAAAGGCCCGAGGTGCCATTTGTGGAGGTCTAAATCATGGAAAGGAAGATCAGATTTGTTCAGAAAAATACTGAATTCAGTGTCAAGCATGCTGAGTTTGAGATGTCTGTGTTGCATGCAACTGGAAATATTTGGATATGTGTGTCTGAGCTCAGATGATATCTCTTACCTAGGGGTGGATTTTGGAGATACCATCATTGAATTAAGCTGTGTCACCCAGAGAATGTGATGTGGGCCAAAGAAAGCACAAATGATTTTAAAAATAAAGAGTCAAAAAATCGAGCGTAAAATAAAGATTGAAAAAGACAACTTAGGTGTGGAAGAAAGAACAAGAGGATGGGTTTTCAAAAGAGAATCCGGTCTAATGACACGAGTCTGGAAAATAAGTCATTGGAATTTTGCCTTAGTTACTTTTCTCTTTGCTGAGACAAAATACCTGACACCCAAATTTAAAGATGGAAAGGCTTATTTAGCTCACAGTTTGTAGGGATTTCAGTTCATAGTTGGCTGGGTGCAAGGTAGGGTAGCATGGCAAAGGGGCATCACAGCGCAGGGAGCAAGCAGCAAGCAACAAGAAACAAGCAACAAGCAACAAGCAAGGTCTCTCTCTCCCTTATATCTTATTCAGCCTACCCACCCTTAAGGCGGATAGCACTCACACCCAGGATGGGGCACCCTTAATCCTACCTAGAACTATGCCACACCCATCAGTGGACTAATTTAGTAATCATATATCCTTATATCCTTGATCCCAGCCTCACACACTCCAGATCCAGCCACCTCCAAAAAGCCCTACCTATGACCCCATGAGGTTTTGGAGGACATCTAGACATAAGCCATAACAGAATTTGTTATACAGAATCACTAGTGAATTTAATGGTCCAATTTAGGGCAAAGGGCAGCAACACATAAGAAAGCAGATAGCAAACATAACTAACTCAAAACATTTTGCTTTGAAGAGGAGAAAAAATGCTAACAAAACAAATAGACTAGAATTGACCATTTTTTTTTTAAAGATGAGAAGTATTGGCTATGATGGGAAGAAGGAAGGAGATACTTCCAAAGTTTAAAGATGTAATTCATAAAGGAGATGACTAATAGAACAAGGTCTTAACAGAAGCTCTGTGTGTGTTCTAGGAATGTGAATGAACAGGAGCTAACCATAATGTATGTGCATGTAAATCTGTATATATAGACATAGGAAGTCTTGGCGATAGCCATTCTTTATGGGATAAAATGGAATATCAGTATTGTTTTAATTTACATTTCTCTAATGCTCAGTGATGTTGAAGATTTCTTCATGTATTTCCTGGCCATTTGTACTTCTTCTAAGAAGTGTCTATTAATTTTTCTTGCCTATTTTTGATTGATTCTTTTATTTGGTCAAGTCTAATTGAGTTCTTTATAAATTCTATCTATTTGTCCTTGGTCTGAGGAATAGCTGGATTTTTTTCCAATTCTGTAGCTTATCTCTTCTCTTTGTTGATTGTTTATTTTGCTGTGTAGAAGATTTTTAGTTTAATAAAATCCCATTTGGTGATTCTTGGTACTATTTCCTGTGCAACCAGGGTTTTGCTCAGAAAGTCCTTGGTTAAACTATGACTTCAAGGATTTTGCCTATTTTATCTGGCAGCATGCTGTTTCTGCTTTAACAGTTAGATCTTTGATCCATTTTTATTTTATTTTAGTATATGGTGAAAGACACGGGTCCAGATTCAATCTTCTGTGTGTGGGCAGTCAGTTTTCTCAGCCCCTCTGACAAAGATCATATAGTTGAAAGTGTTCAGGGTTGTTTCTTCAACTTCTATTCTGTTCCATTGAGCCATGTGTCCTTTTCTGTGCCAGAACCATGTTTTTTTTTTATCACTGCAATTTTGTAATATAACTTCAAATATGGGGTCGTGATGCCTCCTGCTTTGGTTTTGTTGCACTGGATTACTTTTGTGAGTCTTTTCTGTTTTTATATGAACTTTTGGCTTGTTTTCTTTAGTTCTGTGAGACTGTTAGTATTTTGATTGGTTAAATCTGTATATCAGTTTTGGAAGTGTGGCCATTTTGACCATATTCTTTCTTTAAATCCAGAAACGGGATATCTTTCCATTTTTTTTATATCTTCTTTGATCTCTTTTTTCAGATTACTCTAGTTTTCATTGCAGAACTCTTTCACTTCTTTGATCAGGTTAATTCTTTAAGTATTTAATGTTTCCCAGTTCTATTGTAGGCCATATTTATTTTTTCCTAATATCTTTCTCAGTAAGTTCATTATTGGTTATTGTGTTGATTTTGTATCCTGCTACATTGCTGAATTGGGTTATTATTTTCCATAGAGGATCACATCATCTTCAAATCAAGATAATTTGACTTCTTCCTTTCCTATCCTTATCACTTTTATTTGTTTTTCTTGCCTAATTGCTCTATCTCAAGAACTCAAATAATATAAGATGCTGGCAAGGCTGTAGGAAAAGAGGAACCTTCTACATTGTTGGTGGGCATGTGAACTAGTACAACCATTATCAAATCATATGGCGATTCCTCACAAAACTAAAGCTAGAAATTCAATTCAATCCAGCTAGTCCCCTTCAAGGTGTCTTCCCAAAACAGTTAAAGACATCATATTACAGTGATACATACATACTCATGTTTATAGCAGCACAAATCATGATAGCTAAAAATTGGAAGCAGCCTATATGCCCATCAGCAGATGAGTAGATAAAGAAAATGTGGTATGTACAAACAACGGAGTACTACTCTGAATAAAGAAGGATAAACTTAAATCATTTAGGAAAATGAATATACCTTAAGACTGTATTATTAATTGAATTATACCAGACACACAAGCTTAAAAATCTCCTGGTTTCTCTTATATGAGAAAACCAAAATACAACTAAAGAGCAAAGTAAAAGATAGATAATAGGAAGTAAGGAAATAGATCTTTCTCAAATGGGAAGGAGATCAAGAAATGAAGGGAGGGGGGAGGTAGGAGGAGAGAAGAAGGAGATGAGGGACGGGGATTTAGCTCAGTGGTTCTGCCGCCCGCCTCACAAGCACAAGGTCCTGGTACCAAAAACAGAGAAGGAAATGAAAAAAGTTTTAAGATATGTTAAGTACATGTACCAACTCCCCACAAGGAATGTAAACATTATGTACTGCAAAACATGTACTAATAAAAAAATTAGAAAAGAAATAATTAAGTCAAGTTAGGGAAGGATTTAGGGAGAACAGAGATTTGGAAAAATGTACTGTGAGAATGCCACAAAATACTACATAGAAAATTTGAGGGTCAGTCCTGGGAATTCACTTGAAGCTAAAGACTATGAATTTTTATGATACCAATCTGTGAAGATGCTTTATTTTCTTGATATAGTGATCAAGAACCAAGAAAGCAGACATGTTTTAATCTAAGGAGAAGTAGTTACTGAGTAGATTGAGAAAAACGGTAATGTGTATCAATGATGATGGCAAGATAATTGAATTACAAATTGTGGGTTCAAGGAAAATATGATGAAAAAGGAAGGGAATAGGAAGAAAGCATAAAATATAGAGACTAGAGTTCTTAGTAAGCTGTATGGAGCAGTCAGAAGAGGAATACTTAGATTTAAAGTTTTGACAAATTAAATATTTCTTGGCATAGTGGGATATTTTTATGTATGTGGGCTTTGTTTAGTTTGGTTTGATGTTTGCCATTATTGAGTTATGTGTGACTTCAGGAACATTTTTCTTAGAAAGAGTCTAAGATAAATCTTTAGGCTTTAACAGTGAATATCTTTTAAATATGATAGTAATCTGAGAAAATTAAGAAGAGAGTTGGTGTTCAAAAGAAAAGTGAGTGATGTTCTGGAAACAGGGAGCCTCTGATTTATCTTGGTGTCACCTATCTTTGCCTAATTTTCAGCTATCCTTTTCCCAGCTCATTTCAAGGATAAAAGACAGAGAACTGGAACTTCCCTGTAAATTTGTATACAAAACCAGAAATCTATTCTTTTTTAGTGTTACTTTTCCCTCATAGTTATAATTCCTTAAAACATTCTTTTATTTTAAGCAGGAGTAGAAAAAATAAGTAAATGAAGAGTAAAATATCATTTATATACATGGCTGGATTTTATGAAGCGCATATGAAAACTACAGATAATTTGTCATCAATTTTTTATCTCAGTTTCCTTTAGCTTAATCTCCTTGAAGGGCATCAGCATGGAATCAAGCAAAAGATAATTATTCCCAGAGAACAAAAGTAGAATACAAATCCATCATCCAAAGTTAAAGGAAAAAAGGTATATTTGGCTCACAGTTTGTAGAGGTTTCAGTCCATTATCAACTGACTCCAAGGCAGGGTGGCATCACAGAAAGGCATCACAGAGGAGAAACAGTCCATGGCAGGGAGAAGGTAGCAAAGCAAGTGAGGGGCAACCATAGCTCTTTCTGTCCTTTATTTTTCATCCAGGCTACTCAGGGAGGGTAGCACTCACACTCTTAATTCTAGGGACCTTGATCCTTGCATTGCACCATGAGTCAATCCCAGCGTCATACATTCTAGATCCAGTCACTTCTGAAAAGCCCCACCTATGACTGCATAAGGCTCTGGAGAGACATCTATACAAAGCCATAACACCACAATAACTTGGAATTGGTGATGTTTAACCAAACATTTCATTGAAACTTCTCTTTATCTTGCTTCTTCTTAGGTGAAAATTACTTTCTAAAACTTCCCTGTGTCCTCAGGGAGTGAAGGGCAGTATGTATGCTACTTCAAAGAGCAAAGCCATTTTCAGCTTTAGGCAGCATTTATTTTCATGGATATCATGAGCAAATTACAAATAATTTCCATCTCTTAATTAAAAATTAGACCATTAGTACCTCCAATTAGCAACAATTAGCTGTTAAATTTTATTTACTGTAAAAGACCTGACACAGAGTTATAAGTGTTCCCACAAACACACATGAAAATGTTTCATTTCTTTCTTCAAATACTGTGCACTTACTTTGATTACAGAACGGCATTTCTTTAAATGTACTAATTAATTGAATTTTTTCTTTTTAATAAATTCTGATAAAGATGAATTTGCTCTACTTATTCATGCATTCAGCCAATATTTACAGACTTCCTACCATGTTACTAGGAAACAGGACCATGTGGTATAGAAAAAATCCTTGCCCTTAATGAACAGAATCCAACAGAGGACAGGCTTATAAAGAGTGATCACTTACCATGTGATAGATATTATTAAGAGTCATCTGTAAAACTTGAGGGTTTTTTTATTAGGTTTATTGGTACATTTTTGATGTACATTTTGATCACATTTATCATAGGTTATTTGTACCTGTACATGATATATCTTGGTTCTTATTTTTTCACAATCCTCTTCCCTCCCTTCAATCCCTTCTCTCCTCCCTATACACAGAAGCTTTGACTTTGTACATATTTGTAAAAATATTTAACACAGGCATATGCATGCTGAGTTAGTATGTTCCTGCTGGTACTTTTACATTGTTCACTAAATTATAAAAATGAAGGCTTTTCTTAAAAACCTTTTCCTGTGGGACTACAGTTTCTATTTATCTATTCAAGTAATTTATCCTAAAGGGAGTTTAAGCAAACAGACTCTTCTGAGAAATAAACATCATTCTTTTCTCACCTAGTTTCCCCACCTCTAGGCAGGTGGATAGGTGTGTACAAAACCTTATGCCTTTTTTTATTATCCAGCAAGCTTTTTCTGTAAAAGTTCAGAGAGTAAATTGTTTGGGCTTTGCAGCCTGCATAAGACATGTCTCAACTACTCAACCTTGCCAATGTTGCATGCAAACAGGAAGGAACGACCAAGTATGACAAGGCTCTATTAAAGTTTTATTTACAAAATAGGCAGCAAACTGAAATTGGTCTTTGAACTATATATAGCTTGCCCATCCTTACCTTAATTGATGTATTTTCATACATATCTCAAACTAACTACTATTCACTGACATTTTTTATAAATTTTATGAAGTGCCTTCTTTAAAATTAGCATATTTTTGCTTTTTCATTTTATGAAAGGCAGAGAAAATGTCAGAAAGTCAGAGGTGGTATAAATGAATGAAGGTTGAGAAAAATTTCTTATTGTTTTAGTTTGTATTGCCTAATTGATTGGAGTACTGATGTATTAAAACCCTGTAGGTGTGTCTTTATTTTTCACATTCTCGTCACTTATTGGTCTTCAAGGACTTATTTTTATGTACCAGCAATAAGGTATCATCAAGTAGGAAAGTCAAATATATATTCTGTTTAATGTCCTCTTGATGTGATTTAGAATTCTGTACTTTTAGAAATTGAGAGAAAAGGTGAGAAATACATCATCCCAATGGATTTGTAGTAAAAGTATATTTTACACCTTTATCACACCACCTGGGATGGTTTTGTTGTTGCTGTTAATGTTGATTAGTGTTCAGTGAAGTCCCTCTTGATGTAGCACTATTAGCCATTCCTTTTCCCCGGGTGGCTTCTTCGCTCAGTACAACACTCTGGTATGCACCCTGCAGGTAAAGAAAAGCTTTCCTGGCCTTACCCAAAGGCCATGGGTTGCCCAGGACTGGAGAGATGACTGTCCTCTGTGGCAAGGGCAGAGCAAAATGCCACTTGGTGATGCAGCACACACATCCAGTGAAGAGACAGCTTCACAAAATTCTGACCCCTTCAATGAGTGATTACAGCAAACATACCGGCAGCAGTAGTATATGGTGTCACTTAGTAGTTTAGTCATCTACAAAAGGGCAGAGCTCCTGTAAAAGGCAACAGAGGGAAGAAAGCACTTTCAAGCAACAACAGATTTTGAAATAAGCTAATTGCATGCCTGTGAATCAGCACATCTGCTACTAAAAGCACAGGGTTCTTGTTGTAATCAGCAGCACAAAGTGGGCACTTGAGGCCCTGTCAGAGACTCCAGCCATGAATTGATTATGATTCAGCACTTGCCAGAGGCATGCTTGAGACATCTGATAGCAGGGAAATACTGTCTAACAGAAATGTTAACATTTCTCTAGACTGTATGTTAAATTAGTTTATCAGAAAGCAAACTACTGGAACTACATGATTGTGCATCCTTGTTGAAATGCTTTCTCTGAGTTAAACTTTAATATTTTAATCCCTTCCTTCTTGGAATGATCTATAATACAGACACTTAGAAAATGTCTCTAGCTTTTTTGAAATGCTACAATGGACATAATTGTCCATTATTTTACACCCAATGTCCCTTATATAACAAAACAAATGATGAACTACTCTTCAAGTTCAGTGCCTCACCAAGTATCTCTCACTCTATGAATTGATGTACTAACTTTGAACCATCAATGTGATGTAAAGTGCAATATACTTCTCTTTAGCTTGGTCATTAGGACAATTGGAACTAGAAGGGATGTGTTGCATGCATTCGGTTTTGTTCTCAACTGTTTGTTGATTCGCTGTGCTTTTAATTGCTCTTCTTACAATAGTGCTTAATTTGTAAGCCCCTCACACATTTAACTTGGAAATACAATTCTCTAACTCCTAGTAAAAACATAAATGAAGAAATGCCAATGGGGTTAAGGGAAGTTTGTGTGCTATAAAGTCTTAGTGGAAGGATGAAAGGAAAGATGTTTTTGATTATGTGTTGATCTTACCTGAAAATTCACCAGAAGGCACTGTTTTTATTCACTCACACAAGTGAAGCTCTGAATAGGAAAAAGTATAGTCCAAGAAAGAAAAACAGCTTTTAGAGTCAAGAGAATGTACACAATTCTTTATCCCACTATTTAATAATTATTTAACAACGAGTTTCTTAAATTTCCTGAAGCTTGCCTTTCCTCTTCTTAGGTAAAGATAACAATACCACTTTATTTGTGAATAATAATAAAAGAGGATTAATTGGGTTAACATCCAAAGAACCTAGGAAGTATCCGACTCACAATAAATATTAAACAATTGAGGCTTCCTTTCTCCATATTTAGGGAAGCATGTTAGGATTTTCCAAAGTATCATTAACCTCACACTTGTTATGGTAGATCAAAATTTTAGGGCTGTGGATTTAGCTCAGTGGTTCCACCGCCTGCCTTGCAAGTGTAAGGACCTGAGTTTGATCCCCAGTACCAAAAAGCATAGTAATTTAAAGCAGAATTTTAATATCTAAAAATAGAAGATGTATCTTCCCTATTGGGGAATTTTATGATATTATTAGCTGAATTAAAGTAATAAGTATAAATGTTTTATGGTAACATGAAAAATAATATACTGTATAGTGATTAAGGTGACAAAAATTAAAAAACATTATGACTTTGAGTCATAAAACATACCCATGAAAAGTATCTAAAAAGGAACAGAAATAATTATTATTCTAGGTTTTCAATTTCTATTTTGTAGAATTTTTAAAGTATCGATTTCCAACTTATATAGTTTATTAAAATTTTAACAGTATTATTTGCATATGCATAATTTAGGGTATACATATCTAACAGGAAAACATGGCTGTATTAATATGAAGAGATATATAAATGTACTGACAGTGATTATGGTGA
This sequence comes from Heterocephalus glaber, assembly GCF_053883595.1. Classification (NCBI taxonomy): domain Eukaryota; kingdom Metazoa; phylum Chordata; class Mammalia; order Rodentia; family Bathyergidae; genus Heterocephalus; species Heterocephalus glaber. The sequence continues at coordinate 72,317,869 of NW_028258315.1, read as the reverse complement.
TTCCACTGATGACAAAGATAACAAAGATGACCTCTAAAATTCTCCCCCACTTCTACTCAACACATCTCAACATGATGGCATTTGAGGTAGAATTTTAAAAGTATTGTTTCTCTCTATAAAAGTGGCTTAGAGTTTTGAGTGATTCTGATTTTAATATTTTACATATTAAAGTAAAATTTCTAATGAAGTATTCTGTTCCTTGTTGCAACATTGGAGTGACACTAAAATCTTCCTACTTTATTTAATATGAGACTCTCAGCCCATTGTGATTTATGGAATTGACATAACACATTTGAAATTGGGATCATATGTAACATACTTTGCATACTGATATTAAGTCTAATTTCCACAGTAGACACATATCCTATTGCTATATGCATTTTTTTCAGTTTTTTGTCTAAAACAAAATCTCCCACTGTTGGAGACAATTTTTCCCCAACCTGTGTATCACAGAATATTTATACCTACCCAAATCCTGCAGAAATCATTTTAAAGTTCCTTTGGCACCCAAGATACTGTTCATTCCACCTTCTTTTTTATGACATTTATTCACTTTGATATGTGTAATACATCACAAAGAGTGGACTATTTCTTATCAGGCCAGTCTTTTTTCACTTGTTTGAACAATGTGCTTTCACATATTCCTGTGATTTTCCTTTGATTAAATATTGATGAAAAAGCCATCAGCTAACTGACCTCGATATTACCTACCAAAACTATAATCACTTCACATTAAGTTTCTTTAAAGTGGAAACAAAATCTTAAAAATATTTTAAACCAGTGGCAGCCTTTGATTTACATAAATGGACATATTTCACTTGGCAGCAAAACCATGTTGGTTTCAGAGTGATAGGTTGCAGATCCCTACAAGGCACACATGATTTTATGTGTCTGCTCTAAGTCCAGCATTCTGCCTCACAGACTGGAAAAGCACAGGACTCCAGATTCAGGAAATGTGAATTTTAGTCATAAATCACAGTTATTTCAGCAAGTTAAACATTCAGAGGTGGTAGAAAATAAAATCATCAAGATAGTTGAGATACTTGTTCAGAAGGTTAAAGCCTACAAGCCCAAGAAGATGAGAGACCAACTAGAGTCAAATAATTTGGTTCACTAGCATGGTAAAATGAGGAAGAATTACACTAGGGGACCAGTGGAGCAACTCAGAAGAGTGAGATTGAGCTCTTATCATGGGACTTGAACTTGTGCCCTGTCACTTTGGGAAGGGCTTAAGGAAGTGACAACGTACTCTGTACTGAGTGTCTTCAGGAAGGGAAGGAAAATTAAATAACTGGATACCTTAATAAGTGTTATCTAGTAAAAGGGAGGGATAAAGCAGAGGAGCTAGAGCTGTCATTGGGAAAGATATAGTGGTCATTAATGTCAGAACAGTGAGATGTTCAGTTTGCATTTAGATTAGCATGAAATCTTTTTCTCCACCATGGTCATTAAGTGGCTTTCTCTGATTATTGTAAATCTTTGAAAATTGTTTAATTAGGAGTATTATGACCTTGAAAGAGCTACCAGTTAATTAAAGGTTATTTTAAAGATGTCCATGGATTCTTTCCTTATCCCCAAAGCAATTATAATCTGCCAAGCAAAAGTATAACAAAACACTGAATGGCTTTGATAAATATAAGTATGAACATGAGATAGGCCAAAATAATATTTTATTCATCATATGCAATGAGGTTGTATGGAAGATGCTAGGAATGCAAAGGTGAATTTACACATACAAAGAGTACACTATGTTCCAGTACTATACTTAAAGCTTTGTGTGGCTCAGTTTGTAATATTTAATTGACACCAACATTCTATAAGGGAGTTTACATGTCCTTTACAAATTGGGGTTTTTTTGTATATTCAGCTGGACCCTCACTCAGATTTATGCTCCTTCGTAGTTTTAAATGTTTTAACTCAAGTTACAAACATGAATTCTACCAGTTATGCTCAGAAAATGACACTCTCATCTTAGACGAATGCCACATTTTATCTCCTCTTTGCATGTTTTCTTTTCTGTTCAGATATCTGCTTCTTTATTCTTTCTATCCTCCTGTTTTGTTGAGCTATAGCCCTCTTTTCTTCAGTGTTAACCCTTCAGTGTTATTGATTTCATTTGTCATAACCTCTTTTAATGGTCTTGCAGCATTAATTAGCCTTTTTATACCTACCCTGCTCAATAGATAGTTACTCCTTGCTGACTTTTCCTCTGCTTAATAAAATGTGTAGATCCTTTCTATCTTGTGTTTCTCAGAATATTGTTCTCAGGACACTTTACATCACTTCATTCTCTTCCTCAATGACATTATCTGCTACTTCTCCTGTAACCATCCCATAGATGACCTCCAAATCTATATTGCTAACCTTATTCTTGGTTTTGATTTCTATGCCAATGTTTCTAGTTATTTTCTTGATGATCCTCATCCACTCCTAACACCCTTCCCTTGGCCCATTGTTAGTTCAAACTTCATTTTTACAATTTCAGTCTCATAATCTTTCATCCCAATCCAGTCTTTTCCATAGACTTCCTTAGAGTTTGAGAAAACCTCTGCAAATATTACTTCTCTAAGATATTTAAATTTAATTGTAGCTATGAATTTAAAATTGTTATGCTCTTTGACAGTGGCTTGGACTACTGATTTTCTTTGTGGGTGAGAATCATGTGATTTAATATTTAATTGACCTTAGAATAGAGTAAAAAAAATCCCCCCTCAGTTTGTTAACTATTTTTCTCCCAGTCAGGTGTGCCTAAAACCTCAGAAATGTTTTAAAGCTTTTACCCCCACATACAGTCTTCCTTTTTCTTATAGAATTTATTTTCACAATACATTTTGAATCTCTTCTGCTCATTCTACTCTTATCCTAGTACAAGTTAGGTCTTTGTATACATTTTAATTTTATTATTTCATTGTTTATTATTATCACTGTTCACTCTTCACAAAAATTCCTGAATCGATTTTAGATTAGCATTTTTAAAAGTTTTATATGCAACAATATTGTTCTAAAATAGCATCAGGACTTACTTAGATAATTATTGCCAGAAAACAGGATACCGATAAGATTTATGAATCTAAAGTCATCTTTTTCTAATAGCAACCCTTGAACTTGGAAGCAGTATATACTAGAAATGTATCTATATGGTTAGCTTACAAAAACTGTTCTTCATTGTTGTGGGTACTAAGATTATGTCATAATGTAGAACAACGGTCTATAGTGCAACTGTCAGTTAGTTCTGAGTAAGACCAGACTTAAATTTTTTCTGAGAAGGATATTATCTCTCCTGCAGCTAATCTCCAAATAAAAGACTGTGAGTGTTGGAGAGTAGTGACTATAGATTCTCTCAAAATCTCCTTAGCTTTTTCAATGTGAGGCAATCCAATGCCAGTTTCAGCTGATGGTTAAAACATATGGCTCTATGTAACCAGCACAAAGAAAGCTGCATTCCAGGTACTCATTATAAAATATAACAATACCAGTGTTTCTGTAGCCCATACCTTGAAGAACCTTGGCTAAGAGAAAAATAATATTTTTTGGAGAACTATTTGGATATTGTGTAGTATACGTACTCTTGGCTATTCTAAATTATATCTCTAGATTAAGCTGAGAGAGCTGCCTCAGCCCTCTGGCCCCCTGAAAAATAGCTTTTCATGAAGTACGTCTTGGCACAATGCCATTCCATTCTGTTTGAAGGGCACTATAATGAACAGCCCTTGGAATCTTGCTTTGCTTACTTTAAGGCTGCTGTTCATTATACTACAATGTGCCTGCTCCTTTCAGACTCACAAGAGAAATATCTCTTTAACCTCCACATTGGAAATCATTCTTTGCACCTGGTTTATTTCCTTACCTAATGAACATGATGACCTATCTAAATCATGGCTGTCTACCTCTAATAAAGTTTTAATTTATTTTGATTTTAATTTAAATTTTGATGTATTACTCTGCTTTACCTTTCTTCTCTTTGCCTCATTTTCCTCATTTACTTGATACCACAATATTTTATACAGCTTTGAAACCTGCCTTAAATCCTTCTAGGAATCAAGAATCATTCTGGGAAGGTGAGATCCCCAAACAAATGGAGGAAACAGAGACTCCTGATGCCTTACTTTCCCAGTCAAGAACCACAACTCAGTGCTGCAAGAATGAAGGCCTCACGTGGGCTGACATGTGAGGCCTGCACAGAATAATGCTCGGGCTGCTTTCCAAACTGCTTTTCTGCCTGTCCTTCTGCATGAGCCTGTATTTTCAGTAGTCATGAAACGACTAGAGTGTGCTCGCTGCAGCCACTTCCTGTCCTGCCTTTGCTCATTCTGACTTCACCTGAAATATCTTCCTTGCCACACGTGCACTCTCAGCTACTCAGATCTTCTGCCTCTCACACATTTTGTCACTTCCAAGAGTCTCTTCCTGACTTTCAGAGTCAGATGTGATGTCATTTTCCTTTGGAAACTCTCAAATTCCTCTGTTAAAACCTCTTATGCTCTGTCTCATGCCACAGATACTTTTAAATAACCTACCAACTTCCTCCACTCCCCCTTTAGGTTTAGATTCTTTGAGATTTAGAGAAAAAAAATGCTGTACTACTGGTTTATCCCTCATAACACTAATGCTCAAACATTGTAAAATATGTTTACCGGTTCTTATAAGATTTACAAAATGTTGGATTTCAACGTAGTGATTTTATTCATGTATATAACATATTTTGATCATACTCCTCCTCCTTTTACTCTCCCTTTAACCACACTTCCCACTAACTTTATTCCTTCCCTTTTCTCTAATAATAGTCTCCATTCTACTTTCATACCATCTTTCACCCCCTTAATTCCACATATTAGGGAAAACATGTAATGCTTATGTTTCTGAATCAGGCTTATTTCCTTTAACATGGTGATCTCCAGTTCTATCCATTTTTCTATAAATGACATAATTTCATTTTTTATGGTTGAGTAATATGCCATTGTGTGTATGTCACATTTTCTATATCCATTTGTTCATTGATGGGAACCTAGGCTGTTTTCATACCTTAGCTTTTGTCCATTGTGCTTCAGTAAGCACGGCTATGCAGGTCTCCCAATAGTATGCTGACTTTTGCTCTTCTGAGTATACACCAAGGAGTGGTATAGCTGGATCATATGATACTTCTATCTTTATTTTTTTGAGGAACTTCCATACAAAGTGGCTCTATTAATTTACTTTTCCTCCAGCAGTGTAGAAAGATTTCTTTTCTCTTGTATCCTATGCAGCATTTATTCTTTTTGTATTAGTAATGATAGGTATTCTGACTAGGGTGGGATTGAATCACAATATAATTTTGATTTGCATTTTCCAAATGACTAAAAATGGCCAGATGTTTTTTATATTATATAGTACTTATAAGCCATTTGTACTTCTTTTGAGAAGTGTCTGCTCAATTAATTAGCCTGTTTATTGATTGGGGTATTTGTAATTTGGATGTTATTTTTTTAAGTATTTTTTATATATTCTAGAATTTAATCCTCTGGAAGAAAAATAGCTGGCAAAGATTTTCTCAAATTCTGTAGGCATCTTTTCGCTCTGTTGGTTATTTCCCTTGCTGTGAAAAAACTTTTTAATTTCATGTAGTTTCACTTGATCTTTGCTATTATTTCTTCTGTTACTGGAGTACTGTTCAGCAGCCTTCTCTTGTGCCTGTAATTTCAAGTGTTTGCCCTATGGTTTTTTCTAGCACTTTTGTAATTGGAGGTTTTGCACCTACATCCTTGATCCATTTTGAATTGATTTGTGTACAAAGTGAGAGATAGGGATCTATATGTAATCTTCTACATGTGGTAATCTAGTTTTTCCCTATTTAGTATGATGCTGTAGAGCTCAAATTGTTGATGAAAATAAAATACTCATTGACTGAAGACTCACCCTATTTAAAAGACTTCAGTGTTGACATTTACTCCAAGTAAATGTGGAGGACAAAATGTGGAATCAATAATTAGTCTAGTCTGATATGTATATTTTCTCTAACAGACTTAAAATTTAGGATTTTTGCCACCAAATTACTCTAGATAGCTGTCATCTCTTGGTAAAAATAGCATGGCATCCATTCAACTAGTCTTGCTGCTTCAAGGTTTATCCCACCTCTATTCATCCTCTTACAGTCCCCGAGTTATCCCTCTGAAACAAATATTACCTGCATCACATCCTCCTAACAAGCCTCAAGACATAGCTCTCTGTGCTTATTGTATGCTGCAAAGGCCTTCCTGATGCTGATAACTACTTCTTCAGATGCATCTCTTGACCCTTCTGTGCTCCAACCATGATCTGCTGTCTTTGCTTCCCAGAATGAACCATGCTTCTTTAGTCTTTGCATTAGGAATGTAGCAAATATGAGCAATACCTCAATCTACAATGTTGTTCCCACTATCGTTCAACTTGCTAATACTGTATTGCCTTGTTTTACATTGTCTTAGATGCTTTCTTCTCCTTGAAAGCTTCCTTTGTCTTTCTATCTTCTCACAGAATTGGCACTTTTTCTTTTACCTTAGGTCCGTGGGATATTTTCATCATGACATTTAACATACTGAATCACCATTTTCAGTTTATCTATCTTTCTTTCCCTGTAGAGTCAAGACTATAAACTCATTTAGATCAGGGACTAGTCATGTTTACCTTATTTCTCTATTACCCAGCAGCATCTGGCCCATGGTAAGTGTTTGGTAAATATTTATTCACTGAATAAATGATATCTATATTTAAGAATACCTGATTGCTAGCTGTGCTTTCAGTATTATCCTAACCTTCACCACAAAAAATTAAAGTTGAAAGCAGAATACAAGATTCAAGAATTTCCAAAAATTTTAGAAATTTTAATGAATAAAGACAATGAGCTTTCTTAATTGGAACAGGTTAAAAAAGCTTATGAACATTGAAAAATGGAAGGGATTTGGAAAAAGTCAAATAATTGGGAAATCAACCTTATATAAGGTAATTTCAAATATTGTTGGGAACCTACAATGTGTCTGCTAGAAATATGACTGCACTTCAGTACTGGCACTTAACTGAAAGGTTGCATTTTGTTAATTATTTCCTCTAGATAGCCATCATATTAATTTACCTTACTAGCATCAGAAAAATCAATTTTCCAGTGTCACCTTCTGTAAAGTAGTTTTAACTCTTTTTGTTTCCACGACCTTCTCATGAACACTGTTGCAAACACACCCTGGTCCCAATGATAAAACATCTTTGCTTCATTTTTTATCAATCCTAGAGTAACTTGTGGTATACCGTTTACAGTATCACTTTGAAACCTGAATCCAGGGGCCTTGTGATGGTGTCATTTTGAGTGATAATGAGGACAAGTAATGGCCTTTAGCTCCTTTTCATTAACACAATAGAAATTCACCATATCGATGCACTATTATATTGAGAGCTTACTGAAAAAAGGCAGCCAGTCAGTGGACATATTAAGTTTTCCTTAAATAGGATTTTCAGCCATGATCAAATAAGACAGCCTTTCATCTGGCAGGAAAGTTATCCCTTTCTCCCTCTTTTTCTTTTGCATTTGTTTCATTCCGATTTAATCTGAGTCTGAAAGGAATTTATCTAATGTTTTCTAAATGACATTGAAAAGTCTTGCAGATTAATAGTATTCATAAAGATAAAATATCAGTCTTTCACAAGCTTTTCTTTTTGATCCTGTCTGTGGTTTTTAGTTTTTTTAATTCCTTATGCTCAAAGAGATATTTTTTCCTTTTAATTTTTCTTATTATAAGACTGCATACAAATGTAAGCAGCCATCCTGGCTTTTAAAAAATATTTTAGTATACATACAAATAAAATACCACTGTCATTTTTATTCCTTCAGGAAAATATGATTGTTGCTGTTGAACTTAGCTAATTCCTGCAAGTTCTAGGGTTTTTTTATCCCCTAAACTCAAGTGAATTATTTTGCTCTTAGCTTATATTTTATAAAATGTCTTACGGCTTTAAAGTCCAATGACTGGCCTTTGTATTTATCACTTGAGCCACTTAGCCTTCAGCTTCATTTGAAGAATTAATTCCATGCAATAGCAAAGCATATAGTTTGTATAAGGCTCAGTTCCTAAAATACTTTTCCTCAGAAATCTCATCCAAGACTTGAATGCCATTACTTTATTCAACTAAAGAAAATCCCATCAGCTTCATGGGGCTTTTTCTACAGTTGCTAATTTGTTTTTGAGTAAAAGAATGATATAGCAAGTAATACAACCAATGCATGCTTGTTGAATAAAGCATAGAAAGGAAGATTTGTGTTTATTTCTGCAATGAGCTCTGCTCATCAACTCTTCTTCAACATAATCCATGCTTGAGTGACCAGACAGAATGAAAATACCAGAGAATTGGACAGCTTGACAAAAGTTCTTCATCTCAGCCCAAGGCTGGTCAGGGAGCATGCCATCAAAGAATGAATGTAAACTTTGAAACTGATGAACATTTAAATCTTACTGTTCAGTGCACTCTCTGTGTGTGCTCTCTTGAGCTACTTTCTCATAAGTAACAGAGATAACAACCATGCCAACAAAGATATATTGAGAGTCAAGTGAAATATTAGATTAGTTTTATGAGATACTCAGTCTTCCTCACTTCCCAAGAGTCCAAGATTATGACTTCACATTTTCAGTTCTCAATTTGTTCTCAAAATGTGGTCCTAGTTTAGCAGCATTTACATCTCTTGAGAATTTGTTAGCAGTACAAATTTTTATGCTCCACCCTAGCCCTAGTGAATCCAAAACTGGGGTTAAGCCCAGTAATCTCTTTTAAAAAGCCCTCCACATAATTTGCATGCATACTCAAATTTGAAAATCATTATTTTAAGATGAACAGCCAGTCACAATCCCGTGTGTTAGTGAAGAAAATAATAAATAATTAAAACAATGGTAGAGAATTAAACATGGTAGAATAAAAAGTTCTAGAATGTTAATTACCTTCTATTATGTAAACTCTATCCTTCTCTTCTATAACTCTATTACATTTTACTATTTTATAATTTTAAAGGTCAATAGGATCTGACCAAGTGTGGAAGTAAGTACAATATTGGGTTCTTTAAGGAGAAATCAGTAAATCTCAATTTGCATTTATGAACTACAGTCAAAACTAGCAGTACAAAATGATATGTTTAGAAACTGCAAGAAAAGAAATCAAATTAGTTAACACATTGATATAGTGTACGTATCCACTGGGAAGTGGTTTGTTATCAAGATGGCTAGAATTATAGAGGCCTAAAACCAAAATGAGGGTTCAGTCCTTATCTCCTCTTTTAGAGAGGAGGAAATCATCGTTTACAAATACAACTGCAGTAATGTGAGAGTGTGAAGCACCTCCAGTTTTTTTCCATGGTAGCATTAGAGATTTATATAGAGATATATATCAAACCATGATACATACATACATATAAATTGTGTCCATAACCTTCTGCCTTTCTCACAATTCCTTTAAGCCTGTAGCAATTAGGGTAGTAACTAAATTTGCCCTTTTCGCTGGTGTCAATAACAGCTAAGAGGATTACATTACATTTGGATATTAAGGGTTTTCTATAAATGACAGCATCTAATCCTGATTACTCACTGCTTGTATTTATAAGATATATAAAACCCAAAATAAGGCTCTCAACTGAGTTCCCAATTTCACTCCAAGTTGACTTTCTTTGCGAACAGATTCACAACTCATTGATATAGGAGCAGTTGTACTTATTTTCCTCTCAGTGCCTGCAAAATGACTTTTGCATAGAACTGGGGAGAAATTTTATCATGTTTATATTTACTTCTCTGCTGTGCACTTCATAACTGCTTGTGGGGGGGTGAAGATTTTTGGTTTGTTTTATTTCATTTTCCTGCTTATGATTCAAGATGAGATCCACAGAAAAAAATCACTAAAATTCAGAATACTCAGTACTAATTAATCTTTTAAATTGGGTTGATCCTTTCTTCATAGAGAACATATAGGGAACATATAGAAACCATTTTCCAAATATCCCTTCAGGTAGCAAATCTAGAAGTATGCAGCATATTAGAATCACCAAGACACCATGAAATATCCAACGTTCAAGCTACCCTCTGGGCAATCATATGTGTCATTTTTGGCGCATCCCAGTAAAGTATATTTGTCTTCTTAGGAACACTGAGAAAATCACAATAACTATTTACACATACAGATATTGAATGGTCCTGCAGTGGAAAAAACCAGTGGATGCAAAGAATGAAGGAGGAAAAGAGAAAAAAAAAAATAAAACCTGCTTAACTTGGTTTGTACCACTGGCATTCAAATTTGTATATTAAGAGATACCTTTGCATGTGGAACAACACTTAAGGGTTTTTTGTTGTTTGTTTGTTTTTTTAATGCCTGGCACACTCCTTCCATGAAATATAATTCAGGGGATCCTGATTAAAAGGAAACCGCAGCAGTCTTTTCTTAAAATCCTTATTGACAAATTAGTTATACTCAGATTCACTATACTCTCACAAAACATTTTGTTTTTAAAGTAGCTTGTGAAATTCAGCATAAGGGTTCAGAAGTTATGCAAACTAATAGAAATAGGGTGTGGGATCAGAAGCAACATATGAAATGTGGTTTAGGAAAGTCAAAATTCAAGATTAGAAAAACAAAAGTTAAATGAATGGTACTTAGAGAAATTCAACATTTAGTAATGCTGAAAAGGTACAGGAAATCCAATCTGGGAAAATGGAGTGATATAATAGCAGAAATGGAGTGGTAGGAGTCCCTAGATCTGGTATTCAGCTCCATCACAGGCAGTGCAAACTATTTATTAGTTTGGGACTATCTAATATCCTCTTCCTATTGTATGCATTCTCCATTTCATAGTCCCCTTCAGCTCTTCTAAAACTTATTTTAGAACTTTGTACCTCTGAGACCTTTCACATCAGTTCTTGTCTTTCCTTGATGAAAGCTAATCTATAACCTTTTCTCAGGATTTTTCCAACTTCTTGAGGGACAAATTTTATGATAAAACGTGTTAATGATAAAATATGTTTAACTTTCATCCTAATGATGGGATTAGGCTATATTGATTTATAATTGTAAGATAAATACAGAGTGATAATGGTCATTCTCCATGAGGGCTTTTGCAGAGATCTCAAAACATTCTGCTTAATTAGAGTCTCACTATAAATAACAGTGAGAATATTTTAAGTAATTAGGCAAACCAGGTTTGAATAAATGATTAAATGGCCGGCCATGAAGGCTGTCTGTAACATACCTTTACGGTCACATTGTCTATTCAAAGTCTATTATAAATATAATTTCCAACAAAATATAAATAAGCATTTCCAACCTGAAGTAATTTCTGATCCTGTCAACCATTTAGATAATGAAATTTTTACCATAATAATAATAAAATCCCAGTAAACATAAAATCATTAATGACAGTACCCATCTATTAGTATAAGTTTGTATATATTCTTTTATGACTATTTCTCAAAAAAAATTTTCAATATAAATATTTCACTCCATTATACAATAGAAGAATGGAGATTTAAGAAGATAAACTCATGTCTCTTCTTATCCATCATACTAAACAACTCAAAGTAGACATATTTCTCTCAATATTTATTTGTTAATTTTATTGTTCGAGAGTTTATTTCACATTGCCTTGAAAATATCAACTAGAAAACTACTTTTGAATCTCTCTGCTTAAGTAGATAGTGATGGCTTTGAAAAAAAAAATGTGTTGAAACCTTTGTAACCTTATACCTTTTTTTTTTTTTTTTGGTACCAGGGATGAACGCAGGACCTTGCACTTGCAAGGCAGGTGCTGGCACCACTGAGCCAAATCCCCGGCCCATCTTATACCATTTCTTAAATTGAAAGAGTCTGGTACAATGTGTATCAATGATTGTTCCCCCAAAACAATGGTTTTTGGCTGTCTTTTTACTTCTAGCGTACCTGAATATCTCTCAGGTACACCATCTTCAACATTAATTTGTCTGAACTTAAATTACAGCATTAGAGATGTTTATTTTAATGACCTTCAAAATAATGTGATACACTATGAATTAACTCCAAATCAGTTTATCTTCAAGCATAAATGCTCGAAAATGAAGTAAACTAAATATGTCCATAAATTAAGAATATTTCCTAGGTATTACATTAGAGAGCCCCAAAACATTGGTGACATGTTACTATGCCCCAAAGCATAATAATTAATATACTCAAGAAAAATAATAACAACAGAAACATAGAACAGAAGAAACAAAACCAGAAGAAATAATTCAGTTATGCTGGTAGCTTAGCCTTCAGTTAGAAGGCATGGATAATTTCCCAAGAATTTGTCTGATTAACAAAAGCAATAAGGAGAATCATTGTTAGATCTCCTTTAGCCCTGACCATTTAGAAATCATGACAAAAAAAACAAAAACAAAAACAAAGAAATCATGACAGAACTAGCGAGTCTCAAAAAACATTTTTTTTTTATAAAATGGGACTGTGGATGTAATGAAGGCCCTGCTCTCTAGTACCACAAAAATTAATAATAACAAGATAAATAAATAAAAACATCTAAAGTGTTTTATAGGTAGCTTTATTACAAGATTTACTCTTTTAGCAAAGCTCAGCAGAGGAAACATCTGTTTAGATTTAGATGAATTTGAATTCAAACGTGGAGTCTTTTCAATTTTCCAGTGAAAAATCTCTTGTAATGAGGAGGTAGGAAAACAGGAAGAAAGAATTGGTACAGGTCTTTATTTATCAATCTTGTGCAATCTTCTGATCCTGCCCTGGCCTGGTTGGAACTTGGAGATGACTACATGCCAGAAGACCTCACCCACATCTCTGGAGCCTTCACCCTAACTCAGACCTGCTGGGGCTTCTGCCTTCATACGGTCTTTATTCCTAAGACATTCTGTTCTGCACGCATAACAGACCATCTCTTTACTAATGACCTTATGTATCTTCTCCTCTCTGTCCCTATGAGAGGACTTTTGAAAACACAAAGTTGAATTCCTCTACATCATCTTGGTCCACATAGAAAATTTTCCAGTCCTCATGTCTTACCTTAATGATAGTTCTTACCTAACTCAGCCACCCCTCAAATCCAGGCTTCCTCAGTTTCTGTGGCCAGTAGAACTGCAAGAAAGTATTACAGTCTTCTGCATTAACTTTGTCTCCTTTGGACTGGACATAATAAGCTCCTTACCCTCTTTAAACATAACATTTTCCCAGGATGCTACTTCTTTCTTCCCTTTGTTGTGATTGTCTGTCAATCTCCTTACAGTGTAAAGACCCGTGCCTTTTTGTCATCAAATTCCTGCCTCACTGATACTCTAGTGTCTGTATTCTTTAACATCCTTGATTCAAATTACTTTCACCCTTGCTGCTTCAGCCACCCACCATAAAATCTCTGTTTTGGAACTGACCATAAGGCTTCCCCCTCTAAATCTTGAAACCCTTATACTTGCTTTGCTGATGCTTCATTCTTGCATCTCTCCCTTAACTGTGCCCAGTACCTGCTCCCTTTCCATTTCTTTCCCTCTCCAGCCTAAAAAAGACTGTGTATACTTCACCTGCTCTTTTGCCAGCACGCCTCTAATAATAATATTAATGCAACTTGAACTTCTTTCATCTCTCTCGCTAATTCCACAATGAAATAATTTCAAATGTTCACCGTTAAATATATTCTAAGGAAAGATTTCCAATGTTCATCTTTCTGTTTACAGTGCTGTACCATTACATCAGGCAGTGAACATGTCATGATTTTCACAGCGAAAATAAAGGATGTCCTATTTCCTGCTTCCAAACTTACAAATAAATTGATTATGCCAAGCAAATTTACTTGCTTTTATTTAATCACAAAATAAAAGGTGAGCCTCCCTTGTTGAAGTCTTCTAAATCCTGGCCCAATACTTATCTCTTTTCCCTCTTCAAAGCTGCATGATTTCATAACTATTAACTATACTCGCTGTCTAACCTTCAGAAAGCCTTTTAACAAGGTGTTCTATAGCCTTTACTAATGTATTTGGCACCTCCATATAGAAGATCTTCTAATCATGTGCTATCCTATCTACTCTTGTCCTGAAAAAGATACATTTAAAAAAATTTTTAAGTTATTTTGTAATTAGGTCCAGTTTCTTTACAAATACTTGTAAGATATAGGGCAATATTTTTTTTACTGAGTTCCTTTTCATTTTAATTTCTTTTCTTTATTCTAGCCCGTAATTATTCAACTTTTGAAAAAGCAGACTGCTTTCTTAGGTGACCTTATTCTCCCTGAGTTTTTATGTTCTTTGGAAAGCATGAGTGACTTTTTCACTCATTCATTGATTCACTGATTGATCATTCATTGTTTATTCATTCAACAAATGCATAGTAACTACCAACCCTGATGAATCAAATGTGGTCTTTCTAAGAGCTTATATGATTTGCCTGCTAAGAGGTGTAGTCAAAGTAGAGATAAAGAGGTGATACATGTAATAGAAGAGAATTATCACTTTCAAATGCAGAACCAGAGCAAAGGTCTGTACAGCAATTTGACCTTTGGACTCAGCTTGAGAAATAGGTCTTGGATTTGTGTTGTAGATGGATAAAAAGAAGAATGAACACAATTGAAACAAAAAGCATAGAAGAAAGGAGTTATGAAGGGATGCTCTTAACTGAGCAGGTAGATTTGTGTATAGCCAAACATGAGATGGTGTATGTTACAATGATCCTGAAAAAATCAGAGGGAGTGGGTTAAAACTTTCTCCATGATGGCGTGTTTTGCCTCTGCATTGTTTGACAGCTGTCAAAAAGCAAAGTACTTACTCTTCAATTCTTGAAGCAGAATGGAATCTGGACTTTAGCACTTGAGGGTCCATTCCCTTCCAATCCTCCTCTGTATCACTTTTCCTGTTACCTTTAAACTCCTCATATCCTTGCAGGAAAGAATGATATCTGTATCTTGGCAGAAACTCCTCTATTATGTCTTTGTATTGCCACAATTGTAGATGCTCATATGAACACAATAGTGGCATTTAAATCTGTTTTCTCACTAAATATGTTAAATTCCTAGAAGTATATTAATCCAATAGCTTTGTGTTCTACTTCTGCAGTTTGGAACTTGATGTTTTCTATTATTTTCTCTTTATATAGAATACTGCACTCTGTTTCATTCTTCCACTACTGCCCCTGTCTTCCCTCCTTCGTTTCCTTCGTTTACTCCCCACCCACTTTGGATTAACCTCTAATGTGAATATTGTAAATAGTCGAGTAGGTCAAGTTCTGTATTTGAAGGAAAATCTCTTAACTGAAAGACAAACACGATGAAAAAGAACATATTGGTTAACTGCTGTGGAGACTAAATTCTGTTCTGTTCCAGAACCCAACGTTTCCTCTTGTGGAGTTGTATCATCTGCCCTAGTCCACAGTGATGATTGGCATTCATGATGTGTGGGCCTGATAACATTGAGACAAATATTTTCTGTGGAAATGGAATTTTCTGTGTGTGGCAGCCTGGATGAGTTCCCTCTCACGTTGGCTGAAGAATTTTTATCCAGTTCAGTGTAATGCTTTAGTCACAGAACATAAACAGAAAATAACAAAGCTTCCAGGCACAGTGAGGATTTCTTAGTTCAACATGTTTTCTTGAAAAAGCCCCTCAATTCTCTTAATTCCAAAATAAAGATCCAAGGCTGATTTACTAGAGAAAATGTTAAATGAACCTAAGGAGGCCAAGACATTAGTTACTCTCAGTTTCTGAAAAACTATCCAGATAATAAACCTTTCAACTAATTCATTAAAGTGATTCTTTCTTGATTGCTTTACATAGAGACTGATAATAAATGTTTGCTTGACCTTTAAAATACTCATTTAAAGAGATTACCACTTTATAGAATATTTTTAATTCTTTTTCATTGGCAAAACATATTAATATGGCAAAAATAATAGCAAGGGTTAAGGAACGCTAAGTTAAAAGAGAGAAGAAAAACAACACAGTTGAAATATTGTAAAAGATACAATTGCGAGGATTTGGTTAGCTATTTTGTTCTTGGTTACAACATTTAATATATGACCAATAATAATAAATGTTGCATAAGTGAAATAGCAGTAAAGAATAAATGAGCTAACCAGAACACTGAAGGAGTTAGTAACAAATCCAGTCTCTTTTTTGGCCTTTTCAGGAACTATTCTTGAATCCATACCTGAATGTTATTGTGTGTGGTTATTCAACACAATATGTGACACAAACAAGGGCCTCAAAGTTGTTTGGCTGAATATTACTGGTACATGAATTAAAGATTTGTGTCTCTATTGGAATTTTGCAAAGATTCCCTTGGCCTCTCAGCTCCCTGAGCGTCTCACTTCGGGCAGTCTTTCTATCCTATCATAGAATTTGTTATTAGCAATGACTGTATCCACTTCACATCTCAGTGTCAAACACTCAGTCTCAAATATCCCACTCTCCAGGGGCCAAAACTTCTTGTACACATCTTCAGTGACCCTTATTGGGTCATTTTTGACACCATTAAGCCTGCCTTCTATTTATCATCTCTTGCTCTTTTGGGGTTGTTCTTCGTTTCCTCACACCCATGCCTAGCTTAGATTCATTCAGTAGTAGGAT
Source organism: Heterocephalus glaber (assembly GCF_053883595.1). Lineage (NCBI taxonomy): Eukaryota > Metazoa > Chordata > Mammalia > Rodentia > Bathyergidae > Heterocephalus > Heterocephalus glaber. The sequence goes on along the minus strand of NW_028258315.1, from coordinate 72,301,314 downwards.
ATGGAAATCACTTCCCTTCACATCCTTCACCTCTCCTGCCTAACTCCTCTATCATATATTTCCAGCAAAACTTCCATCTTACCTGCATTCAATTCTCAGTCTGCTCAATACTTTTGAACAAAGGAAAGTGATGATACTAAACCATGACACTATACTCTCAGATTTCACATTAATTTTGTGACCTCACAACTGAAATATCACTGCCCAGAATTGTTATCACACAGCCCTGGTCAGGCAGTTATCCCAGTCTCTCATACTTCCATACCCGCCACCCTCACTTCCACCTTCAGCCTGGCCGGAGAAAGATAAGCAATGCGAAGGGAACATTAGGACTTCTCACCACTTTTCCTCAGCCTTCTCATATTTAAATTCATTCATTCTCTTCTTTTGAACAAATAGATGGTCCTTGCTTTCAAGTAAGATCAGCCTCTCTTGTTTTCTGTTGTTTTTTGCTTGTTTCATTTTCCTTTTGAAAAATAGATAATAGATAAATAGATGATAGACATATGCAAATTTACACCTCAATACATTTTACAAAGTTGCGAACTTTGTAAACCACCCAAGTCAAAGTAGAAAAATGTTTTTTATTTCCCTGCTGTTTGATTATGTTCACCACAGTATATACAATTCCATCTTGATCACAATAATTTTCTTTGTTTTTCTGCTTCAAATTTCTTTAATTCTTGCCGGGGATTTAGCTCAGTGGTTCCAGTGCCTGCCTCGCAAGTGCAAGGACCGAGTTCCATGCCCAGTACCAAAAAAAAAAAAAAAAATTCTTTAATTCATCATTGCATCCATGAGGTAAATTCCTATTTGTAAAGCACTTTGCTTTTTCAGAACCTTATATTATCATAAATTACACACATGTTATAATATATTAATTCTACTACTGAATAGTGTTTATGTTATTTCTGGGGGGGGTCTTTTTGTTTGTTTTTTTGTGTATATGTACCTGGGATCAAACTCTGGACCTTATGCTTGTGAGGCAAGCACTGGAACCACTGAGCTAAATCCCTGGCCTCAGTGTTTATGTTATTTCTTAGAACAATAATAAACAATATTACTTTCTTTTATACCTAAATGATAGTGTATATTTGTGAAAATTTGTTATGTACATAGAATATACATAGGAATGGAATTGCATTGTAATAATTCTGCAAATGCCCTGATTCTTGGTTAGTACCAGTTATTTTTAAATTTTAATTTTATCAATATATGTTTGGAGTACATAAGGATCATATTTCTTGTGGGGAATTGGTACATGTGCATAACACATCTTAATTCTTTTTCTTCTCCCTTTCCTCTACCCTCCTTTCATTTTGACAGCATCAGATTCATTCATTTATAAGTTCTTACCAAGATAAGTATCATATATACAGGTCAAAACTCAGACTAGGAGAACAAAAAATATATAAAAAACATAAGACAATTATACTAAATCAAGGTACCCTTTTAGATATACTGTCCCTACTGGATTATGAAAGTCCTTCTTCTCCTTCTTCTCCCTCGTCGTCGTCGTCTTCTTCTTCTTCTTCTTCTTCTTCTTCTTCTTCTTCTTCTTCTTCTTCTTCTTCTTCTTCTTCTTCTTCTTCTTCTTCTTCTTCTTCTTCTTCTTCTTCTTCTTCTTCTTCTTCTTCTTCTTCTTCTTCTTCTTCTTCTTCTTCTTTTCTTCTTCTCCCTCTCCCTCCCCTTCCCCTTCTCCTTCTCCTCTTTCTCCTTCTCCTCCATCTCCATCTCCTCCTTCTCCTCTTATGCCTTTAATTTCTCACTTTATTTACATATTGAGTGGTTTTTTTACATAAGAGAAATCATGCAATATTTGAGCTTATGTGTCTTAATTACATCACTTAACATATGGTCTCAAGATGCATCCATTTTCCTACAAATAATTCAAGTTTATCATTCTTTACAGCAGTACTCCATTGTGTATAAATACCACATTTTCTTTATGCATTCATCTGTTGTTGAACATATAAACTGGTTCCAAAATTTAGCTATTATGAATTGTACTTCTATAAACATGGGTATAAATATGTCTCTATGGTACAATCTCTTTAATGTTTTGGGGAAGATACCTAAAAGGGGAATAGCGGGAATGTCAAATGGAACCTCTAGTTTTACTACTTTTACTTTTTTGAGGAGTCTTCATACTGATTTCTATAGTGGTTTTACTCATTTACATGCCCACCAACAGTGGAGAAGGTTTTCTTTTTCCCACAGCCTCATCAGCATTTGTTATTGGTCACTTTCCTGATGATGGCCATTCTACCTGGAGTGAGATGGAGTCTCTGTATTGTTTTAATTTGCATTTCCCAAATGGTTAGCAATGTTGAACATTTTTTCAGGCATTTATTGGCTGTTTGTATTTCTTAATCTGAGAAATGTCTATTAATTTCTGATGCCCATTTTTAATTGGTCTTCAAATTTGCTGGGGTCTAACTTTTTTGAGTTATTTATATATTTTAGATATTAGTTCTTTGTCTGAGAAGTAGGTAGCAAAAGGTTTTTTTCCCATTCTGTAGGTTGTCTCTTTACTCTTTTGGTGGTTTTCTTTGCTGTGCAGAAGCTTTTTAATTTGATATGATACCATGTGTTGATTCATGGTATTATTTCTTGTACTACCAGGGTTTTGTTCACAAAGTCCTTGCCTGCACCTGTGTCTTCAAGAGTTTTACCTATTTTCTCTTCCAGCAGATCAAGTGTTTATAATCTAATGTTTAGATCTTTGATCCATTTTGATTTTAGTTTAGTTCATAGTGAGAGATATGGGTCTGGGTTCAATCTTCAGTGTATGGATAGCCAGTTTTGCCAGCACCATTTTTCAAAGAGGCTATCTTTCCTCCAGTGAAAGGATTTGTTCCCTTTGTCAAAGATAACATTGAGTGTGCCTGCAGTTGTGTTTGCATCTTCTCTTCCACTGACCCACAGATTTATTTGTTTTTTGCCAGTATCATGCTGTTTTTATCACTGTAGCTTTGTAGTATAATTTGAAGTTTGGGATTATGATGCCCCCTGCCTTGCCCTTGTTGCTCAGAATTGCTTTGCTATTCTAAGAATTTTAGGATTGCTATCTCCAGTTCTGTAAGGAATGCTGTTGGTATTTTGATTGGGATTGCATTAAATCTATGTAACAGTTTTGGAAGTATGCCATTTTTATGGGTGGGGGGTTGAGGCAAGATGTCCCTTTGTAGTTCAGGCTGGTCCTGAACTCACTATGTAGCCCAGGCTGGCCTCAAACTCACAGCGACCCTCCTGGCTCAGCTTCCTGAGTGCTGGGATTACAGATGTGCATCACAATGTCCAGGTTGGGCCATTTTGACTGTATTGGTTCTGCCTACTAGGAACAGGAGATATGTCTCCATGATATACTCCGTGTTCTCCTTTTTCTGAGCACAATAATTATCATTGAAGAAGTTTTTCACTTCCTTGGTTAGGTTAATTCCTAAGTATTTCATTTTTCTTGATGCTATTATGAAAGGTATTATTCCCCTAATTTTCCTCCTGGTGAGTTTGTTATTGTTGTACAGGAATACTATTGATTTTTGAGTGTTGACTTTGTATCTTGATACAGTGCTGAATTTAGTTTGAAATCATTTAGTGGGATTTAGGAGGGTCTTCTATGTACAAGATCATATCATCTGTAAATATTGGTGATTTAATTTCTTCCTTTCCTATCCATATTCCTTTTATTTCTTTCTTTTATTTAATGTTCTTTTGTCCAATGCTCTAGCTAATGTTTTTAGACCTATGTTTAACTGAAGTGGTGATAGTGGGCATCCTTGCCTTGTTACTAAGTTTTACAGGGAAAGCTTTCAGTTTCTCTCCACGTAGTTAAGTGCTGTCTGTTGGTTTGCCATAAATAGCTTTTATCAAATTGAGATAAAGACCTTTTATTCCTATTTTCTTCAGTTTTTTTCATGAATGTATGTTGGATTTCGTCAAAAGCTTTTTCTACATCTATTGAGATGATCTCATGATTTTTGTCCTTCCTTCTGCTCATGTGGTATATTGCATTTTTTAATTTGTGTATGTCAAACCATCCTTGCATCCCTGGAATAAACCCTAAATGGTCATGATGTATAATCTTTTCAAAGATTTTCTATATTATATGCCAAACAGTTTTATAGAATGGATGTAAAAATCTAAACTCCCAATAGAGGTATATGAGAATTTCTGTTGTCTGCATTCTCACCAACACTCAATTATCATCAATCTTTTTCATTTTTTCCTTTCACACTATAGTGTACACTTTATATCATAATACTCTTAAATTCCATTTCTCTGATGATCACTGAAGGAGGTTAATTATATTTTCATATATACATTGCCTATTTACATCACCATATATATTTACATAGTTATAATTTTCTTGTCTTTTAATGAAGAATTTCTTATTTAGATGATTGCAGATTAGGATGAAGTACAAAAAACTGTATAATAAGATTCCTTGCACATATTCCAAAATTTGCAAGATTATAGTCTAACATCATAACCAGAAAACTGACATTGATACAATCCACAAATTACATTCAGATCTCCTCAATTTTATTTTTACTCATTTGTACATATATTAACTTCCATATTGTTTCCATATTGTTTTGTTACCCATAGATTTGGTAATCTACCACCACAATGAAGATCCTGAAGTTTCATACAAGTATTCTTCCTCTACCTCTACATAACCACACTCATGCCCTTGTTACTGCTCCACATCCATACTTTTCATCTTGGCAACCATTAACTGTCCTGCATTTTTAAAAATTTAGCATATCAAAAATATTTTATATGTAGAGGAATGAGGAATAAAGTCTTACAGATTTGTTTTTCTTTCTTTTTTCTTTTGTTTAGCCTCATTACAGTTTCCTAAAGATTAATCCCAGTTTTTATATGTATTAATAATTCATTCAAGGTCATTTTTTATGTTTTTGGTTTTTTGGCTTTTTTTGTTGGTACCGGGGATCAAACTCAGGACCTTGTGCTTGCGAGGCGGGTGGTGGCACCACTGAACTAAATCCCTGGCCCTTCAAGTTCATTTTTAAAGTTGGCTTTACTATCTTCTTACTGATATGCAGAGCACACACACAAACATGCATGCACACACACACACAAGGTTCGTCAAATACATGTATTGCAAATATCTTCCCTTAGCCTTTCGATGATGTATTAATCATTTATCTTATGTATAACTTTTTGAGACATAAAATCTTTAAAATCTTTCTCCTGTTTTCCTTCAAAAGCTACATTATATCTTTTACCCATCTCAAATTAATTGTGTACAATGTGAGGAAGAGATCACATAATTTTCTTATAAGATAATTAACTGATCCAGCATCATTTATTGAATAGATCATTCTTTCCAGTGCTGAATTACAGTGGCACTCCAGAATACAATAACAACAATTTGTATTTCTTGTTTCATCGTTTAATGCATACCTCTCCTGGGATTATGCTTAGTGCTATTCTGGGGAGCTGGATGGGATAATATATTCTGCACATCTCTTTGAATCTGTGTTCCCTCATCAATCAAGGACTCTAATTGGTCTCTCCACAAGTACTTTTCTCCCAGTAGAAGAACCATATCTAACTCTGTATCCACCTTCACCTACTCTTCAAGCACAATTAATTCCTCACTCACAACTCTCCACTTTGTGATTTCTATATTAAATAAGAAGTAAGTACTTCATATACTATTGCTAACACAGTCAAACGCTATTACTTTTCTATGTGGGGATATGCTTCATTATCTAACATTTCATTGGCCAAAATAGAAAAAAGCGTAGGAAGAATTAGGCAGTACAGAGCTGCCTTACCTTACCCTTATTGGAAATGTGCTTTTCTTTCAACAAGAATCTTTTTAGTGCCTCTCTAAGAAGTTCTCATCCATTCAATAATCTTTCTTTTTTTTCTTTTTTTTTCTTTTTTTGGTATGAGGATAGAACTCGGGACCTTGTGCTTGTGCAGCAGGCAGTGGCGCCACTGAGCTAAATCCCTGGCCTCATCCATTCAGTAATGTGGAGACTTGCAAAATATTCTCACTCACCTTGTGGTAGCTATTACTGCTCAGTTAATCAAAACAAACACGTAAAATGTTATCAGTCTTCCATCCCTTGTCTAGCCATTGGGACTCAACTCTGAGGTGATAAAATTATACAGTTTCAAACAGCATAGTTGTCAAAATTGCAGAATAATTCTGCTGGGGATAACACTATGCTTTTTTCTCAGGCCTTCATTCAGCCTTGAAAAAAATAATAATGCAGGGCCTTACCATATCTTCAAGCTTGCTTTGTTAAAAGAAACTTGTAGTTATATGTTTTAAAAATAATTGAAACTACGTACTATTTGCAGCATCCATCACAATTTCTGCTTTCATCTGATGCTTTTGGAGGTACATTTTCATAGTTTTTTGTGTCTTTCTCATTGAGTTTCTGGGATTGATAAGACCTAACCAACCCCTCTTGCTGAAATTTATTAACCACCTTTACAAGTTTTATAGCAAGGAGTGAATACACCAATGTAAAACCTAAATAATGTAGTGATACCTCCAAATAAACCAGTTTCTTCAGTTATTTTAAGAAAAAACAAATATCAATATCAAGAACCTTTCTTGGCCCTGGAAAATAATTTAAATGAAAATTTTCTCTTTATAAAATATGTAAAACATTTGACCTTGTTTATATTTAGTGAGGAAAGATAGAGTAAACCCATAACTAATGATTTAAGGTTTTCTTTCTCTTTCCCCAGAAATAATCAATGATTATACAGCAACAGAAATATTTTGTCCCAACTCAAACAGGCAAAAACATAATTCCTTTCAAATCTTACAAATACTTGCACTCTCTTCATGTGACTATCTTGATGATGCACTGTCTAGACTTCTTGGAACAAATGATGGAGCTTGGATTTTATTCTGTGGCTTTAAAAATGGTTATTCAATGATTCTACACACTTCCATATGAAAACCCACTGCCTTCAGACTATGTAAAAGTTATGAAACTGGTTACAAGAAAAAAGTATTAATGCTGTAACTTTGAGCTTCTAGTAACAGAGAATATTTTATAGATTTATTCATTTTATGGTTCTCATCAGCTGTTGTATCAAAAAATGTCAACTAAATACTTTATATCCATAAAGATTTATGGCAAAATTTTTTTAGCTTTTGGGAAACATCAATAAAAGAAATTAAAGGATATATATCCATTCCTGTTATGGTTTTAACAAATAATCCATGGGAATTTATCAAGTCAAAGGACAGAATTTATATCCGAAACCCTTTGTCTTTTGTTAGCTGGATGAAATAAAAGCAGTCCCTCAGGCTCCCAGATCTAAACAACATCTGTGCCGCCTGGATTATTGAGTCTAAGTATAGCTCTTAAGAAAATCAAACTTGGAGACTTGGAGAAAAAGTTCAGAATTATTTGTCACCAATAACCTAAAACTGGGAGTTAAGTTTACACAGAGGTGTAACCATTTCCTGTAAGTACTTGCTCTGAATTTTGCAAGACTGCCACTTCTTTAGGCTTTACTCTAGAATATACAAGTTGAACTCAGAAGTTTTATTGTAAAAGTTTATCCACCGATGATAGTGTTAAGGAGCATAAAACTCTACATTGACTTGCTTAAAATCCTTCTTGATTTTCAAACAGTTTCCCTAAAATCTATCTATTAATTTGTCTGTGATGAAAGAAATCAACTGGAAAGATTTTGTTTCACTGAACAGTATACAAACAGACACACGTAGCACATTGAACTGAACTCATCTCTTTTATTGCATAAATCTGCTTTGTTTCTGTTCAGAAGAGCAGCATAAAATTGAATTACCAGCATAGAGGGTAGTCCTCCTATAATAAAATTAGATATTCTGACTATAAAGTAAGGATAAAAATGTAAGCAAACAACAATAAAAATATCTGTCAAAAGCATATAATTCTATATTTTCTTAATAAAATTTAATTAAATGCCATTGATAAAAATAAAACAGTATCTGTATTACATGGCAATGATCAGAAGGAAGCTCTTAGGATCTTTTTTATTCAAATTTGAAAGGTATTGAAAAAGATGCTGAGTCATGAATCAGAAGAATATAGATTTGTTCTTATTATATATGAATCTCAGTTTCTTCACCTGTAAAATGTATGAAACATCCTGTCCTACTCAAATAACTATTCTGAACAGGAGTATGAATTATTCCATAAGTGGTTCAGTTTGGTTCATGTTCGAAACTCTGGTGAATGTTATAGGAAGAGTGAAGATCTATTGATTTATAGAAATAAAACACACACATGAACTTTTACATAACTGAGATGTTTGAAAAATTTTAGCTAAGAATCACCTAAAATATTCTCATTCACCATATGTCTAGTAACTCTTTAGTTGGGCACTGAGATTTAAATATTATAATTGAGTGGACTCTCAGGTGAACAGGTAAATGATGTTCTATGGGGCCATGGGTCATGTTCCTAATGATTTCTGATTCACAAAAATAACTCCTAAGAGATGCTAGCAGTAGAATGGGGATGGATGGATCAAAGTAGCATCATGTGTACCAGAGACATCATCCTATGGAATGCTCACAAATACTAACTTGTTAGGCTCAGGTACAAAGTTTGAAATTACTAACTCTAGAACAGAAAATTTCAAGCAGATGAATGACTATCTTTATGCTAGTATATAGTAAATCTTGGAGAGCTATGATGAAAGTTAGAGCACAAGCCACAACAGTATCAATTACATACTGAGATAAATTCATAGTGGGCAAAAATAATATCCTATGTGCTACAAATTTGCTAGGATTTTTAAGATTCAAGTAAAGAAGCTTCTTCCAAAGTATATTCCTATTGCCCTAAGTCTAAGCAAAACTCATAGATGTTACAAAAATAAAGTTTTAGAAATGCTGTTTTAATCGTGGTCAAATGGGCTTTTGTAAAACATGACTTCTTAGAGTTTGTATTGTATGTTATCAAAGGAGACCATGTATTATGTAGCATTGCTCAAATATATCAGGACATAGAAACCTTTCCTCTCAAAGTAGCTAGTGCTCTATGTATACATTGTAAGGAATATTAAATTCAAGGCTACTTAGAAGCCATGGACAGTCCCAAATCACCTATCTGAAATGGCCAAGGAAATGTTATTTACAGTGTACTCCCTGGAGCAGTTTTGTTGACAAGGCAGACGCATGCCTTATGTTCTTTATGTGAAACCAGGCTTATTGAATTGTGATGTGTAATTTCCGTACTTACTTGAAAAAGCGATTGTAATTGAACACCTCCCAAATTAAGGACACAAAACCAATGGTGAGAACAGTTAGCTTAGGTATTTATTTAAAGTTTGTACAAATCCATTGTGAGGTGTAGTGAAATTAATGTCTATAATGAATCAATGACTAAGTGGTGTGCTTGATTTTTAACTGGAAATGGAAGGCTTTCTGCTTATATCCTTTCCGTCAACCACTGAATGATTGCTTATCGAATTCTAGGTATTTCCTTGTGTATTAAGAGATTACAAGATGCAGAAAATGTGGCCCCTGCCTTTAAGGAGATGATAGTCTCCACACTCTAATAGAAGAATGGTGAATACTGTAAAGCACAGAGGATAGATCACAGAAGTCACTGATAATTTTCAGTTATAAAGCTGAATTACAAATGTTACCAGGCCTTTCAAGCAATTGTTCTTGGTTCAACTTAAAAAGTAGTTTTTATATGGATATGAGTTGCTCTTAGTTATTTTAAGAACACATGAATGACAAGCAACAATTTTGTTTCATTTAAGCTGTTTTAATAAGACTGCCTCTATTTTTAGAAACAACAGGGTTTTTAGGATAGAAATTCCATTTATTCCAAATTTGTGGGGTTTTTTTTTTACTATAATTGTCCATGAATATTAAGCAACTGCAGCTGACAAGTTAGTCTCCATTAAGATATTTCTCTTCATTTAGATGATGTCTCTTGAATACTGAAAGTGCTGTGATACACAGAGCAAGGAATTCAGCTTTTTTGATATGTATACATGGCTTTAATATTTGATTTGAGCAAATTCAGAAGAATATAGATTCAGAGGCATTTGATTGTCCATAAAAATAGTTCCTCTATCTTTTATGAATTTAGAAACATTGTTTCATTAGCTGATTCTAATTCTGAAGTTTTGTGATATTGTCACATTTAGAAGCACAGAAGCATAGTTGGTTCCATAAGAAATTTAATTCCCCAAAAATATATCTTTGAATTTACGGGGAGAATATGTGTTAAAAAATGAGAACATGGGTCCTATTTTATGTTTAAGTAAATGAGCTCCCTTTCTTCTTTGCAAAAATACATCTTATCCCAAATACATATTTTATTAAATTTCACAACATACAGAAAAACAATTTAGCTGTTTATTTATCACAATAGTGAAAGTTTCAAAATTCGAAAGAGTTGGAAAGGAAATAATGACGGTGACTTAAAATGAAATAGGAAAAGGAAATAAAGGAAACTTCAGCATTATCCCCAATACTGTATTTCTTTTACACAAATGATATGAAAATCAAAATATGACATTTGCCCATTTTTCTTACATTCTTCCTCTCATTTTACTTGGAAAATAAATTATTACTAATGTTAATGTAATGAGTCATTCATTCAACAAATACTTGCTGAGAGCCTACTGTATAATAGGGGCTAGCAATAAAATGGAGGGGAAAAAAGCAAATCAAGACAGACATCTCCCTATCCTTTACAGAGTCTGTGTTTAGATGCGAAATGTGAGACGCTGGAGATCTTACATAGAATGTTTAAAATGACAAAATGCAGATTGGGGTGAAGTAACTTGAACTGATATTGTGAGACTACTTTTAGTACTGAATCAGTAAAAAAAGGCCATTCAATGCTGGTGTGGGAAACTTGTCGTATTTTTGGTCAAAATAGAATTTGACTAATCATGTACTAGCCATGACCCTTACGTCTAAAGTAGCTTCATGTGGTAATCAATTTTCTCTGTGGTTGCAACTGCAAGTTTACATGCATTTTTCTTTGATTTCCTCTAGTATATGACTGCTGCTGCTCCTATGCAAGGGACCTACATTCCCCAGTACACGCCTGTGCCTCCAACAGCTGTTTCTATTGAAGTAAGTCCGTCCCTGTCTTGTAGAAAGAGACAAGGGAGAATGAATCTCAGTCATATATACTGTGGTTCCTTATAACCCGAGGAATCCTCATGTCTAGATTGTGTGCTGCTCTGAAATTTGTAGTCAAAAGCTCAGTATATGAAAATATGCATATTTACTCTAACATGCCTGTATTTTGGTTTGCACATGGAATCAATTAACCTGATACAGAGGTATGAGGGAAGGATGCTTTGCACATTTAAAGTCCAGAGAACAAATCATTATTCTATGAAGTGGTAACCACAAATACTCATGAAAGGGGTTGAAAGGCAGTTTGCAGCTGTTCGAATGAGCTAGATCTCCAGTGCTTTTTTCCTCAAAGAGAGGTCCTTGACCAGCTTCATTGGAACGCTCTGGAATTTGTTAAAAACACAAACTGTAAGATCCTACTGAGACCTGCTGAATTTCAATTTTTATTGTAAGATGATCTCTGAGTGACCCAGATGCACATTAAAATGTGAAATGTACTGTACTAGTTTACTAGTTCTCAAACGTTTTCACACATTAAAATTATTTGGGGAACATTGAAAACATACTGGTTCATGGATTCTATCGCCAGAGATTTTTATTGAATTATCTGGAGTATGTACTAGACATCCAGCTTTTTAAAAGATTTCAGGTGATTCCAATATATACCAAAGATTAAAAAACACTGCTCTGACAAGTAGTGTAATTTCATGATACAGTGCTTACCTAGTGTGCGTGAGGCCCTGAGTTCAATCCCCTATACAACAAAACAAAAACAAACAACAACAACTCTGCTAAACTAAATGAGCTTTCACAGATTTATAGCTTCCTATAGAGGGAAAGAAAGGGTTGGATCACTCTTATCGCTGTGGACATAATGAATGATGGTAATGTTTCCATCTTGTCCTTAATGAAAGCTTTGCCGATTTCCTTCTGTCTTTTTATTGGGATGAATCAATCCCCTCTAAACCTCATTTTACTGGACAGAGCCTCAAGCTACATAAGAAAAGCAGAAAGCGTAGAGCTGTGCAGAGAGTGATAAAACATTTAAGTGTGTATTTTCCTCTCTGGTTCTACACATTGTTTTTTATTGTTCCTCCTCCACTTTTCCCAGTGCACATGTGCATTATGGTCACAGTGCATCTCTTCTCACCAACTGAAAATCTTTCAGAATTGATTTCTTTGCTACTCCATAATTTGTCTAGCATATAGTGTATTTGCACCACTGCACACAAAAATCCACCAATAAAAGACTGATGGAAACCTTTACAGACTAAATTGGATCTTTTCAAAAGTTTGTTTTTTGTATATAGCAAGTACTTGCTTGTATCAAAGTACAGAAGAAATCTCAGATGTTTAACAGGATGCTGTTGCATAATTTAGATAAACAAGGACATGAATTTTTAAATCTTTTTCTGTGTTCTAGATGTATGGATCTCAAAGTTTTAATTGAATCTTCAGAATTTCAAGAATATGTGATTAAATTATATGTTCTTGGTTATGTTTATCTATTAAAAAGCACCTACACACCGAGAAATCAATGTCTAGACTTTCCAGGCACTCTAAGCATAAATTTCTGCCATGTATTTGCATTCTTGTATGTCTACACCAAAGGCATATGGTTTTCTAAAGAATTAGAGCATTTTAATTATTATAAAATAATAAGACATATTTGATGGTGTGCCTTATTGGAAACAATCTAGTTATAGTTAAATGCAGAGTTTAGAAAGAAGAATTTCACTGAGAAAAATGTAAATATACTCTGATATGTGCATTGAATTTAGGTTTATAAAAAAACATGGATTCATTGTCCATGTAGAAACAATGATCATTCACCTGTATCCACACAAATAAATCCTGGTAGGATGTTCAGAAAAGTACAGATCAGCAAATAATCCTTTAAGAAAGGAAACAATGGATGACTAGAGGGAGACTTTTCAGATTCTAAGGAAGACCTTCACGAGTCTTTAAGAGACAGAGAACTGACCAAGAATATTTACGACTCAACATCACTGCAGATATCCAATACTGTTGCCCTCCTTGAGTCTATTAATGATCAGATCAAACCACCTATGGCTTCCTTGGAATCAAACACGCGTCTCTGATGATGAGCAATGCCAGAAATCTGTTCTGCTAGCAGCTGTGAGAAACAAAATATAGGAGACAGATTTGAAAGAAAGGCAAATCAAATTAAGCACAAGGGTTTTTTCCCCACTTTTTTCTAAGACCATTAAATAAATTCCAATCCGTGTCTTAGAAAACAAACCAAAGTAAAATAAATCAAATTATTGAACAGAAAAGCTATTCAACACTACCCTTTACAAAGATTTCTAATTTTAGTGTTGATTTTTATTAAGGCCAGAGTCCATTGATTTGCAAACATGTTCTAGACATGGTATAGTGAAACACCCCAGCAGCTTGCTTGAATATACTAATATTTATAGGAATCATGAATGATTTTTTACTAATAAATTGTTACTTAATATGATTTATGCAACCACCATTTAAAAGTTTCCAGTACAATCAAAATGATTTTTTGATCTTTTGGCTACTCCAAAGACTTCTGATTGCACAGCTTATTGGCATTGCATCAAGATGACTTTTTCAACCCATATTAAGACATACAGTGAAGTTTTCTTTTGAGTGCATATTGTGACCTCATGTAGTTGACAGCATCTCTTCTCAAGCCAAATACAGGGGTATTTACCCTCCATCTAGATGAGGACCCTTTGCTTAAAGCAAATAAGGCTTTTGTGTACTTATTTGCCTCCTTAGGGTGTTGTTGCTGATACCTCTCCCCAGGCAGTGGCACCTTCATCCCAGGACACCAGTGGTCAGCAGCAACAGATAGCAGTGGACACGTCCAGTGAACATGCACCTGCATATTCTTACCAACAGTCTAAGTAAGTTTGGGCTATGCTAAGCTCTTCCTCAAGATCAAGCATCTTGAAATTGCTCAAGGTGTATCTGTTACTTTATGTTGCATACAAACAACCCAAAATTAGTGACAAGTATATATTTAGCTCATAATTACATGGCTGGCTTGGGCTTACTTTAGGTGGGTGTCTCCCCTGATCCTGAACGCTAAGCATGTGACTCTGCTCCAGGGTAGTGGCTGGCTGTTGGATAGGTGATGAAAGTGATTGGGTCACATCTTTCTGCTTATCCAGCAAACTACTTTACAGGGAATTCTCGGGATTCTAAGGAGAGCAAAACAGCAAACCCAAAGACAGCAATCATTCTTCAGTTCTTTTTGTCACTCCTCAGCTATTGCCTCATCAGCCAAAACAAATCATATAGCCAGAGTATAGTAGGTATTTGTTACGAAAGAGACTCATACCAATCATTTTTAAGGAAAATAATCTATCATATATTCTCAGAAAAACTGCAATATTCTCCCCTGAAAGTGTGGGGTGAAGCTGAATTTTGTTCTCAGTCTCCTCACTCTTAAATGAAGAAAGTGATACTTCCTTTGCAAGGTACCTTTGAACATCCAATTAAATGTTTGTGAAAAAGGATATTGTAAAATATAAAACAGAATAGATTCTTACTCAGGAATTAAATGGCAAAATGAAGTAGGCATTTACTCTTGATGGTTCTTAAATGATTTGTAAAGCAAAGTACATTGGACTTTGTACTCAGAAAATACATAGACACAATTTGAGATCATTTTGTCAAACCAAGGGAATTAGCAACAGAAAAGTCTGCGAGCAGAGGCCTTGGCATGCAAACTATTTAACTTTATAAATAACAGTCAAACCCTTGAAGAACAGTGAATTCCCAGATGATCCTCTCTGGAGAATGTTGCTCCATTTCTTTGTCATCATTTTGCTTGTTAAAGAAAAATATTATTCAGACACTTGTTAAAAGAACAAAGAGGATTTTATTCAGGATAATTTCAGTACGTGTCAAGACTATCACATTAGGAGAGAGATCAGGGTTCAACTCAGAATACAACAAAGACAGCTGGGGATGGATAACCAATCAACAAAGAGAAGGGGTCAGCGAGTGAAGAAATATCAAGAGGAGACAGCAGAGTAGAGAAATTATTACTAAACTGACTTAAAAGGATTCTTACTGAAAGCAGATCAAGAATTGATAAATGAAATGTGGGAGATAAAGAAATTGATCAGATATTGAGGATGGTCAAATATCAAGAGTTGGGATTCCATCTAAATTGATTTAGCAAGCTTCTTGGTAAAATGAAACCATGTAGACCAGGCATGGATGCCTTCAAGGTCTAGGTGTACTCAAGAAGGGAGCTAAGGATAGCCAGACTGAAATTTGGTCATGGAGAGAAGCTTTGTCACTCTATGCTCCATACACATTAGCAGATTTGCTTATTGTTGGATTAATCAAGGTAATGGAATCTTCTGAGTCTAGGATAGTTTCTAAATTCAGCTGTAAAAATTAAATTTGCTCAAAACACTAGTTAATCATACAAAGATAGAGTATTACTATTGTTATCAATAAAAACTTTCAAAAATATTGTTACTGGGTAAAGCAGGCTGTTGTCATTGTTTCAACTGACCTACAGCCTCTGTGAATAACTTTTCATGCAATAAACAACATGTTGATCTCTAACACTCTGGTTCAGGCATATTGGAATTTGTTCAGCCTGCTCAGTGGGTTATATGTGGGGGAAAGGATCATGGATGGGCTGTGTAGAAGCAGAGTGAGAGACACTGGTGGGAAATGAGAGACACTATATATGCTGATTGATCTTATGTGTCAATTTGACTGGGCTATGGGGTGCTCAGATATTCGGTGAAAACATTATTCTGGGTATGTTCATGAAGGTGATTGGGGATGAGATTAAAGTTTGAATCAGTAGATTGAGTAAAGTAGATCACCCTCCTTAATGTAGGGGTGCCCATTGAGTTAAAGGTGTGAACCGAACAGAGAGATTGATCCTCCCAGGAATAAAAGGGAACTTCTGCCTGAATCCTTGAGTTGCAACACTTGTCTTTTTCTGCCTTTGGACTCAGGGGAAACATTGACTAACTTGGATGTTGAGGGCTGGCATTTCATTTACACCATCAGCTTTCCTGCTTTTCCACTTTCAGACTCAGCCTGAAACTGTAACATTGGCTCTTTTAGGCTGCCAGTTTGCTGGCACCTACATCTCTCCCCTCTCTGTTTCTATATTTATTATATTTATCCTTTTATAGTAATGGGTATTGAACACAGGGCCTTTACACCAAGCTACATCCCCAGCCCTTTTTATTTTTATTTTTTTTTAATTTTCTACTTTGAGACAAGGTCTTGATAAGTTGCCAGTGCTGAGCTCAAACTTGTGATCCTCCTGCGTTAGCCTCCCAGAGTGATATATTTATCTTTTGGTCTGTTTTGCTAAATAACCCCGACTACTATATAGTTTGCCAAGTATACTTCACCAGGCTCAAAAGTAGGTGAAACTGGCTTTGCATCTCCCAAAGCGTAATGAAAAAATGAGAGACTTTCCTAGAACTTTGTCCTAGAACTTTCTTGTTCATAGTGTAATAATTTCTTAGATAAATGAAAGCAAAGTTTTCATTCATCCAGCCAACAATTATGTATTGATCACCTACTGTTAGCCAGCATTCTAGGTGCTAGGAAAAGATCAAAGAAAGATGCAGATTTCTTCCCCAGCCCTCTCTTGGACTTTACTTTCTACTAGGAATAGACTCATATACAATGGATCAATCAAAAAAACAATAAAATGAAATACAATTGCAAAGCAGATTATTCAAATTTTTTCTTTCTGGTAGAAAGTGATGAGTTAAACTCCTAGAATTTGGTATCAGAGGAGGGCTCTTGTACGCCTGGAAACTGAAAGATGTTTTAAAGCTAATCTTGGAGAGATTCAAGACAAAGCATTCTAAGCAGAGGAAATAGACTTTTTTAGAAGCACTAAGAGGGGAACATGAGGCTGGAGTTTTCTGGACTAGAGGAGAGAATAGAAGAAGATGGAGGCAAAGAGGCCAGGCATTATTAAGCCCTTAGTTACTTAACTTTGTACAGGGAGATTACACTTAGTTTTATTCAAAGTGAGCTTAGAAATCAATGTAGGACTTTTAAATACAAGTTGTATAATTTGATTTACATATAAATGATTTTATCACCAATGTAGCCTGCATGTAGAGGGAAATGTTTCAAGGATTTTTTTTTGAGATGCATATTTTCCCCATCTTGCAACTATATCGAATCTCTGCCCCACCCCACCTGATTAACTGAGCTGCAGTTGCTCCTTCTTGTCATCCCAAAAGAGACATTCTCTTCCTTCTCAAGGATGTTCCCAGTTAGGGGTGAAGTACCTTTTCATGATCTTAGTATGATGTGGTGGGAAGGAAGTTATGTTGGACTCACACAGAGCATCTCTGCCTTTCACAGATGCTCAGCTCCAGGTCCAGGTCCTAGTTCTCTTGTACCAGTATCACACCAGTTATTGTACCAGAAGGCGTTATCCCTCTCTTTGAGGCTTAACAATCTAGGATAGGATTCAGATCAACCCATACCCAAGATATTCATACTTTAAGGAAGAAAATGGAAAACACTCACAAAGAGCCATAGTTATAGGAGAATGCATTTTGTTTCTTCTAGATTTCTATGCTTTGGTGGAGGTCATAACAACTGGAGCAAGATTTTGCAGGAAGCAGCAACACTACAGATGGTGTCAGAGCTTGACCCAAGTCCAGGGGTAGAGGAGAAAGTATTTCCTTGAGAAGTGGAAGGAGAGTAGTAGAATATCATGGAAAGGCACACCCAGATTCTGATATCAGGTGCCATACTGAAGTGTGTGGATAGCATTTCCTTTCTTTGTTTTAAAGTCTTTTCTTCCAGTTGAGGGAGACTACAAATTTGGAAGCAATGGAAATCAACAGTCTGTTATTGCTCTGGTTCAGGCAGGAAGGACAAAAGGTCTGAAGTATGATTGTGGTGGATATAATGTTGGGGTTAAGAAGGTATAGTGGAGGATAGATTGAAAAACAGAAAAAATATTTTACAATTCCAGAGAAACCAAGGGAGTCATTGATACCAATAACAGAGGCAGATAAGATAAAAGCCCCAGAGGGTCTGGCTGTGGAGATGGACAAGAAATTTAGTTATCCTTATGGTGAATCAATTTCAAGCTTTACTCCTTGAAATATTTGAAGGCATCTGAGTCTAACAACATACAACTTTCTCTGTTTAAATGTTTTTAAAATTATGGTTAGACTACATTCTCATTAAGCCATGGATTATTATGATTGGGGATACTTAAGTTTCATGGGATAATACATATGCAGAGTTAAAACACTCATCCCATGTCCTCATGGTGGTAAAAATGATGATGAAGATTTCCTTGTTTGAAAAAATGGGCTTTTGTACTCACAAAGGAACCTATGTTACCAGATGTTCCCCGGGTCATACTCCTTACTGCAACAGCCAGAGAGGAAAGCACCTTGGCAAATGGGACATTTCAAAAGTATGTCATGGAAAAACCACTTGCAATGCCTTGCAGAATTTTCTTTAAACTGATTTTAAAAAATCAATGGGTCTTTACTGTACTCTTAGCTTCCCCTTTCTGAAATGCAAAAAGTGTTAGAAGCCTTTGACTTGAAACACCAACAAAATACCAAATGTAAAAGAAACAGCATACTAAGACAAACACATATGAAGATAGCAGTCACTTCTGGAAATTTATAAAAAGAAGTAATTAATGTGACTATCAATTTTATTAATTTCAGCCAAGGAAATCTGACCTATGTCATGGTAAAACATGAGATTTTTCAGAACTAGTCAAGGAAGACAATGGGAACTGAGCTGAATATTTACATCATGCACACTGGGCTCTTTTTCATCAGTAACCTTCACAAGGAAAAGTTTGAGGGATTTAAGATCACTCACAGTCACTGTTATCAAACAAGCATTCCTTAGAAAGCAGGCATATAACTACTCATACAGGCTAATATGTACACTTTATAAAGTCCCTGCTCTGCTTTCTAAAGTTATTTGATCATAACATGAAAAATTCACTCTGCTTGCATTTGTCCATTTTCTAGATATTGGACTATATTATCCTTGGAAGGGCAACCAGAAATCTACCCCTTGAGAGTTTTGTTTTGAGATTACGCCTCAAGCAATATCCTACAGTTAGTTACGGTCTACTATAGATTCTCCCTAAATCCTTTTATATTCCTTCCTGTTCTAGTATATTGGAAAGTATCTCTAAAATAATTTAGCCGATCCACATTATCTTAAACACGCCAGATTTCACAAATGGCAGCTCATTTCCAACATCATTATGCTAATTAACATGCCACCACTTTCATCAGGCAACCCATTTCTAACAATCATTATGCTAATTGAGATATGGATAGCTTAAAGTACTTTGTACAAACCTCTGGCCTTTCTCATTAAATGCGAGCTGACCTCCTGTGGGCTTGAAATTCTGATAAGGGCAACTGAGTGCCCCTGAAAAGTAGCTTGAGGCATCACATATACCTTTAACACCAAAATGTCTGCACTAAAGATATAAGTAAATGACAGCCTTTGCAATCAAAGATTGCAGGAGAAAAGCTTGCAGAATATAAATGATGTGCCTATGAATAAAGAGACTGTATTTGGGATTTATCAGTAAACTTTCCTAGCTAAAACACAGTACTTCAGATTTTATATTTATGGAGGGTTTTTCCCATTATTAAAAGAAGCTATTAATGTAAAAGGGACTCTGAGCTCTTATCACAGAAGGCAGAAATGATAGCTATGGTTTACCTTGGAAATTTAATGGAAATTCCAATTCCCATTCAAATTATCTGTTTTTCTTTGTGTCTTGTAGGAAGCCTTAAACATAGCTAGGATCTAAAGAGAATGTCTTCCAACAAAGTTAAAATCTAATATGCACAACTATTTTTATTCTAGCTTTGTGTCTTCAATTATCTTTCACTTCTTTGGAACCTGATTTTCCTCTTTTTTTAAAGCGTGAGGGTTAGAGCATTGTTGGCTAAAGATGTGAGCAAGGACTCTAGTACTGAGGAATGATTTATCACCACGCTATGGAGTTAGGGTTAGAAAGTCCCTCCAGCACTTCCTCATCCAAGTGTGTTGGAATACCCTGCTTAAACTAAAGCAAATATTTGCCTTAATTGCAGTTCTCCTCAAAGTCATTAAAATACAGTAAAATATGGTAATAATATACATGACATCCTAGGGGCCAATAAATACTTCAGGTGTTTTACTTTTTGACAGAATAGGTTGTGTTGCCTTCCACTTGTGGAATTCCAAGATATTATAAACTAAATTATTACAGAAGTGTAATAATATATTGATTATCTGTTAGTTCTTTTGATGTTAATGTAAAACATTTTATTCTTTTCCAAAAAATTCTTCTTTTACACTGGTGCCCTTCATTGTGCCCTAGCCACATCTTTAGTTTACCTGTGGCTAATCCAGCAGTAGAAATACAAGATACAGCTTTTCCAAACTCTGGACCAAAAAATACTTCTTCTAACATAGCAACACATGAAGCTGGTCTGTAAGGAATTATTCTGGGACATACTCAATCATTAGATGATCTCTTAAGATTTCCAAAAATGTATATTTCTGAGATTATGGTTTGCTATTTCACAACCTATTCACTCAGCTGGTATTGAAGAGGAGATTGAAGAGAGAATTCAAAATGATTCCATGTTAACAGATTCAGTCAAATCATCAGTCTACAAATATTCACTCTGACATTAAAAGACCATTATATTACCCTTGGAATTGCAATTTCTTTTTATTCTTCATATCTCATCAGGGTAACTGAACTCACATGAACACCAAATTCTTTTGTCAGTATACTGATAATGTGTGAATTAAACTTGTGAGTCATACTGCAGAGTACTTTACAGTTTGCAAATGATTTTCATACTTAGCTTTTTCACATAAATTGAGTTTCTACCTATATTCTTGTTACTAATGATCACAGCCTTGAAAATTGAGAATCCTGTTTTTATGAATATCAGTGTAGTCCATAATCACTATGTAAATGTGCACATTACACTTCATCTAGTGCAGAGAAGGCAGACAGAAGTGAATTTTAGTTATATTAAATGGCAACACCTTTTTTCCTTCAAACT
The DNA here is from genome assembly GCF_053883595.1 of Heterocephalus glaber. Lineage (NCBI taxonomy): Eukaryota > Metazoa > Chordata > Mammalia > Rodentia > Bathyergidae > Heterocephalus > Heterocephalus glaber. The sequence continues at coordinate 72,280,125 of NW_028258315.1, read as the reverse complement.
TTACTTAGAAATCATGAATGTTTAAAATACAATCATTTGTTTTCAGACAACAATGAGGCTACTTTAAGGACCAAAAACATTATGGGAGAGGGTTACTAGAAACAGTTATATAAGGTTATAAACCTAAAAGTAGCTCCAGCCTAACTCATCATACTGGTGCTTCAGTGATTGGTGCCTATAAAGTACCTGAGTAGAAAGAGTCTTTTATAGGCTGAACCATTAAATGAAGAAGCCATGATATTTTAGGCATTTTCTGTTCAATGCACAATGGAAAAATGGAAATAACAGCAAAAATAGACCAAAACTTTGTTTTCATAGCAAGATAGATTTTAGATATAAATGGAATAAGCCTACAATTTGCAAAGACAGAAAAAGAGAACTAAAATATAGACCATAGTTCTTAATACTACTACTAATAAAATTTCCCTTATCATTGTTGGTGTTATAAAAATTGTAATTGCATTCCTTCTTAGAAGAAATCTCACTTTCTCAGGTAACACAAGAGGAAAAGTATGATGTAATTTTAGGGACATTAAATTACTTATAAATATTTCAAATAGTCAATCTATCAATTTGTTGCTCTCCATACATGATTCTTGGAACAAACTCATTAGGTTCCTACTAGCCACAGCTGCCTCATGATGACTTTCTGCAAATTAGGAAAAATAGACCTTTCGGGACCATTTCAGCTCTAGACATAATACAGTTTAAAATATTGCTGAGAGCCTTTTGTGAATCTGAATAAGATGAACACACTTTCTCTGAACAGAGGCCTATAAAGATCTCATGGCTTTGGGAGCACACATTTTACTGAAGTGTAGCCCTCTTCCCTCAACCACTGGTCATACACACCTATACCTAGCAACTCTGAGGTTTATTTACAAAAGAAGCAATTGGGTACCAACAGAATCTGCAGAGCTTTTTGCTGTCAATCTGTGCCCTGAGGGAAGAGGCCTACATCTAAATGTGACCTACAGATAAAATTCCCTCTTTGTACAACATAACTAAATTTATTTAACAAAGTTCTAACCTGTGAGCAGAAGAGCTAAAAGTAAAGTTCAATCCCCTAGAACTTTAATCCTGTAATATAGATGGGGCTTCAGGGCTTTGATTAACCCAGCCCATCTGGGAAAAATGAAATACAATAAAAGGACATTTACCTAGTTAATTACCTATTATGGAAATTTCATGTTGCCATATTCCAGACAGAAAAAGTAGAAATAAAATATAGCCTCTGATGTCAGGAACTGTGATGCTTTTTTGAGATAGGGTTCTTGTTATGTTGCCCAGGCTTGCCTCAAAGTCCTGGGCTCACACAGTCAGTGCTAGGACTGTAAGTGCATGTTATGACATCCAGCTAAGAATCTAAAATGAGGGGCCAGGGGTTTAGCTCAGTGGTTCTGCCGCCTGCCTTGAAAGCGCAAGATCCCGAGTCCGATCCTTGGTACCAAAAAAAAAAAAAAAAAAAAAAAAAAAAATCTAAAATGAGGATGGGAGCAACAAATAAGAAAGAACAATTGTCTTATAAAACGTTTTGGGCCAATAAGGTTTATGTGCATCTACTTGGTAAACACCACAAGATAGCATATAATTCAGTCATTATGGTGCATAGTGGGAAATCACATATTTATTGACTGAATTAGTGATAGATCCTATGGTAGTTCTGAAAAAATGTAATTACAAAGTATCTGGGAGATCTATAACATATATCAGGTATTGAAAACCAGGTTCTATGCTCACAGGAGGTTATATTTATTCATTTTCTATTGCTATAATAACTGAAGCTGGATAATGAGTGAAGAAATGAAGTTTATTTAGCTCACAGTTTTGGGGGGTGATAGTCCAAAGTTAGGCAGTCTCCTCTGTTTGACCACTGGTAAGAGACTCCTTGACAGATAGTATGGTAGGATCCAGCGTTAGAGGGATTACATAATGAGACAGGAAGCAGAAATTAGAAGGGGTCAGGCTTGTTCTTTTCGAAAAATTTGCTTTTGAAATTTAGTTCAGGAACCTATGAGAACTGCCTTAATCCCTTCCAAAGGCAGTCTCCATGCTGACCTACTCCTAAGCACAATCTCTTAAAGGTTCACTTTCCACATTGCCGTATGGAGACCAGGCTTCCAAAATAAGCACTCTGTGGAGACATACTCAAGCCATATCCAAACCATAGCAGGAGAGATTTCTCTCTGAGTATATGTGAGATATATCTGTATAATTTATTGCTTTAGAATAAAAAGACTGTTAGTCCATTAACTTTAATTCTTTAATGAGATCAAACTCTCTAGCTTGAAAATATTAGTGAGTGGTATTTGACAATTTTGTAGGCTAAATATGCTTTTGTAATTAAATATGCAATTGCAATTTGTTTCATGAGCATGTTACAGTGAAAGACCTCACTACTTTTTAAAGAAATTTCTCTGGAAAAGAGCACAGAAGACGAATTCAAAGCTGCTGTGATGTAATGACCACTCTTATTTCATTGTTTTCACAGACCATAAACAGAACAGAAGAATGTCCGTCTGAAATTTTGCCTTGAATGAAGAAACTTCACTGAACAGGAAGTTAGTTGGCTTCCAGTTTGCACAGGCGTCAATGGAAGGCTTTTTTTTATTTTATATTTTACTCAGTGAAACAAAGTTTTTATGTGCTGTGCAAATGGTTCCTTCATGTGGTCTGACAGTTTATTTTTGCCACCCTTTAATTTTTTTTACTTAAAGGAAAAGAAATCCCAGAAGAGGAGGGGAAAAACATCAAAGGTTGACATTATATCTGGAAGAGCATTTGAATTCAAAATTTACCTGACAGTGTAAATAGATTTTCTTTCTTTCTTATTCTTTTTTTTTTTAAAGTGGAAAATCTCATGTCAAGAGACGAGCAAACCAAAATGAAGGCAAATGGTCTTCCTCAGTAATTAAGCTACTCTTTCTCTTTTTCCCTTCCTGTTTAAACCTAGTGGGGTTTTTTTAATTTTATTTTTTCTTAGAAATATTTAGGTAAGGTTTATCTTGAATCTTAATTGCCTTAATTTTAAGGACGTCAAAGGCTCTCAAGGCAAGCTGTCAACGTCTTGTTAAAAAAAAAAATTCAAGAAAGAATTGAAATATTGTGCCAGCTTTAACTGGTACAGAAGTTTAAGACTACGAGTTTTTAGGGTGAAAAAAACTGTACAGTTTAAAAGAAAATGTTTTTCTTCATTTGAAGAAAATTTGTTGATAAAAGAAACCATGGCAACTGCAAGAATTGGGAAATGCTGGGACTTTTCATGAACTTTGTCTTAAGTGTTGACACAAATCATTCTAGAAGGCTAAAACATTTTACAGTAAAGTTATTAATGTTGGTTTAAAAACAACTGCATTAGAAATAATGCGTGTTTGGGGGCAGAATGCAGATTTTTTTATTTACAAAGCGTGATTGCTAGCAAAAGCATTAGTGCTTTTTATCTGCAGTCTTTTTTATGAGCTTTACAAAGTTTTTAGTCAGCTTTGCTTGTCACATTACAAAACTTAGCTTAAGAGCATTAAAAACAAAACAAAAAAAACATAAGTAGATAGGAGCTTATGGTCAAAAAGTGCAAAAAAAAAAAAAACAAAAAAAGCAATAGATAGAGAAATTGTTGACAATTTCTGTAGTCTTTCCTAGTTGTGATCAAATTCAGCCTATGGATGGCCTATTTTATACCAAAGATGAAGTGACACCCTATTACAGTCCAGAAGATAGAGATTTGTTTTGTTTCTTTTCTTTTCTTTAAAATTTTATTTGACCTACAATGGCCGGACCAGTTCTTACTTTGTTGTCTGTTTAAACTACCTTCCACTGGTGTTTAACATACCACACACAAAAAATATTTTTTAAATGTATATTTGTTGATAGTAGAAGCTCACACCGGCTGTGTTCAGCAATCCCAGCATGAAGAGGTCTGGATACCAATTAACAGAGCCAAGAAGCTTTTAATTTTGTGAGCTTTTCTGGTTCCTTGCTAGCTCTCTTCAATAGGATGCCTGTGTTGATGGCCTCCAATAGCCAGACACTTGTTAAAGAGTGGATTTCCTTTCTGTGGATTTTGAACTAAAGATACTTCCTGAACATGGCCTGAAAGGTCTCTGAAATGTCATTTGTCAGAAAAGCTTAGTGGTATTGTGTGAAATGGTGAGTGGTCTCCTACAAAGATCTCATGATATTTCGCACAATCGTCTTCCTTCTAAATTCCAACACCACCCAGTTTCATCTTCTCACCTCAGTCCTGTCATCAACAACCATGAATGGCCACCTTGACTCTGCATTTGGGGAGTGGGTGTCTCCTTTTTGTCTCTTTTCATGGTATTTTCATATCTTGGTCTTGCCAGAAAGAAAGTAAATATACTTTTTTTATTTCTGTTTAATTTTCTGAGGCAAGAAGTCCCAATAATATTGAGGATTCTCACAGTGAAATTTAGGAAAGCTCTTAAAATGCTAGTTGACAATCAAGAAATTGTATGATTTATTTCAATAAGTACCAAAAGGCCTAGATTTGATCAATCATTAAAGCCAAAGGAGATATTTGCATATAGAAAAATGCAAAATTTTATCTACAATTATTAAATTGACTTACCTAGAAAACATCTTTACATTTTTGATTTATCAAGTCAACATTCAACCTATACAGTTTAACCTGAAATTGAAGAAAATGAAACAGAATTTTGTTAATTGGACTACTCACTACAAGTACATTGTGGTCAAATCATTTGAATCACAAAAATGAAACTGTTCTCACAAACTAAGTAAGTCACAGGAACTTAACTTGGTCCCGATGGAAGAGGTAAATGTATTAAGTGCACTATGAATGAAAACAGGGTAGGCTTTTAAAAACTAAAAAATATAAAAATATAAAAGGTAAATCATATTCTCATTAGGGCAGTATGAATAAGGAGTTTGACTCAATGAAAGTGCAAATAATCCACTGTTTAAATAGATCCTGGTTCTCTTATTTGCAAGCCCATGAATTGGAAGCTCAAACCCAGAGTGACTACACATCTTTGTAGTCTAACCACTGGCAAAATATATCAACAAAATGTGGCATGTGGCACAAAGAAATTCAGCTGATCACACCCATCCTGATGGTTTTCTATGCTTTAGAGAGAATCATAGATTTAAACACTTTTCCATTGCATCCTTCAGCTTCCCGTGTATTACAGTGGTGATATTATCTTTGAAAGTAGGCTCCTCACATTACAGGGGTACAAAAAACATGTATGGGAATTGTATTTTCTGTTTCTCTTTTTCACACTCTGAATTCTTTGTATAAATAAGAATTATCCTGGGCACAATTCGTTTGAATATAAAACCAACATGCAAAAGAAACCAACCAAACAAACAAACAACATGCATTCCTTTGTTTCTGTAAAAAACACCCAAAAATATATGTCAATGGGATACAAAGAAAGTCTCATTTACACAATCAGTAATGAGGCTAAGAGTTAGCTAACATGTGGCTGATGTGCCTAGGTAACTTCCTGTTTCTATTCAAAACTGCTGCTTTATATATTCAGATACTTTTTTTTCAAATATGAAATTTTAGTAGTCTCAGGAAATTATTCTCCCTGTCATTTTATGTGTCCATGTGTATTTTGTGTTTGGATTGTTTATATCATGCCATTCTATAAAACGTTATTTCAAACCAAAAAGAAACAAAAAGATAAAATTGCACATGTCCAAATTTGCACACACACCCCCTTTTTCATTTTACCTAAGAATTGTTTTCAAAAATCCAGTCTTGGGAAGGAGGGAGGGGGCATCAACAGGTAAGCAGCATTAGTTGTATGAAAAATAAAACAAACAAAAATATGTGTTCAAAATACACAGATATCAAATCCAAATTGGTCAACAATACATGTTGTAGGATTTTAATCTCATTTAGAATGATAATCCTTTTTTTTAGATGAAGTTATTTTTCTTTGAATTCCGATTTACCAAACAGTTATTTATATGTTTCAATTTTTCCTTTTTACTTTAATTGCCAAGACTTATCCTGCACATTTGGAAACAAACTAATCCACATTCCAAATGAGATAAACACCTTCTCATGCAAACTCTAGTCATGTGGTCAGTGGATGATCAGGTATAAAAGGCAATCATTTTAGCAATAAGAAGGTATGGACAGGGGACATAAAGTGTGTATAGAAATTGTAGGCTCCGAATGAAGAGCTGTTTTGGAAGGACAACAAAATCCAGACTGTGTGAACTAAAGGTAATACTGGTAGATGCTGATAACAATTTGTCTTTGAATGCTGATGTGTCTTGTATATAACAAATGAAACAACATTCTAAAGAAAAGAAAATCCTCTACCTAACTCTTGAGCTGGCCAGGATTAGTTTGTTTCCTTGGCAAAGTTCAACAATTCAGAATATTGTCTCATACTTTACTTGAATTAATTCTTCTTGTGACTTCAGCAGATCTGCCATCCTTGAAAGCATGACTCCCTTTCACCTCTTTTCTAATGAAAAATCACCTGACATTAAAAGTGTGCTCCTGCTCTCATTAGAGAGGAAGGCTAAGAGCTGGAAGGCTAAGAGCTGAAGAAGGCTGAATGGAGCAGGAAATTCACATTATTTCACTATGGCAACAAAATACATTGACCCCATCACAAAACTGCTTCAAAATTATTTTCAGTTCATGTATAACCAAAACTATTTCTGAGTTTGGGTTTTTTAAAAATATTTAAATAATTGAGATGTCTCTTCTATGGCTATGTAACATTTACAATGACCTAAAACCCTCATTAATGAAAAGTGGAATTTGATTTAAATAGAACTCTTGCAGTCTTCTCTGTGATTGAAGAGAAGTTTCAGTGGGCTGTCTAGACAGATGATGATGTTAACAGATTAAAATACATTTGACAATCCAGCCTCACTCCTGATCTGAGTGCACGAACCCACTGCTGATGAGCTGTTATGCAGAGAGAAAGTCTTAAGTGTTCCAGTGATGTGTTTTTTATATGATTTAAAATTGAACAAAGGGATAACATTCATGTATATGTATAATAACATTCAGCACACTTGAGGAATCACACATTGCAAAACAGTATGGCAAGTCATTGAATCTTGATCTATTCTCTTTGACCTGGATCAGCCATAAAGAACAGGATTTTACCTTTCATGCTGTTATGGCTGGCAAGCTTCACAGTTGTGAGTTCACTGGGACTGACAGCTTCTCACTTCAATCTGAGGAATTGACAACATTTAAACAAGTTTATTGATTCTGTACCCTATACCTTTTCTGTAGCAACGTTATAATGAGATTTCATTAATGAGTAAATTTGTTTTACAAATAAATAGTATCCACGATGGCATTGGAAGACAGTTAGGTATGACTCAAGATTAGCATTTACCAAACACTTTAAAAGATGACATTGGTCCCTTAATCTAAACACTCTTAGTATTGGCTGTTCTTTGTGGATTATGTGTTCAAGGAAATACAAAACTCAACCCTAAACCCACAAGTGGCCTCGGAGATCTTTTACAATGTGAGGAGTTCATGCTAGATTAATGATTTCTTTTATGTTTGGTTTTAACCCCAGCATATAGATGCTATCAAAAAACAACAACAACAAAAGAACAATCAAACAAGATAGGTGACCTCTTAATATTCATCTCTTTATATCTCTGGGTGGGAAAATAATATATAAAGAAAAGTTTCTTCCGCACAGGAAGCTTATGGAATTGAGCTTGGACTCAAGAAAGAACCACAAGGCCACTGAATCACAGCTGAGTTTTTCCTAAAACGGTCCCATTTTCTGAGTTTTGCAGAAATATTATCACTCTCATTTTCTGAAGGGCTAATTTTCTATTTTGTGTATCTGGTTTTTTTTCTTCAAAAGAATTAGGCCTTAGGCACTGTTCTCTTTCATTAATATTTCACCCTGAGGGTGGAAGAAGAACTAATTGGAAATAAAATTCAAATTAATCAAATAAAATTCAAATTAATACTACTTCCTAAGTACTGATTTAATGAAAGTTGAAGCCATTAAGAAAACTCATGTCAGTTAATTATAGACCCAGGATTTTGATAATCCATAATATCCTTTTACCATTCACTGCAAACAATTGACAGTTGGCTGTATTCTTGCACAATATAAAGGAAAATACTGTGGCCAGGATTGGGCTTCCCTCAGAAGAAAGCTGTTTTGGTTTCATTCACTCTACTGAAAGCTAAACCAGTTGAAAAAATAAACAGTTTCTGTTATGAGAATATAATAGTAGCTCTTGGTTAAATGTACATTCTTATTCCTTTCTTTCAGTTTGACGAAAAACTACATTATTTTTGTTATATTTTGACTGTGTTACTGTATCAAGGCTGAATGACTTTGACACTCCAGTGGAAATTCTTCTGATAACATTTTGAATAAATTCAAAGTGTAACATGAGTGTTACAATTTGTATTTAAATCCTCTGGTCTTAGATTTTTTAAAAAGATGCTCTGTCCTCCTCCCCAAAATGTGTTATTTCATCATATATATAAAAACAAGGAATTATTTCATACCTTTCAGGAACTGTAAAAACTATTTCAAAGAGATACTTGAAAAAAAAAAGTTCCCCATTCTGCAAATAAATGCTTCTGTTTACTTACAATATAATTGGAATCTTAATTTTAAAAATATCTGTAAAAGTACTTGTTATGAGATACTGAGTTTCTAAGAAAAATGGGACGCTGCTTCTTTTAAAACCCTTATTTCAGGCCATACTCAACTTCATGGAACTTCTGAAACATCCCTCAATTTTAAATTTTATTTAAAAGCATTTTTGTATTGCTGTCTCTGTCATGAAAAGTTCTGTAATACTAAGGTGTTTCGGGTTTTATTTTACTTTTTTTCATCTGTATCACAGTCAAATTAGATACTGTTTCCCTTATTTCTTGGGCTTTCTGTAGATCAGTGGATCTTAGGTTTAAATTTGTTTTCTTTGATGAAGCTTTCAATAAAAAATGAAAATAAAATCAATGAAGGAGGGCTGTCGTGTTTGTCTGAACTCTTCCAGAGACCTGCCTTGGGAGCTGATGGGTGAGAGGGAGCTGTCTCTGTATTTAATTGGGGACATTGCTGGATTTTCTTAAGAAAACATGATCCTGGAGAACACAGAATAGAGGGAGGATTCTGTTCATGTAGGGAACTGAAAAAGCCACAACCTGCCAGCCCTTCCTAGTTCTTTTTTTTATTTTAGTGTAATACAAGAAGATATTAATAAAGAAAATATAAAAAGCATTGTTATTTCCATGAAAAAATAAAATATAACTTCATAGCAAAATAATTAGATAATAACAATAAGTAATATACTGTGTATCGTGATCTTAAAAGAATGGACAAATGTTACAGTATGTCATGGACCAAAATAAATAAATAAATAAATAAATAAATAAATAAATAAATAATGCTTTCTTACAAAGAAGAAATGAACAAATACAAGAAAAAAAAAACCCTTTCCTTTCATGGAACAAAAGGAAAATAGTAATATAAATGAAACAAATTACCATATATCTTAAAATGTTTTTGAAACTTCAGAATAGATAATTTGGGAAATTATTTTAATTTCTCCCTACTTTATATATATATATATATATATAGAGAGAGAGAGAGAGAGAGAGAGAGAGAGAGAGAGAGAGAACTCATATGGGAGAAACCATGAAATATTTAAGTTTGTGTATCTGACCTATTTCACTTAACATTATGTTCTCAAATTGCATCCACTTGCTACAAATCATTCAAATTTATCTTTCTTTATGGCAGAGTAGTACTCCATTGTGTATAAATACTACATGTTCTTTATCCATTCATCTCTTTATGGACATGTATGCTGTTTCCAATATCTAGCTATTATAAAATGTGCTGCTATAAACATAGGCACACACCTATCCCTGTAATATAATGACTTTAACTCTTTTCTCAAGATATTTAGAAGATGGATAGCTGAGTCAAATGGAATTTTTATTTTTAGTTCTTTGAGGAATCTCCACACTGATTTCCATAGTGGTTGCACTAGTTTATGTTCCCACAAATGATATAAAAGAGTGTCTTCTTCCATTCAACCTCACCAGCATTTGTTACTTGATTTTTTGATGATAGCCATTCTTTCTAGGGTAAGCAATAGATTTAATTTGCATTTTTCTAACTACCAGTGATTTTGAACATTTTTTCTTGCATTTATTGGCCACTGAAGTGTACTTCTTCTGAGAAGTGTCTATCATTTCATTTGCCCATTTTTTAATTGGGTCTTTTATTTGGGGGGTCTTTTTTATAGTTCTTTATATATTCTTGGTATTAGACCTCTCTCTGAGGAACAGCTGGCAAACTGTGTTTCCCCCCATTCTCTTGGTTGTCTCTTCACTTTGTTGGTTGTTTCCTTTGCTGTACAGAAGCCTTTTAATTTGAACTTATCCTAATTGTCGATTCTTAGTATTATTTCTTGTGCAATGGGGTTCTGTTCAGAAAATCTTTGCCTACATTTTGTCTTCAAGAGTATTTCCTCTATTATCTTCCAGCAGCTTGAGTTTTTCTGTTTTAACATTTATATCTTTGATCTATTTTAATTTTAGTTTAGAACATTGTGAGATGTATGCGTCTATACTCTATCGTCTACATATGGATATCCAGTTTTTCCACAGCACCATTTATTAAAGAGTCTATCTTTCTTCCAGTGTATATCTTTGGCCCCTTTGTCCCAGATCAAACAGATGAATGCACCTAGGGTCAATTCTTCTTACTCTGTTCTGTTCCATTGAACCATGTGCCTGTTTTTGTGCCAGCAACATGTTGTTTTAATCACAGTCACTTTGCAGTATAAGTTGAAACCTGGGATTGTGATGCCTTCTGCTTTGCTTTTATTACTCAGGATTATTTTTGCTATCCTGGGACTCTTCTGGTTCCATATGAATTTTAAGATTGTTTTTTCTAGATCTGTGAGAAATGCTGTTGTCATTTTCACTGGGATTGCATTAAATCTCTATATCAGTTTTAAAATTTAGCCATTTTTAATATATTGGTTCTACATATCCAGGGAATATCTTTCTATTTTCTTATGTCCTCCTAGATTTCCTTTTTCAGACTGATATAATTTTCATTGTAGAGGTCTTTCGTTTCCTTGGTTAGGTCAAAATTGAAGTATTATTTATTTGGGGTTTTTTTATGCCATTGTGAATGGTGTGGTTTTCCTGGTTTCTTTTTCAGTGAGTTTATTATTACTGTTTAGTGACTTATGTGGGTTTATTTTGTATCCTGCTACATTGCTGAATTTGGTTATCAATTCTAGGAGTCCTTTTGTGGAGTTACTTGGTTCTTGTAAGTAAAGAATCATATCATCTGCAAATAATGATATTTTGACTTTGTTCTTTCCTATATGTATGCATCCCTTTCATTTTTTCTCTTGCCTGATACGCTCTGGCTAATGTTTCACGGACTAGGTTGAATGGTAGTGGTGATAATGGACATCCTTATATTGTTCCTGATTTTAGAGGAAAGCTTTTCAGTTTTTTCCCATTTAATACAATGTTGGCAGTAGCTTTTTTCATAAATGGTTTTTATCAGATTGAGATAAGACCCTTCTATATTTATTTTCTTCAGTTATTTTATCGGGGTAGATATTGGATTTTGTCAAAAGCTTTTTATGAATTTATTGAGATTATCATGCTAATTTTTCTATGCTTCTATCTATGTGATGAATTATATTTATTGATTTGTGTATGTTGAACCATCTTTACATCCCTGGGATGATGTCTACTTGGTCATGGTGTATGATCTTTTTCATGATTTGTTGCATTCTGTGTGTCACTTTTTTTGTTTGTTTGTTGTTGCACAACTGGGGATAGAACTCAGGACCTTGAGCTTGCCAGGCAGGCACTGAAGCCACTAAGCTAAACCTCCAGCCCCTGTGTGTCACTATTCTTCTCAAGGATTTTTGCATCTATGTTTATTAGACAGATTGGCCTGTAGTTCTCTTTGTTTGGCTGGATCTTTGTCAGATTTGGAGATCAGGATGATGTTAGCTTCTAAGAATTCTTTTGGAAGTACTTCCTTCTCAATTTCATGAACAGTTTGAGGAATATTGGTGTTGCATCTTTACTGAAGCTCAAATAGAATTTGGCTGTGACTCTCTCAGGTTCTAGATTTTTTTTTAGTTGATAGTTTTTTTTTTTTTTTAATAACTGCCTCGGGTTCATTGCTTGTTACTGGGTTATTCAATATTTGTAGTCTTCTAGGTTCAGTTTTGGTAATTCATATGTATCTATGAATTGCTGCATTTCTTCTGAGTTCTCCATTTTTTTTGGCACATAGATTTGTGAAGTAGTAAGAATTTTCTGGATTTCAGTAATGTCCTCTGAGATTTCACCTTTTTCATTTCAAATTCCATGAATTTTGTCCTTTCTTTCTTTTTTAAATCTGGTAATATTGGCAATAGATTTGTCTACTTTATTTTTTTAAGAAGCAGTCCTTCATTTCATTGATTCTTTGTATTGTTTTTTTTTTTAATTTCTGCCCTGGTATTTATAATATTCTTCTTTGTACAAGCTGTGGATTTGAATTTTTCTTGTTTTTCTAGGACCTTGAGATACATCATTAGGTTGTTTATTTGGGCACATTCTGTTTTTCTAATCTGGGCATTTATAGCTATAAAGTTCCCTAGTAGGATTGTTTTCATTGTGTCCCATAAGTTCTGGTATGTTGTACTGGTTTTATCATCTAATTCTAAGAACTGTCTTATTTCCTCCTTAATTTATTCTGTGATCCATTGCTTATCTAAGAGTGTGTGGTTTAGTTTCCATACCTTTGAATTGTTTCTGTGGTTTCTTTTGCTATTGATTTCTGTTTCACTTCACTGTAATCTGATAATATACATGGTAAAATTTCAATTCTTTTGAAATTACTTAAGTGTGTTTTATTTGCTATTATGTGGTCTATTTTGGAGAAAGTACCATGTGCTGCTGAAAAGAATGTGTAGTCTGTTGTTGGATGGAACACTAGATATACATTAAGTCTCTTTAATCAAAGAATTTGCTCAACTCTGAAATTTGCTAACTTTTTGCTTAGTTGCTTTATTTTCGATAGTGGTGTATTGAAATCATCCGTTATAACTGTATTAATGTTTATCTGATCTTTTATGGCCACTAGCATTTGTTTTATGAAGTTGAGTACACTGTAGTTTGGTGTGTATATTTTTATCATTGTTATCTCTTCCTGTTAAGTAGTTCCATTATCCAATATATCATGTCCTTCTTTGTCTGTTTTGATCAGCATTGGCTTAAAGTCCACTTTGTCTGAGAATAAAATAGCTACTCCTTGTTTTGGGGCTCCTATTGCATGGTATATTATTTTCCATCCTTTTATTTTTTTAGTCTATGAATTTTTTTGTGTTAGCTGTGTTTCTTGTATATATTACAGCATTGGATTTTGTTTCTTGACTCATTCTGCAAATCTGTGCCTTTTGATTGACTAATTTAGTCCATTATATTGATAGTTATAATTGATAGGCATTGATTTATTTCTGTTATTATTTATTTTTCGCTGTTTTGCTTTCTTTTTCTTCTATTTAATTGCTGGCTCTACTTAATGCATTCATTCTTTCGGGCTTTTGGCATTGTTAACTTCATTATTTCTTTTTTTGGTACTGGGGATTGAACTCAGGACCTTGCGCTTTTGAGGCAAGCGTGGGCACCACTGAGCTAAATCCTGGCCCTACTTCATTGTTTCTTTCTGTGATGTCTTAAATATTTTTGTAAGTATGGGTTTGATGGTCATAAATTTCTTCAGGTGCTCTTTATTATGGAAATATCTTATTTCTTCATTAATTTGAAAGATAATTTTGTAGGATATACCTATCTGGGTTGAAAGTTGTTTTCTTTTAGGGCTTGAAACACTTCATTCCAAGCTCTTCTTGCATTTAAGGTTTGTGTTGTGAAGTCTGTTTTAATTCTGACAGGATTTTATTTATAGGTGAATTGACACTTTTCACTATTTTTTTTTTAAGATTCTGTTCTTGTGTTTGATTTCTGGAATTTTATACTGCATGGAGTGTTTTTTTTATTTTTCTGGTCATGGCTATTCAGGGTTCTGAATACTTCACTAATCTGTAGGTTAAGTTCTTTTCCAAGTCTGGAAGTTTTCTGCTATTACGCTTGTGAACAAGTTTTTATGCCCTTTGTAGTGTCTTCTTACTTTTTGTTAATTCCAGTTACTCTTATATTAGTCTTCTTTGAGTAATCTACCTTCTGTTCAATCCATTTTTGTAATGTATATTTCTTTAATTGATCACTAACTACAGCTTTGTCCTCTAGATTAGACACTCTGTCCTCTGACTGACTGGTTCTGCTGCTCATACTTTCAATTGTGTTTTTAATCTCTTGAATTACTCTTTTACACTAACTTTTTTATGGACTCCCAATCATTTCTATGCTGGAAATTTATATTTTGCATTTCTTACTCTAGCTCCACCAGTATTTATTAGTGTTTTCTCCAGAGTTGCTGATCATTTATTTCGTTTGTTTCATTTTCTGTTCAGTTATATGCTCATTGAATTCTCCAAGTATCTTATTGAGCTGTTTTATTACCTCCATTGATAACACCCTGTCGCACATTTCTGCCATGTGGCTTGTGATTTCTTCATCCTCAATCCCCCCTGGGTTGGCTTTGGGGGCATTGAGAATTTTTGGAGGTATTTTGTTGCCTTATTTTCTCATGTCTTTATATTTTTCTTTGTTTCTTGTGCTGGGGTTTGCTGCTTCTTTGGCTCAGTGCCCAGTTCTTCAGGAATGAGCCAAAGTAATGTTTATGACAATCCAGATTTGGGTATACAGAGAAAACCAATTGACAGCACCAACTGTGTCACCTTGGCTACAGTAGTAAAGTCAGCAACAACAGTGGCTTCAAATGTAAACTGAATGCTGGCAAACCTTATGAGCCATTAACGAACCACTCTTAACCAATTCAAAGAAGTTAGTATAGATACTAACATAACCCACATAATGACTTATAGTAAATCATGCCACTATTTCTGCTGGATGTAGGCAG
Organism: Heterocephalus glaber; assembly: GCF_053883595.1. Classification (NCBI taxonomy): domain Eukaryota; kingdom Metazoa; phylum Chordata; class Mammalia; order Rodentia; family Bathyergidae; genus Heterocephalus; species Heterocephalus glaber. The sequence continues at coordinate 72,265,099 of NW_028258315.1, read as the reverse complement.
TAGATGTAGGCAGTGGATGTAGGCAGTGGTGGATGTAGGCAAGCTGAAGCAGACCACTTGACTAAATCCCATCTCCTTCATATGCAGCCCATCTGAAGGTTACACCTACCAATCCTAGGCTCTCACCACAGAGTATAGGCTCTATAATCTTCCTTGCCTGAGCTTGAGTTTCTCAGGGGATCTCAAGAGATCTCTCTCTCTCTCTCGCTCTCACCCTCTCCACACCTGTCTTCCAAGGCTGTCTCTCACCCAGACTCTTCAGTAGGGTAGTATTTCAGTCCTGAAATAAAAGTCTCCTCTTGGGTGTTGACCTTGTACTCAATCAGGTCAGTCTTTTGATTGTCATCTCTGCTGCTCTGTGCTGTGGGGTGTACAGAATAGTCAGTGTCAGCAGCAAAGGTATTCGAGGGCCTCTCTACTCTCCTGCATGGCCCACTGAGGCTCTGCTGTCAGAGACATAGGCAGGGCTGGACTTCCCTGGGTCTTATGCTTAGGGACTCAGAGACCACCCAACTCCTGCTTCCAAACTTCCTAATATCCTTCAATTAGTATATCATGTTTAAAGGCTGGGACAGATAGAGTTATATAGAAAAATAAAGGCATTTCTTCTGATATCTGGTTTGTATCCTTGCAAGGATTAAATTCCATATCAACCAAATTCATCAGTGACATTTTGCAAGCTACAGATGACTATGGTAAGCAAATGAACAGAAGCTGTATTTTTCTTATTTAGAATTACCAAAACTAGCCTAGCATGCATACAGATATTCCTCATTTAATGACCTACCTGTTTAACAACTGTGCAGACTTAGGACTGAACCTAGAAATGTTTGGACTTATGATCTGCTGCTGGGACTTACAACCAGTCTTTTTTGAGTGTGTGTTCAGTTCAATACATCTTGTTTACAGAGCCTGGATTACTTCTTTTTGTACAGTATATTTTGTTTACATAGTACTGTAATTTTTGCTGATTGTACTGTACAGTACAGTACTATAGTTCTATGTTCTGTTATACATTATAGTGTTGCATGTAAGAATTATGCAAATAAATGCAAAGTCATCAAGTTGGAGTTTCTTTTGACCTAATCTTTGCTCTGAATATTGTAATGTACATACTATATATGATTCATCATTTACTGCATGATTCATTTAACAATCTTGTCCCAGCAAGAGAACTGGGTCATTAAATGAGAAATTTCTCCATTCAAAGACCAAGAAATATTGATATGCATTTGTAGTTGTTCAAGAGTATTGGGGCCAAGGATTTAGCTCAGTGGTGCTGCTGCCTTGCAAGTGCAAGGTCCCTGAGTTTGATCCCCGGTACCCCCCCAAAAAAGAGTATTGTACTGAAGAATAAAAAAATGGAATAAATGAAATAAATATGATTTTTTAAAACATCAAATTAAGTAACCTTTAAGACAACAGAACATGTATGAATAAAAATATAAAAGAAAAAAAGGACCAAGGAAACCTCATACATTTATAATATACTATATATAAATTTGAAATATGAGGCATTCAATGTTCATTTTAATCTTAATGTGTTTACCCTTTGGTAATACCCCTTCTGGCACCCTTAACAGCCCATTGGGCCAATTGGTGAATTTCACCTCGTTTCCCCTGCTTCTCTAAGAGGTAGAAGCATGTTTCACTGGCTGTTGCCCACTTTGGTCAACCCTCAACTCCAGGAGTTGTAACACATTCTCAGTGAGGTAGGGTGATATGGCCCAGAGAGAGGGAGGATGCGTGAACATTGTGGAATGCTCACTTAGTGTGGTCATTCTACCTTATATTCTACCCATAATTAGTCAACCTACCCCATACCTTTTCCCTTGCTTCTTGCCCTCAGCTTAAGCCTCGTGCTTTGAGGATCTTGGTTTGAGCTGTGAGCCTTTTTGTTCCACTTTTTATCTTTTTGGTTGTTCGTTTTTTATATATTATTAATTTTATTGGCACATTTTAGGTATACAATATAATGAGATTCATCGTTGGGAATTGCACCTTTACATACTCTTATCTTGGTTCTTATTTTTTTCCCCATTACCCTGGCCTCCCTTCAACCCCTCCACTCCTCCCTATTTACAAAGACTTTGTTTCCATTTTTTTTCATTTTCTCATATTAATTCCATTGCTTTCTTTCCTTTCCCCTACCCCTCCCACTTTCCCTTTCCATTTGCCCCTTTTCTTACTATTTCACATTATCTATTTTAATTTTAGTTTGGTTATTCTTCTAGTGTAGCTTGTGTAATAGTGTATTTAGAGGCTCTCAGTGCATCAAGGTAACTTCCCACATGATATCTTCAAGTTTTAGAAAACATGCAACTGAGGAAGGGTGTAGAGAAGTCTAACCAGTGCACAGCCTTTAGGAATGTGTGGTTCATGCACCTTTTCCCTATATTAATAGCAGCTCATGTTATAGTGGCAAAAAAGAAAGTTGGAAGAAAAATGGATTTATTAAACATGAGAAGATAAGATTAGCATGAAGATCTTGAACTCAAGTTTACCCAGTGTCTTTGTCTGTTTAGATAACTAGAACAAATTCTTTCAGCCATGTAATTTATAGAGAACAGAAATTTCTTACTCATAGTTCCATAGTCTAGAAAATCCAAGATGGGATGCCAACAGATTTGATATCTGTTGAGGCCCTGTTTTCATAGGTGATATCTTCTATGTTCCCACATGATGGAAGTGGCAAACAAGATCTCTGAGACTTCATTTCTATAGACACTAATCCCATTCGCAAGGCTCTATCTTCACAATTTAATCGGCTCCCAAAGGCTAATATCTATTAATACCATTATCTTGGGAGTCAGGGTCAACCTATGAATTTTGAAAAGACACAAATATCCAGACATTAGCACCCATCTTCTTTTACAGTTTATCTATAATAGTGATTCTTTACATGTTATCTTTTTGTTTTGGACTTGTAAGAAAATAATGATAACACCACCCTCACTTGCCAGATACACTAACTTTTGTTTCAAATTTCAGAGTATCTGCAAATTTAGAATATGAATAAATAGGCTACACTTATGCTGTCCTTAATACGTAAAATAATCATTATTTTATGTTCTCATGTTTATATATTTTGTACTGTTTTGTAATTCATTTTTTCACAGAAGAGCTCAGTGCTTTATCAACTTTTAATAGTTCCAGTAAGACTCAAGTTCCATGTTTTTTATTGCAAGGGTATGCTGATGAAGATAACATTTAGATGCTTTCCACACATAGTAAATGAACTATAGAGCTTACAATCTCAGAAGATTTGATTATCATTTCCAATTTTTTTGTAGTGATAAAAAGTCTAATACATCAAAAATTATCATTTTATTTAAATCCTCAGAAACTGAAGGAGTAGTCTTTCCTTCCAGGATTTTTTTCAGCCCTTAGGAAGCTGAAAGCTACTATTGGGGTTAAAGTGGCCACCAGCTAGTGCTGCTGTGCTAATCTCCTGTGGACTGCAAACAAAAATCCCAAATCTTGTACGTCTAAACCGAACCTACAGTATGAGATAGAGGTACAGAAACAAGGTCATCATCGACTCTGTACAAGGAAATGTGGGTTGGGTTCACATGATTTTTACAAGACTGTTTTGGGGTAGATATTACCACTTTCCCTGTTTCCCACATGAGACTTGCAGAGTTGGTTAATCTAGCTAGTAACCTACACTTAAGAAGGCCTGAAGCTTGCTTAAAAACAGCTCAAACTCTCAGTCCCAGTTCCAAAGGTTTCCTCTTCTGAAATGACTTTGGGCAATGCCAATGTGAAAGGCACCTTGCTTTTGTTTTGTTTTTTAAGCATGTTTTTTCCTAAATAGCCCATCTCACTGTGCCTCAGATCTTGAACAATAGGAACATTGGACTTTTATTTCTAATAACTTTTGGTCATAAAACCCAACATATTTCAAATTTTTCCTCTGAGAAATAACTTGCTGTTTCAATATTTTTTTTTAATTTGAGGCTGTCTTTGATTTATTCTTGAAGGAAAGGACCTAACTATCAAATAGATAGGCAAAACTTTTCACTGATGTATTCATTTAATAATGTCTACCATACAGATCTTCCATAAATATTTTAATCAGACTACACATCGTTTCCACCTCTTATAAGATTATATTCTAGTACATACTTGTTTATAACAATATTTTAACATGAAATAAAATCAGAGGTTTTTTGTGGGCATATGTTTAGCTTTTCTACAGTTTGATTAAAAATAAATGGAAAAAATGCCTAGTCTAAATATAGTCATCTCTCATCAAGACATATAGAGGTTCTTCTAGACCTCTTACTGCTGTCTATTTCTTAGTTCATTGCATTAGCAAAGTGGGCCTTTTCCTTTCCCAAATTATTTGAGGAATTTAACTCTTTTGACAGAAATAGGACTGAGATCTGACATCTTGGTTACTTCTGATCCTTTTACATCACCCATGGTAAACCGCTGCCCACATTTTAACTGTGATGGAACTGGGACTTTGGAAAGTTATAAGACCTGGCCAATTTTTCCTGGTGCAGATAATATCCAAGTTTAAGATTAGAGAGCTAAAATTTTTCCTCGTAATTTTGCTGAGCCCACTGATACAAAGTTCACCCAAATTCTTGGAGCTAGATCACAGGCTATTGCAAAAAGTACTGAGTGAGCAGTGAAAAAATTTCTGGATTGTGACTACTTATGCTATCCGAAAAACATTTTTACTTCTCTTGGAATTTTAGCTTCTTTGTCAATCAAAATTCATACCTTTTATTTCTCAGAGTACCTTTGAGAATAAACTAGGCAATGTATATATCATATATAAACCTTCTAAAAATTGGAAAGACAATCAAATGCTATGTATAATTTTAGCTCTTCAGTTCTGAAATTCTCCTTTAAAGCACAAGATGTTCTTATGAGTGTAACTCCTGAGAGTTAAAGGCAAGATGAATATCTGAGAAGATGAAAGAAGGCAAGATAACAAATAAGCCAAGGTAACTCTTAACTTTGCAATGTCTCCCAGCTTCTGGAGGAGACAAACACATAAGCTTGAAATGTACAAGCTCCTGGGCCCCTAGAACAAGAGAGCATAGAAATTTAGCTTCTATTTGAGCTAAATTCACAGACAGTTTTGGATGATCATCCTGTGTCATCATTCCATTACCAAGTATCTTTTGCCTTCTTGGGGCCTTCAACAAGTACCATGCCAATTTACACAAAGATAGCTATTGATGGAAAAGAAGCAGGTGCTAGCACTTCATAAAGATCATTAAAACAATTAGCTGGAAAAAACAGTACTGAATAACTAAGGGTAGGCTTTTCTACAGACCTCAAGTCTGTAAGATATGTTTATTCCAAGAAAAATATGGGATCAAAATACTCATCCAAGTCAGAAAGTTGCGTTGAACAATTATTTCCAAGACAAATGATGCTACTAGAAAAACATAAATAAATTCTGGCCCTTAAAGGACCTGAAAAAGTCTACTGAGCATGAGGTAATTATTGCAAAAAATACACACAGGCTCTGTCTCTGCCTCCTGCTAAACTTCACCCATCTCTTCCTGTTTTCTGGTTGACTTATTTCCAGTTAGTTTGGGTCTGATTCTTACTTTTTAGGGCAATATAATACAACCATAAAAAACATACATATAGCATAAACGGTCAACAGGCCATTCACAAGCTGAATACATAGGCGTAACCAAGAACCACAATACAGCAGCACCCAGAAATATATCACTCTCCAGTGTCTCTTGCATTTACTGTGCAGTTTCTCCCTATCCCAGGAAAATTGTCTTGAATTCTAGCAACCCAGAATCATTTTGCCTGAAATTTATCTTATATAAATGCAGATTAGCTTGTCATTTATAACCACATGGATATAATACATGAAGAGAGGTTTAATAATTTTGCTTGTCTTTGAAACACCAATTTATTTATCACTCCTCTGAAAACTACACCTTTGGCCATGTTATTAAAATTTTTTAAAATTGTCAATTTCAGAGATGACATAATTTTTTTTGCATAGCATCTATCACTGTTGCACATCCTTTACAACTAAGTAAGCTAAGTGTCTTTGAGAGTGGTAGCCACATTCTGAAAGTAATAGCTGAGTCTCAAGGTAAGGCTGGGTGTCAGCCTTCATTCAAGGTTAGACAGAATACCATTTATTGGCTGGTTACTCAATGAGTGATATGGGCAGCTGATGCTAGACAGTACTGGGAGACTAGGTACATGGAGAAGTTATCAATATATAGTTGTTTATATCAAATCCATGGTTACCACATGAAATATCAACTCCTTTGGCTTGTTATAATTTGAAATTTTTTGGAGTTTTCTTGCATTAGAGATTTTGCTCTTTCTTTCTGCCATTTGACTCAATCATTTAGGCCAGTGGAGATCCACCTGTTCTTTTTAGGATACTTTTTGGTATATGCTTTGGGGTTTATTTTGGATGAAAAGATTCCCATTACTTTATTGCTCTGGTCCTAGAAAGCAGAAATCAAACCCTTTCGGAAATTAACAAGAAACCTAATACTTAGGTGTACATTTTACAGTTTCTATTAAAATATACATAGTCCTTCAAATATTTTGCAAGGGGAGTTCCCTGATATCCAGATTGATCCCAGGTCTGAGTCTCATGGATGTGACTTTTAAAATGTTCCTGTCCTTTCCTCCTTTCCTTCCACTGTTGTCGTCCTAGCTCCTTCTGTCTTTCCCCCAGGGGAGGTTTTCATTTTATTTCTCCCCTGTTCCCTTTCCCTAGCGTAAAGGTCTTCCAGCAGTGGCTTAAAGCTATACTTTTTCTTTTGTTTTTTCTACAGTTCACAGTCCATATTTTATTGTTGCTGTTATTTGGGTTTGAGGCATTTAAGTTTTGTTTGTTGTTTTTGTTGTTTCTGTTGTTGCTTTTCTCCCATAGGAGAGATGGCTCTGAGTGGCACACTTGGCAAAACTTTTTCTCTCTTCCAGCTAGTATCATGAAGGATGATTTCTCAGGATTCTTCATCATCCTTTTTGAGGAGGCTTCTGGAGCTAAGTCTTCCAGATAGAGAAAATTCCATTATACCTGCAACCCCCACCTTAGCTTTTAATATTCTCACATATGCTCGCATGTGGCCTTCAGTAACTCACTAAGACAGGTTAGCTGAATCATTTTACTGAGCTTGTATGCAGTGGGTCGAATTGTATCCCCCTTTTGGCCACTTTCTTCATGTTCAACTCCTAACCCCCAGAACCTGTGAATGTTATCTTTATTGTGGAAATACTGTCATTGGAGATGTAATCAAGTCAATATGAGGTCATCCTGTATTGGGGTGGGCCCTAAATCTAATACAAATTCTGGTCTTACAAAAAGAGGGAAATTTGGGTACAGAAACACAGAGAAACCAGCCATAGGAGGACCAATGGACAGATGAAACAAGCAGAGGGGCAAGAAAGAGTGCCAGGGGTCACGAGAAGCCAGAAGCAAGGCATGAAGCAGGTGCTTCTCCAGAGCTTCAGATAGAGCATGGCCCTGATGATACTTTGATTTCAGACTTCCTGTCTCCAGAACTGTAAGAAAATAACATTCAGTTGTTTTGAGCCTTGTGGAACTAGTCCTTAGAGATGGCAGCGCTACAAAACTAATGCATTTGAAGTCCTGGAGTCTACTCCAGGCTAGCAAATTAGCAGGTTTTGTCTTTCTGAGTTCCAGTTCACCCAGATTTTACTCTGGTTGTCCTGTGACCTCAGTTTTCTGAGAAGTTCAAGAGAAGCCATTGATTTCCATGCTTTTCAATGTTGTCAAGTGTGGAGCCTTTCAGCTTTCTATATGTCTGAGCTGAAACTGGAATCCTTGATTATGTTAGTTTTCTACTTCAAAATTCTAAACAAAGGCCTTTTCTTTCCAGACCCCAAAACAAAAGAAAAATGAAAGAAAGGGGAAAAGAAATATATTTGGCTAAACCTCTTGGATGCATAGTAAGGGTTATGAACCAGACTAAGCTTGCTGGAGTGTCGATAAAGTCAGCGGTGCCCTGTGGGTTGGGTGGGTTTGGAATGACCCTTACCAATTCTGGTGGGAAATGCCCATTGTAAGACGATTAGACTGGCTTTTGAGAATGTGCTTGCATTAGATATACTATTGCCTACTAATGTGTATCTGCAGCTGTACATAATAAAGCAGGAAATGTTTTAAGAGTTTTCAATGTCTTATTTAGGCAGGTGAATCCATCTCATTTGTTAGAGAAGTGTGCTTCTTAAATGAAGTTTCCTATTACCTTTGTTTTTCTTTTGTAGATATTTAGTTATTTCATAAAACTCCTCTTTATTTTTTCTTTGTTTTATGTTATTGTGTGGATGTTTTGGCCCTCCCAATTTAGAATTTTATTGATTCATTCAAAAATTGTTGAATGTTTATCTGGAATATGGAAAATGCAAACTGGTTTTTGTGGTTTTTTTGAGACAAGGTTTCACTGCAGTCCAGGCTGGCCTCGAGCTTGTGACAAGTCTCCTGCCTCAGCCTCCTGGGAGCTGGCACTACAGGCACGTGCCACTATAGGCATGTGCCACCATTACTTGGCATAATGCAAAATGGTTTATAGAAGAAAATAATTATGACCATTATTTCATAACAGAGAAATTTATTTTCTTTCATTCTTACTTTCTATATATAATTTTAAAATATTATGCAAATTTAGAATTATACTGTACTCTGTAAACTGTGACTTTTTCACTTGTGAACACACTCACTATATTGTTTTCATCTGTACATTTTAAAATATTATATTTAATTCTCTTGAGTAGATATACTATAATCCATCTCTAGATTTAATTAATTTAAAAAATACCGTAATCTGTAATATTGAGTGAGGGTAGGCAATTTATTTTTTTGAAACTCGAACTTTAAACTATTTACATAAAAAAAAAAATCAGCTTCCATTAGCAACACCCAGAAGACTGCCTTAGGTTATTTACTTTAAGCAGCTTACATTGATTGGCCCATGCACTCAGATTCATGTTGAAGATTTCAGGCTTAAAAAGAAAAAAATAATACTTAAGTTCATGGATAGTATACCATGCTTATTTCTTTATTTTGCTTATATTTTTGTTTTCTTTAAACTTGGGACAAACTACTGTTAAATGTCAAGGAGTCCAAATTTTGATATCCAAAAGAAATTTTTAACTAATGAGAAATGGTTATTAGATAGCAAAATAAAAGAAGGCACAGAATAATGTGTGGTATACCAGCAGGTGAGTTGCAAAACAGACAAATCTGTGTGTGTGTGTGTGTGTGCACACGTGCATGCATATGTTGCTTTATGTTTACAATTTTTTTTCTCCTCTTAAATAAATACATAACTACACTCACAGTCTGCTGACAGGCATAGAATATTTCTGGAAATAACAGACAATTCACCACAATAGTTTATTCCACATGGCAACACTACTGTTCTAACTAGATTTTTCACTATTTCCTTGCACACCATTTGCATTTTATCCTATGAATGTGTTAAGTGTTCAAAACTAAACAGTTTGAAAAAAGAAAACAAATAAAAACACTAGTGACAATTTTTTAGGAGGTGGATATTTTGACTCAGATCTTCATGTAGGTTTTGAGCTTTGCAAATTCCTTGCAATGAACATAGAAAATTGCTGATAGGATCATTATCAGGGTCTTTAATTTTCTATTAAGTATTTCTTTAGCATTTGATAATGCCTTCTTTAAAAATGTTTTTAGAGACAAAATATATAGAAGCAAGATAAAATAATTATCTTGGTTAAAATGTTCAAAATATTCTGTTTTTATATGATAGTATCCAAAATTCTTTATAAACACCATAAATAAAACTTGATGATTTCTAAAATTTTGAGTTGCATGCAATAATTGTACTGTGATATGAAAGTTTTGTAATTTCTCTTAGTGATGAAGCACTCTAAATAGTAGTGTGGCTTGTTGCATATAATCATGATTAAAGGAGATGTTACATTTCTGGATATTATTTTTTTAAAAGAGTAAACTTTCTTCCTACTCAAGTTTACAGATACCTGAAAGAGTATTCCTTGACTTTCTTTGAGGTTACCTTGAGAATTCCTGTGATGGAAAAGAAATACACCTGGATAAGCCCATTGGAGTAAGGGCTATGAAGGAGACTAAGCCAGTCTGTAGGAATCCAAAGATTCACCACAGAAGTGATATCTGAGTTATGTTTTAAACAATAAAGAATTTTCCAGATGAATAAAGAGCATATTTTAAGAGATGGAAGAATATGAAAATACTGTAGTAGAAGGCTGTAGAAACTTAAGGAATTTTGGAGAGTTGTGTGTATTTCTTTATACTGGAAACACAAAGTCAAGAGGGGAGTTCATAGGATAGAGGAAGATGAGGGTCTAGAGAGGGTAGGAGTGTGCATTGGAGAACATTGCACACATTGCTAAAGAGCTTGGGTTTTACTTGGAAATCAATGGGGAGCTATTGAAAAATTCTATATTCTATCCAATACTCTGGCTACACTGTAAAGTGTGGGTTTGAGTCAGCAGATTGGAGTAGAGGCTACTCTAAAGTTTGAAGAGAGATGACTAGGTATGAAACAGACATTTCTTTTATTATGAGGGAGGAATAAAAATTTAAAAATTTAAGATACTGTGATAGCTCCGATCATGTACCTCTTAGTTTTGTGCTATCCCCGTTTGGGGATCATACAGCCACAGAATTTGCCATGTTACATTGTATTTCTCACCCATAGAATCTGAGCTGACCATGTAATTTCCTGTGGCTCATGGGATATTTGTTAACTTCTTATAAACAGGGATTCAAAAAGTGTTCAAGCAGTTTAGTTTAGCCTCTTGAACTTTTTTCAGCATCATGAAACATAATCTTGGTAGCCTCTGGCTCCAGAAGGATGAGAGCTATTAGTACCATACCTTGATCTCACCCTCAGTCAAAAGCCAAAGTTAATATCTGTAGGTATTTTGTCACTCTAATGAAAATCTGGCCAAAACATATGGCAAGAAACAGAAAGTGAAACGTGTGTTTCTTCAGGTCTTCCTCCTGCTTTTTAGAAATCTACCAGGACTCAATAATGGGCCTTTACCTTAATGAATTTATCTTATTCTAAGGATCTTTCAAGGGTCTTTTCAATAAATCCCATAGTAAGATTAATACTCATTAATACTTTACAGTTGGGGTTAAATTTTAATACATAAAAACTTGGTGGACTTATTCAAACCATATCAAAACCATAAGACTTTCATTTTTGTCCTATTGCTCAGGGAAATGAGCAGAGATATTTTTTATGTGCTGATAAATATCTTCTAGCATTTGCAAGAATTATAATTTCTATTTTATTCTATTTCAGGGAATAAAGAAATAAGAAAATCTAGTATGACATGTTGTTCAGAAACAACTTATCCTTTGCCATTTTAGCCACTGTGGAGTCATTGTCAAATCAGTCTGTGTGCTCAAAACACCATAACTCAAAAACAAAATCAAAACAGAAACAAAAACAAAAGACAAAATTAGGATGGTAAACTAGCTTTTTGGAACATCTCTAGTTACAGATTAAAATATTATAAATATACAAACTTTTCTGAAAAAGGAAAAAGAAACCATTACTTTTTAAGCAAAACACATAAGCTGAAAAGCTACATACTTGGAAGCAAAGCTTTCCATCTCTGTATGGCTCTAGTCTTACTCCATGAGGACTTAGGGTTATTTTAATGACTATACCTTTCCGATTGGTGGTGTTCTCTTGCCCTGTGATCCTCCTTGAAATAAGTTCCAGTCCAAAGAAACACTGTACACCTGAGACAAGACTGCATATTAAGATAGGGTTGATTATCCTTAACCACTGCACTTCATGGTAATGTAAAATTTAGCTGAGAAAGTATCTCCTAAATTTGAATTCTCTGTAACTGGGTTTATGCATATGCCACCCAGCTACCTTTTAGTGCCCATTTGGTTGAATTATCTGCATGTTTGTTTCAAAGCAGAGAATTTTGGAGGGAGTCCATGAAAATGAGCAGTGCATCTCAAGCTTCACTGTGCACAGAAGTTCCTGTAAAAATACAAATGATAATTCTGCAGGTCTCAGTAGTGGCAGGTAGGCCTAAGATTTATCACCAACACTGCTGGACTCAAGACTACACTGGGAGCTATATGGATAGTAGGACACAATTTATATTGAGTTTTTATTACAATAATTTTTAAAGTAATAATTATTTTAAACTTTATATAGTATTTCTCTATATACAAGCCAATTCAAATAATTACCACCAGCTGATTCAAATAAGTTTATGATCAAGTAAAAAGTTTTTTGGCTTTTTACTAGAAGCACAAAGACTGGCACTATCACATTTAGATTATTAGGAAGTGTGAGATAAAGTTAATGAGAAATGGCAAAATTATAACAGTAGTGTTTACCAAAAGTTTGATGAGCCCATTTAAATTTGTAGCTTTGAGATTGCTCAGCTGAATTTCTTGAGATGTGAATTTTCTTTAGACATTGGTTGTTGTGTTCCTAATCTCAGAATCAGACTGAACATTCAGAGCAGCCAACCCAATCCCACCCCCACACACATACTCTGAAGCTAAATTTTCTCTGTCCCAGCGGCATCTCCAAATGTGTACGAAGAAATCTTTCTAGATATTTCTATCAGAGTCCCAGCCCTTCACTAATTTTCAAGCTCTAAGCTGAAAGGAAATGGCAACAGTATATAATTAGAGAAATCTATGATTTACACATTAACAAGCAATGAAATGTAACCCACAGAAGGGAAAATGAAATTGTGGCCAGCGAAGAAGTGTCTGTACTTGCTAAAGCTAAAGAAGCAACCAATGAAACAAATCTAAGCCTTTCCCAAACAGTGCAAGGCAATTACATTTGACATAAATTCCACTGGGAATATGCAGAGAAGTTTAAAGAACTGAGAAATGAGGAGAAGAAGAGAGCCAGCAGAAGATATAAGTAAAACATTTCTCAGATATATCACAGATAAGGGAAAGGATAATGGTGAGAAAAAGAAGACACTGGAGGCCATGGGGAAAAGGAGAAAAATGAAATATGCCTTTTTAACCTCAGCCTTCATTCTGGAGATGATGGGAACATTTAAATTTCAAAGTCATGCACAAGAACTTGGAGAATAACCTTGATGGAAAATTTCTAGCAGAACTACAGAGACCTTTAATGCTCCAAATCAAAAGAAACGGGAATATTCCCTTGAAGAATGTATCCCTCTCCTGATGGTAACTTTGTTAAACACTGATTCTTTTACTGGAAATGTTGAAACAAATATTATTTCTGCCTTTAGGAAGTTGAACTGGAACTTTTTTCCCTCACAATCCACTAGACCATGTAAGAAAGTTCGTTAAAATTAATTCTGGGGACTTTTTCTCATTGTGAGCTTTGGGATCAAGTCTGAAACCTTCTATTTTCTAAGAAGTAAGTGTGATCTTGGGTAACATAACCTCTTTGAATCTTGACTTACTTATCTTTAAAATGGAAATGATAATATCTGTAAGATACAGTTGGGAGAATTAAATATGAGAGTGGTCCCTTGTAACTCTTGGTTTCTTGCCTTTCCACCTGGATTGAACCATGCTGTATTGCACCGAGTTTAAGCATGATTTCTAAGAGTCTGGCACATTCACAATGGTCAGTCTACTTCATTCACTAGTGCTCTTCCTCCCCTTATCTCTGCCCCTCACTGTCCCTTCCTTCTTTCTAACTTTATTGAGAAAATCACAATAATACATCTAAGTCCTAGATTGATGAGATCATTATGGAGTCAATGAAAGATAATTGTAGTTTGCTTCAGTGCAATGCAATAAATTCTGTACCAAGGCAGGTCCAAATTACTGGCAGAGATTCTAGGAAGGCTCTTCTAACACTGGGCAGAGGGAATAAAACACTAAAGCCAATGTTAGTAGAAGTGGCTAGAAGGGCTTTACAGAGGCACTGACATTCAAAGTCAATTTAGAATATTGAAATATACCTGTTTTTTGTGTGTTGGTTTGTTTTTACCTAATCTTTAGTTTTTAGTTGGGGATAAAGTAATGAATGAATAGAGAAATGGTTTGGTGTGCAATGGTAGGAGAGTAGATTGGGCACTCTGAACCAGTGAGGGTTAATGGTTTTGATTAAACAGCAGGGAAACCTTTGTTGAATTTTTATAAATCTCCACAACTATTACGCAAGCTCATGTAAGAATCTCTGGACTTAAATGAAGATATGACATGAGGCTTGGAGACACGATATTGATGATCATAGGCAGATAATTCAGAATGCTGCGAAAAGCAACCTAAACCCAACACCAGAGGAAAGCATGGGAAGTTACTCTCTCCCACGTACTAGGAGTGACGGGACATTGTGCTGCACTACTGGGTCTCATAAATCCCAGTAACAAAGTCATGTGCATTGATAATTTATTTGGAGTTGTTTGCAAACAGGAGCTAGGGACAAGAGAATGAGTAAAAGGAAGGGAGAAAGGGAGTATGTCATGAAGTTGTTTACCACCATAGGCAAATCCGTTCAACCAGATTTTCAGAGGAGCATCTAAAATAGCTTTCAGAATTTCCCACCATAGTATCTCCAGAGAGAAACATTTATTACCTCTAGTACCCATTGAATTTTTCCCTAGGCTGCTTTAATTCCTCTATATTTCTACACATACCAAGCACAAAAAACCAGAGTAGAAAGCAGAAAATGTGTTGTACACAATTGGGGTAAGCTGCTAACAGAGGAAACTGAGTTAAATTTCATATGTAACTGTGCTAAAGCCACAGTTGGAATCAAAGATAAAGCTCAGAGAATGGAGTGGAATACAAGAGGAACCTGATGCAGCATTCTTCAAGATTTAATGTGGTATTTCCATTTATTTCTACTTATTTGCAGTACACTTTAAACATTATTGCCCTTCTAAAAAGGACTTCACTGATTTCTCTGGTTGGTGTACCCTCCACTATAACTTATTCTTAGAGTGTGCTGCAACTATTGATTGTATCATCATCTGAGTGTACATAGATAGGGTACATATAGGTAGCTTTTATATAATTGCCTATTTAAAAATATTAATGAAGATTTTCCTGTTGTCTTTGGCATCACACTATTTTTTTCCAGGCCTCATGAAAATAATCGGTTTTATAAATGAAGGTTACATTACATTGTAGAAGTACTAATAGAAATATGGAAATCTGTATAATGACCTATTGCGGTGATGACAAACCTTTTAGAGACAAGCGCCCAAACTGCAACCCAAAACTAACATATATTTCAAAGTACCAAGGCTACAATTAAACCTGAATACTGAGGTGTTAGTTTAGAGAAAATGACTCATACATTTAGAGAAAACAACATGTCTGCCATAGGATTGCCAGAGCTAACCTACGGTGTTACTAAGAAAGACTGAACAAAAGAGTGCTCACCTTGATAAATTCTTCAGGTCCTTCTTTCACAGTCCAGGCTTTCAGAGGCAGAAACTCACTTTCTGGATGCTTCACACTTTATTAAGATCAGTAGTGCTAATTCAATACAGATAGATGGGTGACCCAGAGAGCAGAATATCCTTGTGTTTTGTTTAGCATTGTATGGGGCACTATGTTGGCCCAACTAAAATGACTTCAGAGACCACCCAGGTAATGTAAATGAGGGAGATTAGAATAGTGCAGACCAGTAGTAATTGAACAGTATATTCCTCACATAAAGGCATTTAATTTTTATTATTTCAAAATACTACCTGGCTGGGGCCAGGGACTTAGCTCAGTAGCATGGTGCCTGCCTTGCAAGTGAAAGGTCCTGAGTTAGATCACCAGTATGAAACAACAAAAAAAGCAACAACAAAAACCAAAAAAGCAAAACAAAATAATAAAACTACCTGGCTAAATAACAACAACAAAAACAATGAGTTATTTCATGATGACATCTACTAAGTGATGGAAATAAACACTTTACTATTATATTTACATTTTATGGGCCCTACTCTTTTGAATGTAATTTAAATAATATCTTTTGGCTTTTACATATTATCCATTTAACACCAATAAATTTATTAAGGCTTTTTTTTAAAATTTATTTCTGAGGTGGGGACAGCTCAGTGGTGCCTCCACCTGCCTCGCAAGCACAAGTTCTTAAGCTCAATCCCCAGTACCAAATAATAATAACAATAATAATAATGATAATTTCTACTACATCAGATCACATAAGATATACATACTCTTCTTCCATGTTGTCTTCACCTTTGGTTTATTGCTAGATCTAAAGAGAATAGAGCCAATGCTTATGTCAGTCCTTTTATCGAGATTTCCCGAGCCATTTTTCAGTGGAAAGAGGCTCTTCAGCTAGACTCAGGATTACAGTACTCCTCAATTTATTGACAGTTTCAGTCTATTCTGTCTAGCCTTATATCTTTCTAAGACAGCTTGGTTGAATATAAAATCATGAGTCATACATTCATCCTCACCTTGAATTTTTTTAAACTGTTGCACCACTATTATTTTATTTCTCTTGTAGTTGTCAAGATACTGATTTTTGTCTTTCATAAGAAATATGTTCTTTTTTCCAGAAGAAACATTTTTCATTTATATAGCATTGAATTCTAAGAAATTTTCTAAAATATACTGCAAAGTAGACCTTTCTAGTAATATATATTCACTCTTTTCACTTCTCAATATGTCAATTAAGAGTTTTTTAAACTTAGAAAGTTTTGTTTGATTGTGATTTTAAATATTAGTTTGCAAAGACCCAACTGAAAAAGAGAACTATAGGCCAATCTCACTAATGAACATAGATGCAAAAATCCTTAATAAGATAATGGCAAACAGAATGCAGAAGATCATCAAGAAGATCATACACTCTGATCAAGTGGGATTCATCTCAGGGATGCAGGGATGGTTCAATATACGCAAATCAATCAATGTATTATACACTATATCAATAGAGACAAAAACCATATGATTATCTCCATAGACACAGAAAAAGCATTTGACAAAATCCAACATGCATTTATGATAAAAACTTTACAAAAAATTGGAATAGATGATCTCTACCTCAAACTGTTAGAAGCCATCTATGAAAAACCAACAGCCAATATCATACTAAATGGTCAAAAACTGAAATCCTTCACACTCAAATCGGGAACAAGACAAGATTGTCCACTATCACCACTCTTGTTCAATATAGTTCTGGAAACATTAGCCACTGCAATTAGACAAGAGAAAGAAATAAAAGGAATAAAGATAGGTAATGAAAAAGTCAAATTGTCCTTATTTGCAGATGACATGATAATCTCTATAGAAAACCCCAAGAACTCCACCAAAAGTCTTCTAGACTTAAAAACCAAATTCAGTAAAGTAGCTGGATACAAGATAGACACACAAAAATCAATAGCTTTCCTCTACATGAACAACAGACTCACTGAGAGAGAAATAGGGCAAATAATTCCTTTGACAATAGCATCCAAAAAACTGAAATACCTAGGAGTCATCCTAACGAAAGAAATGAAAGACCTCTTCTCTGAAAACTATGCCACTCTGAAAAGAGAGATTAAAGGTGATATCAGAAAATGGACAGACATCCCCTGCTCTTGGGTAGGAAGGATTAATATAGTGAAAATGGTCATACTTCCAAAACTGCTATATAGATTTAATGCAATTCTAATTGAGACCCCAGCAGCATACCTCACAGAACTTGAGAAAACAATCCAAAATTTCATTTGGAACAAGAAGAAACCCAGAATAGCAAAAGCAATTCTAGGTAACAGAGACATGGCAGGGGGTATCACAATCTCCTCAACCTGCAACTCTACTACAAAGCTACTGTGATAAAAACAGCATGGTACTGTCAAAGAAACAGACTTGAGGACCAGTGGAACAGATGAGAAGATGCAGAAACAATGCCAGACACACTCAGCCATCTCATCTTCAATAAAGGAGCCAAACACCCTCACTGGAGGAAAGGTAGCCTCTTTAATAAATGGTGCTGGAAAAATTGGGCTTCAACTTGCCAAAGATTAAAACTAGACCTGTAGCTTTCACCATGCACTAAACTAAACTCAAAATGGATTAAAGATCTAAATATTAAAATAGAAACTCTGAACCAGTTGGAATAGAGGTTAGGTAGAACCCTTGAAGACATTAGTGTAGGAAAAGATTTTATGAACAAAACCTCAGTTGCTCGTGAACTAGCACAAACAATCCACAAATGGGATCTCTTCTTATTAAAAGGCTTCTGCACAGCAAGAGAAACCACCAGCAGTGTAAAGAGACAACCCACAATGTGGGAAAAAATCTTCACCTGCTTTTCCTCAGACAAAGGTCTACTATCTTGAATCTATAAAGAACTTAAAAAGATCAGACCTCCCAAATTTAAAGAGCCAATCCAAAAATGGGCATCTGAAATGAACAGACATTTCTCAGACAAAGAATGAGAAATAGCAAATAAATACATGAAAAAATGTTCAACATCACTGGTCATTCGATAGATGCAAATGAAAACAACCCTGAGATTCCACTTCACTCCAGAAAGAGTGGCTGCTATCATGAAATCAATCAATAACAAATGCTGGCGGGGCTGTGGGGAGAGAGGAACCTTGCTCCACTGCTGGTGGGAGTGTAGACTGGTGCAACCACTGTGGAAATCAGTATGGAGATACCTCAAAGAACTAGGACTGGAAGTCCCATTTGACCCTGCTATTCCACTGCTGGGGATCTTCCCCAAAGAATTAAAAGAATCATACCACAGTGATATATGTGTGTCCATGTTCATAGCAGCACAGTTTGTAATAGCTAAAACTTGGAAACAGCCCAAATGCCCATCAACTGGAGACTGGATAAAGAAAATGTCATTTTTTTATAAAATGGAGAACTACTCAGCCATAAAAAATGAGAAATTAGAGACATTTATAGCTAAGTGGATGCACATTGAGGCGATACTCTTAAGTGAAATAAATAGGACACATATGTATAAATACCGAATAGTTTCTCTGGTGTGAGAAACTGAAAGTGTAAATAAGGGCTAAATGTATAATAGGTAATGTGAAATAGGAAGAAAAGGGGTAAAGGGGAAGGAAGTGGGAGGGCTAGGGGAAAGGATAGAAGGGAATGGGATTAATATGAGAAAATGGAAAAATAGGAACAAAATCTTTGTAAATAGGGAGGACTGGAGGGGTTGAAGGGAGGGCTGGACAAGGGTGAAAAATAAGAACCAAGAGAGACTATGTAAAGGTGCAAATTTCCAATGATGAATGTCATTATATTGTATACCTAAAATATACCAATGATTAGAATGAATAATCGATAATGTAAAATAGGAAGAAAAGGTCCAAAGGGGTAGGGGTAGTGGGAGGGGCAGGGGAAAGGAAAGAAGGGAAAAGAAAAATGATGAGAAATGGAAATAAAGTCTTTGTAAATAGGGAAGGGTGGAGGGTGTGAAGGGAGGGCTAGGAATGGAGAAAAAATAAGAACCAAGATGCATTATGTAAAGGTACAATTCCCAATGAGAAATGTAATTGTGTTGTATACCTACAATGTACCAATAAAAGAATTTAATACAAAAAGTAAGTAAATAAATAAATATTAGTTTGCTTCACTGTTTTTTCTTTGATCTTCTTGTCTTCTATGTCACTTCCTTTTTGACTCTTTCATTTTCCTTTTACTTGGTATTTTCATTCCTCTCTGTAATATTTATTTATATTTAGTTGGTACTATACTACCTGTGTTACTTGTACTTTAATCTGTAGTGCTGAAATTATTTTGTATTTTCCTTCTATTTTTTTTCTAGGATTGGTTGCTTCTCACATCTTCTTGTTTGGGCTCATTTCTAGTTTGAATTTTTGTCTGATTCACGACATTATTTTATATTTGCAGATGTTTAAAATGTTTAATTTAAATTATCTTCCTGTTTTATAGATTGTCTATTTTTTATGGTCTCTCTTGCAAGGAACATTTTCATTAGCTGAAGTGTTTTGGTTCTCATATTTTCTCCCCTTCTTCCTTCTCCTCCTTCTGTTGTGGTGCTGGGTATTGAACCTAGGGCCTCATGCATGCAAGAACTCTACCACTGACTAATGCTTTTCATCATGGGCACTTCCAAATCCTTTCCATTTGATCCACCACACATTAGTTATCTCCTAACGTATAACTAACTCTCCAAAACTTAGGTACTTAAATCAACAAGAATATATTACATTACATCCCCAACCATATTTTTTTCTTATAGTAGCTTTGTTTGACTATCAATTGTCATTTTCTATTTATTTTTAAATGGGCAAATTTTCCTGGGCAAATAATAGTGTGTGCTTTTTGGAGAGGAAATTAGGTTTTAGGTGGTGTATTTGATTTCTTTGTTTAAGAATGCACTCTTAGATTGAGCAGTGGAATACATGCTATTTAGTGAAGTGTTGGTGAGATGGAAAAGGGTTGTGTGTTCTAACTCTGCAATTCTCCTTTGTTCCTATAACAAATTTAATTTATAATCTTACTTTCTTCTTTCCATTAACCACCAAGCTTCCATGGATGGAGTGTTTCTATCAAGATAGCTCCATCTCTTCCACAAGCAGTACTTTCCCAAGACTAATAGACACTTCCAAATCCGTTCCATTTGACCCACCACACATTAGTTAGCTACTGCTGTATAACAAACTCCTCAAAACTTAGTGACTTAAAACAACAAACATTTATTATATTACAGGAACATATATCAGAAATTGAGAATGGTTTAACTGAGTAGTTCTGGGTCCTGGCCTTTAAGAAACAGTATTCAGAACTCAGCCAGTGTCACAGTTACCATAAGGCTTGACTGTGTTGGACAGTTTCTTCAAGCTTGTTCATGTGGCTGTTAGCAAAACGCTTCAATTACTCTGTATTTTAACTGGAGAACTCAGTTTCTTTCCATGTAGGCTTTTTCATAGGACAACTAGAATGTCATGACAACACAGCAGCTGGTTTCCCCAGAGCAACCTAGAAGAGGGGGAGTAGGGGAGAGAGAGAGAGAGAGGGAGAGAGAGAGAGAGAGAGAGGAAAGGGGAGGAGAGGAGAGGAGACAGGGAAGGCAGGAAGACTAGAGACTGTATCCTATTTGTTCTCTTTTGCATAGTGTCTGAGTTTTCATGCTGGCATGAGCTTCTGAAATATTTACATGGAAATTGAAGGCTGTGTTGTTTTATTTCTTTCCTTGTGATGCTGTAGGCATCAATTATACTTTACTTATTTCTCTCTCTTCTCGATGATCTTTATGGATTTGCAAGATAAGGTAGAAAATTTTGTATTCACACAGCATTCTAAGGGAAATTGGAATTTTCTAATAAATAATTTTCATTGTGGGAATGAATAAATAAATTGACACAAAATAAACAGTATAATATATTGAATAAAATTACACTGATCTTCCATTGTGGACATTGGATTCTTGTGTCCATATCACTGATCTCTTTTGTTCTGGAGAAAATAGAGACCCATGTTATAATCAAAATATTCCTTGGTGAGATTAAAATATATAAAAGTAGAATAAGTTATAGAATTTGAAAGTTCAGTGCCATAAGATCTCATATGATCAGAGCTCTGCCATTGGCATGATGGTTGACTGGCAGAGTGATCTAATGAGAAATGTAAAACCAAGAACCTGTTCAGTGTCCTCACTGAACCATGTCCTCGGTCCTCAAAGCCGGTGTTATGCTGTTGTAAAGCACACTCACACTGCTTGGCAATGTGGTTTCCTTTTCATGCAAATTTTCTATGAAATAAGAATAAGGCTAGAGAAGCATGTCTGAAAACATGGACCTTCATGCTTACAGATAGGGCCTCCTGCATACCTGCCAATCCAGTTGATCCAGGTCTTGGTCTTAGGCAGAGAAAGTCTGGTAAAATGGAAAGTGCTCAAACTTCAATATCAGATCTGGATTATGCAGACCAGGGTAGAATCTTTAGAATCTTCATTTTAAGAACTTGGCCAAGATATTTCATCTCTCTGAACATCAGGTTGTTTGTCCAGACCTTTAAGACAACTTTCCAGTGAATTTTCTTACTAAAACTTTCTTCACGGGCAACAGTTTTTGTATCATTGACTTCAAATCTTTCCAATTGTGCTTGTGTAAGCTTAAGATCATCACACTCTCAAAGACATACTTTGCATATCTGAGATAATTTAGGATGTCATGTTCTGTTGAATCTCTTCTGATCAGGTTCAAAGATTTTGGAAAGCAGATAATTTTGTCTTAAGTTGGGAAGCACAAAGGAGTATGTTTCTTCAACTGTGTTTCAGAGGTGTCATTTGGTAAAGGAGAATGGCTGACCTTTGGTGCAGGAACAAATACTCAATTTCCTAAAGTATGTCTTTGCTCCTGAAAATGAATGAAGAAAACAAGCCATGTTTATTGATAGAGATACAACCTGCAATCATTGTGAAAGTGGGCAAGAGTCAAGAAAATCAATATTACAAATATTCACAATGGGTCACAGGTTGGTGGTGGTTCTTGTTGTATTTGCGTGCATGTCAACATTTTTAATGTTTCCATATAAATATGTATTTTTTAGTTGAGAGTAATTTTTAAATTAAAACATTAAACAAGTTCCAAGACTAAAATCAAATATTTATTTCTAAAACTATGGAATTTGAAGTTATGGATTCTTTTCAATGGAATTCTTTTTAAAAAGGGAATCTCAAAATTCTGACTCCAATTCTAAACAACTAAAATAGACAAAGTTGTATTCAGAAGTAAAGGAGTTACTGGTCATTAAAAGCAGGCAAACACACACACACACACACATACACACACACACACACACACACACACACACACAGCATGCAGCTTCTGGCAAGTCCCTGGAACAAATCTGTCTGAATTGAATCTAGGTTTCTTTGGAAATTGATAAATTAGGAGACATGATATCAGTTCCTTTCCACCAGAGGGCACCACAGACTACATTCCAGTAATTGTGCTTGTGGGTCTGGGTATATAAACAATAATCTAAAGCAGCTACTTTTAGCTTTTATATTTTCGTAAGAAGGAGAGTTTTATGGTCAACAAGTGAGCAGTATTGATTCTTCAGTAAGGTAGGATTTGTTTGAAAGACATTAATTTGACTTTTCATATCCTTCTGACATTTTTAGCCTCCAGATTGGAAAAAAGACAAACAACAGCTTAATCTTATATTTATATCTTTATTTTACAAGGTAATTTATTTTGAATTTGGGTGACAAAGAACAGCTTCAACCATGGTAACCATGAGGAAGTTCTACAATATTCATCTGGGACAAATACTTGGAATTTGTGGGTTCTGTGGAATTGTCATAGGATCCAATTTCCAAGGAGGCTACAGGAAACCAAAGCCTGTCCCTCCAGATCTTTACAGTACTGGAAATGAAGTATATCCATCTGTTTCAAACTCAGAATTTCCTTGAAAATCTCTTGTCTGCTTCACCATCTATTGAAGATCCAGGCTTTGCTTCAAGTCTCTGACAATCAAATACTTGTAAGCTACCCTATATTTTGCTTCATATTCTGGGCCTGTAAAGACAGATTTACTTGTATGCCCTTTATATTGTGAGGCTTGGATTTTATGAGCTGAAAGTTCACTTTCTGTCCCTGTGAGTGTTAAGCAAGCCGATGTGCTTGTGAAGAATAACCCCTGTGGCTGCTTTCTCCTAGCTCATTAGGACTGAAACGGTGCCTTTGAAAATGGAGTAGCATTTGAAAATCATGGACTGGCAGAGGATCACAGCTGATCATAATTTCTTATGTGAAAATAAGAAACCTTGTTTCTTCTTGCTGCACTGCTGAGGAGTACTGAGTGAGTTTCCCAACCTATGGTCAGGGACTTTGGCAGCAGTGTTTCTGGGGAAGCACAGAGCAGCAAAATCATTAGGTTTCTAAACTGACTCTTTAGGCTTACCAGAGATGGCCTTCAGCGTTATGAACTGATGTGTTCTACATGAAGGAAAAGCAAATGTTTCTCAGGACTTTAAGCCACTCACCCCGCTTAATATAGGCTCCATAGTCACTTTGGATAACAACTTGGGCTTGTATCTAACAACGTCTCACCAAGATAATACAGCTTTGATGCTATGTAGGTGTTAGAGGCCTGAACTGAACCTTCCAACTTCCCTGAAACTCCAGATAGAGTTTCTATTATCATATAGCAATTATGAAATGACTACCATTTGTTAAAAAGGTAAATATCATGTTAAATGTTCTTACGACAAAAACAAAACAAAGGCTATAAGAAAAAAATAATGTTCTCATAATAAAAAAGAAATTACCAGTCCATTAAAATGTGCAATAAAATAGAAATTCTGCCTAGCATTAATTATTTTGTTAGCAGATATAATTTCTTTTTGCTTCTGTCCTCTCTCTCACAATATTGTTTTCCTTATCCTAATCCTACCCAGTGCTGGACTATTTTGCATCCTCTATAAATTCTGAATCCTCCTTCCAAGATATTTAATTATGAGAATTGATGACAACCATAGGTTTGAGCAATGTAATGGGAGACTGTAGCCTCTCAAAAGGGGGCTGCAGTCCACTGTAAATCATAGGACTACTGACAAGTTGTAATCAATAATTCAAAACTCTGCTTTAGTCTAAGGTAAAGAAGTACATTCTTTTCCATTATAATCATAGTAACCTGATATCTATACATTGATCAGAATATATTTGGTGATGAAGTATTTCTGACTAATGAAAATAGGAAATAAAATGTTTGCCAAACAAATGTGTGGAATTCACCTTCACCCATGCATCCCTCACCTTATTTGCTGCCTCGCTCTCTCTTCAAAGCATTTAAGGAATTGAAAAATATGTTTTTTATCTATACTTCCCATTTCTCAATTCTTTACCACATTCAGTGATTATTTTCTACTTTCAAAATTTCTGAAATTATTTTTAATAAATCTACCAATGACCTTCTGGCATCCAAGTTCAAGAGAACCCTCCTGGATTTGTCGTCCCATAATAGCTGGGATCATAGATTCCCTTCCTGTACTCCTCTAATTCTCTCATTTAACTCCCTTTTCTGGCAATTTCTGTCTCATCTCTTTTATTCTACCTACATTTATCTGCTTTCTTGGGGCTCATTTTTATTCCTTCTTTCTCATTCTATACCCCTGATAAGTCATCTCATCCTGACTTCAATTAAGATTTATATGATACATTTTAAATAATTTCTCTGCTTCAGACTTCTGAAATTTAGCCTCATTTTTCTGAATCTTGAATTTTTTTTTTTAATTTGGATAATTGGGCTGGAGAAAATCCCATGCATCTATTGCTTTCTTTCTTTTTTTTCACTAAGGACATATTTTCCAGCTTTTCTGCAGTTATGTGAATCCACATGATAGATTTATGGCCAATAGAATGTAAGTAAATCAACACAGATTCTGGTCTCTGTAATGCTCTTCCCATGAATGTCCAAATTGTCTCTTTCTTGACAGTATTTGAGGATGATGATACTTCAAGTTTCAATAGTCAGAAAAAACTTACATTGCATGTTGTTGGAATGAAGAATAAAGTGCATTATTTCACTGAAAATTGGGATCTGTATTAGTCAGCTTTCCTACTTCTCAGACAATATTCAATGCCTATAACATAATAGAAGAAAGATTTAATTTAGATCATGGTTTCAGCTCGTGATTGGCTGGCTCCAAGACAGAGACATTATGGTGAAAGAGCCTGACAGAACCAAGATGCTTAGTTCATGGCATCTGGGAAGCAGCAAAAGGGAAGAGTGTTAAAGCAGAAGGCATGGGTTATCGATATAGACTTCAAGAACACACTGCTGTGACCCACACAGACATATCTAGAAGTATGTCACACCAACCTCCGGCCAGATGCCAAAGCCAATCAATTTGAAACTACCTTAACCACCATATTCCAAACATATCTCCTTAAGCCATACTTACTCTCCAAATAAAGACAATAACAAGTGCATAATTCTGTTTAACATAACACAACTATTATATATACAACCAGAAATGCAATAATCCCTTCCCTCAAAGTCTCAACAGTTCTAGCATTTTTGAAAATCCAAGTCCAAGTCTCTTCTGAGCCTCAAGGCAAACGCTTAGCTGTAAACGTTTTGAAAAATAAAAAAAAATTACATAATCTCAAAGAACAATGGTACAGAATAAACATTTTCATTTCAAAAGGGAAGAATGGGGAATAAAAAATAATTGGACCAAAGCGCAACTGAAACCCAACAGGGCAAACACTAAGTCCTGTAGCTCTGTGTGTCATCTTGGACACAGTGTGGTAAATGTGAATTTCAAAAGGCTTGAGTAGCCCTACTCATATAGCATTGCTGGGTGCAGCCCACATGGCCTCTCTTTTGAGTTGAATCTAGTCAGGGCCTGAATTTTTCCTCAGTAGATGTTCCACAATCCTGGCCTCTCCAACTCCTGGGTTCTACACTGTATCCTTGGCTTCATTCCCACAGCTTCATGCATTGACCTCTCAGGGGTTCCTTGCCTGGCTTTCCAAGCATTCATTTAATGTCTAGGTGGAAGACTCTCTGATCCTGAAACTGTTTAATTCTCATGTAATAAAATCAGCATCACATGGGTGACCCCCAAGGATGATGTTAACAGTAGTAGCCAGGACCCCTTGAACCACAGGTACAGAAACTTCTGAGTGTCTAGATGGCTAATCCCCAAAACACCTAGACAATCCCTGGGGTGGACTCCTTAGCCAGAACAGGGTTGTAATTATAGCAATAAGACTACTCTGATTATTGCAGTATAACAAAGGACTCCTTATCTTGGATACAAGTCATTTCCTTCTACAAAAACTTCCTCATCAGGACTCCACCTTACCCAAACTAGAAAATTTAGAGACTTTCAAAATTTGTGCACCAACTTTATCCTGGCATCCAGTTTTTCACCAAGAAAAGTTAACTTGAGATGTTCATATTTCCAAGCACACTGTTTAGTTCAGGCCCTCTTGGCATCTAATTGTTCTCTGCTTTTAGTCTTTCCTTTCTTCATTTGGAGTCCATTTCCTACTCCCTTTGAGAAATAATTTAGTTCTTTGAAATTATGTGTCTTTTATCTTAAAACCTAATAGTGTCAATTTTATGCTAAGCAATGAATACATGCATGTTTAAGAAATTCTCAAATACTCAGAAAAGTGGTAAATAAAAGATAAACATCAATTATAATCTCACTACCCTATACAAACACTACTATACATTCAGTTCATAGTCTTTCTATGTTACTATAATGCTTGTAATCAATCTTACTATTTGTATAAAATTTCCAATTTATATTTGATTTTTATCAAAGCAATACATGTATAAATTATAGAGGAAAATAGAAGTTTATTTCATCCCTCACTGTTTCCAATTCCACCCTTATGAGACAAATGCTTTCAATTATTTTAATTATTTATTTCTTTTATGTTTTTTCAACATTTCTAAGTGATATGTAATTTATTGATGTTTTTAAGAAAACATACATATTATCTATTGACCATCTACTATAGCAAATGAGGATTTAGTTTTGTTATATTGCACACTCCTTCACAAATCTTCTATGTGACAGTAAAATGATGCTAGCCTTTTTTGTTTAATCAATAATGGTATTTGTATTTTATTATTCTCTACATATTACTCAAAGCTGTCCTTAGACTTCTTCAACTTTTTCTTTTTCCAGGATCTTAATAATTAACTGAATTTATTGTTTTAGCTTTCTATATATCTGTCACAAATTTATCTCTATGCCTTCAAAAATAACACATTCTCTCCATTACATAAACACTAAGTATTCGATGAAATTTATTTTAAGACAACTTTTCTACAGAAGACCTCTGTGTTCATGTTTTAATCTGGACTTCATATTTTTAGTATCTAAATATATAAATAATATATATAAAGCAATAAAGTGAAAAAAGAAGCAAAATATATGAAAATATTTTCAACAAAAGAAAACCATGGCCAATAAATATGCGGAATGTTGCCTTGTGAGTTTTGGCAACATTGAAAAGCTTAATTATGCTCTTCATTAAAAGCATAAGTTCTTGCACTCCTTTGGGGAGTGCATCATACATAATCTAATGAAGGGGGTAGACATGTATAAACTAGGAGTTATATAGCTTAAAGTAATTCTTGTTCAAGTATATGAGCAGATGTCTAGATTTATGCAGTTTATAGCTTTGGATTCAATAGCTCTAATGGGGAATAATTCTAATGTCCATCAATAGGACAGTTGAAAAATAAATTATTGTACATTCATCCAATGGAATGCAATACTACATTGAAATTAATGAAGTGAATGTACGGATGAATCTCAAATAACAAATGGGGAGAAATGACAAAATTCAAATTTAAGCATAGTTATTCTTTGGAGAAAAGTGATGGGGAGGTGATGGGTAGAAATGCACAGGGCTTTAAACGTATTAGCATTTCCATTGAGAAGCAGCATGGTGACTATATTATATTATTCCTCATACCTCTGTGTTTAAATAGTTCATGTACTTGAAAATTGCAACTGGAGTAAAACAGTGTAAGAAATCATATTAGATGTGATTTTTGTGTATGGAGAAATTTGCTGATTTTATTGGTGATAAGGTCCTTATTGGATAATTCTATAGAAAAATAATCTTAAAAATAATGTTATTTGACTGAGGATAAGGGAAGGCTTAACCATTTGTTTTTCCTTCTTTCTAAACTTCTTTTCAAGAGGAAAGGTGCTGTGTTTCAGTGCTGTTTTGAGGTGCTGTTTCCTAGACTGATCTGTGGCTACTGAGCAAGTTCAGTTTGACACAAGGGGATTTTATATCTGAAATTGTATAAAAAAGCATCTAGGTAAATACTTGACTAGGAAAATGAGTTTTGAATGTGCTACTCTGTCATTATAATTAGGAAATAACTTCAAACAATTTCAGCCTTCTGTAATGCTAAGTCTTTCAGACCTCTTTGGAAATGTTGAAGGCTTTTCCAGATTGCACACACCTTAATGTAGCAGGAGTTTGACTTGCTAATTAGACTAGCACATAGGGATGTTTGTTAACCGTTTTTGAATTCAGTCCTGTTGCTTCCGCATGTGTTTTATTTTAGATTGAGCACATCTCTGCATTGGACTGTCAATATTTCACATTGTATTAACAAAACTGCCACAGGGTCCCATGGCAAAGGGCCTTGCATCAAGGCCCAGATCATGTAACAATCCCAGGGACTGCTCTGTGCTGCTTTGTCCACTATTGAAAGGAATTCTATGGGGTTCCTCAGTGAAAGCAATGGATTGAAAGTTAGAACTTTTGAATTTATTTCCAGCTTATTGTCTAGTAGTGTCACAAGTAACTTTGCATAGCTCAGCTTTATGTACTTAAATGTTAAAAGGTTTACAGTGCTCACAGGGATATAGGAAAACATAATAAATGTTTGGAAATTCCTACTAATAAGCTGTCTTTCTCCCAAAGCATTCAAGATATTAAAACTAATTAGGTGCTATCTATTTATTAAGTGCTAGATGATGACTGTTTTTACTCAGTTTTGAAATTCTGGGGAAGAAATTGTGAGGCATAATTATGGTTGACAGGGAACAGTATACATGACAAATAATGTGAAAAACTAGTTCACTGTAGGAATGGAAAAAGGTGCTGTCTAAATTGAAAGGTGCAGCCAACAAAAGGAAACACTGAGAGCTCTGGATGGACCTCAAGATAACTTGTGAGTTAAGAATATGAGAATAAGTTTCTTTGTTATTTAGAAAAGCAAATTGTGTCTAGAAAAGCCAACTTTGAGAACCATCAAATGCCCTGTAAATATCCTAATGGCTCAGGAGATATATAAAGGATATGTAGGTTAAAGATTAAGGAAAGAATGAGACACTACAGCCATAATTTCAAAGTGTCACTGCTTAAGATTGTTGGAACTACCACCAAAGTTCTGGAGCCAGGCCTGAGCACTACAGCTATAGTGTTGTTTGCGTCCATAGGAAACTTCAGCGAAAACATCTCTTAGTTCTCAGACTCATCATGTCAGTACCCACTCTCATTTCCTAAAACTGAGAACTTTGTTTTAGAGAGAGAGATTTTCCCTTTCTTTTGTCTGAGTGGTTTACATCACAGCTCACCATATCAATTGTAGGGAGTTATTTAATAATACTAGCACAAAATTACATTTCAGGGATTTACTGTGAGTTACCCTTTATAGTGCAATTGTGCAGTGTTTTAGAATTTCTGAAATGTTTTCATACTGTGCTGATTCCAAAGTGAGAGACAAAAGATCAATTTTTATAGTCATTTTTCCTGTTATAGGTGTATTTGCTCTTTTCAAAGCAACTTCTATATCCTGCAAACTATCTAGGCCCTCCAAGCCCTCAGTTCTGTTCTTGAAACATGCAATAGTGAAGAATGTAGAAAGGGTGAAGAACTCTTATTTGAGATTTATATTACTTTAATTCCAAATGAATGCAAGGCAATTTTATGTGACAGTGGGGGCTATCTTTGGCTTAATAATCAAGCTGCAGTGGAGCAAGGATATAATTGAGCTCAGAAATATCTGGAACTAGAACTAGAATGCCAAGAAGACTCTCTTGCCTCTCTCTTCTCTTGCTTTTTCAAATTTTAGATCACTGCTGAAGTTATGCTGAGATATGTCATCTCTAATTCCTAATTGAAAAAAAAATATCCAGGAAAGAGCTTTGATATGGCTGGGGGAAGGAGATGGTGATGAGAATATGAAAACCTGGCTCTCCTAGGAGGATCAAATGGATATAGCACAGACAAAAGCAACT
The DNA here is from genome assembly GCF_053883595.1 of Heterocephalus glaber. Taxonomy (NCBI): domain Eukaryota; kingdom Metazoa; phylum Chordata; class Mammalia; order Rodentia; family Bathyergidae; genus Heterocephalus; species Heterocephalus glaber. The sequence continues at coordinate 72,234,440 of NW_028258315.1, read as the reverse complement.
CTGCAAATAAGGTGAATGGCCTTCTTAGTGCTGTCTCTCTGAAGCAGACAAAACAAGAGTTTTGTCTTGGTTAAAAAAGATTTAAAAAGTACTCTGTTTGATATTTATAGCTGAGAAAACAGATTTAGATCAGGTCGGTAGTGAATTCAAGGTCACGAACCTTCTAAGTGAGAGAATAGTGGCTTAAACTTGAGCTTCCTAAAGATTTCTCAGGAAGACCCCATGGGGTTTGTATGTTGCTCCAGTTTGATGTCAGTTTCCAAAAGCTTCTATGTAATATTAGTGAGTCATAATCTCAATAAAAGTCAGTCAATCAAGGTCCACTCATTGAGCATTGTGTACTGTACTAGGCATTTTAGTTACTGAAAGGGGGGTAGTTTATTTAACTGATGGAATAATCATGAGACATTAAATGTGCAAAAAGGGAAACTAAACCAATGATTATATAGAGAAAAATATAGGACAATGTGGTATGTTTGTATTATTTTTAATTATCGGAAGTGTTTAATTATGAATTTTTTCCTTGTGGAATACTTTGAAGTTATTTGACTATGTCAGAAACTGGTTAATTTGGGAGTTGATTACTAAATCTGTATAAATGCTTCCAGTCTTTTTCTGGGAGCCTTTTGGTTTTAAGATACATACTCTTAGTGGACTGCAAGAAACTTGAATTCATTTCAGAAGAAACTCATTTTAATAGTTAAGGACCAACTGTTCATATCTGTATCTGTTAGCTATTGCTGTATAACAAATCAAACACAAATTCAGTGGCTCAATGCAACATTAATTATTACTTGTGCATCTGCCAGGTGTGGAGTTGGGTTTCACTGTACACATCTATTTGCATCTAGGAATGTAGCTGGGTTGGGCTCCAAGACTGCCAGTTAACTCAGTCTGCTCCATGAGTAGGGAAGAACATTCCACTCCAGAATGTGGGAGCAGCCATGGTGAACAGTCCTGAATAACAGTCTAATTTACCACCAGACACAGGCAAAAGTTCACTGTGTATATGTGCAAGAAAGTGGACTTTTAGGTGATTCTAAAACAGATACCTAAAATATTGTGAGGAAGTTGTTGACTTTTAAGAACAGCAGAAATATTTTTTGGCTACAAGAGGTTTCTTTAAAAAAAAAAAAAAAAAGCTTGTTTTCCTATATACTGAACTTCGTCTGTTTTATTAATTTCATAATAGCCAAGTGATCACCTGACTTTATGAAGTGTTATCTTTATATTTTTCTAGAGAAGTGGGAATGTGACTTGGTATATGTGTGTGTGTGTATATATATATATATATATATATATATATATATATATATAATTTCACATCTGAGGCTCTGAGTTGAGTTTATCATTTTCATTTCTAGACCACAATGCTATTAACCTATGCAAGGAAACTTTTTTTTTGAATTTTTTTTGTGGGGGCGCTTTTTTGAGACAAGGTCTCACTATGAACTATGGCCAGTTCAGACTGGCCATGAACTCACTGTGTAGCTCAGGCTAGCCTCAAACTCATGGCAATAATCCTGCCTCAGCCTCCCCATTGCTGGGATTATAGGCATGCCACCATAGTCAGTATTTTTGATTTGAATTAATTATTTTTAATTTGTATAACCTAGCCTAATTCTGCTAGCTTTCTCCATCTTTAGCAATAATTCTGTATCTTTAAATGTATGTCTTTCTCTCTATAAGTAAGTATTCTTGGAAATTCGGTATTGATAGTTTTATGTTATTGCATTTTAAATGATGTAAATAATATTGCTTCTCATTTTTTTTCTGCTCTTTCCACTTAGCACTTCTCTGGTAACATCCATTCATGTTACTATGTATGCCTGTTTTCCATGGCTTCTCAATGGTATTTTGTACCCAGGAGTTTGTACCCATCACATTTTACTTGTCTCTTCTCCCATGGATGGAGGCTATATTTGTTTGCCCCAGCTGCTATAACAAAATGTCACAACGGGGTGGTTTAAATAATAGGAATTTATTTTCTCATTGCTGGAAGCTGGAAATACACAATCAAGGTGCCAACAAGGAGGAAGTCTGGTGAGGGCACGCCCTTTGGTTGCAGATGACCACCATCGTCCTGTGTTCTGGGGCTTACACATAGAGCAAGAAAGTGCTCTCAAATCCCTCCTTTTTAATTTTAATTTATTCTTATTTTTATTTTATTAGTACATACTTGCACTACATGAAGCTTACATTCATCTTAAGGAGTAGGTGCATGTACATAGCACAGTTTGATTCTTTTTTAATCCCCTTCTTCTTTCCTCTCACATCGTTCCCTCTGTCTTTAAATCTGCTTTCTCCATTTTCATTCTTACTGCTTTTATTTCACATTTATGATATATAATGTTTACATTCATTATATTTAGTACATGGAAGTGACAACCTTAAATCTAAAATTTCCCCTTCCCTACCACTTTCTTTCACCCTCTGTCACATGGACCCCTTCTCATTTGCAAAAGATCTGTCTCTAGTTCTATGGGATTAACCTTGATTGCCTCTTTAAAGGCCCTTTCTCTAATACAGTTGCATTTTCAAGTGTAAAAGGCCTTCTATATAGAAATATAATGGTAACATGGACACAATTCAGACCATAACAGAAGCTCAGATTGCTTTCAGCAACCCACAACTAATAATACCACTTTTAAAAATTCTTATATGTATCCTATTGTGTACTATATTAGTGCAGTACATTTAGTATCAACCTGAATCCTTGATTGGCTCCAGTGAGCATATTCCTGTTTTTCACTGCCACTCATTAGAGTGATCACACAGGTCTTTGTATGGGTGACATGCTTATCATAGCCACTCAAGGATCCAGGATGATGATATAGAATCCATCTTAACATATCACTTCCATCATTACTGCAGAAGCAGAAGGAGAATATGCAAGAAAAGGTAAACATTTCATGTCTATTCATATTTTATTGATCACTGAAAATCATAGAGCCATACCTACTGTCTTCAAAAGTGGAGAAGAAAAGAAGCACAATCTTATGTATTGAGAAGTTTGGGAGCTAGATATTTGATGACTATGACATACTTCCACCATGGATTCCAGGGAGTGGAATATTTGATGATAGGGAGACATGAATTTAAGTGGTCTTACTGATACCAAACTCCACTCCTAAATGGCCACTCCAGTCTAAATGCCCACCTGCAGGGTGGGAGAGGTCCATATTTTCACCATTGCTCAGCTTCACTCAGTTTTCTAATTTGTCACACAATAGACACAAACTACTATCTTGCTGTGTTTAACTTTCGTTTTTCTGACTAGCAGTTATTTTGAATATAATTTCATATGCTTAAATTTAAACTTCCTTTTTGTTCAACTTTATATTCCTATGCTTTACCTATTTTCCTATGGATTTCCTCTTCTTGTAAATTTATAATATTTTCTCATACTAGTTTTAGACATTGCAAATTATTTCTCCAATCCTATCATTTATCTACTATTTTTATCCACTGTCACATTTTTGAACAGAAGTTTTAAAATTTGGTATAATTTATAATTATCTTTTTTTGCCAATGTCTTATATATGTCCCTGTTGCTTACAATTATCTTTTTTTCTTTTTGTCTATGAAGCTCATAGATTTGTTTTCAATGTTTAGGTTTTGATTCCACCTGGGATCCACTTTTATATATAGCAATATGTAAGGAAAATTTTCATCTTCTTTTGATTATGAGTTTTCCCAAGTAACAGTAACTTTTTCATTAATTTGGTTATGCCATCTTTATGGTATATTAAATTTCCATATCTTCAATATTTCTGCTTTTTTATTTTTTATTGGTCGATTTATTTGCACCAGCACCACATTATTTTTTAAACCATAGCACCATGTATATCTTACTATTCAATAGAGAAAAATCACCTTATTTTCTTTCTTCTTTAACTTAGTGATTGATAGATATAGAGTGGCATCCCAGTTCATGAACTTAATTCTTCCCACAATTTTGGTTGCAAACCAAACTGGAGTAGAACTGAATTAAATTTCCTATAAGATCAATATTGAATCTAATCATTTAATTTTATTTGGTTCTTGTCCAATTCGGTTTGTCACCAGAATTGTGGAAAGAAGTTAGTGAACTAAGGTACCACTGTATATTTGGTCTTGTTAATTTTAAAGTAAATTCTTCAAGTTACATTAAAAATAGAAATATCCATTTTCCTGGAATAACATTGAAAATATAGGTAGGTTACTTTAAGTATAATTGGCATTGCATACTTGTAAGTTGTCTCATCCAAAGGTAGTGACTAATGCCTCAGGGATCAATTGTATTCTATGTACTTTATTACCTATTTAAAACATTCTTCACATAAATTTTGTGTACTTCATCTTTTGCTTAATCTTGTGCATGGCCAGTTTGCTGAACTTTATTATTAGGTTTAATAATTTAATAATTCCTATGCTTTAAATTCCAAGGCTAATAATACTTCTACAAATAATGATAATTTTATTTGTGTTTTGATCTTACTACCCTCCTTTCTCTTTTTCTTTTATTAACTACTGGCCAAGCCTTCCAGAACCATGCTCACCATTTATGGTGAGGGTGGGTACACTGAGCTTACATCCAGTCTGAGAGAGAAAATGCATTTACAGTCTTCTGCTAGAAGTGTATGCTGTAAAGTTTTGAAACATGACCTCTATGAAGGGAAAGAAATTTTCTTTTAATCCTAGTTGGTCATTCTTTGGTTGTTTTTTGAAGTTTTAAGTATGAGAATCCATCAAGCACTTTTTCTATACCAAATGAGATCTTGATTTTACCTTTTAATCTGTTAATGTAGTTTACAAAGTCAATGTACTTTCTAACTTTAATCATCTTTGTGTTGCTAATATTAGCCATCTTGGTCATTATTTATTACACGTAAATACATTTTTGAATCCAGTTACCTAAAACTCAAATTTCCTACAATGTCCTGCAAGTCTCTCTCACATGCTGGCCCCTCTCCCCTCTGTGCCTTGCCCCATTATTCCTCCAACTCCAGTGTCTTCAGCTTCCCTCATGTGTTCTTCTAGTTCCAGTCCACTCGCCTTTCTTGCTGTTACCCCAGCCTGTCAGGTGCCTCCCACATCATTGCCTTTGGACTCGTAGTTCTTCCTGCCTACAAAGAACTTCCCTCGGATAGACAGATGACTCTCTCTCACCAGCTTCAGATGTTTACACAATTTTCCACCCTCTTGGAAAGGTCTGCTTTGATATTTCTGTCTAAAATTATAATCAACTCATTTCCAACACTCTCTATTCTCTTTCTTTGCTACAATTTATTGAATTATCTCTATTTTTATTTCCTGAATTACTGAGGCTCTGGTATTTTTAGGGAACTTATTACCCCTCCTAGGTTAGATGCTTCTTACAAACAGTGAAAGTCTTTCTGGGGACCACACCTTTCACACACAAACTAATCAGTTCAGAGCTCACATCAGTAACCACCTCCTTTATTAAGTTCCTGCAAGCCAAGCTGGTATCCACCTTGCCCTCAATCAATCAAAGGCCAGGTATCAGCTCACTCCCAGGCAGTCCCTCTTCCACAAAGAAACATTCACACTATTCAAACTGGCCAAGGCTGCTTACCCTGCCCTACTGTCTTCCCCTCAGGAACCCCGATAAAGACCATGGCCTCACCTTCCTCTCCCCTCTTGGGCCTCCAGAACCTCTTTGGTGCTATGCCCGGTGGCCCCATGGGATACACCAGGCCTTCTGCCTCTAGGGATCTATAAGCATGAAATTCTTCCTCTGTGGTCCTCATTTCTTTGTCTCTCTGGGTTAACATACTCAATTAAAACAAAATCCAGTTACAAATTTTAGGCAATTCATTTTGTATCTCTTATCACTTAGCTCATGACATACTACATAGTTACGTATTTGTTGTATTTACTGTAGGTCTTCCCTAACCAGAATAAAAATTCCATAAAGCATGGATTTATTTTGGTCAGATTTTTTTTATTTCTAAATTTCTGATCTCTATGACAATCCCTAGTCAATACTGAGCCCTCAGTGTTCATTAAATAAATGAATGGAACATTAATGAGTAGAAGAAATCTAGGGCCAGGGATTTAGCTCAGTGGTTCTGCTGCCTGCCTTGCAAGTACAAGGTCCCGAGTTCGATCCCCAGTACCAAAAAATCAAAAAACAAACCAAAAACCCCAAATCTATAATTTTCCTTTCAAGTACTAGTTTCAAATAAGGAAAATAAGAAATAGTCAGTGTTAGCATTTTGGTATGTTTTCTTTCATGCAATTAAGCATTTTTCTTTACAGCTCACTCAATATTTTCACCTGACAACATTCATCCCAATGTTTGTCGAATAGATTCTTACTCTTTGTCAGCCTCTTCTAGGTACAAGGCAGGCAAGGAAGACAAAAAATAAATCCTATGCCTTTTTGTCTCAGGCAGTTTTCAGTCTTCAATCTTTTTTATTTTCTGTTTATTATATTATGGGTGAATATCTCTCATTTTAAAAAGAAAATTTCCTTAAAAATTAATTTTAATGGCTGTGTAGAATGAGAATTAAACAGCTTCCCATTTGTTTCACTGAGTAAGCAAACTTGGTTTGTTTATAGATACAAAAGTTTAAATTGGTTGCCAGTAATTTAAAAATTGAATGATTTAAAATTAAATAATTCAAAATTTAGTCACTTTAGAAAAATAGAAAATGATAGAAGCAAGAACCTATATACCCAAAAAGAAATTAATTGATACACAGACCTGAGTGGCAGTGTCTAATTTAGACTGCTTATTGGTTGTCAGTAGTGTGTTCTTTCATCTCCCTGACTTTCTCACTTATATTAGCTGACTGGCCTCTATTCATTTCAAATTCATTTCCTCTGTACAGAATATTCCATTATATGGATGTGTCATAATTTTTTAGCTATTTCCTCGGGGATATAAAATTAGGTTATTGCTAAATTTTCACTGTTATAAACAATGAATAAATTGTCTGTATCTTAATTTCAGATTCTTTCCTTTGGGTAGATTTTCATAAGAGGAAAATTACTAAGTCACGGAGCATGAATATTTTAATGGATTTTCAAAAATAGCATACATGTTTCTATTCCCAGTTATATATGAGGATCCATATTTCAATGACAGTCTGCTGAAGCTGCTCATTAGAATGTTTTAATCTTTACTAACTTAATAAGCAAAAATTATATTTTAATTTGGACTTCTTTGATTATCACTATTTAACTGTTTTATGTTTTATTAGCAGTTAGGCAGTGCTATATGCAAGCTGCTTTCCTTTTAACTTGCTATATATTTTTGTTTGGTATGAGCTCTTTCTACATTATTTACCATATTTACTATAAATATTTTTGTAAACAATATGCTATTGTAAAAAATCAGATTTTGTTTTAAAATGTTTTCTTTGATAAGTGAAAGTTGTTACTTTTTAATATTCAAATCAAGATAATTTCATTTATTATTTCTTATGTTGGTAAATTTATTATAATCTTTTCTCCTATCAAATAGCTACATATATTATAAATTTATGATTGTATTTAAACATTTTTCTTTTATTAACTTTATAATCTGCTTGGAAATAAAGTTAGACTATAAATTTTTTGTTGTCAATTTTTATTTTTTTAACTACTATTGAATCCATATTCTAAAAATTATTTCTTATACTTCACAGATTTGTATACGTCATTTAATATGTATTACATTTTATGTACATTAGAATGTATCAAAATGATATTATTTTGTTCCTTTCATAAATCTAAACTATTATCCCATTTCATTATTTAAGTTTTATAGTATAATTTAGTAGCTAAATCCTTCTAAGGACCAATCCTTACCATTTCATTTTTTAAATATACCATTCTTACTTGCTTTTAGTTTTTCTAAAAGATATTTAGAATTACAATTTCACTTTCAGAAAAGTCAGATTTCTAATTAGAATTATATCAAAAATATAAATATACTTAAGAATAATTGCCTTTATAAAAGTAGTAATGACACAGGACAGTCAAGAAAATAGTAATCTCTCCACTTTTTAACATTTACCTTACATATTTCAGAAAAGTTTTACAGTTTTTAAGTGAAAATGTAACACACACTTGGCTACAATTTTCCTATTTATTATATATTATGCTGATATTTCAAAAAGAATATATTCTATTATATTCTCTACCTATTTATTCTTGGTATTTAGGAAAACATTTCATATGTTTTTAGGTATTTATATATCTTTCTGAACATATTTTTAACTCGTCAATTGACTCAAACTATTTAAATATATTTAATGTTGTAACCTCCAATAATGATATATTTCCTCTTCTTTCCAATTATTGTAATTCTTTTGTTTATATTCCCCATTGTTTTAGTGGCAACTGAAAGGATATTCACATCTTTGCATTGACTGTGGTTTGAATGGAATTAACTCCAGTGTGTAAGTACAACATTGCTTATTGTTTTAACAATATCTTATCAGGGGTCATGAAAAATATGATGAATATTTAAATTAAAATAAATTTATTACAGAGAAAGACATAATGCCAAAAATGATAAGTTTGGATGAAGCAAGTTGGGAATATTTTGAATATTTTGAAGTGGATTAATGACAATCTATGTTTTATTGAAATAAATCTTTTAACTAATCATTCCTCCTTGATCAAACATTATGGAAATTTCTATCAAATAAAAATATTACAAAATATCCTTATCCAACTTATTCACTGGACCTGATAATGTGCTACTTTTGCCTCTTGCCCAAAATTAGAATGATCATGAAAGGTAAACAGTTTGAGTTAATTGAGGACATCAGGGCAGCCATGACAACATTGCTAAAGATAGAGATGAAAAATGACTTCCAGAACTGCCATAGAAAGTGGCAAGAAAGATAGTGTGTCCACATTAAAGGGGCATGGTATTTTAAGGGGGATTAATGACAATGCGTCTTTTATTATAATAAGGGGGTTTTTTAACTTTAAACATTCACCATAATATCCATTCACATTATGTAATCAGGTTAATAAATACATTCTTTTCTTAGTTTGTTAATTATTTTTATAAGATACTGTAATTAAATTTAAACTGTAGTCTTTTCTATCATGTATTGAGATAAGTGAATTTTGAAACTTTTCCTAGTACAATTGTTTTCATACATTATATATTAGCTTTAAAATAATTATTATACTCTTGCATTTCTGTAGTTCAGAATGGATTATTCTCTTGGTACGTTGTTGAATTATGTGTTACTACTTTTAAGATGTTTTTATGTTTATATTCATAACCAGGTTTACATAGTAGTTTTCTTTGCTACCTTACACTTGTAAATTTTAGTGTTACATTACAGATCAATTTGCAGTCTCTGTCTCTTTCCATCAGGTGTAGCCTCATTGAGAAGGTAATATTTGAGCAAAGACTTGAAGAAAGTGAAGTGAGCCAAGCAAATTTTTTGGGAAAAGTGTTGAAAGCAAAGGCAACAGCTGGTGCAAATCTGTAAGCTAATGAGTTAGTTCAACATGCCAGGCTTGACATGCATCCAGGGGTTTAAGGAGAAATGAAGGGCCAACTTTGTGCTTGAGTCTAACAATGAAAGTATATTGATTCTTCTGCTATTGGAAGGAAATGAGTATAAGAGAGATAATTATGTAGTGCTTTTGGAGGTCAGAAGAGAGTGTTTTACCCCAGTCTAGAGGCATTGTGCTTCATAGGTATTACCCAGGTGAAAGAGCAAGGTCTGTCTGAGAATAAGGTATAGATAGGGAATTTCAAATAGCTGAGCATCATGGGAGAGAGAGAAGGACAGGAGGCAGGCAAAGAGTTATAATGGGAAAGCTAGGGGCAACCAAGTTATGGAACCCTATTCTAGACACTGTGTTTCTCTGCTAATAAGGAGCAATTTAAGGACTTAGAGCAGGGGAAAACTTGAGGACATTTCGTTCTACAAGAGACTGTCTGTGCTATTTAGATAATATCGTGCTTGAAGCAAAGCTGATGGCAACAATGTTAGGGTTATGTTGATCATTTGAGCTGGAATGAAAAAAAAATTGAACAAAGGCAGACAGATGAGAAAGATGGAATAAGTAGATTTGAGAGATGTTAAATTGCTAAAAATGGACAAACTTTGCTGACTACCTGGATGGACAAGGAAGGATAGCTCAGAGTATGGAATGATTCCTTAATTTCTGGATTACATGATTCAGTATTCTAGGATGGCTTCTTTCCCATATAAGGAATAATAAATAAGGAACAAACAATGAGCCCATCAATCATACTTTTAATATCAAATGAAAGACCCTAGCTTCATACTCCCAAATTTGTTCTCTATATTTGAATTCCCTTTTTTCAGAAGTAGTGGACATTGTTATAATATATTAGATCTGAAGGTCTACTTTATTTTGCACTTGATACCTAATACATGTATGTGAAATTTTAATGAAGTTTAAATATATCCAGAGAGCTTGTTTATTAATTAGATTTCCGGAGGCAAAACTAATTCCCGTGAGCTAACCTGATAATTTCAGATCTTTAATGCTAGAAATATTTCTGAGAGCAAAAAAATGACTTCATAAAGACTCCATTTTCATATTTGTCCTTTACTTTTACTGGAATATGCGTTTCTTTTGTCATCCCCATCCCACATATATCCCCCATAGGCATCAACTTTCCTATTTTAGGAAGATTTCAACAATGACCTTTTGATGCCTAGCCATTCAGAAGACAAATTTATCATTTCTGAAAGTGTCCCTTCAGTTATGTTGTTTCTAGTAGGAAGAAACCTGTCCTTGATTTTTGAGAAAAGGTTAAATGAAGCTAGAAGCCTACCACATTTTCTCACTGACCTCCTCTCTAGCCTGTTCTCTCATTCCTCCTGCTGGACTAATGGGCGCTTCCCATTACGGGAGCCCTCAGTAGTAAAAGAGGTATTAACTTCTTGCAACGAGGAGAAACCCGGGGAAGCTGCCTTTTCCCTATAGGGGACACTCTCTTGAGACAGGGCAGTGAAACCAAACCTGCTGGGCCTCCTGGCAACCAAAGTAGAGCCCAACCTCCCTGGAAGAAGAGAACTAATGGTGAAAACGGCAGAAGATTCAGTATCTTACTCCATTTCTGTAGCTCTAAGAAATATCTGAGCCTGAGTAATTTATAAAGAATAGAAATTTATTTCTCAGAGTTCTAGAGACTGATAACCAAAATTAAGTTTCCAGCACTTTCTTCCAAGATGGCTCCTTGAACACTGTATCCTCCAGAAGGAATACACACTGTCTTCACAGGGTGGCACAGATAGAAAAGCCCAAAACGATGCCTTGGTATGTCCCTCAAGTCCTCTTGTAAGGTTACCGATCTCCCTCATGAGAGCTCTGTACTCAAATCTTGGTCACTTATTATTTATTTTTTAAACTTTTTATTAGTACATATTTGCCATACATAATGCTCACATTCATCATAGGGAATTTGTACCTGTATATAATATATCTGATTACTTTTTTTTTCCCATTCCCTTCCCCTCCCTTCAACCCTTCTTCCCCTTCCTATTTACTGAAGCATTGTTTCCATTTTTTCCTTCCATTCTTTGTCTTTAAGTCTCTTTTCCCTTCCTTTTTTTAATCCCTTCTCCTTCCCTTGTTCTCTTTCCAATTCTCTTTTAATGCTATCACATTGATTATTAAGTTTCAACATAAATTTTGGAGGAGATACATTCAAACCATAGTTATCAACATGACAAGAGTGACTAGCATATAATGAGGGGTGACAGGATATAACTGCAGAAGAGACTCTTCTGAGTATAATTTTGATAATAAGAGCTCTGAGAAAAGCTCAGGTGGAGTCACTCTTAGCTATCTACAAATACCTGGGTTAATTCATACATGATTTGGTTTATTTCATTTGAAAATTGAATATATGCAGTAAGGAATTTTCCTGATGGAAAACCTTCAGCATTTGTACTAATCAAATAATTATCGCAGATTATTCCTGTGGAATTTTGCATTGTTATTGTTGTATAACATTGCTTCTCTTTGGGTGACTTTGGAGCACTTGATTTGAAAACCAACTCTGAAAGCATACCTCTTGAGTGGCCTCAGGTGGTATGAAACCCTTGCGGTAGAGCATCAAAACTCTGGGAATATCAAAGTCAAACCATGTCTAGAACTTTTACCTAGAGTATTGACCACTTGAATGAAGCTTTTCAGGTCTGTCATTCTGATCTTAAATATATGGCTCAATCATATGTGATACAAATTCATTTTGGGTTGAGAAATATGTATTATAGATACATATATGTATGAATCGAGATTTTTTTAAAAGCCAAGACTTTTTAAACTTTCAATGGACCAAGTGTGGAAGGTTGAAAAGTTATACGCTTATATCTTTGGTTATCCACTGAAAGTCTGAGTTTAAAAATGGAAGAGTGGAAGGCTTCTATCAATCTTGGCAATTACAAGAACAGTCCTAGCCACTGGCCAAATATGTTAAGGATTTGCTCCAATTCAGAACACAGATCAAGGCCCGATTAAAACAAATGGTAGCCCTAGTTAAGTGAGTAATTTGGTATCACTTTAAACCCACATTTCTTAATATCTGATAAGCATTTATTATCAAGAGCATGAGGCATCACCTGAAAATTGAATGCTTTAATAGGTTTAATTAATTAAAATACAGTTTTAAAATATATGAGCTTTCTTTTGCTACTTGTTCCTTCTTACAGTGAAAGATTTGTGTTTTCCTTTTCCCATCATAGGCATTAAGGATGAGTTTTATCAGCAATGACATTGTCGATTTGTTCAATCATTCAGTACCTACATATGGAAAAGAAAGGCAATGTTTATTTTTACTACACTTTGCTTTGGTTGAGAAGGCAGAAGGAAGAGGAAGGGATTAGATTTGTTTGTTTGTTTTATTTGTTTCTTTAACTTGATTTGATTTGCAGTAGGGGATTTTGTGTCTCTGCAGAACATCTTTCCATTGTGTGTTGGCAGCCTTGAGGTAGGGAGGCAGCTCAAAACCATTTCACTCACATGTTTCTCCCTTCCCAGAGGTAGCCTTTTGCAGCCTAGACAAATATAGAGTGTGTGTGCCATCCTGAGCCCTTACTTCCTCTGGCCTTGGCTCCAGCAGAACTGTGCTTCACTCACATTCCTCAAATTCCTCCTCATTTCCATACATGTTTTCTACAAGCTAGGGAAAACAATGAAAATGATAGCCTTCAGCTGGATATGATTCAGTTACTACTTGCAAGTAGTAGATGGGGCATATACTGTTCTTTCTTTTAAATTAGCATCATTTGAATCAGAGGTGGATTGGAGGATAATGAAGTTTCATGAGTAACTAGGGAGAGCAAAAATATTGCTGGAAATAAGAAACAACAACAGAAAATACTGTATTTACCAACACTTCTTTTGGGAAGAGGAAACTAGGTGATTATAAGGAATCATTTGATAAGCTGTTTAAAATGAAGTTAAAACCATTCCAGTACATAGACCATCACTGAAGATCTCTCTGGTGGGAGTATAATCTCATTCATTGTTGGTGGTGATCATTTTGGGAATACACATGGTGCTTTAAAAAAAAATACACATGTTTATACCAAGAAATTGTACTTCTACAAATTTTTCCTATTGAAATACTCAGGAGAGGTATGAAAACCAATATCTTGAATCTTTATTATAGTATCAAAAACCTTAAACTAAATTGACCAAAATAGAGCTTTGTAAAATCAGTAGGAATCATTTTATTTAATTAAATTTTTCCAGAATCTCATATACAATACATAAATTAGATGAAGTTGCAGTTGCTATAATTACATCAACATCAATGGCCTAGTTTATTTGTGGATAACACCCTGCCATTTTAGTACAGTCACGATAACCACATTTTTTCTTAACAATTTTTTGCTACTCTTTAGTCCTGCACAGGGTTTAACAGTTGTTTGTAATCTTATCTAATTATTTCTTTGTGCTTGTTTCCTTTGTTTTGCATTTTTCCACCTCTTCCCCAACCTGAGGTCAGATTCCTTTAAAAACAGTTTAGTTCTTTGACACCAAAGTATTTTTTATACGTCTAGAGTGTGCAATGTGATATTAGGTTAATATTAAGTTTTTGTTTGTTGTTTGCTTTTTAGCATGTTAACCATTTTTTTTTTTTTGTCCAGTTCACTGCATGATATATTTGTATATAAGTCTTTGTATGGGCTTATGTTAAACTGGTCATAGACCTGGAAATTGGGTATCTGAGCAGAGGAATAGGAACTCTCAGCATTTTGCCTAGGGGCCTGAGGCAGTTATGTCCCTGGACAGGATTCTCAATCCTATCTTTACAAGATACTGACATCCTTTGCTTTTTTTTTTTTTTTTTAAGAAAAGGGCCAGTGCGGGCGGGGATTTAGCCCAGTGGTTCCGTTGCCTGCCTCGAAAGCGCAAGGACCTAAGTTCCATCCCTGGTACCAGGGGAAAAAAAAAAAAAAAAAAGAAAGAAAAGGGCCAATGAGAGCCATACATTTGTTTTAACTCGATTGAACACTAAATAGCTGCATTTAACCAGAACTATCAAAACAAGATAATGGATAGCTTTTCTAGACCAAACAAATTGTGATAAGACTTCCTTTTTTCCTAGGAAGTGCCTTTAAAAACTGCATTATAAAACCCAAAGAATGCAGTAGAAGGATAGGCTGAAAGCAATCAGAAGAGAATGAATAAAGGAAAATTCTGAGGGGAAAAAATAAACGCATATTTCCAAGTGTGACTTTGATCTGCAAGAAACTTAAATGCTCTTGGAGCAGAGAAAAGTAAGACAAGCTTAAGAAATAGTGCCCAGAACAGCCAGCTACCACTGGTCTGAACTAACTGGACTTCTCTGTGGATATTTACAACTGACTATATTTCATATTCAGAAAGAGTTCTCCATTAAAATGTAATGGTATTTTCCTTTTAATTTACTATTTGCTTCCAGCCTCATGACTCTAACTCTTGTGTTGCCACAATTCTCCCTCTGGCCACTGGGGTCACCATCAAGAGCCTGAGGTGCAACAGTGAGATACCATTTAGAAGTCATCTTTTTAATTGAGAGCCCTGCTACAGTCCCAGGCAACTCTGACATTACAGGGTGTAAGGGAGGAGATGCTTTTGAAGTAGCTGAAAGGTCATTCCTTCCCAGACAAAGCTGTCTGAAATTACAGCCCAGGAGGAAAATGGCTTTGTGCCAATTTTAATACATGTTGAAGCTCAAGGTATAGCTTCAGAGGTCCAGAAGATAGAAAGAAAGAAAAAAAACTTAAGCTTTGATGACCATTCTTCTTTTTCCCTTTTGGCTTGTTATTTTATTCTGCTTTGGAGTGGAAAGGATTCCTTACAACTAGCCAGAGAGGAGAGGTGGACAATATAGCTTTGTCATGTTTCACATCAGTATGTTTTACTGACTTACAGCTTAAATTATTAAATTATAGACAATTAAAAAGATAACTAAAATAATTACTTTTTTAGTGTTCAGGCAATGCTTTGAAAGGTACTAAGTTTGAGTTCAATTGGTGGGCTTTTCCTTCTCTTTATAGCCACGTACTATAGCTGGAAGAACAAAGAAGAAATAAGTCAAGGTATCTGCCATCTCAGATATTTTGACCCTGTAGTTTATAGGAAGAAAGTTGAGTATTTTATATGTTAGCTACATATCATCTAAGAGCCCCAAACTAAGGATAATAGTGGCTAAGCAATCTCATTCTAAAGGAAGGTGTCATATTATCTCTGAGGGACTTACAATTAAGCAGGCAGAAGGCAGTTATACTACTGTTTGCAAAATTGTTCATCTCCTTAAAAGTTAAAATATACTTATGCTATGAACCACCAATTCCTTTCCTGGATATTTATTTAAAAGAAATGAAGGGCCAGGGATTTATCTCAGTGGTTTCACTGCCTGCTGCGCAAGCACAAGGAAATGAGTTTGATCCCCAGTACCAAAAATAAAAAAATAAATAAAAGAAATGAAAATGTATAGATGTACAAATACTAACACAAAAACATTTATAGAAGCTTAATCACAATAGCCAAAACTGAAAATTTCAATATCCATCCACATGTGAGTGGCTAAACAAATTGTGGTATATTCATAAATTGGAACAGTGCTCGACAATAAAAAATGAACACACTACTGAAAAATACAACAAATTAAAATGATTTACAGAAGCACTATGGTAAAGGACAGAAGGTAGAACAGAAGGGCTACATATCCTATGATTCAATATATATAAAATTCTAGATAAGATTAAACTCATTAATCATGATAG
This sequence comes from Heterocephalus glaber, assembly GCF_053883595.1. Taxonomy (NCBI): domain Eukaryota; kingdom Metazoa; phylum Chordata; class Mammalia; order Rodentia; family Bathyergidae; genus Heterocephalus; species Heterocephalus glaber. Next base: position 72,218,217 of record NW_028258315.1, on the reverse strand, counting down.
AAAGCAGATGAGGGCTGCCTCAGGCCAAGAAAATGGGGATTGGTAGTTTGAGGATTAATTGACAAGGGATAGGAAAGAACTTTCTCAAGCGGGCAAATATTCCATACTTTGAAAATAGTGGTGGTAGGCATAGTTTGATTACCATATCTTAAATGAATGTATCTTACCATTATGTAAATTTATCTTAATGAAATTTTATTTTAGAGAAGATACTTATGCCATATTAGTTCTCCTAATTATATGAGCAAATTCACTAGAATTCATTAGAGATTTAGAAATTTGGAAGAATTGGCTGGGGATTTAGCACAGTGGTTCCATTGCCTGGCTCGCAAGCGCAAAGTTCCGAGTTCGATCCTCAGTACCAAAAAAAAGTTGGAAGAAAGCTTTGTTTTACAGGAAGGGGAAGTATTCTCTCATTATTAGCCAAGTGAGCAGAACCCTTGAAGAAGCTACTTACATAATCTCACATACGTTCTCTAGAAATTGTAGGATAAAAGGGCTGGTACCTTCCCACATCTGAGACAACAGAGCATCCCGCCAACCTGCAGAATGAAGGGAAGGGTCTGTGATTCCAGAATTTGATGGATCAAGCATTTTTGTCTCCTCCTGCTCAGATATGGATCTCCCAGAATGGAGGGAGATTTGGGATATCACAAAAATGATTCTGCCCATCAAGACCTCCAGAAATGGGACACAAGGAATCAGGGGCTGAGGTAGGGGTAATATTAAGCAGTCTTCTGAAAAAGATCTCTACAAATGGGAGAGAGATCCTGAGAGTTGTGAGGTCTCCTAGCAATCCACAAAAGGGCTCACCAAGAGAGTGTTTGCTTTTAAATGGTGACTTCTTTCAGAAGCCACCACAGCATAAATGTACAGCACAAGTAAGAGGCACCTGCCTCACATCTCTTTGTCACCCACCTTGCTGCCATTGAAGATCAAGAATGCCACAATATGAAAAAAGAACAATAGAGAAGTGAGCAAGGTAGCCAAGGAGTATAGGCAGCTGCTATGATCAGGAAAAGACAGATTCTCTCTCAGGGTCATCAGGAGAGATGAAGCTTTTCTGAACTCTGTTGTACTCCTGGCCTCCAGAATTATAAAACAACAAATTTGTATTATTTTAACCTACCTTTGTGGTACATTTGTTATAGTAGCAATTTGAAACTACTATGGGAGAGAGCCTAGATTTTCTGATAATTTTGCAAAGTCATACAACAAAAAGGTTTTATCTTAAAAAAAGGAAAAACTATTTTATTATTTGAGCTACAAATCTGTCGAGCAGGACATACATGCTGATTACATGTTTACCACCTAGAAAATTCATATGTTTTGGGGCATATAGGCCATTTCCAAGATTTAGCTATGGCTCTGAGATGATGACTTTAACTCTTTTGGGAAGATACCTAATAGAAGAATAGTTAGGTCAAATGAAATTTCTAGTTTTAGTTTTTTAAGGACTCTCCATACTGATTTCCATAATGGATCTACTAATTCACATTCCCACCAACAATTCAGCCTTGCCATAAATTTCTTAATGTCTGATTTCCTGATGATAGCCATTCTTTCTGGGAGAAGATAGAATCTCAGTGTAGTTCTAATTTGCATTCCTCTAATAAATGGTGAGGTTGAATATTTTTTACATATTTATTAGCCACTTGGACTTCTTCTGAAACGTATCATTTCAGTTGCCTGTTTTTTGAGTCTTTTATTTTAGGGAGCCTAATTTTTTGAGTACTTTATATATTCTAGATGCTATTATTCTAATCTGAGAATAGCTAGCAAAAATATTTTCCTATTCTGAAGATTATCTTTTTACTCTGTTGACTATTTTCTCCTGCTGTGTAGAAGCTTTTAAATTTGATATGATTCTTTCTGTTGATTCTTGGTACTATTTCTTTGCCATTGGGGTTCTGTTCAGAAATTTCTTGCCTATACCTAAGTCTTCAAGAGTTTTACCTATTTAATCTACCAGCAGATTAAGTGTTTCTGTTTTAACATTTAGATTTTTGATCCATTTTGATTTTAGTTTAGTACATGGTGAGATATATGAGTCTAGACTCAGGGTTCTAAGATCCAGAAACCAGAAATTACATAATGAAGCAGAAGAACAATCAATAGAGAAATTGTGAATGCGATCAGCATAGCTAGTCACATGTGGCAAGAACACAATGCAGTAAGTGTAGCCTGTTGACAGGTTCTTAATGACAGCACAACACTATCAAGAATCACTTTTCTCTAAGATACAACCCCTTTGAAAAGAGCAGTACTCTAGTTGCTTCTACTGCTGAAGTGACAATACGGGTTCATCTCATTACTCTTCCTGGCTGAGGACCAAACTGTTCAACTCTTTCTACCTAAAGATCATTTATCTAAGAAATCTCAAGTGGAAGACATTCAAGAACCAAACTCAGTAACTCCTAGTCTACCCTGTATTCATCATCACTTCTCTGAGCTGTAGGACACACAATGAAAACCATGCTATTGGAGATTTGTTAGAAACCTTAGAGGGAAGAAACTGAGACCTAGAATTTTATGCAAACCATTGAACAAATGGGCAGGAGATGATGTTGGTACCCTTCTTTGCTGCCTTCTCACTCATCCTTGCCAAGAATACCAACCAAAGGGCTTTCACTCATCAATCTATTTTTAAGTACCTTGTCTGGTCTCTGGACCTCTCTTGGCATATGCACATATGAAAACACACACATACATGAACATGCACACAATAGGCCAGGTGAACCAAAGTATAATATTTATTTGGAACAGTACTCAACCAATAGCTGGTAGAAATTGTTGAGTAAATTCCCCAGCACCTTGGTTTGGGATAGCTGATGTATGTTGTGGTACTCACTTTCCCATGGCTGGGACAAAATATCGAACACTTGCGACTTAAAGGAGGAGACATTTATTTTGGCTCAAGTTTTAATCCATGGGCATTTGGCTCCAAGGCAGAAATGGCATGGTGGAAGGATTTGGAAGAGACAATCCTACTTATGTGAAGGTATCCAGGAAATAGAGAGTGAAGAGAGGAGTCAAAGAGGGAGATACAGCCTTCCAGGTCATCCTTCCAGTGACCCACCTCTTCTGATCAGAGCCCACTTCCTAATTCAGTTATAGATTCATCAGTGGACGCCCTCATGATCCAACTGTTTTCCGAAAGCCTCACCTCTGAATACACAAGGGTTTTGTAGGGGATTCTAGATCTAAACAACAAGTTCAAAATTTATTCTACAATTTAAGTTTTCAGTTTCCTATAGCAGTAATCTTTGTGATAACCATACTGCTTTCCTTCCCTGTCTTACTTTCACAAATCTTTACTGTTTCTTCCTGGGAGGAATATAAAGAACTGTGAAAGTACTGAGGTTTTACACTACTCATAAGGTAATAAGCTAGCATAACATCACTTCTTGTATGCTGGTAGAATATGTAACTCTCCTTGATCAGACACAAAGGGCTTTACTAAATGACAGCAGTAACAAGAGACGAATCTGTAAATAACAGCACCAACCAGAGCCTTAGCATCAGTTCTTTAAGCCCCAGTCCACATAGCACGACACCAAAAGGGTCAGGTGACACAGATATATTCAGGATGGGGTATAGGAGACTGACATCTAGAGCATAGGGCATGCAGTTCTTGTTTTAATAGTTGGTGCTCATTTTAATAACTGTTGCCATACTTCACCCATTCTTTATTGAATCATTTGACTCTTGTCCATTTAAAAGAGTCATTTCCATGACCTACATATTACATCTCTCTTATTTGTTTAATGATTAAAAATTATCTCCTGATGATAAAAGTTCTAATCATTTTATGATTAAATATATTGCTATAGCTCTTTGGTTTCTAGCTTTATTTAGAATGATCACCACCATGAGCTATTTACTACCTTGATTTTCTGCTAAAATTTTTTTCAGTGCTTTCATTAAATTAAAACTATTTTGCTTTCATTAAACTGAAATGCCATACACTGATTTCCATTTATTTTGATACACCTTTTCCCTATGCTGATTTAGAGGATCATTAAGCCAGTATAAATATTTCATAAATATTTGGCCATTTGGTATACACCTACACCTTTCAGCAAGAAAAACACTGAAGAGTAATGACCTGACACAACTGACTAGGTACAGTGCGAATTTGCTCCCAGTATTTGTTTGTCTGAGGTAAAGGAACCACACACCTGTTCAATGAAGATAAACATCTTTAAAACACAGGACAATTTTATACTTTTAAGCAGAGCCTAGAGCACTTAGTCACTAATTAGGTGCTGGGTGCCAGAGTTACATCCCCAGCTTATTCCAAGAATCCATTGGGAACAGGTTCCAGCAACTCAGGCTCACAAAGTGTGCTTCTCTGGGCAGGGCAGGATGGTGCCTCAGTTGAACCCAGATACCTATCTCCTTGGCTTCCTTCTTTTCTGATCAATTTCCTTGACATGTTTTGGGAAGCTATCATCTCTACTCTTTGAGTATTTAATATGCTCAATTCATACATTAATCCTCTTGGCAAGTTTCTTGCCCTTAACTTGTTGTTCACAACAATGCCAATAGAATGTTAGGTAACACTGTAGACTTTTCCAATTTTGCCATTGTAACATTTGTGTGGTATTCCTTTTTACCCATTCCCTTGATGTTTACAATATCACCTTTCTTATAGATTCATATGCGTGTGGCCAAAAAAACAAACCCATGCTCTCTAAAAGGCTTAGAAAACATACAGCAAGTACCTCTCCTTTTTTACTTAGTGTTCATCATTTTGGCTAATTACTAGAAGATGGTAATTTGGCTGAAAGGTGCTGAAAAATTTATTCCTGACCTTTTTATATACTCAATTACTAATTTTTCTGGGATTTATTTTTGTGTATGGTATATATAGAAGAATAGCTAGTATTCTTTCAGTTGTATCAGCACTAATTATTACATATTATTTACATTGAATCAGAAAGCCACAGTTGATATATGTCCAATGACTGAAATCTGTGTCAGATTTTTCTATGCTTTTATACTTTTGCATTTATTCAATTTTATGTCAATATTAAGTTAACTTGCTTACAACAGATATGCAATACATTCTGCTAAAATTATTTTGCTTTCTTTATCTATTCTTTGGTCTTTATTCTTCTGCATAAATTTTACAATGACTTTTTAATTAATAATATTAAGATTCTAATTAAAACTTTATTCCAGTTATATATTAATTATAAAAAAGGACATTTTTGTGTTACATTTTATCACTTAAAAATTTGAAAAATATTCCCAAATATTCAGAACCACTATGTTCTTTAATAGTATTCTATGTATTGCATTATATATCCTGTGTTTTCCTATTAACTTTTGTTCCTAAACATTTTGGTTTTTTTGATCTCTAGTATAATGATGTATTTTTCAATTTCAATTTCTAGATATTTGTTGCTAGTTGGTTCTTTAAGCATTTTCTTTATATCAGGCGAACTTACCAAAATCTCATGTTAATTATAATGCATTTATTTCACTGGAGCCTTTTGAGAATTTTTAGATCCATTTTCATATTTTAAGCCAAAAGATAAAATTTGATTTGTTCTTTCAATGTTAATAATTACCTACTTAATATACTCCTCATCTTAGACCTTCTAAACAATTACTGAATATTAAGAGGGTTTGCAATCTTAAATAATTTTAGTTTTTTATTTTAATTTTTACCTAAATGTGTGTATAAAATATAAATAATTTTTCTTAACTTACCTCATATTTTCTGTTTACTTTTATTAAGGTTGTCTGCTAATTTGTTGAATGTATTTTAAATATACAGTGGACCCCTGAAATTTATGGGGATTATATTCCTAGAACACTCAAGAATTGTGAAAAACCACGAATTTTATTAGATATGGTCAGAAAAATGCTGATAGATGCCTATTTTTATAGTTTAAACCCTAAATATACTATGACTCCCATAGCTGTGCAACTCAATTGAATAAAATATTGTATTAATAAAGCCCTAGAAAGTGCAGGGTGTTTTGGCAGCATCTGAGGGATCTTAGGGCTTTAAAAAGAACAAAACCGAGAACACTTGAGATAGCTATGCAGGGTACCAAAACCTGTTTAGATGCTGGAATTCTGGGGCATTTGCTGGAGATGGGTTACAGGGCAACAGCCAATCAGCAACAAGAAAATTGGATAAAGCTCCGAGATTGGCTACTTGCAAACCACTGACAAAAAAAAAAAAAAAAAAAAAAAAAATTGCTGAGGATATTTGAGATTTTCATGAAACTATGGTTTTCCAAGAACAATTATTAGTTAGATTCTAAGGAAAAAATCTGCCAATGACTGAACCCATGAACTTTAATCTATGTCTTTGAGAGAATTTACTGTATTTACAGTGGTACTTCAGTTCAGGAATTTAATTCGTTCCATGATTCTGGGAGAAAATGACCACAGTTTTGTTTGCCACCCAATACAGAGTTGTGTAATGGAAGAAAAATTTGTGTCAGAAACTTCTAGTTGCAAACTGAGTTGTTTGTGAACCAAGGTATTACTGTATTTGATTGTATGATTTTCCCCTTTAATTTGTGGATTTCTAAATATTGAATTTTTACATATTAATCTACTCAGTTAGGGCATATTATATGTTTTATGTATTGATGGATTCTGTTTGTTGATATTTTCTTCAAAAAAATTTGGGGTAGATAGAACCATTTAAAATTTCTATTTTTGTTGTTCAAATATTAGCAGCTCTTTGTACTTCAGGTAAATATATATTTGCTCTATAATTTTCTTCTTTTGTACATCTGGGAACTATAATTGCCCAGGACCCACAAACAAGAGCACTCTCTTTTTCTACAATTAGTAATTTCAAAGTACAATAATATTATAGTTATATTAATATATTAATATATTTAAAATAACAAAAAATTTAAATAAATAAATAAAATATGTAAAATAGCAAAAATATTATAATATAATATATAATGCAATTATATATTATATATAACATATAATATATTCTATATTTTATTGTACTTTTGAATTGATAATGCTTAGTATGTTGCATCCAAATATATCAAGTTTTAAACATAAAACAAAAGCTTCTCTTTTCCCTGACACAATCACTATACCTATGAATTTTTTACCAGAGATATTTATATGAACATAAATGCAAGAGATAATATAACTACTGATTAACACCTTAAATTTTTCTATGTAATGATTTTTCTTACACATAGGATGATTTGGCTTATTTTACTCGTTGTATAATATTTCAATATATGGACTACCCAATTTGACTCAGATAATCCCACATTACTGATAATTTCTGTTGTTTCCAAACTCTTGCTCTTTCTAACATTATTATTTTGTATTATTCCCATAGCTTTTTGCATCTGTGTAACAGAATTTTCAAGGAATAAATTCCATAAGTGGGATTGGTATGTCAACCTAAATAAGGTTTTTAAATGTTGAAATGCTAGCTACTAATAGATCTTGTGTCAGGAATCAGATATTCAGGCCATTTCTAATGTGTTATTTCAGATTTGAAAAACAGATTCTTCCCTCACAAAATTGGAATCTTATCAGAGACAGAAATTAAGGCTAGAATTTCCCTGGGATTTGAAAAAAGATCCCTTTTAAGGCAAACTCAACTTGTCTTAGACACATTTCAATGGGAAAAAGGATGGAGACCATGTCCAGAGCAGCCAGCAATTTAAGGTTGGTAGCATGTAAGGGCAGACAACAGAAGAGGATCTGCTACCTTCAGGAATTATAACTTAGAAGTTCACAAAGAGGTAAGATTTTCTATCCAAATGAGCAGTTTGTGCCTAAAAGAAGGATCCATTTTTATAGAGTATTTAAATCAGAGTGAAGGACTATAAGAACCAAGAACTATTCTTGAGGAACTTTATGAAATCAGATCTAATAGTAGAATGAGCAGAGGTGACTTCTACTATCAGTTTGTTTTCTTTTTATCTTTCACTCATTTTCTCCTTCTCCATAAATAGCTCTTACCATTTCAGTTCCATATCTGATTATAATTTTTGTAATGGAACAAAAGCCATCTGTTTCTTGGTGTGTTTGCTTTAGAGGACCACTCTCATGTTTTTTTCTTAAAGTAAGCAGAAATATTTTACCTTTTCTCTGTCCTAGCTTCTGTTCTGCCAATAGCTAGAAAATCTTTCTTTTGCCTTCTTCTTCTTTGTTTTTCCTCTAGCAGTGCAGCAGTAATTTTAATGTGCTACTGTGTTTTAGTAGTCGATTTAGGCTGACAATTAAAATAAAATAGCACACTATAAAACTACCACATTGATAAGTGCCCTCCTAATGGCAGATTCCCAAGGAGATGGTGTTCTTCTTTTTTTTTTTCCTGATTATTTTATTTATCACTGAAGAAAGAAAACACAGCAGCAAGTTCTACGTTGGCTTCAATACGACCAAATAGTTAATCTTTAACATAACTACTCCACTCCAAAATTGAAGTCAACACAGTCATTACTACAAATTACTTGTTGAAACACTCTATCCTGGAGAAAGAAAATTAGGAAAAAGAATTTAAACAATTTCTCCAAACCACATTTATAAATATTGTCATATTTAAAATGCTTGAAAGGCATGAATTCTCCATTAATGGAAAGCAGTTTCCTATTGGCAACAGAAAAAAACTCACTGATAGTTTACCAAATGGTTTAAGTTTAAAAGCTGTATTGTTTCAGGGTTTGCACTTAGCAGTATTATCATTACAATAAAGACTGCAAAATGCTTTAGACTCACCTCAAGTAAAATCTACAGAGCTTCTAGGAAGATGGCAGAGTGGTGAGCCACAGAGAAAGAACCTCTCCAAGATTTGGTGTCCTTTCTTACACTGGAATATAGCAGTGCAAGGAGGAGAAGGAAGAGGGGAGTGGGTCCCCCGACCCAGGAAGGACCTGAGGTAAGAATTGAAGTCTACATACAGAGAGAGTGAAGAGAGAGACTTTAATGAAGAGGAGGGAGGTACCAAGCAATGCTCTCTCCTGGAACCTGGAGTCTCAGTGAGGGAACAGCAGCCCAAAGCTGCAGAAGCACAGTAACTACTGACAACCCCAGAGGCCTCCCCAGAGAAATGCACCGACTGCAGCAGCTGGCTGACAATCTGTGACCTGATACTCGCTAAACACTACTGCTCCCAGTCAGTCACAGAATCATGAAGGATCTGCAAAGAGGTGAACCTGAAGAAGATAGCTTGTCTACTGTGGAGGAGAAAGTTAGCATTTGCTGAGACCTGGAGTGAATTTTTGCTCCTGTTGCCTTGAGAACATTGTTCAGAAACATCGTGTTGCACTTGATGGAGATTCTTCTGATGAAAAGGTCCACAACAAAGAACAAATTAATTTTTGTCAGTACGAAGTTAAAAGCCGGGCTTCACCATGAGCTCTCCACCATGCTGTGCTGGTTCCTCACGAGCCCCAACCAATGGGCCCAACTCATCACGGAGGACAGAAAACACCAAGACTCGAAAGATCTGACCACCTCAATTTACATGAGATGGGAGGTGGCAGCATTTGGCCCAGGACCCAGTTCTCCCAGATTGGGGTACAGTATTGTTAATGACCCCTCAGTGAACTACATATTGGTGCCACAAGAAACTCAATTAATAGCAATATCAATGACACTTTTAATATTAATATTAAATGTTGATATTAAATATAATGTTAATATATTGTTTAATATTTTATATATTATATTTAATATAATGTTATATATTATATTAATATAATTAAATATGATGTAATATTAAATGTTAATATTATTAATATTTAAATCAGCATCAATATAGTGTTAAATACAAACTAAATATTGTAAAACCTAAGGACTAATAAAGCAACAGGATTGTCCATAGTAAAGAAAAGTATAATTACAATATAAGCACTCAGATAAACTAAATATTGTCCCACTGTTGACCTACAGAAATATCTGCTATATGGACCAACTTTACCTCTACTAGCAATAGCACAGTATTACTCAACAGCAATAGTGTAAAGTTAACTATTTATCTGGAGATCCATAAAGCTTAGTAGTTATTGTAGTAAAAGTGGAGGGAGGGGAAAAATTTTTAAAGTAAGATTTGAAAAATTAAATGGTAGTATATGAAAGAGGAAAAAAAGTATCATAGGAAGTCCTATTAAGGAGTAAAAGAAAGTTAATAGTGATGGAGAAGTTACTGAAAAAAACAAACAAGAAAAAGAAGAAAGATAAACAGCAAGAACAGAAATAAAGAAAATGGAAGAGAAAGATGTTGGAAGAGAAAAGATAAAAGGTAAATAATAAATAAAGAGAAAGAAAGTGAGAGAAAACCCCAAAACTTTAAAAAAAGGAAAAATAAAAATAATACAAAATAGGAAAAATGAAAAAGAATTCAGTTGAGGACAACATTACTGTGTTATTGAATGAGTGTTTTCTTTCCATGATCTGCAGTTTGGGGATCCAGACACACGTGATTTCCTATGCCTAGCTTTAGGGCCTATGGGGCTTTGAGGTGCCCCCCTTGGACTAAAGGCTGGCTATTCATTCCTCCCCAGACTGTAGTGAAGATTCATGCCAAGGTGTGTCCTGCTCCTTTCAGTAGGTGGGAAACATGATCAGTCCTCTTTTCTCTGCTAGTTGTACCACAAGGTGAGGGTTCAGTTAGGTGGTTGGAATTAATGTCCACAACCCTAGGCTCTGGTTTTCCCTTTTCATCCCAGGTATTGTCTTAGGCCAGACTCTGGTCCATTGATTAGTCTTTGCCTCTGCTGCCCCATTCATGATCTTTCTGGTGCACACTACTTGATCACAGAATGACTCTCTCATTGAGGAAGATGCTCCTCTTTCACAAGTCAGCTTTCTTGTGTTGAGGGGTGGAGCACTGCTTTGGATCAATTCTCTCTCATCCACATAGTTATACTGATTTTTATGAGCTCATCAAAACCCAAAAAACTACATGCTGAATGGTTACAGCTTCCTTGCATCTAGAAAATGCAAACTACCCACTTGGGACACAAGCTACATGGGCTGATTGGGATAGGAAGACAGGAAATGATTACAAGTGGCAACAAGGAAAAATTCAAATGCTATATGTATGTGTTCATCATCACCCCTGGGGTGATGGTTTCTAGCATTTATGAAGACTCTGCCATGCATGCTTTCCTGCCTTGCTCTACTGTGTTTTCCCCAAAATAAGACCTAACCAGAAAAAATGACAACCCCAATCAGCTTATCCTTGCTTTACCTGCCATTACAAAGTAGGCATAAAGCAAGACAATAGTGCTGTATAATTTTCTGCACAACACTAGCCATCACCACAGCAATCAGCTAGGGCTGGTTCTAGTTAGATATTTCCAGCTAGGTCTTATTTTCTGGAAAACATAATATGTTACTATTCTGAATACTACACTTTGGTATTTAGATCATTAGCTCAGAATGAATAATTACTCATTTGTGTGCACCTCAAAGCTACAGACTGCTATGAATCCAACCCCCAAGTTACACTTTGAAACAAACATTTGTATCTCTTAAGGAAAATTATTGTGGAAATTTCTAAAAAGTCACAGATGGAAATGCTAAGAAAGACAAGCATTCTAAAATTTCATGGCTCTCTAAGTGTAAATCCTTACCATTGCATTTTCACAAAAAAAATGCCTCCTTTATATGGAAAAGACCTTCAGCACTGTGCCCACCACATGCAAAGTGTCAGTGCACATATTTTCCTCTTAAAGTGAAGATATCACCAATGCCTAATATCACCAAAAGATTTCATAGTATTGATGTTTCTAAATAGCACACTGGATCAGGCAGGATGTGTGTGACTGTAATCCCAGGACTCTGGGCAGCTGAGGTAAGAACATCACAAGTAGAGTCCAATCTGACCAATTTGGTGACTTAGAGAAACTCTTGCTGTTTATCTGAAAAAAAAAAAAAGTCTGAGGATTGTGCAGTACATTGTGGAGATGCAAGGTATAAGCCCCAGTAATTCAAATGTGAAAAACTAACAGATAGATGATAAATAGATAAAAACATTCATAGATGCTTAGGTAAAAGAATGAAATAAGTGTCCACTTATTTATTTAGTGTGAAGAAAAAAATAGGCCGTAGAGTCTTCTTATCACAGGGGGACTCCAGTTGTGGAACCCCAAGACATGACCTCACTTCCTTGGCAACATCTCCAAACAGAATTTGGAACCCTTGCTAACAGGCATCACAGCCTAGTAACTGTCATCTCTCAAGTTCACTTGGCCAGAGACGGTCAACAGCAAACATGCTGAGCTGCTTCTCCACTTCGAGAGGCCACAGCTTCAGGACCCCAGGCAGAAAAAGCATCTGTGAAAGACTAAGAAGATGGCTGACTCCATCCAGATACTGCAGGGCATGTTTCAGCAGCCACACGACTGTCACAGACACCCCGGGGAAGGTCTCCCCAGGAGTGACCACCAGTGACCTACCAAAATCAAGGTACCCCAGTGAAGGCTCCCTAAGCCCAAATACCAATGGCACAGAAACTGGGAAGAGCGCAGGGCTAGTATCACCAGGCTCAGAAACACCCAGTAGCTCTGGGCAGGTCTCCCCAGAGCCAGGCACAAAAAAACCTAGAGTGAAAGTCCAGGGAGGGAGACTGAAGTCACAGCCACTGGCCCCTGAGAGACACTGAGAAGCCTGGTGTACATCCACCCAGGCCTGGCAGCCACTACTGGAGACATCTTCACAGAGAGCCTTGCAGAATTCTGGCCAGTGTGTTCCCTGCAGGCAGTCAGGCCACTCTCATTATCTGAGCCCTGCCTCTTTCCCTGGGCAGCCAACCTGTCTATGGTCCCTTCTTCCTGGGCACCTCCACCACCCACACCTCTACCTGATTGGCCCTGACAACGTCTTTTGAGAATTCCAGCTCCTTTGAGGACCTATGTGATGAAGATCAAGCTGTGAGGTGTTTGGACAACAAGCAGCTTTTCACCACAGATTGGGTAGGTGAGGAAGGAGACACGTATACTCTATTACCTGAGTTGGAGTTAGGAGAGCCATATACTGTATCACCTCATTTGGAGTTAGGAGACCCGTATGCTGTTTCACCTCTGTTGGAGTTAGAAGAGGTCTCTAGGTGTTCTGAGCTAAAGAAAGATTCTGCACTCTTAATTCATGCATCGCCTTGTATACCAGAACATCCTAAAGTGCCTTGTCCAGGAGGAGAGAAATCCATCCACCACAGAGCTGCAGACCACTGGAGAAAGCTGTATTGTGCCAATGGCCACACTTTTCAAGCCAAACGCTTTAGCAGGTGAGCTCACTGTGCTGTCTGCACAGATCATGTAGGAGGACTTGGCCACCAGGTGTATAAGTGCACCAACTGTAAACTCTCAATTCACAAGAAGTGCCATAAACTTGTCACAATTGAATGTGGGCAGTATTCTTTATCATCAGAGCCCACGGTACCAGTCGATCCATCATCAGTGGCTTCAGACCCTGCACACACAGCAATCCCACATAACCTTTCAACTCATGAGGATTTAGAACAAGTGGATGAAGAGAGTGAGGCAGGAAACACCAGGGAAAGTGGCAAAGCATCACCTAGTTTAGGTCTTGAGGACTTTGATTTGCTCCGCATGATTGGCAGAGGAAGTTATGGGAAAGTAATGCTGGTTCAACTGAAAAAAACAGATCATGTGTATGCAATGAAAGCAGTGAAAAAAGAGCATGTCAACATGGATTGAGTACAGACAGAGAAGCACGTTTTGGAGCAGGCGTCCAATTGTCCTTTTCTTGTTGGAGTGCATTCTTGCTTCCAGACAGAAAGCAGACTGTTCTTTGTTCTAGACTATGTAAATGGCGGAGATCTGATGTTTCATATGCAGCAACAAGGGATATTTCCTGAAGAATATGCCAGGTTTTATTCTGCAGAAATCAGTTTAGCATTCAACTATCTTCATATGCAAGGGATAATATATAGAAATTTGAAATTGGACAATGTATTACTGGATGCAGAAGGACACATTAAACTCACAGATTACTGCATGTGTAAGGAAGGCTTACAGCCAGGAGATATGACCAGCACTTTCTGTGGCACTCCTAATTACCTGGCTCCAGAAATTATAAGAGGGGAAGATTATGGTTTTGCTGTGGACTGGTGCACTCTTGGAGTACTGATGTATGAGATGATTGGAAAGTCTCCATTCCATCTTGATGAGAGCTTTGATAACCCTTATGAAAATACAATCAATTATCTCTTGAAAGTAATTTTGGAAAGAAACATTTTCATACCTCATTGTCTGTCTATAAGAGTTAAAATTATCCTGGAGAGATTTCTGAACAGGAACCCAAATGAAAGATTGGGTTGTGATCCTCAAAGGGGCTTTGCTGATGTTCAGAAGCATCCATTCTTTCAAAGTGTTAATTGGGATATGATGGAGCAAAAGCAGGTGGTGCCTCCGTTTAAACCAAATATTTCTGGGGAATTCGGTTTGGACAACTTTGATGCTCAATTTATTAATGAGCCTGGCCAGCTCTCCCCTGATGATCATGACATTGTGAGAAAGGCTGATGGATATGAATTTGTAGGTTTTGAGTACATCAGTCATCTTACAATGTCTGAAGAAGAATGGGCCTGATCCTCATTTTTCAACTATTCATTCTGCCTATGTTGCCATTTAATGCTTGGAAAAACCTGTTACCAGACTGGATTCAATTAACCATTTCATAGTTGTCTAGAAGCTAATTTTAATTTCTTTTTTGTGGTTATATTTAGATGTAATATTTGATTCTTAGAGTCTTTTTTAGAGAATATAGGATTTTTTTGTTGATAGAGTTTCTTTTTATGAACTGATTTAAATAAAAATGAGGCAATTGCTTGTCAACCACACTTGTATACACATTCCATTTGTTGAGTGAGACATAGTGTCTAATCTTTTTTTTCTTTTTATTTATGATGCAAGAAAACAATTATTTTTTCAGTAGAATGTCTTACCTATGGTAGTTTCTCTACAAACCATATTACCTGTAGTTTGGGGGCTTAATTTTTGTAGTCTTCAGGGAAACAAAAAAAATAACAACAATTTTGAATAAATCTGTGGAAAACACATATATTATAGTTCTACCTTCTTAAGTTAGTTAAATGTTAGTTAAGTGTTAAAACACTTACTTAAAAAATAAATAAATAAATAACAAAAAACAAAAAAAAACCCAGTTAATTGGTTCTTTTTTTAGTGGAATAACATATGAAATACATAGTAGAATTCATTTCAGGGGCAGAGTTCTTCAAACTGTTTTTATTAAAATTAGAGCTTAAAAAAATAAAAAAAATTAAAAATTTTTAAAAATTTTTAAAAATTAGTGCTTAGCAATTTATTATTTAAAGAGTTCTGGATATAGCATCCCTCTCTTTTGGTAGCTTTTCATGCAAAGGACTTGAAAAGTATCTATTATCTAAATAAATTTCAAAGCTACAAACAGTAGAATTTAATTTTAGGTAAGCTATTTAGTTTTACATTTAGAATGATTTAAAATTTGTAGGCATTTAATAAATTAGCTTTTTATCTTTTTTTGGATGCCCCATTTCATGAAAAATATAACTTTTCCAAAGCTTGTGGTCATATATTATTTTCCTTCAAATAAATAAGTTTGAAAATAACGAAAACATCAAAGGAAAATTTTTATAAACATTCATGTGTTCATTTCCGAAGGATATATGTTTCTCTTAATGCCTGGAACTTGTTTTAAAACAAAAAGCAGTAATCACAACATAAACTTACAGAGAATTCTAACATGTCAGAAATATGCTTATGAACTTGCTTTTAAAGGGTTGCTCTTTCCCATACGGCATTTCAGAATTTAGAATAATTACACAGGGTGAATCTTAGTTCTTATTTTTCCCCCATTACCTGTGCGCCCTTCACCCCCTCCACCCTTCCCTATTTACAAAGATTTTGTTTCCATTTTTTTTCTTTTCTCATAATTTTTCCTTTCCCTTCTTCCATTTCCCCTTCCCCTCCTGCCACCCCTACACCTTTGGAGATTTTCCTATTTCAAATTATCAATAATGGTTAAAACATCATCGAAGAAAAATGCTCATCATTTGGATATCATTGGCAGAAAACTGATAAAATTTTGTTGGGGAGAACAAATGGGATCTCTCATGAAATCATTCATTTAAAATTTGTTCAAAAATGTTCATAAGGTTATAAATATCTGCTTATAACAACTTAAGATATTATACTATGGACACATTTTCTACTGTTTACTATTTCTTCAAGTTATTCTTTTGTCCTTCAGTTAAATAGTAGAAAATGTGTCCATAGTATAATATCTTAAGTTGTTATAAGCAGAAATCTATAACCTGATGAACATTTTTGAACAAATTTTAAATGAATGATTTCATGAGAGATCCCATTTGTTCTCCCCAACAAAATTTTATCAGTTTTCTGCCAATGATATCCAAATGATGAGCATTTTTCTTCGATGATGTTTTAACCATTATTCAGGGTGACCTGTTTGCTTTTAAAATTTTTAAGTAATAAGATTAACTGCATATTTTATGCAGAATTGCATTACAAATATATTTTCAACTGTGTCCTGTTTTTGCAGTCTTTAAGTTTACATCAGTTCTTCTCATGCCACATAGAAGTTCTCACAAAATATTCACCAGGGGAATAAGGCAGTTTACAGTCAGAATGGTTGGCATTCTGGTGTTCTAGGAAATAATTTATTTTGCATAACCCTGTGGTCAGATCATTTTATGCATAAGTAGCTTGGATTAAATTTCAAGTACCTTGTTAAGTGCTGTATATTTACTTTATAAATTTGTTTTGTTTTGATTTGTGTCCTGTAGAACACTGTCTTGGTCATCATAATGTAATCTGTTTTGGTGTACTTTCTTTTACATGTTAAAAAAACCCTTTAAGTAAAAAGTTAAATAAAATCTAAAGAAAATCCCTCTGACTCCAATGTTTACTGTACTTAGAGTAAACCTAAAAACTTTCTAAATTAAGTTAATAGGAAATACCTCAAAATACCTAAAGAAGCATGTTTCAGTTGCTAATGGCATGAAAACTGTTTCAGATCTACTAGTTTAAAGAGTCTTCAAATAACATATTCTTTAATAGAACCTTACCTCATTCCAAATTAATATCAGATATTTCAAAATCAAAAGAAAAAAAGATCTGTTCTATACCAAGATACAGGCATTACTCAATACTGGATGGGTTCACATTTTAAATTTATTTGTTAGTTTTTCTTTGTTGTAAACAAATGATTGATGAAATAATGCAACAGCTTAAATTCCAGAAAATGGCGCACTTCCCATCCTCCTGTTATATAGCTTTAATACAAGTTCATGCTTTTGTGTTATGGTGAAATGTTAAAGAATCCAATTCAGACTTAATTACAAGTAATAATAATCCTTGAATGTGATCAAACCAATGAAAGACATGAGAGTTTGAATCCATTATTTTGGAACTTAATGTCGTACAACAGTCCATCCACCTTCATCAGTCTCATTTTCAGTATGACAAAGGGATTCCCTATCTTTATCAGCTTTCCATGAGGCTTTCTCTTTTTCACCTTCCCTTTCTCCATCTCTTTCTTTTTCTCTATCTCTTGACAGAGCTAGGGGAGGAACACGACAAGGGGGATCCCACCCTTCTGCCTGGTCATCTTTCCTGTCATCAGCACATCTCCAAGAGCTTACTTCATCACATTCTGTTCTGAAAGGAGGACCTCCAGTCTTGGTCATTTCTTAGATCACGTTGATCATCTCTCTCCTGACGACAGTCATCGCTGTCATCGTGGCAACTTGTATCTCTCCAGATCGAAGATTCTTCACTTGGTCCCCTTCTCCAGCCACCTTCATCCCTGGGTGTTCTGAAGTGATCCTCATGATCTGCATCTTTCTCTCTCTCTGTCCCTTTCTTGTTTAGGGTCCTTGTCATTCTCTTCATGATCCTGATTGTCTCTATCCCTTTCTTTTTCCCTAACCCATCCACGTTCCTCTGATGGTCTTGATTCTCAAGATGGACCCCAGCTCTCTTCTCTGGCTTTTTACTTCTCTCTCCATCCACTTGACTTAATGTATGATCTCCAGGGACCAGGTCTGGAGATTCCATCATCATCCATGTTTCTCCAAGACCCCCTGTCATCAACTGCACCTCGCCTGGAGATTGTGTCATCATTCACATTCCTCCAAGGTCCTCAGTCTTCATTCAACCCTCTCCTGGGACCCGGTCCTCATCCAAGCCTCGCTTGAACACAGAGATTTATTTGTGATGCGACTCAAAGCTGCCCAACAGTCTGTAGATGTTGTTCTTTGTAAGGTACTGTTTTTGATTGGGGTTGAAGGGGTGGAGGAGTAGTCTGACTATCTTCTGCCATTGTTTCTAAACATAGTTTTTACCTCTTCTGGTAGTTTCTGTTTGCAGAGATATTTGATTTGAGGTGGCCACTGAATGAGATGCTACCAAATGAGACATTACAAGCCTATTGTTGGGTATGCAGCCTGCTATATCCCAGCTTTGTCCTGGCTAGAGAGAACTGGAAAGACAGCAACAATCTCTGAGAAGTGCATGCATCAAGGCAGAACACCAGATCTTCATATTAGTATTGATCTATGAGAAACAGTAACATTCTTCTGTTGCTGGCTTTAAATAAGAACCCAACTAAGAATGAACTTTGAGCAAAATGGAAATCAATTATATTTTTTGCACCTCCCACTCATTTTTAGGTTTGAATCTCACTTAAACCTTATCACATCACTCTTTGACCTCAGGTGTGTTCTTGACTATTCCTCAAATGTTAGACTTTTCTCTACTTCTTCCTTGAATCATTTTTTCTAAAAAATGCTTTCACAACCATCATTCCTGCTGTGTGACAATTTTTGCATAAAAGAACTCTGTAGATATAAAGTTTAAAGCACAAAAATCTGTCCAAAGGAGCAATATGGCAATATTTTAAAGGAACTAGGTTTCCTGTAAATCATATTACATAGATTGTTGCCTACTCTGTGAATTTACAAAATTGACCCTGGCCTCCTGAAGGGTTTATCTTAAATATGACTAGATAATAAGAATCCTTTAAGAAAGATTATTTTATACTTTAATCCTTAAAAATTTGTCTCTAAAACCCTGGCCTAAGTAACACTCTGTCAAGAGTTAAGAGAAAGACAAGTGTCCTGTAGGCTTATCAAGTCTGAAATTAAAGTCTTTTTTATTGTAAACACTGTTTTTACTTTTTTTAATTTTTATTTTTGGTACTGGGGATCAAACTCGGGTCCTCTCGCTTGCTCAGCAGGAGGCGAAACCACTGAGCTAAATCCCCAGCCCTAAACACTGTTTTTAAATCTAATATACTCTCTCATTTCTAAATTTCATCAGAAAGCAAAGTTTTGTGCTGACTAAATACACAAACTAGATTTCAAATGAAAATCTGATAGAAGGTATGTGTGTAAACATGTTGGTTTATAGAGAGGTATTTGTATTTTTAAGTGCTAAATACAGACCTTAAAATAGATCCTGGCAGTGAAGAGCTGCACTGGGTGTGTTCACAGTTTACTTTTTAAGAACTTGCCCTTCATTTAAAGGTTAAAAATCCTCTGATTTTCTGTGCAGCTCTTCCTGCACAATTATGTTTTCTTAACCCAGTTCCTATCACTAGTTCTTCGTTGGTTGTGGTTCCTTTGAGAGAAAGCAGAGGACATAAAAGTTCAATGTAAAGGGAAGAAATGCAAAAATTTTAAATGCTCAAGTTAGAGTGAGAATAAGAACTGGAAAATAACCCAGAAGGTTTTAAGTAGCTAATGGTCATGCTTTCCATGTCTCTAAAGGGCAGCAGACAATTTCTAGGTCCTCATAAGGCATTTTGTTTTTTCTCCAATAGACCATAACTGAGAGTCAACTCTGTATGGGGTGACTTGTAATGCTGACATCATGAAGGGACTTGTAAACAGAAGAGACAGGATATGGCCTCTCCCATCCAAAGCATTACCCATGCTCTCATGAGAGTTCTAGTACTTAGCAGCTGCCAAACAAGAGGCTATTAGATCGTGTTTGTTCCCTTTAATTATAATAAGATGGAAATTGTAGGAAAACCAAGAGAAGAGGACAGCCCAAGGCTTTGTCATGGCTTTTATTCCCTGTTAAATGCAATAAGAATCACTATCCAGACATCTGTTGCTTTGCCTCCAGAACTTTGCTGCAAGGGAGTTCTTCAATTCTCCGTGGGGCTCTAAAGCCAAGGCCTGGCACTAATCTCTCAGCGCGGCTAGTTGTGGTGGCTTACGGTCCCAGAACTCAAAAGGGTCTCAAATTTAAGAACTTTCCGGGTGACATAGTGAGACACTGACTCAAAAAACAAGCAAGCAAACAAACAAAAATTATAGGACCATGGGAAAATAGAATTAAAACTTCTCTCTCTGTATTTGAAATATACCCTAAAGCTCAAGCAAATAGGAGTCCTATGCAAACAGACTGTAAGCAAAATATTTGCTGAAATCATACAATTCATACAGTCATAAGGAATGATGTGTTGCCAGCATTCCCAGAAATAGCACAATGAAAATTGCATAATTCACATCAAAAACAGATTCATCTATAGCTCCCCAAAGCCTGTATCCTGAAAATAATTTTTTTTTGCTTTCTTAGGAAAAATTACAGAAAACAATAACCTAACATATTAAGTGTAAAAATGTAAGGCATATAAGAAAAGGCAATTATTATGATTTTAAAACAAGTATAATATTTTTTCCTATCCAAAATTTTGTTAGAAAGAAAATATAGAAATTCAAATGGGTTTTCAAGCTACAGGAAATAAAAATTACCATAATTTTTTGTGGACTAGTTTACCTAAAAGGAGAACTCTGAGGCTATGCAGTATCGGGAAACTCCAGAATTACACCTAGTATGGTACATGTTTACGAAATAATATGTAGATACAAAGAAATATGGGATTTAGTTGTTTTTATTGATAGTTGTTTTATAAACAATTTCTAGTTTTATTTTTCTTTTGTAATTAATTTTGCTGCTGTCATGTATCCTTAGCACGATGAACCCAAATGTGGCTTACAACTTCTTCAAGGACAGGGACAGAAACCATGGGAAGGCAAAGTCTGAATCGATTCTTAACTGTGGTCACCTGATTGAGTTTCAAATTGAAGAAGAGATCTGAGGAGATGTGTTCTTTCCGGGATATGTGATACTTGGTGAGGTGCAGCAACTCCAAAGATGCCAAAAATTTGCAGATAATATAAAAGAATTCTTCCCAAACCTATAGCAAGTAAATAGTCCTTAGTCACATTGGTGCCACTCTGCACTGAGGATTTTCCCCCTTTCTGGGTTGCAGAAACTATGTGGGCCAGTAATAGATCTGCTGCCCTACTCATTACCCTGGCATTTGGGGGACCACTAGGGAAATTAAAACTATTTCAATGTGATAAGCTCAGGATTCAACTTTTAGTCCATTATAGAGCATTCTCTCCCTTCCTGCCCTCTTCCCTCTTTTCACCTGCCACTTCCTTTGGAGCCCAGACTCTATATTTTTATATTTTTAAATGCTAAAGTACTAATATACAACTTTTCTCAAACAATTTGGTAGTATTGTCACTAATTGAAGCCTCCCTTTTTGATATATTATAGCCCTTGTTTAGGGAATATCTTGAGATATGGAGTCTGTGCGTATGGTTATTGTAACTTCTTTTTCTTAAAATTGAGGCAAAAACACATACAAAAGATTTTAATTTTTAAAGTAAACACTAAATGCTGTTAGCTATTAGCACAAAGTTGTTCAGGAGACCTTTAGAACTTTTTGATCTTGTATGACTGAAATTTTATTCCTATTGAACAACTTCCATTTCCTCCTCCCTCTACCTTCTCCTACTTTTCAAAATCATACACTATTTATTCTCATATCCCTGGTTTACTTCATTAAGCATAAAGTCTTCAAGTCTCATCCATGTAGCATGTAATATGTTATGGCTTGTATCTAGAGGTCTCCCCCAAACCTCATGCACTCATAGGTGGGGAATTTAAAAGGTGGCTGGATTAGGGTGTATGAATGGAATTAAGGGTGTGATTTTGGGATTAAGGATCTGGATAATGGAAGCCTCACCCAGGGTATGGGTAGCATCAATCAATAATCTTGTAGCCTGGATAGAATATAAAGGAAAGAAAGAAGACAGAGTTCCTGCTGCTGCTTTGCTGCTTTGCTGCTTGCTGCCTTCTGCCTGCCTTGCCATAAACTGTTTCTCCTGTGTGATACCCTGGTGCCATGGCACTCTGCCTTGGAGGCAGATGAGTAGGGACTGAGACGTTTACAAACTACAAGTTGAAATAAACTTTTCCTCTTTTAACTTCTGGTTGTCAGGCATGGTGTTTCAGCAATGAGAAAAATAACTAAGACACAAAATTTTCTTCTTTCATATGGCTGAACAATATTCCACCACTGTATATGTTTATATCACATTTTGTTTATTTCTTCATTTGTTGATGAATATTTAGATAATTTCCATCTCTTGGCTATTGTGGATAACACAGCAATGAATATAGAAGAACAAATATCTCTTTGAGATCTTAATTTAAATTCTTTGGATAAATACTCTGAAATGGAATTCCTAGATCATATGGTAGCTTTAATTTAAAGTTTTGAAGAACTTCCTCATTGTTTTCTATATAATTCTTTTACATTCCAATGAACAATGCACAAAGGTTCCCATTTTGCCATACTTTTGTTAACACTTACTTGCTATTTTCTGGGTTTTATTGTGTTTTGGTTTTGTTTAATAATAGGCATCTTATCAGATATGAAGTGATATTTCATGATGGTTTGACTTGTGTTCTTCTGTTTATTGTTGATGTTGGAAATTATTAGCACACTTGCGGCTGTTGGACATTCTGATGTCGCCTTTGGAGAAATGTATCCTCATATAACTTCCCTTTTATTGACTCTTAGGCAAAAACATATTTATGGAAAAAATTTTGAACCATTTTATTTTGTATTTATATTCAAGGAGCTTCAGGACTTCTAAGAGGCTTGAGTAATCTCTTGGCAAGATATTTTTTTTATGCTTTTACACAGGTGATCTTTGTGAAACCTTTCTCAATAGAAAGACCATTTTTCAATAGCAAGAAATGATATCTTGTACTCCAAATGAAGAATTCACTTCACATAGTTCAAATGAGAAACATTAATGAAAGAACTGCAAGTGTGGGCAAAGATTAAAAAAAATTAAAATGACAATAATAAGGCTAGTCTTTGTGGAAAGCTCTTGTTATCACATAGTTGAAAGGAAAAGGGCAGAAACCATAGACTAGAGTGAGGCTGGAACCACACAGGAATAGAGCACTGCACCCGTAAAGGAAATGCAGCTGCTGCCAAAGATGGCTCATCAGGAGGCACAAACACACCAGGTCCTCCTCCTCCTGCCTGCTGATCACCTGCCATACCTCTCACTGATGAAATGCAACTGCAGCTCGACAGCACTGGAGTCTGTCAGTTACATCATTCTGATATAAGGCAGGGAAGATGAGAGAGCAAGCCCAAATCCAGCAAAAGGAGGACAACCTGAATGTAACCACCACAACTAGGTATGAGACAAGATAAATTGTCATAGTAGCAGGCTATTCTGGTTCAGTTCTTTCCTCTCCACTGTAAAGCAGGTTTTTAATTTTACTTTTGTTTTGTTTTTGTTATGAAAAATTTCCAATGAATCTAAGTCAGCAAAATCCATCAATTGTATATTTAGTAAGCACTTTTTCATATGCAGAGCTCAGCAGTGCAAGACAATGCTTCTATTATCAGAAATCCCGTTTTAGTGGATAGAAGGAAAGAATATGTAATTTTTCCAAAATATTGACTATTTTATGGTCCTTAAAATGAATTCAAGGTGTGTCTAAGTTCACACAAGAGGAAAAAAGATCACATTAGCTTGATGGGAATGTAGATAATTTTAATGGGTAAAGTAGAAGGGTCAAACTCTTTGATCTATATGTATGATTCTGACAGGCAGGGTATGGCATCACAGGAGAAGCATTCCTAGTAAAGGTTTGAGGAAGGCAGAAGTTGGAAGACATATTTGGGAAACAGTGCACAACTTCTGGAGAGGTGAATGGGAGATGAGTCTGGGACATAAAACTTACTTAGGTCATAGAAAGCAAGGAAAACAAGACAATAATTTAGGAAAGATAATTTCAGTCAAAATAAGTGAAATCCGTTTTAAGTCGAGCTAACTCTGCCACAATTCAAAAGAAATTAAGCATATTAAAATCTGAGCCAGTCCCAAACAACAAGTCAAGGGAGGAAAGGGAGATCTTGGCTAAAGGAAACATTTTCTACCTAGCCCTTTAAATGAAATAGATACCTTGGAAATAATATTTGGAATATTCAAAATAGAATGTGTGCTAGCACACGTAAGAGTGACTCAGAGAGCCTTTCTTACCTCGAAACACTGAGGAGAAGACTTCTGGGATATCTTCCAACTTTGTCTTTCTATATCACAGGATAATACACCAATTCTGGTAGAAAAATTCTAATTTCTAAGCAATTTTATAGCCCCAATAAAGAGACAATAAATGAAAGAAGCAAAGCCAGCCTTTTCCTTCCATCTTCCCATCCTTTCTTTCTTCCTCTTTTCTTTCCTCCCTTCTTTCCTTCCTCCTGCCTTCCCTTCTTCTCTCTCTTTCCTCTCTTTCCTTCTCTCTCTCTCCCCCCCATCCTCCTCCAATCCTCCACCTCCACCTCTATTTCTCTTTCTCAAGACAGTTCAAGACTGAATAGAAAATGCTGAGACTAGACAACCAAGGAAAGGGGGCACTGTCTAGAACATGGGTATCCAACTTTTGGCTTGCTTAGGCCACATATAAAATATACAAAATAGTGTATAATAGATAACAAAACTTCCTTTATTTTAAACAATTTTTATTATAACATTTTAAAGGGAAGGCAATATAAACATAAAACTAATGGGAATTTGACCTTGTTTTGTTGAAATTAATGCACCAATATCTGGGTAGATGGACATAGTTATGAAAATTAAATAAGAAAACGTGCATGTCTGCTAAATAACAGTAAATGCCTGTCTTCACAGGAGTGCATGCATGTAGGTTGAAATACTTTTGTTGGTGATCACTATGTTTTACTTGCCAGGTTGATGAAGATCGTGATGTCTGATACCTGCAGATTTCCATTGGAACAACCATGGGAAGCTGGCCGGGGGCAGAGTTAGCACTGCGTTGTGTCCTCCCTACACAGAATTCTGTTGTCACTTACTCAGTCCAGCTTGAGCACTATTCAACTGAATCATGAAAAAGATCTAAAGATGACATAAAAATTTCAGAAGTTTTTGATCTTACAATCATTACTAGATGTCCAGGGCCGCATGGGACCCATGGGTATGGAACCAGAAAACTTGCATAAGAATCCTTGCTCTCTTCACTTATTTCCTGCTACACAGTTCCTTAATAAATGTTCGTTTCTATCCATCTTACTTTAAAAAGATCTTTTGGACACAATTTTTCTATTTGAAATAATACAGTATTAATTTAATAATTATAATTTAAATTTAATAAAAATGATTGAATTATTGTAATAAAAGAAGAATGATACAAAATAGAAATATGAGGCTATTCTAAATTAAAAAAGCAACTATTTTCAATAACTTTAGTCATCCAAAAACACTCAGTTCAGTCTATCATATAGTCTTAGTGTCTCAGTGATAAAAAATCTGCTTAGTTTCTTTTTCTGGTTTAAAGTTGGAATCTACAAATTTAACTTCCATAATTAAGACTTCCAGTATTGTCTAAGAACAAAGCCATGTGCTCCTGACATTTCAAGCAGTAATGTCGTGCTTATTTTTTTAAGTCTCAACAAACAATTTTTATTTTAATGTGTAGATTTTGAAAATTCAGATATACACAGGCTAATGCCTAAGTGTAAGAAACTGATTTTTATTTTTCAGTTCTCCCCCAAAATAAAAATATACTCACCCAAGCAAAACTCAACAAATGAATCTAGTAATACAAATGCAGAAAGCAATATTTAAAAATTTCCAGTGACCAAGTCTAAAAGTATTTTTGGCAATATTGTTTCTGAAAAGTAATGGGACAATATTTGTTGTTTGGTGATTCTAAAATAGAAAAGGGAAATGAAATATTCTATTTGCTCTTGCTGTGTAAAACAATCACTCAAATGTTAATGGCATAAAGTAAAAATCATTTATTTTGATCATGAATCCATAATGCCAACATGGCTTTATGGGGACAGCATTTGCTGTGTTTTCAGTATTTGCTGCCATGGCCCGATTGGGGGCTGGATGACCCCCATTTGCAGTGGCTCATTCAATTAAAGCATAGTCTGACCTGGCTGTGGTCTGATTTCTCAGTTGGGTTGTCAGCTGGAAATTTGGTTCCTTTTCATGAGAGCCTCTGCTTGGGTTGCTGGAGCTTTCTCACAGCATGGTAACTGGGTTTTAAGAGCAAACTTTTCAGGCAAATCAGATGGAAGAACATGATTTTTTGTGTGTGTGAGTTAGCCATAGAAATCACACAGTTTAAACTATTGATCAGGCCCATCACAAACATTCATCAATCTATGAGAGGGACATAGACTCTATCACAAGACGAGAAGAGTACAAAGTTGCATCACAAAAAGATCCATGAAAAGACAGATGTTGGAGTGGCCATCTACAAAAAATATTATCTCCTGCAAAAGAATATTGGAATATGATTTTCAAATGTTTCTTTAAGTTCTTTCTTTTAATTTCCCCAAGGAAAAATATCAGCTACCTAATTTATGTATTTTTTACACTAGCATTTCATCAACTGTTCTAAGATAAAATATTTACATTTATTTAATATTATATGTGGTTTTTACTTGTGAATAACATTTTGCTAAATACTTTTGATTAATGCTATCTAACATTTATTGAGATGAGCATATGGTTTTCTTTTATAATGTTTTACACTTGATCTTAGCCAAAAGGCCGAGAAAAGATTCTTTTATAATGTTTTAAAATAGTGAATTATATTAATTTTTAAATTAATGAATATTATTAACAAAGAAAGTTCATTTTGTTAAACTGGTACATGAATTTGACCTATTTGATATGCCTCTTCCTTGCCCTCTCCTCCTTCTGCTCCCATTTTCCAACTCTCAAAGTCAGCCTACTAATTTTCTGTCATCTCTCCTTTATTTATTAGTTTTCTCATATAAAAGGAAAAATGTAATATTTAACTTTCTGATTCTGCCTTATTTAACTTAATGTGATGGTGTCCAGTTCTATCCATTTTCTTACAAATGACATGATTTTATACTTCTTTATAGCTGAATAATATTCTACTGCATATATATATTTTTTTTTCTTTCCCATTTATCTGCTGATGAATGAGCATCCAGGCTGCTACCACAGTTAACTATTGTGAATTTCACCACTATAAGCATAGATATGTATGCATCATTATAGTACTCTGACTTGAATTATTTTGCAGATATACCCAACAGTGGAATAGCTCATTCAAATGGTATTTCTCTGTTTCATTTTTTGAGAAATCTTCATATTGATTTCCATAGTAGTTATACTAGCTTGCATCACCACCAACAATGAAACGAGGTTTCTTTCTTTCCATTTTCTCACCAGCATTCATTGTGTTTTGTATTCGTTATGACAACCTTCTTACTGAGGCAAGATGGAATCTCAATATAATTTTGATTTGTATTTCCCTAATCGCAGAGATGCTGGGTATTTGCTTACATACTTATTTGCCATTAGTACTGGTTCTTATGAGAAGTGTTTATTCGGTTCATTTTCCCACTTTCTAATTAGGTTATTTGTTATTTTGGGGAGTTAATTTTTTTTTAGTTCTTTATGTATTCTACATATTATTCCTCTAGGAGAAGAAAAGTTAGCAAAGATTTTCTCCCAGTCAGTGGATTTTCACCTCATTCTCTTATTTCTTTTGTGGTGCAGAAGCCTTTTAATTTGATGTAATTAAATTGAATTTGTTGAATTTTGATATTAATTCCTGTGCTGTCAGAGTCCTATCCAGGAAAGATTTTGACTGTACCTATGGGTTCTAGTGTTTTCTCGAAGTTACCTCCCAGCAGTTTCAAAGTTTCTGTTTTTAATATCTAGGTCTTTGATATGTTTTGATTTGATCCTAGAGCAGGGTGAGAGACATGGATCTAATTTCAATCTTTTACACATAGATATTCAGTTTACCAAGCATCATTTGTTAAAGAGGCTGTTTTTCTACAATGTATGCTTTTGGCTCCCTTGTCAAAAATCAGATGGCTCTATTTGGCTGAGATTTTTTTCAATGTCTTCTGTTCTATTCTATTGATGCACATTTATATTTTTTTGCCAGCACTATATGTTTATATTCTGTGCTTTGTAGTATAACTTAAAATCTGGCATTGTAAGGCCATTTGCTTTGTTATTCTTGCTCAGGATCTTGGCTACTTTTTTCTTTTAAATTTTATTTCAGTTTTCCCTCATTCAATATAATGTTTCCTGTGGATATGTTTTGTATAACTATTATTCATACCTATTTTCATCAAGGTTTTTTATAATGAAGATATTGTTAGATTTTTTTTGTATTATATAATTGAGCCAATCATGTGACTTTTATCATTGATCCTGGGGTATCACCTTTATTGCTTTATGTGTGTAGTACCAACCTTGCTTCCCCGAGTTGAAGCCAGCTTGGTCATAGTGTATGATGTTTTTAATATGTTGTTGAATTCTGTTTGCAAGGACCTTTTGAGGAGCTTGTGTCTATGTTCATCAAGAATCTTACTCTATACTTTTCTTTTATTTATTCATTAAGTTTATTGGTAGATTTTAGGTATAAAATACAGTTACATTCCTCATTGGGATCTTGTACCTTTACGTGGTGTATCTTAGTTCTTATTTTAGGGAAATGGGAAAAAATACACTCTTCTTTTTTGTTGTGTCTTCACCTGGGTTTGGTGTTAGGGTTATGTTGGCCTCGCAGAGTGAATTTAGAAGCATTTCTTCCTTTTCTATTCCTTGAAAAATTTTGAGATGTGAAACGTTAGCCCATTTATATAGGTCTGGTAAAATTCAACAGTAAATCCATCTGGCCCTGGTCTTTCAGAGTTGGTAAAGTTTTATTTAGGCCTCAATTTCATTGTTTATTGTTGATCTCTTTATATTTTTTATATCTCCTTGTTCAATTTAGGTAAGTTATATGTGTTTAAAAATATATCCTTTTATTTTTAGACTCTACTATTTATTGGACTATAAGCTTTCAAAATGTTTTCCTATAATCCTCCCAATTATAGTAATGTCAATTACAATTTCATCTGTAATTTATTAATTTGG
Organism: Heterocephalus glaber; assembly: GCF_053883595.1. Taxonomy (NCBI): domain Eukaryota; kingdom Metazoa; phylum Chordata; class Mammalia; order Rodentia; family Bathyergidae; genus Heterocephalus; species Heterocephalus glaber. Next base: position 72,188,933 of record NW_028258315.1, on the reverse strand, counting down.
GCTTCTCTCTTTCAGTAAGTTTGGGTAGGAGTTTATCAGTATTGTGTGTCTTTTCAGAGAACCAACTCTGATTCATTGATCTTTTGTATTTTACAGTCTTGATTTCATTAATTGCTGCTTTTCTTTCCTTCTTCAGGTTTGAGGTTTGATTTGTTCTTATTATTTTAGGATATTCAAATGCATTTTCAAGTTATTTATTTGGAATTTCTATGTTTTTCTAATGTAGGCAGTCTTAACTATAAACTACACTCTTACAACACTGCTTTCATTGTATCTCACACTGTGTTTCTGCTATGTTGTGTTTCCATTATCATTTACTTCTAGGAAAGTTTTACTTTCTCCCTTGATTTCTTTAGAGAAATCATCATTCATCATTTAAGAGTATATTAGTCTCAATATATTTGTGATATTTCTGTGGTTTCTTTTGCTGTGGATTTCTAGTTTCATTATATGTGGATCTGATAGGATGTGTGAGATTATTTAATTTTTTTGAGACAGTGTATGAACTCACAGTGATCCCCCTGCTTCAACCTCCCAAGTGCTAGGATTACTGGCACATGCCACCATGTCGAGCTTATTTCAGTTTTTTTATATTTACTGAGACTAGTTATATGCTCTCAAATATGATCTGTTTTGGATAACTTTTCATGAGTTACTGAAAGGAATGTATAGTCTAACGTTGTTGGATGAAATAGTCTACAGTACATTTGTTCTATAATATAGTTTAAAGCTGATATTTCTTTGTGGATTGTTTTTTCTGATTGACCAATTGGTGAGAATAAAGTATTAAAGTGCCCTTCTATGATTGCAGTCATATTTACCTGTGATTTTATGTCAAGTATTGTTTGTCTTATGAAACTGAGTGCACTGAGTTTCTGTTCACATTCTATATATAATTGTTGTTAATTCTTCTTTAATTCTTCCTTTTACCAATATGTAATGAATTTCTTCGTCTCTCCTGACCAGTTTTGGTTCAAAGACAAGTTTGTCAGATATAACCATAGCTATTCCTGTTTGTTTTTAGTCTCCAGCTGCTTGTAGGACTATTTTTCATCCTTCTATTTCTGGTCTGTGTATATCTCTATTGGAGAAGTCTATCTCTTAACATTAACATATAGAAGGGTCTTGGTTTTCCAATCTTCCGGTCCAAATCTTTTAACTGGAGAGTTAAGACCATTTATATTAAGTGTCATTATTGTAAGGTATGTACTCATTTCTGTCATTTTGTCGTTTTTCCAATGTTTAATTCATTTGTTTGATTTTGTTGTTGTTTTGTCTTGTTTTATATTTTCTGAGACAGTATCTTACTATGTAGTTCAGCATGGTCTTGAACTCACTATGTAGTTTAAACTGGCCTCAAAGTTTTGACACTCTTCCTGTCTCATCCTCCCAAGTGCTGGCATTATACCATACCAGGCTTCATTTCTATTTCTTGTTCATTTAAATACTCTCCTAGTGAGATTTATACTTTCCCTTGACCTCATGGCTGTTATCTTTATCATCTCTATTTAGAATTGCCTTAGTATTTTCTTCAATGGTGGCTTGACAGTCATGAATTTCTTTAATTTATCCTTATTATGGAAGGTCTTTTTTCTCCTTTGATTTTGAAGGGTTGCCTTGCAGGGTACAATAATCCTCGTTGGAATGTTTTTTCACAGTTTGAAAATTGTTATTCCAACCTCTCTTGGCTATTAAGCTTTCTGTTGATAAATCTGCTGTTATTCTTATGGACTTTCTTTTTCAAGTGATTTGGTGCTTGTCTCTATGACAAGTATTGATATTCTTTCTTTGTTCAGAATTCCTAGCATTTTGACCGTGAGGTGTCATGGCCATTTGGCATTTTAAATACCTCTTTCACCTTGGTATCCATCTCATTTTTGAGATGGAAGTTTGGGGAACTTTCTGCAACAATTTCAATGAAAAGATTATTCATGCAATGAGCATGTACTTTGACACCCATCTCAGGTTCAGATTCTTAAATTTGTTCTTTTAGAGTTGTCTAGGAGCACTTAGATAACATTTTCATGTACTTTTATTCTTGTTTCATTATTACTAAGTGAATGTTCTATGTCCAACTTGTCTTCCAGTCCTGATATTCTTTCTTCTGATTTATTTTATTTATTTCTGAGACTTTAAACTTAGTTCTTATTTGAATTATTAAGGTTTTCAGTTTGAGAATTTCTGCTTGGATGTTTTTTGTAGAACTTCTGTCTCTTTACTAAAATGAACTTTCTTATCCTGTATTGTCTTCCAACAGTCTTTCAACTGCTTATATTTTTTGAGCTTATCAATCATTTTAGTTATTTATTCATTCAGGTATTTATTTGTCTCTTTTTCTATCTTCTTGACCACTTTAATCATCAGTTTTTAAAATTATCTTGAATTTCATTCCCTTCAATATCTGTCAGATCAGCTTTTTATTATGGAAGCATCTTGTTACCTTGTTTTCTCATTTTGCTTGTATTTTTGTGTTGAGGTTTATAAATCAGTTGAGAAGAATATCTCCTCTACTTTTATGTATGTTTAGGGGTCTTTTTTAAAAAGTGGCATTTTGGATTGTGTCCTTGGTCATAGGAATATCTTTCCCTTTTCCTTTGTTGAGAAAAATATCCATGGACACACAAATACTATTACTGTCAGGTCATTTATTACAGCACCACAGTGTAAAAACACAAACCATTTGGTTCTCGTTGTATCAGTGGACATGCAGAAGGTGGCAATGGTTTGGTCATCTTGTGTTAAGTGTTCTACATAGAAAGAGAATTAGGGGATATGAAACACCTACCTCAACAGGCAGCATGAGCCACTGTCAGGAAGATGACCTTATTAGAAAGGAGGATCTGGGAGCATTCTCTGTGACAAGCATACTCCTTATTAAGCTCCTGAAAGCAAGTAGGAAACATGGATCCAAGAGTATCACTAACGTTATTAAAGAACCCTGCAGTGGATTTTTATCTCCTATGAGACAGTACAATGTAAGTGAGACAGAGAAAGAACAAAAGGCACAGACACAGAGACTTGAGAGAAGAAGCTGGGTCTTGGACTGATCTAAGCTGCTCTGGGCAGCAAAGACAAAAGGTACCAAGGACATCCAGAATTTATTCATAACAAGCATGGGAAGGAGGGGAGCAGGGCATGCTTCAGGACACCTGGTGATAGTGGGTATTGCACGCAGGACTGTAAAAGGGAGGCACTAGCCTATCTTGTGGAAGAGAACAAACAGGTAATTCAGAGGAAAAGAATTTAGTTGGAGTCAAGCTGGCCTTGGCTGGAAGTTAACTCAGCAGGCCCCTACTACTTCACAGATGGACCAGGACTTAAGTCTCGGTAACACCTGTTAGCAGAGGAGCTATACTTGCCCAACTCTGCTATCTGACATGCTCATTTGAGTCACATAAAGCTTTGGTTGGACTCCTAATATATACAGCCAAATTATGGAGGGCAAGAAGCTTGCACCACTTATAGTCTGCTAGTACTGGGCAGGGATGTCTGCTACACAAGATTGTCCAAATCTCTGTTCAACTTGCTTATAAGATTGCTATGATTAAAATGCTTAGCAAATAGCCTAGCATATGATAGACTCTCAAACATGTTAATTATTGTTGCTTTACTATTGAGTTCTTCTTAGTCTCTTAGGTAGCCTTCTTTACATATAAATTTATGTTATTCATAGACTAAATACGTGTTATAGATTGCTCTTTTTGCAGTCATATCAAGTATTGGTCGCTAACAAGTAGTAGCCAATTTTTCTCATTGGTTGAAGATTATCTTAGACCAGATAAGAGTGGGCAGACCTAGGCTGGGCTTAGTTGGCTTGGTTTAACTTTGCACAGATATTTCTAACTCTCTTTCTAGGAGTGACAGTAAGACTTGGCATGCTTCTCTCATACTGATGGCAGACTAACAGGGAATATGCCAGAACTCTTGAGATGTATGTTCAAAATTGGCACACTGTCACTTTTACATCATTCTATCATATAGTGTTAATGCTATTTGTCTAAAACCCACAGGAGGAAAATTACTCTTCACCTCTTTTGTCAGAGGAAGTTCAAAATCATAAAGGGACATATTAACCACCTGCTTTTCATTCTCCACGCTAAATCACTCACTATGACTGGTTATTTCTTTCTCATAAATTACACTCGAATTAGCTACCACTGTTCCTGCCTTGATCCAAGCTCTGATTTCTTGTTAATGATACTGATTGGTCCAGGGCTGCCATAGCAGACTTATTGAAAATTTACATCTGGTAATATCACCATAAGACTTTACTTAAAAGAGGAATTTGAGAATTCCAAGCAAACTATGGAGCATTTCATTTGCGACTCTCTATGGCTGTGCCTATGTGAACATGATCAGCCAAACTGGTTGACATGTCCTTATATGTATCTCACATTAATGCCACAGAACCATGCATCTATCATAGTGATCTGCATTTACTTCTACACACCCTCCTTAGGTCACTGCCTTTGCACATGATGTATTAATTGTCACCTCCCATCTATCCTTGACCAACTTCTGTCATTCCAAGACTCCACTCAGCCTTCATTTGTTAGTGGAATCACTTCATTGATTCCTTTAGACTTTATTAAGTGTTTTTCAGATCACTCTTTGTTTTCCTCACACTGAAGTGTGGTTATTGCAATTTTCTCTTTTACTCATGAACTGTTCTCACTGAGTGCTCATTGTGTCTTTTATGTTCTTATTCTAAGCATTTATTACAAGGCAGGTACACAGCATCCACAAAATAATTTCTTCATCCACAAAATAATTTCTCTTTATCCACAGGATAATATATTTAAAGATCCTTACATCATCAAATCTAATTGTGTCATGTATTGGTAGCTTTTATTGTTATTTTTATGGTTTCTGTAAAATTTTATTTTCAACAAAGTAGTATGACACATTTATCAATGTTAAACTTTCTTTTGGTTTTATACTTCTACTTTTTAAATCCGTGGTTTGTAAGTTTAGGGTTCTTGTTTCCATTCTAGATTTAAAGATATTTAATATTTTTCCATCTCAGTATAATTATTTTACATTTTTCTATTCTTTTATTGTTTCTTTACAAGCATACTTTTTGTTTAAATGTTTTCTTTACCCAAAATGTATCTAAACTCTGATAAGATTTATGTTTTCTCTTTTAAAATATTCTTACTATATTTCTAATACTACATATAGATCCAGACATTTTCCACTCCACCAAGCAGAGGTGAAGTCTGTATTCCTTTCTTTTGAATTTGGGTGGTTCTTTTTGTCTCCCTCAAAAAACAGAATGACGCAGAGATGATGATGTGTATTTTTTTTTTTTTTTTTTTTTTGGTACTGGGGATTGGACTCAGGACCTTGCAGTTGTGAGGCAGGAGACAGAACCACTGAGCTAAAGCCCCAGCCCCATGATATGTAATTCCGAGGCTAGGTTACAAAAGGTCAACAGATTCCTTTTAGGATGGAATACACAGTATGTTCATGGTACTGAGATGGAACCCACGCAATATGGAACAGCTGATTTATAGAATGGAAATTCCACTTCTTCTTTCTGCTGTGCTTCCAGCTCACACCCAGCATCACCTTGTAAGCTGTACTGGAATGGGCTGCACAGATTCCAGTCAAAGGCTAGCACCACAGAGCATGAAAATGAGCCTTCTCCACACAGACATACTCAGACTTGTAAACAAAATATAGGATTGTTTTAGTTTTAGAGTGATTGGTAGAGCAATCAACAACAGAATTATTACAAAATCTAAACAATAAGCAGTTTTTTAGAATGACCTTGTCTGTATTGGGTAGACATTAAATAAATACAGCACAAGGATTGAATTTTTGAGGAAAATCAATGTCCAGGTAATATCTTTAAATGCACATGCTAGACAAACATTTAAAAAATTTTTGTTATTTAAATGTACATATAATTTTATTTTGTATATAAATTTCAGAAATGTATACATTCTAAATGCTAAATTATGAAGTTATATAAATGGACATACTTACAGCCACATATGTCCCAACAGATGAAGTTAGAAATCAAAAACTCTCACTAGACTCAGAGTTAGCTGGGTTATTATAATCATCTAATTGTAATACTCATCTGATATCTGACAATACTCTTTGGTGGATCTTTTAGGAAGGGTAATCAAATTGTCATTTTAAAGCCAAATCTAGTCCACCCTGTATTTTATTGTATTGCAACACATCCACTTTCACTCAGGTACTTATTGTCTATGAGTACTTTCACACTAAAATAACAATGGTGAGTTGTCATAACAGATGGTATGGCTTACAAAATTGAAAATGTTTACTGTCTGGCCCTTTTCAGTCAATGTTTGCAGATCCTGTCTTAGATAAAATATTTTGGGGCTCCACAGGAGAGTTGTTGGCTAGATTTGTCTGAGCTCATTTCCATGATATCCAAAATTTTGACCTCAATGAAATGTGCAATTGTGCAGCATCCAATCCTCAAATGGTTGCTTGTCCCCAGAACTCAAAGATGGTGGTGAAGATCAGAGGAAGGCAGCAAAGGCTGTACACACAAGCCTGAGTGGCAGGAAGATCTGATTTAATGGAGAAGTGCAGAAAGCATGACATAACTCAGAGTGCTAATTAGAATTACAATTATTAGTTGCAAATGTTAAAATCCTGTCTAAACACCCAGGAGTATACCTGACTTCAGGAGTAGCTGAAACTAAAGGCTCAAATAGTTTCACAAACATACTCTCTCCTACATTTGATTTTTTTCTCTGATGTGGCTTTACTCTAACAACAACAACAACAAAAACTCCCTCCAAGAAACTCTAAGCTCACATTGCCCTGATTTTTAGGAATTCAATGAGAAAAGATAGCCTCCTCTTCCTTAGTTTTACCAAAATCCTGAAAATCTCACCAGTGAGTCTAGGGTGAACAACAACCTTGCCACAGAGCAATCGCTCTGTCCTGAGTAATGAAGTCCTTTGATTGGCTGGGTCTTAAGAACGTCTAGCTTTTGAACTTAATCATACTGGTTAAGCATAAAGAAGGAGCCCTTCACCAGAGAAATACTGAGTAAACCTTTTTTTTTATATGTTCATCACATCTTCTCATTGGTACCAGCTTAGGTTTGCAAGATAACTACAGGACTCCTAGTTAAAACTGAATTTCGGAGGAGCAATGAGTGTGAAAGCATTTTAATATAAATGCATCTTAAATATTATATGGGATACATTTGTACTAAAAATTTTATCAAAATTCCCAATTTAACTGGGTATCCTCTATATTCAACTGTTCAATCTGGCAACTGTATAACTGAGTCAAAGTTTTCTTCATTGATTCAACCTAATCTAGGGTGGTTTAAATTAAACTTACAGGGTGATTTTGAGAATTAATAAAAATAATGGCAGCAAAAACATTTAGGAAATTGTATAGTCCTATTAAAACATAAAAAATTACTTTTTCCTGAGTTGATCTCTTAAAGTTTTATTTCAATCTTGGTGTTATCCTGAGGCAGTCATGTAACATAGTCACACTATTCTAAACCCGCAGATACTTGCTTTCCCTGAAAATTAAGGGAATTAATAGATTGAATTTACATATGCATTACTTCACATAATCATAACTGAAGTGATTTTTCTTTAGAGACAGTGAAATAAAGCAGTCACCATTTTACACACACACACACACACACACACACTCACAATCTTTTCTCAATCCTGAGGAGAACTCAATTCAGTGGTGTCTACTATTAATAGAGAATTTTAAACTCTGTCCCAAAATTTTTCCAAAAGATTTGGCCCATAATTCTGGTTTGGAGTTTTAAAAGTCTGCTAATATCCTTACTGCCATGTTTTAATTACTTCCTGTAGGGTATTCTTCTCTTCATTAGTCCCTGAAACTGTTCAGAAGACAAATATCTGAAATGCTATTGCAGCTACAAGATGTTTTCTCTCTTTTTTATATATTTCTTCCAATCAGTAAAAGTAAAGTCTACTTTCTTCTAAAGGAAAAAGGCAACTTCTTTAACATTTACTTATTTTTTGCTAAGACCCGAAAGAACCTCTTCTTGTTATTCTCCCATAAATAAGGGGTTTTACATGCATTTAATTGCCAAGTTTAAGTAAATAAATCCTCAGGTTTAGATTTCCCTAGAAAATGGAGAAAACAACATCTTTTACAAGCTGGTTCCACTAAAGACATCAAGTGATAGATTCTATTACAACGGAAAAGCAAATTAAATTGGAAATACATTGCTTACATTCAACAGTGTATACAGAGATGATGGTGCTAAATAGTTCTATACAGGCAATTAGGAAATAAGAAACCATACAATATGCTAATTATTACAAAAATATAGTCACTGCAAGAACATTAAAGAAGGAAAGGTGGGCATGAGACATAAAGCTAGAATCCACAGAGCAGTCAGGAAGAGGAAACTGGAAGTACTGGAAATGGACTTGATATTTCTTTACTGAGTGGTCAAATAATTCAAAAACCAGTTCTTCAATCTCATTACTAAATGGGAATGTTATGATTGCTACTTGCAAATTTATTACAAGAACAAGAGCTATGCAACTTCTGGTGTATCTTGAAAGCTACTTAATATGTAGCAGATCTGAGCTCTGGATTATTTCTTGCCCTCCATTTCTGTGTACTTTGTATTGTCCTCTGTCAGATACTGTCTTCAAATGACTCATTTCTTTCATACCCAAGAACTGGGCACTAAAATGAACTGTGTGGAGAAGTGGATTTCAAGACAAAGTGATTGTCTTGATACTTTTGATATCCAAAAGTCAATGTCTCAAAGTCTTTGTTATGGGTCTTTTGATCTTACAGAGGAAAATATGCTCGGGAGGGAGTGGGGAGATGGTGTGAACTGGCAGTTAGCAATATGGGCTCAAGACTCTCAACCCTCACATTTTTAATGCTATGCTTTATATCCATTTTCCACTCTTCCACAAGTCATAAGTACAGATATTTTAGCTCAACTGCTTCAGGGAATGAAAATGTATTATATCCTTTGGGGAGGGTGAGAATGAAAACCTGCTGATTGGAGTCAAGAAAGGATCTAAGAATGTAAACGTTTTCATAAAATATTAACCAATAATTTGGTCCAGTTTGGATTTATGCATCCAACCAGGTTTCTTCCACACAAGTCTGTAAATTCTATGACCCTCCTTCTATGAAGAGTTGAAATCACATTCTTTTCCCATGGAATATGGACTGACATTATTGACATGTGCCTAACATATGCAAGAAGGACAAAATGATGCACAGTGACTTCCGAGGCTGGGTTATAAAAGGTAATTGCAACACTTCCTAATTCACATGCTTTCTGAGACATGCACATTTGGAGTATGCACCCATTCCCTGCAGTATCTGTCTAGGCTCAGGCTGGCATAGTCAAAGGAAAAGAAAGAATGCATAGAGACAGAGAGATGCCAGAGAAGATGCATCTATTCTGGTCTCCATCTTTCTAAGTCTTCCCAGTTCAGTTGTCTCAGACGTATAAGTAGATATACGATGATTCCAGTACCAGTCATTGTGTAATGACAAACACAGAGACCTCAAGCGAAGAACTTCCAAAAGTCCATTCAGCTTTAGTAAGTGTTGCGTGATCTGTTGTACACAGGAAGGTAACTTAAACACTTAAAATGTTAAGGCAAATACGTTCCCAATTTGCAATGGATGGGCCATTCCCATGGAAGCCTATTCTGTCTAGGGAGTCTATTAATTTTGCAGTTTTAGAAAAGACATTAAGAAATTCTTCAATCTTAAATTTCTCATTTAAAAAATGAGAATGATGTACTGTGTGGGCTTTTTCGGTGTTTAAACAAGAAAAAGGGGAAATTCTAAGTATTGCAAACTCTATATAAAGTTGTGAGTTATTGTAAAAGATTTACGTTGAGAAGGATTTTCTGAGAGAGATCTTTGAATAGTTTTATAAAACATGACCAAGACTATCTCTCTTAAATGGTTCAGGTTTGGGGGAAGGGAGACTATGTCTGTTTATGTAATCAAATTAAAAACTCCATATTTAATGTCTCCATATTTAATCATATTTACATTTTGAATTAAGGTATAAAATCAAAAGAAAAATTATTATGGCTTCTCCATATTTAAGAAAATGTCAGTAACACTGCATGAATGTAAATTCATTCTCTCCCCCCTCCACTGTCTCTCTCTCTCTGTCTCTCTCTCTTTCTTTCTCAAGTCTATGAGATACTTTCATATACAGTTTCTTTGCACAGAGAAGCAACATATTTGGTAAGTTTTCTGTAAAGTCTGCTGTGTCTGTATTGTGTGGTTTACTGGTTTACAATATTTTCTTCTTTGAGGTGTTTCAATTGACAGACAATTGATGAAAAGAGGGAAAAATAGTATAATTGCTTGATAGTAAAAATTGGAAATGTTTTTGAAAATAAAATATTCAACTCATGCCTTTAGACATCCACAACACAGAGTTAGGCTTCCTCAGGGCACATTTTCATATCTCCTTCTCACTATTTTTGGTCTTTTCTCTTAGATTGGTGAAAATATATATCATATGATTGTATTTCAAAGAAGATCACAAAATATTTAGTATCTATGTGTTCTAGAAGCAAATTTATTAATGAAGCAGAGCACTGGCTTTGGAATCACACACTTTAAATACATTTCTGACTGACTTTGAGTACATTTTCACAGTTAAAGGTCATGAACTTCAGTGAATCACTTAATTTCTCTTTGCTTCAGTAAAATGGAAATAATAATGTCTGTCTCTCAGAGTGCAGGGATAGATAACATAAATGAAGCACTTAGCACAATATCTGCATGAATACTTAGCAAATCATAGTTGCTTCCTATCATTCCTCCTATTTTGATGCCCTTTCTTTCCTGTCACTTTTCATTCCATGCAGATGACGATCTTCTCTTCCTGGCCACTAGGTGGAGAAAGCAATCCTTCTACAGTAATAGAATTAAATAAGGCCAATTTCATTATGATTTAAATAAGTACTACAGACATTTAAGGGAGAGAGAGAGAAAAATTCAGTTACTCAGAACTTTAGAGGACATGAGTAGGTAGTCTGGAGAGATACTAGGGGCTTCTCCAGGAGTTCACAGTGAAAGTGCTTGAATTTTAAGTGTGGTTATGGATCAGGGCACTAGGTTTTACTCAAGGACGGACATAGGCAAATTATCAAGTTTAAAAGTCTGCTTTCTAACACTTTCTCATCCTCAATGCCCCAGTCTCTTCTCACCTGCATTTCAAGCAGGCAGCAATCCAATATTCTTTTCTATCTATGGTAGTATTTTACTTGTATTTTAAGATGAAACCTTCTTATAAATTACCTTTTAAAATATCTGTAATGTGAAAGTATCCTTAATCCACTAGACCTACTTTATAGAGAGATGTTGTAGTATTATTTAGTCTTTTTGGCAATTAACTATCAAAGACTTGATTATTATAATTCTTTAGTTAACTGTAAGTTGTATAAGAAAAACCATTTTTTTTTAGTAAATTCTTTTATTGGTACATTGTAGGTATACAACACAATTACATTTCTCATTGGGAATTGTACCTTTACATAATGCATCTTGGTTCTTATTTTTTCCTCATTCCTAGCCCTCCCTTCATGCCTTCCACCCTTCCCTATTTACAAAGACTTTATTTCCATTTCTCATCATTTTTCCTTTCCCTTCATTCTTTTCCCCTGCCTGTCCCACTACCCATACCCCTTTGGACCTTTTCTTCCTATTTTCATTTTCGATTATTCATTCTAATCATTGGTACATTTTAGGTATACAATATAATGACATTCATCATTGGAAATTTGCAACTTTACATAGTCTCTCTTGGTTCTTATTTTTCATCCTTGCCCAGCCCTCCCTTCAACCCCTCCATTCCTCCCTATTTACAAAGATTTTGTTCCTATTTTTCCATTTTCTCATATTAATCCCATTCCCTTCTATCCTTTCCCCTAGCCCTCCCACTTCCTTCCCCTTTGCTCCTTTTCTTCCTATTTCACATTACCTATTATACATTTAGTCCTTATTTACACTTTCAGTTTCTCACACCAGAGAAACTATTCGGTATTCATACATGTGTGTTCTATTTATTTCACTTAAGAGTGTCGCCTCAATGTGCATCCACTTAGCTACAAATGTCTCTAATTTCTCATTTTTTATGGCTGAGTGGTACTCCATTTTATTAAAAAAACACATTTTCTTTATCCAGTCTCCAGTTGATGGGCATTTGGGTTGTTTCCAAGTTTCAGCCATTACAAACTGTGCTGCTATTAACATGGGCTCACATATATCACTGTGGTATGATTTTTTTAATTCTTTGGGGAAGATCCCCAGCAGGGGAATAGCAGGGTCAAATGGGACTTCTAGTCCTAGTTCTTTGAGGTATCTCCATACTGATTTCTGCAGTGGTTGCACCAGTCTACACTCCCACCAGCAGTGGAGCAGGGTTCCTCTTTCCCCACAGCCCCACCAGCATTTGTTATTGGTTGATTTCATGATAGCAGCCATTCTTTCTGGAGTGAAGTGGAATCTCAGTGTTGTTTTCATTTGCATCTCTTGAATGACCAGGGATGTTGAACATTTTTTCATGTATTTATTTGTCATTTTTACTTCTTTGTGTGAGAAATGTCTGTTCATTTCAGATGCCCATTTTTGGACTGGCTCTTTAAATTTGGGAGGTCTGATCTTTTTAAGTTCTATATAGATTTGAGATAGTAGACCTTTGTCTGAGGAAGAGCAGGTGAAGATTTTTTCCCACATTGTGGATTGTCTCTTCACACTGCTGGTGGTTTCTCTTGCTGTGCAGAAGCCTTTGAATAAGAAGAGATCTCACTTGTTGATTGTTTGTGCTAGTTCACGGACATCTGAGGTTTTGATCATAAAATCTTTTCCTACACCAATGTCTTCAAGGGTTCTACCTAACCTCTGTTCCAACTGGTTCAGAGTTTCTATTTTAATATTTAGATCTTTAATCCATTTTGATTTTAGTTTAGTGTATGGTGAGAGATACAGGTCTAGTTTTAATCTTTGGCAAGTTGAAGCCCAATTTTTCCATCACCATTTATTAAAGTGGCTATCTTTCCTTCAGTGAGGGCTCCTTTATTGAAGATGAGATGGCTGAGTGTGTCTGGCGTGGTTTCTGCATTTTCTAATCTGTTCCATTGGTCCTCAGGTCTGTTTCTTTGCCAGTACCATGCTGTTTTTATCACAATAACTTAGTAGTATAGTTGCAGGTTGGGGATTGTGATACCCCCTGCCATGTCTCTGTTAACAAGAATTGCTTTTGCTATTCTGGGTCTCTTCTTGCTCCAAAAGAATTTTTGGATTGTTTTCTCGAGGTCTATGAAGTATGCTGTGGGGATCTCAATTGGAATTGCATTAAATCTATATAGCAGTTTTGGAAGTATGGACATTTTCACTATATTAATCCTTCCTACCCAGGAGCAGGGGATGTCTGTCCATTTTCTGATGTCATCTTCAATCTCTTTTTTCAGAGTGCCATAGTTTTCAGAGAAGAGGTCTTTGATTTCTTTCGTTAGGATGATTCCTAGGTATTTCAGTGTTTTGGATGCTATTGTGAAAGGAATTATTTGCCCTATTTCTCTCTCAGTGAGTCTGTCATTGGTGTAGAGGAAAGCTATTGATTTTTGTGTTGACCTTGTAACCAGCTACTTGACTGAATTTGGTTATTAGGTCTAGAAGACTTTTGGTGGAGTTCTTGGGGTCTTCTATATAGAGTATCATGTCATCTGCAAATAATGACAATTTGACTTCTTCATTACCTATCTTTATTCCTTTTATTTCTTTCTCTTGTCTGATTGCCGTGGCTAATGTTTCCAGAACTATATTGAACAAGAGTGGGGATAGTGGACATCCTTGTCTTGTTCCTGATTTTAGTGTGAAGGATTTCAGTTTTTGACCATTTAGTATGATATTGGCTGTTGGTTTTTCATAGATGGCTTTTATCAGTTTGAGGTAGAAACCATCTATTCCAATTTTTTGTAGGGTTTTATCATAAATGCATGTTGGATTTGGTCAAATGCTTTTTCTGCATCTATGAAGATAATCATATGTTTTTTGTCCTTGGCTCTATTGATATAGTGTATTACATTGATTGATTTTCGTATATTGAACCATCCCTGCATCCCTGGGATGAATCCCACTTGATCAGGGTGTATGATCTTCTTGATGATCTTCTGCATTCTGTTTGCCATTATCTTATTAAGGATTTTTGCATCTATGTTCATTAGTGAGATTGACCTATAGTTCTCCTTTTCGGTTGTGTCTTTCTCTGCGTTGGGGATCAAGGTGATGCTTGCTTCCAGGAATGAATTTGGGAGTATTGCTTTCCTTTCAATTTCATTGAAGAGTTTAAACAGTAGTGGCAGCAGTTCCTCTCTAAACGTCTTGTAGAATGTGACAGTGAAGCCATCAGGGCCCGGGCTTTGCTTAGTTGATATGTTTTTAATTAGATTTTCAGTTTCATTGGTTGATATTGGGTTGTTCATAATTTTTAGGTCTTCTTCATTGAACTTTGGTAATTCATATGTATCTAGGAATCTGTCCATTTCTTCTGTGTTGTCCATCTTATTGGCGTATAGGTTCTGGAAGTAGATATTGATGATCCTCTGGATTTCTGCTGGGTCTGTTGTAATTTCACCCTTTTCATTCCTAATTGCATGGATTTGGGCCTTTTCTTTCCTTTTTCTGACCAGGTTGGCTAAGGGTTTATCAATTTTGTTGATTTTTTCGAAGAACCAACTCTTGGCTTCATTGATTTTTTTGTATCATTCTTTTAGTCTCCATTGCATTGATTTCTGCTCTGATCTTTATAATTTCCTCCCTTGTATGAGCTCTGGGGTTGTCCTGTTCTTCTTTTTCTAGATGCTTCAGGTTCAGCATCAAGTTGTTTAATTGGGCTCATTCTGTTTTCCTAATATGCGTATTCACTGCTATGAATTTCCCTCATAAGACTGCTTTCATTGTGTCCCATAGATACCGATATGTTGTATTGTCATTGTCAATTGATTGAAGGAACTGTCTGATTTCTTCTTTAATTTCCTCTGTGACCCATTGGTTATTCAAAAGTGTGTAGTTCAATTTGCACGTGTGTATCAAATTTTTGAGTTTCTTTTGCTGTGGATCTCCAATTTCATTGCATTATGGTCTGATAATATACAGGGGATAGCTTCAATTCCTTTGCACTTACTTAAACATGTTCTATGTGTGAGTATGTGGTCTATTTTGGAGAATGACCCATGTGCAGCTGAGAAGAATGTGTATTCTGATTTTGTGGGGTGGAAGACTCTGTAAACATCTGTTAAGTTCATTTGTTCAAGAGTTCGATTGAGTTCTAATATTTCATTACTTATTTTTTGTCTAGTTGATCTATTTGTGACAGTGGGGTGTTGAGGTTGCTCACTATAATTGTATTAGTGCATATATGACTCTTCATGTCCATTAGTATTTATTTTATATAGGTGGGCACACTAGTGTTTGGTGCATAGATATTTATGATTGTCATCTCTTCCTGTTGGATTCTTCCCTTTACAAGGATGTAGTGTCCTTCTTCATCTCTCTTAATTAGTGTTGGTTTGAAATCTACTTGATCTGCAAAGAGGATAGCGACTCCTGCTTTTTTTCAGGTTCCCATTGCATGGAGTATTGTTTTCCACCCTTTAACTTTCAGTCTATGAGTTTCCTTTTGAATTAAGTGTGTTTCTTGTATGCAGCATATTGTTGGATTTTGCTTCTTGACCCATTCTGCCAATCTAGTTCTTTAGATTGGTGAATTGAGACCATTAACATTGATGGTTATAACTGAAACGTATTGACCTCTCATTGCCATGACTTTTTCTTTTTGTTGGGTTCTCCCCCTTTACATTTAATTTCTTGTCATGCCAGATGAGTTCATTCTGCTTTACTTCCTGGGGTTGTGATCCTCAATGTCTGTTCCTAGGATATTGTGTAAAATTCTTTGGAGTGCTGGTTTGGTATTCACGAAGTTCCTAAGGTTCTCTTTGACATGAAAGTATCTTATTTCTCCATCAATTTTGAAAGATAGTTTTGCATGGTACATCAATCTGGGTTGGAGGCTGTTTTCTTTTAGGGCTTGGAATATGTCACTCCAAGCTCTTCTTGCCTTGATGGTTTGTGTTGAGAAGTCTGCTGTGATTCTGATGGGCTTTCCTTTGTATGTGATTTGTTTCTTTTCTCTAACTCCTTGGAGAACTTTGTTCTCCTGTTGTGTTTCTGGAATCTTAACCATTATATGCCTATGTGTAGATTTTTTTTTTTTTTGATCAAGGCTCTTTGGAGTCCTATATGCCTCACTTATCTGTATGTCAAGCTCTTTTCCCCTGCTTGGGAAGTTTTCTGCCATTATTTCTGTAAAGAGATTTTTTTATGTCATCTGCACTCTCTCCTGTTTCTTCATTGAGCCCAATCAGTCTTATGTTATTCTTTTTTGCATCATCTAGCAGCTGCTGGATTGATTTCTCATGTTCCCTTATAATTTTGAAGCAATTTTTCTTTTCCTGGTCACTAATTGCAATCTTATCTTCTATATCTGAAATTCTGTCCTCACATTGGCTCATTCTGCTGTGTAGACTTTCTATGGAGTTTTTCATGTCCTGGAAATCTATTTGCATCTGTTTTATGGATTCCATTTGTTTCCTATGTTGGGATTCCATCATGGTCCTGAGCTCCTCTCTAGATTTATTAATCATGTCTTGCACTAGGGGCACAATTTCTCCTGTTATCTGAGAAATTATTTCTGATTTCATTTTTTCCAGATCCCCTTTTATTGCCAGTTCAGTGGGTCCAGGTGGTTGAGTATCAGAATGTTCCATCTCATTTCCCTTTGGGGTTGCTGTAGGTCATCTGGAAGTGTGGTTTTGAGACTTATTTACATGTTTTCTCAATTCAACTGGGGTGGGGGCTGTTGGAGCCTGCACAGATTACCTCCTTTTAGCTGGGAGAGGTGGGACAGGGGCTGGGAGTAGCGGTAGGGATCGTGACCCAAAAGCCCTTTCCTGTGGTCTGGGAGCAGCTGGAGGGATGGTGTCCGGGAAGCCCCTTCCTCTGGTCCAGGAGCAGTGGGATGGTGGCTCAGAAGCCCCTTCCTCTGGGCCAGGAGCAGTGGAAAGGATGATTTCCTGGAAGCCCCTTCCTCTGGGCCAGGAGTGGCAGGACAGAAGGTGGCCCAAATGCCCTTTCCTCTGGGCTGGGAGCAGAGGGAGTGATGGTGGCTGGGAAGCCCCTTCCTCTGGACCAGGAGCAGTGGGACAGTGGCTCAGAAGCCCCTACCTCAGGGCTGGGAGCAGTGGGACTCATTACTATGGTCTGGTGGTCTGGTGTCCCCTGCATCTTTGTAGTGTGGAACCAGGTGTCTGTATAGAGTAGCGGGGGTCAGGGGGTCCAGTGGATTGTTGCCGGGGCCTGGGCTGATTCAGCGTGTTCCAGGCAACTTGGGACCTCTGTAGGGTGTGTGAAGACCTCAAGAAAAACCATTTTATTTGTATTCAAAGCCCCCAAATTGTTCAAGGTAAATTTCCTCAACAGCAAAGAAAGAAGCCACTATGTCAGAATTGACCTACCATCTGCAGGCAAAGGCATCTTGGAATCTCATATTCAGATGAACCCCAAGCAGCCTCAATTTGTCATCCTTATCTTACTTATTTTTTCCTATGATAGTTTGCTATCTGTTTTAAAAAAGTGATTTCACATTCCAGGTTTTTAAAATCCAAGAATTCTTTTCTGGTATTTTCTTCCCAATTTCTGTCTTTAAAAAAACAAGATTAGAAATCTAAAATAATTTTAAGAATCTAGGTTACATAAAGCTGAGGTGATACTGATATAGGAGAAATAATAACTCCTGAGCTGCTATGTGTCAAATGTGTCAAGTTCATGGTCTCATAGCATCGAGGAACAAAGTCACAAAACAAAGGAAAGAGTTAGGAGAGTTTTATTGGAGAAAAAGGAAAGAAGAATAGTTCCTGTATTTCCAGGAAGTGTCCTGAATGTGTGCCCACTCTTTGTCAGGGGTAATTTATACAGCAAAATCACAGCAAGGGTAAACTTTGGGTCAAATGACAATCAACTTATAGGATTATAAATATAGCCACTTGGCTGACACTGACCTAATAGGGAAACAAGTTACATTGCAGGGTTACAGGGAAAGAACAAGAACAATGGAATTTTTGGGAAAAGATGGTCCAGATTCTCGGGGCAGTTGATGCGTATCTGGACTTACTGGACCAAGTATTGCTATTTATAATATAATCTCAAATTATTATTTATCCCTTAGGGAGGCATTTAGGCCTGGCCATTGCATCTTTATCTTGAGTCCTGTCCTTCTTCAGATGTGCCTCCAGACACATTTCTGATGTCTTTATTTTTCACTGACTTCCTTGAGAGCCCAGTCCCTCTCTGACTGTACATTAATTTCTATCTAATTTAGCCACTTGTGATTATATAACAGGATATGGTTGATGGTTAAATAGCTTTAGTTTATAGTAGTAAGAAAAAAATGGTCTGTATTTCTAGAGCTTTGTATACATTTCAAAGAAATAAAAAATTCCTGTAGCTAGTCTACATTCACCCTATATTACCACCCAATACTGAGCATGTAGACATTCTAGGAAAACTCTTTATAGTTTCGTATTTCTTTGCCTTATATTCTGTCTTTCTTTCTCATTTGGTTTCCTAAGTGTTTCACCATCTTTCGTGCCTTTATTTAACTTCTCAGCACTGAGCCTTTAATTGAACAATTACTTGGAATGTCAACTCATTTTATTCTTTAACCCTTCCCAAGAATTATCTCATTGTTTTCAAATATATTAGCTACTATCTTCCTTCCTGATCCAACTTCAAAACTCTACATTGTTTCAGTAAAGTATCCCATAACTTCTTATATAAAAGGTATTCAAAAAGGGACATCCAAAGATTTTTCATTTGTACCTATACTTTCACTTATAAGCACAAAATTTTCTACTTTTCACGCTGGAGAATATTCAAGTACATACCAAAGTTGACTCATCTTTATTGCAAAAAAAAATTCATCATCTTCTGATTTTTAAGTCGTAGTTCTATTTGCTTCTTTACCAGTTCTATTCAAAGGTGCTTTTGTTACTGTTTTGGTTTTCCTATGTTATTAAACAGGAGGAAAAAGGGCTACAGAGAATTTTAGTTTATGTTCAGTAAATTTTCACTGTAGAACCTGAACAAAAGATCCCACAGGTAGCTAAGAGCCTTTGAAATGCAATTCCATTTAAATGTACCTTGAAATAGCACATTTATTTCCACTAAATTTTCTTTTAATGTGCTCCATTAGAATGATCATTTGTGCATGATCCACATACACACAAAATCATCTAGGGCACAAATATAAGATATAAATATAAATTACACATTTCCCTCTTATGGTTTCTGATGATCGGTTTATAGTGTCAATTTTTAATCATAATATTTCATTTTGTCAACTTCCCTGTTACTGGGACACAATACTCAACAGTTACAACTTAAAGTTGGAGGGATTCAATTTAGATCATAGTTTCAGGGGAATTGGTCCATGGTTGGTTGGCTCCAAGGCAGGAACATCATGGCAGGAACATCATCACAGAAGATACTTAGTTCATGTCTGCTAAGAAGCAGAGCAAAGGGACAGTGCCAGAAAAGAAGGGCCCAGGGACTATACATGGTACCCAGAATCACACTGCCATGACTCAGATACACTCAGAAATGTGCTTTACTAATACCCTAGGTGGCTTCCAAGGCAATCAAGGTGACAAGTCTAATATATATATATATATATATATATATATATATATATATATATAGCACTCACATATGCTATTAAAATATGATATTAAATGTTTTGTGTTGAGGGTCTATCCTACAAACACTGAGATGAATGAAAATAATTTATTGAGAACTGCAAGAAATATATATGATAGGTGCAGGGCAGAGACCTGGGTTTTTAATGGATAATGGGCCTTAATCATGTGGAGAAACTATGTGAGAGATGAAAATATATTTCTCAGTGTTGTCTGGTGAAGGATGAGGAAACTGCGGTATATTATTCCTTCTTTACTTGTAGTTTTGCTTCCTATACTTTTAATTAGGTTCAGTCAATCACAGTCTCAAAGTATCATGTGGAAAATTCTAAAAATCAGCAATAAGTTTCAAATAACTTTTATTATAATATATTGGTATAATTTTCTATTTTGTTATTAGCTATTGTTAATTTCTTACTGTGCCTAATGACAGATTAAATTTTATTACACAAAACGTGATCAGAATATATGGTGAATATCTAAAGTTAAAAAAATTACTGCAGTAAAAGAAACATTACTATTAATTTCTTGCAAAATACTTCTGTTCACTATCAACAAACTTCTACCATCATTCTTGTGACTATCTGCAGCAGTTTTGAAAATGCTATTTTGTAGGTCTTTAGTTATGCTATCTCATGCCTCCCTTGATATTCTGAATCAATTCAAAATGTTTACCTCTCATGATCATTTTGACTTAGGAGAACAGCAAGAAGACAGACGGTACCAGATCCAGTGAATACGATGGGTGAGGATACACAGTAATACTTTTATTTGACAGAAATATATTTTTAATTGATTCAGGACTTCAAGGTAGCCAAGACAAGACACACAGGAAAGACTTCCAGAACTGATTCAAAAGTAGCAAGAAAGATGAGATAAGTGTATTAGGGCAATGTATTTTTTACTATAAAAAATTTTTAGAATTTAAACATTTGCTGAATTTTGTGATCACATTTATTTGTTATGTATGTACAAGCAACTACAATAGTATTGCTAATGTTTACTATTATTTGTATTTTAAAGCATTCAGTGGGGGGAGGGCTTGGAATACATCCTGTGTGGATAATGCAGTACCACTGTATTTATATTCCTATGCCTGCCAGTAATTAGTTAAGGGATCCTCACAGAGGAAAGAAATTTTCAGCCCTTGCCATCAGCCTTGCATGTGAACTTGGTGGTTTCAGTAGCCCAAGGGCAGTTTTCTAACAGTGATGCAGGGGCTGGTCATTATAGGACAGCCTGCTGAGAGCAGAAATGGAAAGAGGATCCAAAAAAGAATGGTAAAGCATTGACATGCCTGCTAAGCCACTCTCCTGGGAGAAACTGCCACTTTTGTATCACAGTCCCTATTTATGCCTACCTTTCTAGCAAATTCACAAACTAAATATCAATATATTGCTAGGTGTTGTAGTGCATGCCTACAATCCCAGCACTTGGGAGGCTGAAGCAGGAGGATCACAAGTTTGAGGCCAGCCTAGGATAAATAGTTGAGGCTCTGTCTCAAAAATATAAATATATATCTCCAATAAAAGTAATTTCTAGGCCCAAATAATTTCACTGGAGAATTCTAGAAGACATTTAAAAAGAATTAACAATAATTTTATACAACCTCCTACAGAAGAAGAGAGAATATTTCCGAAGGCAATTTA
This sequence comes from Heterocephalus glaber, assembly GCF_053883595.1. NCBI lineage: Eukaryota > Metazoa > Chordata > Mammalia > Rodentia > Bathyergidae > Heterocephalus > Heterocephalus glaber. Next base: position 72,167,473 of record NW_028258315.1, on the reverse strand, counting down.
TAAGACCTATTTCTGTCATAATATCCAAATTAGAGAAAGAATAGAAAAATAGAAAAATGCCTACCACTGGCTTTCCAAAATTACTTCAAAACCCACAAAATACTAGCAGACCAAATGTGATAACAAACAAAATGAATTACACATCATTTCCAAGTAAAATTTATTCCAAGTGTGCAAGACTGAACATTTGAAAACCAATCAATGCAATCAATCATGTCAACAAGCTGGGTGAAAATAAATCATATAATCATATCAACTGATGCAGAAAAAATATAAATTCCAAAATGCAAATTCCATTCATGATGCGATTCTCAGCAAGTTAGGGCTAGAAGGGACTTATCTCACCTTAAAGAGATAACCTATGAAACCCCCATACCTAGCTTCAATGTAATAGTGTAGGACTGCTGTTTCCTAAGATCATGAAGAAGGGAATAATTTCACCATGTATTCAAGGTAATACTGGAAGTTCTAACTCCTGCAAGAAAGAATAAGAAAAAAATTAAATCATACAGATCAGAAATAAATAAACTAATCTGCCCCTATTTGCAGATGATATAATTGTCTACATAGAAAATCCCGCCCCCAAAACAAATGCATCAAACCCTAGAACTTATCAATGAGTTGAATAAGGTTGTCAAATACAAGAGCAACAGAAAAAGAATCACATTTCTATATTCTAATAATGAACATGCAGAAACAAATTGAACATACCATTTGTAATGACACAGAAATGAAAAAAAGAAACATAGAAGTACACTTTTTTAAAATATTCAGATTCTGTATGCTGAACACTATAAAATCCTCTTAAAAACATTAAATAACAAAACATACTATACTTATGGACTGGACAATTCAAATAGTAAAATTGCTAATTTTCCTAAAATTTGGCAAAAATTAAAATATTATGTAATTCTCAAAATCCAGCAATTTTTCTAGACATTGACATCATTGCAAAATTTAAATGGCGAGTACAGGTCCTAGAATAGATTAAAAATATCTTGGAAATGAGAATGAAGTAGGAACAATCACTTGATATTAAGATTTTTGGTACAGTGACAGTAATCAAAACTGTGACATTGGTGGAGGGGGAAGAATAGATCAGTAGAACAGAATAGAAAACTCATAAATAGGCCTAAACAAAACTTTCAATTGATTTTTTAATAAAAATGTGAAGTGCAATTAGTTGGATGAAGGAAAGACAGCTTTTGTGACAAAGAGCATAGGAGCAATTGGACATCCATAGCTCAAAAAAATGAACTTAAAGACAAAATTTAAAACTATATGTACTTGAAAATATAAATTACTATTTTATTTTCTGCTATTGTCTTTTGGGAAGCTGAAATGCTTCAATTTGCATTAAATGTTTGGCTTTGCATCCAAACATCATAGCTGTTGTACACTTGAGCTCTGTGACTTTGACTATGGTCCATAAATCTTCCATCTGAAGTTTCCTAATCTATGAAATTGGAACAATATCAAAGGAAAATTAGATATTATCTCAAAGGGAAATTAGAAAGATTGCATTAGCCAATGTGGCAGCCTAAAGAATTGTACTTGAAATATGGTAAGAAAACTTAGTTGTTTTCTAATATTCAATTTTAAATATTTTTATGTTATTCATAAAGAGAATGTTTCTCAAACACATCTGATAAAGGGCTATTGATTAAAAGCAATAAGAACCCTGTGTTTTTATCTATTGCATACTCCAAAAGGCTATTTAAAATAATTGGATGAAAAGACTTGTAGATTTGATGATTAAATTTAGTAGCAAAGCTGGATACAAAGTCAACACTCAAAAATCAATAGCATTCCTGTACACAAATAACAAGCCTACTGAGAAAGAAATTAGGGAAACCACACCTTTCATAATAGCATGAAAAAGAAAGAAATACTTAGGAATCAGTCTAACAAAGGAAGTAAAAGACCTTTACATCAAAAACTACAGTACTCTAAAAAAGGGGATTGAAAAGGATATCAGAAAATGGAAAGATATTCCTTGTTCTTGGGTAGGAAGAACCAACATAGTGAAAATGGCTATACTTCCAAAATTGTTATACAGATTTAACGCAATTCCAATAAAATACCAATAACATAACTCACATAATTTTTCATCCTAAAATTCATTTGGAACCAGAAGAGACCTAGAATAGCAAAAGCAATTCTGGACAACAAAGGCAAGGCAGAGGGCATCACAATCCTGACTTGAAATTATACTACAAAGCTACTGTGATAAAAACAACATGGTACTGGCAGAAAACAAACAACAAAAACCTGAGAACAGGCTAGAAGATCCAGATACAACTTCAAACACACTCAGCCACCTTATCTTTGACAAAGAGGCCAAACACCTTCACTGGAAGAAAGATAGCCTTTTTAACAAATGGTTCTGGGAAAACTGGCTTTCCACATGCCAAAGATTAAACCAAGACTTGTATCACTCACCATGCACTAAACTAAAATTGAAATGGATCAAAGATCTAAATATTAAAATAGAAACACTAAATCTGTTGGAAGATAAAATAGGTAGAACTCTTGAAGACATAGGTATAGGCAAAGATTATGAACAAAACCCTGATCACACAGGAAATATTACAAAGAACAATTGGGATCTCATCTTATTAAAAAGGTTTGGCACAGCAAAAGAAACCACCAACAGAGTGAAGAGACAACCCACAGAGTGGGAAAAAAACTTTGCCAGCTATTCCTTAGACAACAGACTAATATCTAGAATATATAAAGAACACACAAAAAAATCAGAGACCACCAAATTTAAAGACACAATGCAAAAATGGGCCTCTGAAAAAAATAGACACTTCTCAAATGAATAGGTAGAAATGGCAAATAAATACATGAAAAAATGTTTAGCATCACTGGTCATTCGAGAGATGCAAATTAAAACAACACTGATATTCCATCTTTCTCCAGCAAGAATAACTATCATTAAGCAACCAACCAAGAAGAAATGCTGGGAAGGCTGTGAGGAAAAAGGAACCTTCTCCCTTGTTGGTGGGAATGTAAACTGGTACAACCACTATGGAAATCAGTATGGAGATTCTTTAAAAAAACTAAAACCAGAAGTTCCATTCAACCCAGCTATTCTCCTTCTAGGCATCTTCCCAAAAGAGTTAAAGGCATCATACCACAGGGATATATGCACACCCATGGTTATAACAGTACAATTTATAAGAGCTAAATTTTGGAAATATCCCATATGCCCATCAACAGATAAATGGATAAAGAAAATGTGACATTTATAAACAATGGAGTACTATTCTGCCATAAAGAAGGTTAAACTTGACATTTTCCTAGTAAATGGATGCACCTTGAGACAATACTCTTAAGTGAGATAAACTGGACACATACGTTTAAATATCACACTATTTCTCCAGTGTGAGAAATTGAAAGGTTAATACAAACCAAAATGTATAATACATATTGTGAAATAGGAAGAAAATTTTCAAATTGAAGGGGAACAAGGGAGGGGGGAGGGGAAAGGAAGGAAGGAAAAAGAAAAAAAAAGAGTAGAAGGAAACATTGAAATAAAGCTTTTGTAAATAAAGAGGGGAAGAAGAGTGGAAAGGAGGGGAAGGGATTGAGGGAAAAGAAGAATCAAGGTACATTATATATAAGTACAAATTCCCTATGAACAATGTAATCGTTATGTATAAAGTTGGATGATTTTTGTCCCTCTTTTGTTTCCAAATGGAAGTACTTACAATTCTATTTTCCCCATAAAATAATATTGGACTACTATAAAATAATATACACTCATCTGACATCTCAGGTTTGTACAAAGAGAACTGGTTTGAAACAGAAATCAAAGTGGAAACATAAAAGGAATGAAAGATAATCTAATTATGTACAACAACAAAAACAATAACAACAGAAATGGTATTTTAAAATATAGGACTCTTCCTCAATCATATTGGGACTTCTTAAGCTTACATGCTCCAAACAAATGCTTTGATTTCATGTATATTCCCTGAGTTAAAATAAAATTTCTATTTGTATTTTGCATACTCAGCTGAACGACTGATTTTGATCCTTATTGGTCTTTTTGTTAATTTCATAGCTTTTCCTTTTCTACAAGGTCGATCCTTTTCAAAATGATCTGTACCTACTTATAAATACATATAAATATTTACCCCTACTTATAAACTTTTTATTCTACTCACCTATGCTGTTATCATTATTAGTTAAAAACAAGCCTATTTTGTCTTTGTTTTAGTTCTTTTTGAGGACTGCTTTGTGTTTCTCTCAGACATTTTAGAATTGCCACACATAAATAGGAATTGTCTTGTTGGCTCTCTCTCCTTCCTTGATCACAAGACTGAGCTACATTATCTGCTGTCAATTTGGCATCCCTATGCCTACTCTCAAAGGCTGAGAACTGTGTTTCCCAAAATCTTCTTCGACCTGGGGTTTCAGGTTGATGTTTATCCATAAAAGAAGCTCTTGTCTGATTTGAAAGATGGGAGCAAAGTAGAAGCAACTTTCAGAAAGCAGGTGCAGCCAGATATCTAGGGAGGAGAGAGTTTCACAGCAGCTTCCTGGTGCAGTCCGGAGTAGGAACCATTCATTTTGCAAGCAGAGCAAATGTGAGAGCTTCTCACTGATTCTTGAAAGCTATAAATGTTTCAGAATCACTAAACTCTGTGCTCAGGCTAAGACATGTAGTATAAGTTCCTCTGACTTTTAGTGGTAACTCCTCTAGCCTTCCATTGTAGCTTGCCTGACTGTCTCTCTTCTGTCATACTAAACTGGTTATATATCTAAAGTACATAGAGCGCCACGTTTTCTTGACTATACCCCAACCAATACAAAGATTTTCAGTATATTGGAAACAATATCCAATATTTTCCAGAGACCTAATCAAGTACCCCAATTGAGTCCTAATATCTTTACTGCAATGTGGCTTCTGTTGTGTGTCTCATCAAAGGATGTCTTGTAAATCCCAATATTACTCGTAGGTACTAGGATATCCATGGACCTAAATGATGACCTTGCAAAATTTGCTATCTCTAGAGAGCTCAAAATTATAGAGGATGACCTCTTGGAAAGGAGTGACCTGACTTCTAATCCATGTATAAGCAAGAGAAGGCCACTGTCCCTCTATTTGATGCCAACTTTTTCAATATTCAACACCAAATAGCAATGCTTGTTTTCAAGTGTTTCACAAAATCACTCATGGTAACATAACTTTTGAATCCTATCTGCTACTTATCTCTCTATTAGGTTGAATGGTTTTCTACAAAAATATTGTACTGGATTCTTGGCCTTTATTTAGCAATTTTCCCAATCTGACTCTTCCAGGCTGGAAAACTACCACACATAATTGGCTTTAGTGAAATTTGCCATTCAATGCTTGATCCATGTGGCTAGAGGTGTTTATATTATAGAGTGTGACAGAACTTTAGCTAAAGTGGTGATCCCATAAGTGAGTATGGGTTACAGACTTATGGTGTCAGAAAGTGTGGGGGAAATAGTGGAAGGAAACCTGAAACTTGATTCCCTAGAATAGAGTAGCATAATTATCAAGGATGCAAATTTTAGAGCCACCTAGCCAATGCTTCAAAGCCACCTAAAGAACTTTCACTGTGTGTCTTAAGTTACTGCCCCTCCTAGTGTTTATGAAATGGTAGAATAATAGCACTTATATAATAATAGTTGTTAATAAGGACTATGATTATGATTGTACTCCTTTCCATTCACACTAAGTAACTGTAGTAAACCCTTTTGTGTGGCTGTGCTTCAGAATCTTCAGATGCAAATCCTAGAGCCTTTCTAACTCTAAGGATCTATTGATCTATGTATATTTTCTTTAACAATAATGACTTGCAGCCAATTGAAAAGCAACAAGTGGGATTAATTTTATGCATGGCCAAAGCAAGCCACGATGAATATACTTGTCTCTTCACTGAACCTCATGCTAGGTAGTAATTTTGAAAATAAATCTTAAATTTTGAAAAAATAAGAAAATTCCTGTGTTGCAAATGGCCTCAAGAGTCAAGTGATATGTTTCAAACTAAGTACTGTAAATTACTGGCACATCTTTCATACAATAATTTTGAATTTGCTCCTTTAGTCTGTTCCTAGGTGAGGGAGACGCAGATGGTAGTTGGATCACAACTTGAGTATCACGGTACCAGACTGCATGTTTGAATTTTTAGCTGTCAAGGAGAACTACATTTAACCAGCCTCTAAATATACACACATAGGACATTTTTGTTCTTTGGTTAATCACAAATGCAATTCTTAGCATTGCCATTGTGAACTGGGGGAAATTTGCATAGAATCTTGAAGGAGGAGTAGAATTCAAAGAATGAAAGAAAAAATGAGGAAAAAGTGGTAGTGGAATAAAGGGTAGTTCAGACTTACTGGAGGGAAAGTCAGGCAGGAATGCAATATGTGGTTCTTCATTATATCCCTGGGCCTTGGATTGACAGGCTGCAGCATACATATAGTCAACAAAGTATGTGACTACTTGCTATGGACACTCATTGTATACCAATCAGAGAATCATTTTCTTGGCCATGTTCCATACCTACAAAGAGAAGGAAATTTTCCATTATTTAAAAATTTGAGTTTAATTTTATATTTTATTTTCAGCATTAATTAGCATAGTTCATCATATTGGAAATTCTAAAGGTAAAACAAAATGTTCCTGTCTTCATCTCACTTTTATATAAGCCACTCATACACAAGAGGCATAGGTCATTTTTTTAATATCACATTTCAAAAACATCAAAGTCCTAAAATATGCAATCATCTTGAATGTTTTCCTACATCCTCTATATTCAATAACAGGAACATGCACATTTTAATTACTATTAAACAAGTACATGGGTGCAAGCATGCTGAAATCTTAGCTTATATTTCTTCACCTCTAATAGCACCCTGCCAATTCTGTTTTATGTGCCCCCAGCCCTCTTGCAAACTAGATTACTCACTGTGAAATTTTTTAATTAAGGCTAAAAATACTGAACACAGAACTACAAACAGAAAAACAAAAATTTCATTGCAAGCTTGCTCAGAAAACTTTCCTTCTCCCAAAGTTAAATGGAAAACTGACTTGGTTTTAGGAAAGGAAAGGGGAGGAAACCTCAGACAGACTCCTGGAGCCTCCTCTAGAGTGAGCCTTGACCGAAGGCTGTGGGAGCTGGTTCTTTCTAGTTCATCAGCTCATTGTGTTCCTGAGAGGACTGCCGATCACCACCAGCAGACCCCAGCTCCTCAGTCACCCAGTGTGGAATAATGCTGCCAATCTCTGTCTTTTTCATACTCTGGGAAATCATTCTTTCCATTTCATTCCATTTCCATTCCTCATTGAAGGAAAGATGTGCTCAATATTTCCCACTTGCTCCTCCAGATCTACTTTTCTCCTTTCTCCATCTTTTCCTTTGCCCAAGGACACTGACCTGAATGATGCACACAACTAGGGCTCCCTTGACTTCTCTCAACAAGTTGGGTGTCAGACAATGTGAAAGTGCCAGGTCTGTGTCCTTCTGGCTTTTTCCCTGCTGTGCAGCAGAAGAGTAGCTGTAGCTTTCTACTAAAGGTCACAGCCCCTTCCCTCTCTGTGATCTGAAATCTTGTCTTTTCTCCTGCCCCTTTGATAATCGCTCTCCACTGTTGCTCTCCCTAGGAAACTGCAAGATTCCTTGCTAGTTTCTCTTAACCCTATATATACCTTTAACTAATACAAATAGGAATTTGAGCATCTTTAAACATGATGATGGTATAGAGGAGAATCTCACCCCAGTCAAGGAAATAGTAACTCATCCCAAGGAAATAGTACCCATATTTCAGCATTCTAGCCATTGGAGCACATGGTTGAGCAAAAGCCCTTGATACATTTACATTTCATTAGATGGGTACATCTTTTCAGAATAGAATATATACCAAGTATTGTCTATTCCTGTGGTGGCAAACCTGTGGCATGTGAGCCACAGCTGGCTGTTTGTGATCATTGAAAGCTCTAAAAGGTTCACCATCTTTGGTCTAGACCTGTGGATGTAAGGAGTTTACCACATTTCCCTAAAATAAGACTTAACGGGAAAATAAGGCCTCCCGTGATTTTTCAGGATGCTTGTAATATAAGCCCCACCCTCAAAATAAGTCCTAGTTAAGATTGTAAGCCAGATAGATGCATCTCATAAGTTTGTTACAAAGTACTGAATTATAAAATAAAAATATTAATTTAAAATTAAATAAAAATAAATAATATTGACATTAGTAGTTAAAATAAGTGATAATATAAATTATAATTAAGTATTCGTAAATACTCAAGAGAGCACCTTAGGATAAGAGGTAGATGCCTATGCAAACAGAGGAACTTGAGACTTATTGATGAATGACCAATCATAGTACAGACAACACACCAAAAACATGCATGCTTTATGGAAGGGACTTGGTTGTATCTAATATGAAACTTCATAATTAAATATGTCATATGTTTTAATGGCCATACTTAAGGCACTTGTGCGAAATAAAAAAAATGTTTTCTGAATTTTGGTGCCTAAAATTTTTGTGTGGACCATCATTCTTAACTGTCATCATTTCTGCTGCCACTACTCTCTCCTAAGTCTTCAATTACCATTTGACTTAATGGAAATTTTGTAAAGCCTAGCTTGTAAGAAGTTGTGACAGGCAAAGAATTCATGACATAAAATCATTGACAGCTGTGTTGCCAATGAACTATAAGGAGGCTACATGTGATACAGGAGAAATAAAATTCCTGACCTTCTAGATGTCAAATGTGCCAAGTTTGTGTCTCCTGAAATGAAGGATGAATTCCAAGCAACAGTGGAGGTTAAGAGTAGGAAACGTTTATTGAGAAACAGGTGGGGTCCTGAAGCTGGGTTCCCACAGAGGCCCTTTGTCAGGGATGATTTATACAGCAAAGTCACAATGTGGGTCAAACTATCATCAACCAGTATGACTATAAGTATAGCTGCTTAGTTAATAGTGATACAATAGAGAAATGAGTCATGTAGCAAGGGTACATGGAAAGAACAAAGTCATGTTTTGGAAGGGATGGGTCTGGATGCATTGGTCTCTCACCTGGGTGATTGATGCCCACCTGGACTTACTGGACCAGGTGGTGCTAATTACAGTATAATTCCAACTTTTTGCTCGCCACTTAGGGAAGCATGTAGGCCTAGCCACTGCATTTCTATCTTGAGGCCTGGCCTTCCATCAGATGAGCCTCCAGTCACAATTCTGATGTCTTATATTTTTCACTGACTTCTTTGAGAGCCCAGTCTCTCTCTGACTATATATTAATTTCTACCTAACTTAGCTGCCTATAATACATGGACAAGAAGTGTTCATTAAAAGAGAGCTCTGTTGCTGGACATGATAGATTGGGACCAATGGTACTACAGACAGGAAGTAGAGTCACAAGAAATTCAGGTCAGAATTCCAGGTTTGTAGAGTTATGACAATGTTCTAAAAGAAAACATAACTGGGCCAGGGATTTAGCTCAGAGGTTCCACTGCCTGCCTCAGAAGCGGAAGGACCCGAGTTGGATCCCTGGTACCAAAAAAAAAAAAAAAAGACATAACTTTATTTGAACAAATGTAGATTGTTTTACACGAAAAAAATGATATTCCCTGAAAATGAGCCCTATTGCATCTTTTGGAGCAAAAAATTAATATAAGACTTGGTTTTATTTTAGAGAAATACAGTATCAGTTGATGAAATTTTTAAAAATACATATGTCCTTGAAATTAGAAAAAGACATGCATGACTGTACAAAATGGTGCACGATGAAAATGTCACCAGATAGGATCCAAAGAGGCCCCCACTGAGACAGGGAATCTAGACCCATACTAATTGTAGAATTAAGCCACAGGTTTTCTGATTCCCAAGAAAAGAATTTTCAGGACAGGTCAGTAAGATGAATGAAGTGATTTACTAGGCAGAAATTTAAAAGTACACACTCAAAGAAATAGAGCGTGGATGAGAAAGAGAGAGACACAAACAGATAGAGACAAACAGGCATCTGATGATATGAAGCCGGGGTCTTGGGGTATCTTCAGAATGGGTGATCTAGGATGTGTATTCCTACCGTCTGTCAGGTTCCCCTCTGGTGGGCTATGTTAAAATGGGACCATTTACATGTGTTTGAGGTTGAGATCTGCCGCCTACTAATATTTCTGCTTCCTAAAGAATGCAAGTTTGTGGGAGGAAATGTAATTTATGGATGAAAAGTATAGCCCGAAAGCCCAGTTTACAGTCTGATAGTACCTTTAAAACACTTGGGAATTTTTTTTTTAGTGCGTTTCCTGGAAGAGAAAATGTCTTGAGTAACTCTTGTGACCCGAAGCTGCAGTTATTCTTAAAAGTTCAATTTAAAAATTCTTATCTTCCTTGTCTCCTTTCTACCTACCTTTATTTCTTCTATTCTACTGGAAAATGATGCAAGGAAAGAATGCAGAAGAATGGGGCTTATTGCACCTGGGAAAGGACAGGGAACCCGCTGGTTATGCAACAAATATAAATTATCTGTTAGAATATTCAAACACTAATTAAGCAATAGGGTGTTTGTAAAGATCACATCCTAAACTAGGCATTGCAATGCAGGCTTATAATCCCAGCTACATCCAGCTACTTGTAGCAGGAGGATCACAAGTTCTAGGCCAGCGGGGGCAGCTTGGCATGATCGTGTTTCAATATAAATACAAAGGAATGAAGATGTAGCTCAGAGGTGGAGCACCCCTGGGTTTGATCCCTAATACAAAAATATCTCATCAGGGTGCAGTTGGTGGTGTTTAAAAGAAGCCAGGCCAGAGCTCTGGACCAGACTGACCAGAAGAGAAATTTCCTCATCTCATTCCAGGAGTGGGGCTGATGGAAGCCCTTCTGTAGGCTGACATGATATTGAGCTATTAAGGGATAGAGGAGCAAGAGGAGAGAGAAGACAATTATTAGTATTATTTATGAAAATCAGCACCAATTGCTAAAGAATTTCTCTTCCATAAGAAAATAAAAAGGAGCAGAAGCAAGAAGCTTTTAAAAAAATTTTAAACGTTCAGCTTCTCTTTTTGAACTCTTCTCCGGTATTTTACTCCTCTCCACTTCAAGCTTTTTGAAATCTCCACTTATTTCACCCTCCTTCTCACTGGTCTCTCTAACTAAAGAAAATTGTTTCTTTTCTAAAGTTGAGTCAATGCTCTAGTGATTACTTTATCAGGTACATACTTTTTATTCTTTTCGTCATCGATGTCTTACTTTTCACCTGTAACAAATTGTATTCTTATGGCAAGCTTTAACTCATCTCAAGCTAAGAAAATGTTTCTGTTACTATTCACTTATTCATTTAGAGTTTATGACACCATGTTTTAGATACAGTCATGCACAATGGAAATGCAGAGAGAAACAGACTATATAGTGAAAAAATAAGATGATTTCAGAAAGTGATAAATTCTTTGAAGAAAATAAAGTGATGTCATAAGGAATCACAAGCAAGGCAGTGAAGCTCAGTTAGGTGGGATTCTTGGGAGAAACTGAAAAGAAAGTTGCACTTGGGAAGATAATGGAGTAAGAAAAATGAATCTTTCTTGGAGATTAGGGAGAAGAATGTTCCGAGCACAATGTGTGCACACAACACACACACGCTGAGATATATACTTTTATTTTGACTTGGAGTTCTCAATTTTCAGTTCACATTACTGCATTATTGTGTTTCCATAGTAACTTAAGATAGAAACTAGCCTGTTTTACATTATTTTGGGATTTGTCATGTTTTATGTTCCTCCTCGGGGAAGCGCATGGGAGGGGAGCAATGTATGTCCCTGTGCATCTCCACATGGACATTGTAGACAAGGTTACATAGGAAAAATAAATCCTACTTAATTCCAAAATTGATAATATATTACCAATTCTATTCTCCACTTCTCTCTAAAATGAAAATTCATATTATTGGAGAGGAAAGTGGAGGAGCTTTAAAGAAAAAAAAAATAAGTTGACACTCTAAATCTGATCTTTACTCTGTTGCCCCTGAAAGTTGCCCTCCCACTCTCTCCTTTTGAGATCTTGGTGTCTTCCAAGTTATTTCATTATTTTGAAAGAGATTATATTCCTTATGTCTTCTTTCTTCTTTCCAGCTTCAATAGATTGGATGTTATTTTGGATGTTATTTTTAAATGCACTGGTTTTACCTTTCTACCAGGATAAAGGTGAAGTCAATTATTCTAAGATGGAGCATTGCTGGAAAATATAGGAGTTCAGGGCATCAATTGCTAGGAAATCTGAACTGCAGTGGTTTGGATGTTTGATCTCTGTCTTCTGATTAAGCTAGAGGACCAAAATAACCTCTTATGATAGCAACTGTGACCTCCTTAATTCCTTAGCTTCTTTCCTTTATTCAAGCCATGCTACTTAAACTCCCTTCTTGAAGGTGATCAGTGATGAATGACCTTTTGCTTAAAACTATCCAGTAGTCATCAAGTAATCCCATTTTCAACTGTTTGATGCTGTCCACCACCCTTAGGTACTTGCAGTTAAAACCATGTCACATCTATTGGTATCCCCTGGGGAATAAAATGGATGCCCTGTGCCTCATCATTTGATACCTACAAGAACAGTGAATTTTAATGTTGCTATAGAAAATTCTTCAGTGCAGCTCTGCCTCTGTGACTCTTATATGCCTCCAAATCCTACAAAAGCGAATTTGATTGAGAAGAAGCTGTTTTGGAGCTGAAGCTACAGGTATTTGGCTACTTAGGCTGTTTGTACACTAAGGCATACTAGGAGCAGAATGTGATTCTTACTGAAAACCAATTCAGTATTGGCACCACAATACAGACGGCATTTTATTTTTTCTGATTGAAAAATTAATACATCATTATTAAGAAATGATAAATTGAGAAAAGCACAAAGAACAAAATTTGTAAACCGCTAATTATATCAGAATGTTTTGATACATATTTTGCTATCTGAAATTTTTTAAAAAACCTTTTCATGTTAAATGATCTTAAATTTACTTATTTTCAAAGGACTTTGCCATCATGAGATTTTGGTGAGAGAGAAATTTTGATGCTCCTCTCCATGTACTCTATATTGTATTTCAAAATGTCACTTAGAAAAAAATCCAATTTTTAATTTATCCAAGTCACCTGATATAAGCCAGAATAGCAATAACCAAATGGTCATCGATGGTTTTTCTATGTATATTGAATTACCTTCATAACATAAATCTTTTAATTTTGCTGCTAAGCAAATGATCTAAATATTCTGTATTTTAATAAGAATAAACTATGAAAACATGACATGCACTGAAAATTAATGTAAGAAAGTATCACCTAAAGGAGATCTGAGAACCAAATGCAATCCATTAACCTTTTGATTGCCATCCCCAACTTGCTGCAAATATTTGTGAAAACAAGTTCCCCTTTCACCAGGAGGAACTGCAACAAAAAGAAAATATTTGAAGAACTTAGCATGAGTGAATACCTCTGAATAATCAAGTCTCACAATTATGCTACCACAATTCATTGAAGATTCTGATATATAATTAAAATTAAAACAGACAATGAAGCATTCGTTAGTTAACTATACCACAGGGATGGAGGATACAGTCGGGGGAGGCAGCTGAAAAAGCAAAACCTATGTTACTAGTTTTCTCAAATTATCTTCTGTACTTTTTCAGAAGCTCAATTGCTTTTCTCCAACAACCCTAAACAATATTCAATTCCCCAGGGGAGGGGAACATTATGGGCCAAACTTTGTCCTCCAAAACCCAGGTTGAAGCCTTAATCCCAAGTACATTGCAAAGTATCTGTATTTGCAAATAGGGCTTTCAAGAGAGAATTAAGATGCTGGATATGGTGGCTGTAATCCCAGCACTCAGGAGGCTGAGGCAGGAGGATGGCTTTAAATTCAAATCCAGCATGGGCAACAGAGTGAGATTGTGTCTCAAAAAACAAAATAAAACAAAAGAACAACAACAAAACAAAAACAAAAAAGAGAGAGAATTAAAGTGAGGGCTTTACACTGAGTCCTAATCCAATCTGACTGGGGCCCTTACAGAAGAGTATGTTAGCACAAACAGTGAAAATTGCCAAAGATATGTGTGCCCAGTGGAAAGGCCACAAGAAGACACAACTGAATGGCAGGTATCTCAGTCAGTTGAGGATGCTGTAACAAAATACCACAGAATGGGGGGCTGAAGCAAAAGAAACTAATTTCTTAAATTCTGGAAGCTAAGGAGTCGAATACTAAGGCACCGGCACATGTGAGGTCTAGTGAGGCCCCTTCACAGTTTGCAGATGGCCACAACTCACTGAACCCACACATGGTTGACTATTTCTCATTTCTCTCAGATCTCTGTTTATAGTGCACTCATCTCATGCACAAATACTCTAACCTCGTGACTTAGTTACTTTTCAAAGACCCCACCTCCAGACAAGATCACATTAAGATTTTAGAGTGCAGTATATGAGTTTTGGAAATACACAAACATTCAGTCCATAGCAGAGGTTATCTGAAAGCCAAGAAGAGAACCCTTACAAGACACCAAATATTCTTGCACATTGATCTTAGTTTTTAGGCTCTAGAACTGTGAGAAAATAAATATCTATTGTTTAACCTACCCAATCTGGAGGATTTTGCCATAGCAGTCTTAGAAAACTTGTACAGAAAACAGAAAAATAATACAATTTAAGTAAATAAGCCTGGTATGTATTTTGGTGTAAATAAGTGCTTCTTGTATGGAGGCTATTTTGCTTTCCCTAGGGAAAAAAAAAACCAGGCAATGTATGGCTATATTTTGATTGTCATATTATGGAGGAGAAAGATTCTACTGGCTCACTGCATAGAGGTCAAAGATGCTGCTAAATGTCAGGGAATGTACAGCATAGAATACTTCTGTTCTGCACCTCCTCCCTTCCCATTGCAAAAAATCATATCATCCTAAATATCAGTAACACAGATGTTGAACTAAACCTACTCTGATGTTCCAAATTTGCCTGTTTCTGATTTGGAAGTGGGAAACTTGTTTTTCTTGGTGCTTCAGTCTACAGAGTCATTTCTGCAGGAGTTAGTTATCTTTTGCCAGACACCTTGAACAGTTAGCTAGTGCATGCATTCACTAATGATCTCCATCAAGCCAGTTGGCCCTGCCTGGGCAGAACATAGTATCCTGGGGAGTTTTCACTTTACCATTAGCAGAATGAAAATGCTTCTGCTATTTTTCATCTCACAAAATACAGAGGACAGAGACAAATTCTATATCTCAGATGTATCTCCTTTGCTATGATTTGTATCTAGTTGTCCTACCAAAGCCTGGTGAACTGGTAGGTGAGGCTTTTCAGACTTGCCTGGATCTAGGATGTGATGCTGGGACTCAGGGTACTCCACCCTGGGTGTGGGTGGCACCAGCCAAAAAGCAGGTAGCCTGGATGAAATATAAAGGCAGGCTTGCTGGCTTGCTGCTGCTGCTGCTTTGCTACTTCACTGCTTTACTGATTTCTGCCTGCCATATCATGAACTATTTGTCCTCTGTGATGCCCTTCTGCCCTGCTACCCTGCTGACTATGGTCTGAAACTTCTGCAAACTGTGAGGTAAATAAACTTTTCTTCCTTTAACTTGTGAGTGTCTGATATTTTGTCTCAGCAACAAGAAAAGTGACTAAGACATCCTTTTAAAAGTGGGCAAATAAATTCATTATTTTTGTATACAGTGTATTAGATGTGAATTTTTTATATCAATTAGCTACTGATGAAAATTCCTAAATTCTTTACTCCATAACAAAGAACTTTAAAAGTGAGTTAGGATCAGGATTTTGAGATAACAAATGTGCAATTGCTTTATGTTCAGTTTTTGTCACTTATAATATTTTGTGTTGCAGTGTTTTCCCTTTCTCTTTCTTCTCCATCTTCATCTGTATCTAGTCAACAAGGAAGAATAAAAAAGGCAACGATGTATGTACTGAAGAGTGTTCTATGCCCTCAGAATGAAGTTGGACCTCTGCACCAAGGAATGACAAGGAACCAGCAG
Source organism: Heterocephalus glaber (assembly GCF_053883595.1). Lineage (NCBI taxonomy): Eukaryota > Metazoa > Chordata > Mammalia > Rodentia > Bathyergidae > Heterocephalus > Heterocephalus glaber. The sequence goes on along the minus strand of NW_028258315.1, from coordinate 72,151,470 downwards.
ATGGAAGCAAACTTTGTCTCTAATAGAAGCTGGAGGACAGCCTAGAGCTAGCCAGCATCAAAATTGCCATGCCTCATCTGCTTTCAGTTTACAAAATTGGATCTTAACTGAAGATCATTTTTTTATCCTTTTCCTAAAATTCACCAAAATACATTAAAAATTCTAGAACTTTTGAGGTTGGGGATGACCATTGACTTGCTTTATCACTGGACATGAGGTCTATCAACACTGCTTTCCCAGATTCCATTTTCTTTCCCACAGGTAAGTCACTGGTTCAAGGAAGTAGGGATTTAATGTTACCATTAAGACAGAAACATGGTTCTAAATCTGGAGAAGGTAGAAGTATGTCAACTATTATAATTTTCTGTCTTCTGGGAAGGAATTAGCATTCTAGAGAAAAAATGTAAGTAAGTATCAGAAAGATTTGGATAACATTAGTATTTCTTCTGGAGGGCTAATTACCTAACCACACAGCAAATTGTTAGTCTGAAGCTTGAAAAGTCTCCAAGACATTTCTTTATGACCTTTTTTATTTTCTATAAAAATAAGAAATTGTTATTCTGTCTGCTTAGGTTCTACAATTTTGTAGCAGATTTGAGATGAAATTCTGACCTTTGCTTGTTATCAATTATTCTGGAAATGTTTAAATTTTAGTACTCCACCCCAACATAAGGTGAACATCCTCCTGCCTTAGGTTGGAAAGCAGGGGCTGTAAGCTCTAATGAGTCCTCAATATTTTCCTTGGCTGCACTTCAAAAAGCCCCTAGAGATATTTATCTGGTTGAGTAATTTTATGGAATTTGTTTTCTCATTACAAATAACTAGAAAAATAGAAGTCGGGATGTGGCAGAAAGCTCTTTTTAGAGGTGGAAATAAGGCATTTTTCTAATGAATATGTAGTACGATTAATTTTAAAAAAGATGTAAAAGCATCATAAGAAACTGCTGTAATCCAAAGATAAGACAATCAAAAATGGCAAGAGAGAAATTCATGATAAAAATGAAATCCTCAGAAGATGAATAGCTGATTTCTCATTGGAAATTATGGATGAAGGAATTCAGTGGGATGCATAGTCAAAGTGCTGAAACACTGTTAACCAAGAATTCCTATCCCTCAAAACTGGAGGAGAAATTAACATATTCTCAAATAAATAAAAACTCAGAGTATCATTAGACTTGTCTTAGAAAAAAACTAAAAGGTTAAATAAAAGGCCATTACACAATTATTTGAATCCATACAAAATTTAAAAAGCACTAGTAAGACTAAATATAGGTAAATATAAAAGACAGCATAATTGTATTTTTGATTTACCTAACTTAAAGGCCAAATGCATAAACATTATGAAATTATGGAGGTGATTTTAAAATGCATGGAGATGTAATTTGTATGGTAATGCTAGTACAAAGAAAATGGAGTAATGAGGATATATTTGAACAATGTTTTTGTATATTAATAAATTTAAGTTGTAATTAATTCAAACTAAATTGTAAGAAGATGCCCATTTTAATTCTGATGGCAACTATGAAGAAAGCAACTGTAAAAAATATAGTAAAAGACATTTAGAGAAAGGAAATTAGTAAATAGTAAAAGGGAATCAAATGGTACATCAGAAAAATACCTATTGCACAGAAAAGAAAGTAGAAATGGTGGAATAGAACAAAAAAGATGACAAACATATATAAAATAATTTAAAATAGCAGATATAAATACAATACTATCAATAAAAACATTAATGTAAATGTATTTAACACCCCAGTTAAAAACACAGATTGGGAGAAAAACTAAAAATAAAATAAAACAAACTATCATCCAAGTCTATGTGGTCTGCAAGAAATACATTTTAAAATCAGAGACATGAATGATTTAAATGTAAATGTTAAAATAAAAATGGAACATTTTCTGTATAGCAAATGTTAAGCCATTAAAAAACCATGTGCTAAGCCATAAAAGAAGCCTCAATAATTTAAAATGTTTTGAAATCATGCAAACTATTGTTTTTGACCTTCATCCATTGTAGAAGTAGTGTTAAAAATCAATCGGGGGGCTCCAGGGATGTAGCTCAGTGGCACAGCACCTGTCTGGCAAGTGTTAGGTTGAGAGAGAGAGAGAGAGAGAGAGAGAGAGAGAGAGAGAGAGAGATCATAGGAAGAAATCTGGATTTTTTTCTAATACATAGCATTAAATTTAATTTATAGATGAAAGAAAAATATCATTAGGAAGATCAAAAAATACTTTGAAATAATAAAAACTGAAATACAACATACTAACATATGCAATACAGTTAAATAGTGCTTAGAAGGGAAATAATAGGTGCAGACAACTATATTAAAGAAGAAAAGGTTCTCAAATTAGTATCTTACATTTTCATCAAAAGAAACTATAAAAACAGCACAAAAGAAACCAAAGCAACTAACAGGAAGGAAATAATAATGAAAATTAATGAAATTCATAGTAAATGAATGAGTAAATTCAATAAAACCAAAATTTGTTTGTTTGAAAAGATTAACAAAATTGATAAAGCTTCAGCAACACTGGCCAAAAAAATAAATTACAAATTAAGAATGAGATCCTGGACATTACTGCATGTATTAGTCTGTTCTGTGCGGCTACAACAGAACCCAGACTGGATAATTTACAATGAACACAATTCTATTGCTTCACACTACTGGAGGTTGAGAAGTCCATCACTGAGGGACTCACGTCTTGTAAGGGCTGCATGATCCTGTGTCAGAAGGTGAAAGGCCCAGAGAAGATGAAAGGGATAAGAAAGCATAAGGTGGGGGTGGGTACTGTTATAACAGCAGTAACCCACTCATGAGGACAGAGCCTATACAGAAAGAGAATCCCACAGAATGTATAACTTAAAAATTCTAATTCATAATTTTCATTTTAATAACTCATAAGTCTAATTGAGACAGTGTGCTAAATGATTGGCGTGGGAGCTTTAGCTCATTTTTGCTACTATAAAGTAATGAGAGACTAGGTAATTGAGTAAACAAAATAAATTTATTTCTCAAAGTTCTAGAGGTTTGGACAGCAAAGGTAAAAAATAGGGCAGGTTTTGTGTCTGGTAAAGAGCCAATCTTTTCTTCTAGCATGGCACCTTGAATTAAGTGTCTACATGGCAGAAGGCAGGACATAAAAAAGGGCTGAGTGCTGTGTGAAACCTCATGAATAAGAATCTTAATCCTGGGGCTGGAGATTTAGCTCAGTGGTTCCACGGCCTCCCTCAAAAGCGCAAGGTCTCGAGTTCGATCCCCAGTACCAAAAAAAAAAAAAAGAAGAAGAAGAATCTTAATTCTACTCATGAAGGAGAAGCCTCCATGACCTCACTGCTAAAGGCTTCACTTCTTAATAATGTTGAATTGGAAACTAAATTTCCATATGGATATGGGAAAGACACAAATATTCACAGCATCACAATGGATTATCAAATTTAACCCTCAATATCAGTTCTATTTTAGAGTTGAGGCAACTAGATTTACAGACTTGAATCGATTGCAAACTTGAAGCCAATTTAGACAAATTTGCTAGTACTTATATCATTTACCATATGGTCATATGACAAGTTACTTATTTCCTCTATTGTTCAGTTTCCTCTTTTGAAAAATGGGGATGTAGGTAGTGCCTACAACATGGGGTCATTTTAAGAGGTATAAAGTGTGTAAGCACTGACGTTGACTTGAGCTCAGTCATTCTTAATAAGAATTGGCTGCTATTAGTGGTGGTACTACAGTAGCACATAGTAAAACTGACATTTGATCCCCCACATCACAGGCATGACATTGCATCACATGTGTCCTACTTCAAGGAAGAACTTGCTTCCCAACTTGGCAAATAAGCTTAGCAGAAACCTCTAGCTGACACCAACTGCAGAGTCTACTTTCCCTACAGAGAACTGTCCTGAGCAAGGTCTCATAATTCTCAGCACAGTCCGAGATTTAGTGATTGAGTAAGGTGGGGCTATGAAAGTCTAGCCATTTTAACCATGGCATAACTTTGGTGGGTAATATTTATTTCTGATCCCCTAACCTAGTTGGTCAAGAATTCACTTAAACTTCATTCTGGTTCAAAACCTTATCCTCTTTCCAATTATGCTTCCCTCCCCTTTCTTTCACAGGTGTTGAGCCTTAATAAATATTTTTCACAATGAAGTCTACCTCCTGTTTGTCTCAGGGCCTGTGACATTATAGTAATGCAGCATTTAGAAATCATGCATGAGAAAACATTAATTTGTATGAGATTTAGGCTGGCCGTTAAAAGAAGACAGAGAATAATAGACAAGATTCATTCTTCAAAATTCTGTAGTGTAACATAAGAAAGATAAAAGAACACCTGTGCTTTGGGACCATGTTATCACACAGAAACTGAAGGCTCATTGAATGTGATAAAAGCAGTGATTGCAACTGGCCTTGTGTTTCTGGCTTGTGCTTGGTGAGGCTTATTTAGGTGATTTCAGTGATGAGGGAACCTGCAGAGCACCAACTCGGTATCTACTCTGCTTTTTCTCATCAAAGTGCTGGACTAAATCAAAACTTTTAAGATTCATAATTCATCAGAGATGACTCCATTAGTGCAGCAAAAATGGGTAGATTAGATTTTGTATATTTTTAGCTCTACAATCATAATTTATGGCTCACTGTGTCAGATGCAAAAAGATAAGAGGAAAATAAGGAAATATGGGGACCTCAGTGAGATAATCTCATTTGAATTAGACAAATGAGGCCCTGCTATAAAAGAACACCCAGTGTCTCTGGACAAATTTATGAAGTCAAAACAAAAAATAATTACAGTGCAGAAATGGCTGGTACTGGATGAACCTGTTTCATTCCTAATGTTGGTTGGCAGCTCTTCAACCCTGATTATTCCATCTGGAGATAATTGTGTGATATCATCCATAAAATTAAATCATAAATCAACCCAGCTAGTTAACAGGCCAGCAAGCTGCTGAGAAAAACCGCATGTAGGGGAGTTAAGACTTCTCATCTTAATGAGAGATATGGGAATGAAATTAAGAGAAGACATATAGAGGGTGACCCTTAGCATGTCTACAGGGTCACTTGCTGACAGCTGCCTCCAAAGTCCATGCCTCACTAGTATCAAAGCAGCCAACCCACTGCTGAATTACCAATTTGCTGATGAGTAAAGAATATTCTACACATAAATGGAACCATGTACTGCTTTTTAGGGTTGCTAACTTGAGTTATGGGTGTCTAAAATGAAAGCCCCTTATTTCCTTTTTTTGATAAAATGTTAACAGTTATGGAAAATCTACAAATGTAATGAAAATCTTATATAAGTAAATAAAAAGAGAACACTTGGGAAAACATCCCCTCTAGACTTAGACTTTACCATAGATCTTTAGAATTTGTTAATAGTGAGCTGTGGTCAAGTTGCAGTGTATATCTGGAAAGTATTTGCCTTTTTCAGACAACTGGATGTGATTTGAAAGCAGCTAATTTATGTTGCCTAAAAGAGTAAAGACATTAAGATAAAGACTAATGTGTCATTAGTGTAGTCCCTGTTGATTTCCACAGGTACTTTCATTGTGACCAGCAAGTAGGAAGGGATTAAAAGTCAATAGTCATACTCCCCAATTCCTCTGACTGAAGCAGATGGCCAAAGGGTACATGTATGTGTTGAATCATCTGAGAAAATCAACCACATTCACTATAAAAATTCCATTTTTGACCATAGTAAATGCAAAGTTCTGATATATGTTGAGTTTCTGAATTTTCAAAGTAGAAGCCATAACATGTTGAGAAGCTGGTGGCTCATGAACATTTGAGTGGGAAGATCAGTATGCCACTCAGTAAAGATGAAAGGAGGAAAACAATAATAAGGATACATATTTTCTTGTACTCTTCCCTTCCACTGAATCATATTCAGACCAGTCCAGCAAGTCACTAGCTTTGAAAAATGCATGTTAATTTGATTAATTATTAATTATATTGAGTATATATTATGTGTATATATTACACTCTATACACTGATGACATATACTTGGTTTTGGACAATTCTAAAGTATAGATCAATCAGAAAATAAAATCCTTCCTATAAATAATTATTATTTATCTTTAATTATTTACCCCTCCATATCCTGACCTCTGGAATGTTTATTATTTCTCATCCTTCTGGATAGTATGAACCAGAAACCATAAAACTACATGGACCAATTTTATAAAAATGAACAGCATCAGAATTCCATTTTCACTAAGTTTATTGTATTGGCTAAGAATCTTTTAGTTGCAAACTTCAGAAAATTAACTTAATGTAGTCTATGAGAAAAAGAAGGCATTTTTTTGAAAAATAAGTTCACATGATCATCTAAATAGCTAGCTCTAGAGGAGAACTATTTCAGGCACGGTTACATCTAAGTCTCAAATAATCCTGTTGACTTCCTGTTCTTTCTCTCTTCCTCTTCCTCTCCCTACATCTATCTCCATCTTTATCAAACTCTTTCTTGAGTCTATGGTTTTTCCTTTTGATTTCATCCTCAGACTTTATAAAAGCAAACAAAGCCATAAATGAAAGCAGGCCAATGGTTTCCTTGAGATCCATGATTTCCCAGACTGAGAGACTGCTTCTCAATGATTTCAGCAAACACACTTACAAGTGTCTGTAGTATATATCAGGAAAATGGGAGAAGATAAGTTCAGACTTCTTGATTGGAGTCGGATTAAATGCTATACAAATAGCCAATTATAGGAATCTTTACACAGTTTTAAAACTATTAAATGAAATAACTATATCTTTATTTCAGAAAGATTATTCTGATAGTATTGTGGAGAATGAATTAGAATTGGAAGAACCCAGATTTTTGAAGACAATTGGAGGCACCAAAAAGTGAAGGTTTAGCAGTAGAAGAATTAGAAAAGATAAAGAGACCTAAAAAGGCTTTGAGGAATAGAACTGAAATAATTTAGCAACCAATTGATGGTGACCAAATGATGAAAGAGAAAAAAAAACAAAAAAACAGCATTGAAATTTCCACCTTGAATGATTGAATAAATTCTTACTTCATATGTATTTTAAAGAGATTTTTCTATGCCCCACATGGAAATGTTACCAAGTCTGGCAATATTCCATTCCCTTGGGAGTGGAGGAATCTGTGGGTAGATTTCAGCCAATGCTCTAGATTGCAACTAAGATAATCTTTTTACCAGTGGGCTAATTTATTCAATCTTTCAAGCTAATTCCATTAAAATTCATCAAAAGTTTAAATATTTTTTCTCAACTTTTAATAATCTGGAGTGTTGATAAATGTTTTCTTCAAATATTGTGCATCATGACTTAAAGAATTTACAAAAATGTTTATTGAAGGAAACATTTAATAATTACCTGGAAGAGGACAACTGAGAGATGTGTGATCTAATCTCTTACGCTATAGTGTGTAGCACCCAATGTCGCGGCAAGGGGGAGCAGACTATTGGGAACAATAAAACTTTATTTATAAGAACGGCCAACCAGCTGTAGTTTGCCAATTTTTAAAACATTCAATTATAATATTATCTTGATTACTGAGTTCTTTTGATATCTCCTTAAATTATTTTGTCCAATGACAGTGCTTCTCTCTAATCCCAGTTTTGTTGATAGTACGTTATAAACAAAATGTGTTAAACAAATTTGTTAAACAAAACATACAGTCAGGACCTTATGTTCAGGAAGAAGACAATAAGCAAGAAGACTGAGTCAAAACAATGTATCCACCAGGTCTCCAGTGTGCAAGCCCAGATTTTGGAGGATCCAGATTCACCTTAGCGGGTAGGAAGCACAGGCTGATTTTGAAACATCATCTTTCAAGCATAGGCAATGTAAATATATAGCAGTGTGTCTGTGAGTGGTTTGGTAGATACCCTCTGCCAAAAATGTTTTCTTAACTTTTTTGAAGTATGCTATATCAAAGGAAAAAATTTGTGAAATGTGACATTTGATTTTGAATGCTGCTGCTAAAAATGTGGCCAGTGTAGCAGCAACATCAGCATCATTCGCTTGCTTGTTAAAATGTGAAGTCTCCAGCCACACCTTTGACTCACTAGATCAAAATTTGCATTTTACCAAAATTCTCAGGCAACTTTTATGTATTTTTCAATTTGATAAATGAACCCCAAATTGGAATGCAAATTAAAATGATAGACTTTTTATTGAGTGTTACTTTTAATCACATAATCTTACCCTTTAGGAATTATTGAGCATTCCCTGCTTCTCCAGGGGGAATATGTTCCAAGACTCCTAGTCGATTCCTGAAACTGCTCACAGTATTGAACCTCACAAACCATATTTTCTCCTATACATACACACCTGTGATAAAGTTTAATTTGTAAATTAATTACAATGAGATATTAACCGCAATAATGAATAATAGAAGACTATGTTGTAGTAAAGGTGTGACGGCAGTCTCTGTTGTTCTCTCCCAAATTGCTCTGTATTTAGTTTTCTTTCTGTGATGATGTGAGATGATACAAGGGCTTCATGATGAAATGAGGTGAGGTGAACATCACAGGCATCATATATAATCTTAGACTACCATTGACCTCGGGACAGTACATCAAACTTACGAATTGTTTATTTCTGAAATTTTCCATTTAATAATTTTGAACAACAGTTGATCTCAAGTAACTGAAACCTTAGAAGTAAAGTTCCAGGTAAGGGCTTATTGGTGTATATAACCTTACAAAATTAATTATGTTATCATAGTAGTGTATGTCTATTATGAGTGAGACTATAACAAAAGTTCTTTTTTTTCAATTTACAGAAATACATTATCAAAATTCTTGGAGATCCCTGCTTAGAAGACCACTACTCTGACATGCAAGTCTTTGGAGAGAATAATAAAAGAGGAAAAAAAGAAAGGTTAGAATATTATAATCTTTAGAGTAACTTTCAAAGTTAGTCTGTTATCTCAAGGTCAGGGTAACTATTTACCTATCTATAAATTAATCAAAATTCTCACAGAGGTTTCTGGGAATCATAGTCTATATTTTATTCAAGTGGTTTATTATTTCCTTTTAATATATTATCCTGGAACACAAACAAACAAACAAAACACAAAAACATTTGACAAAAAAGTCAAATTCACTAATCTGTATTTCTGTTTGAGGTTATAAATAAAAAGACAAATTTAGAATTGTGTATTGTCATTTCATAAACTACAAATATACACTTAAATTGCTTGTATGGAAATTTTTTTCTGAGTGAACAAGGTAATGCAAACATCATTAATGACCTGAAAAATATTCTTTGTTCTTAGAACAGGGAAATTCATGTTAAGGTAGACGGCATTTCTAAAATATATCCCTCCTGGGCAATTAGTGATCCTTTGATTCAACCACATAGATCCAAGGTCAGTTTCTCACTTTCCTTTTTGCTTTCCCTATCTCTCTTCTCCTTTTCTTTCTCCTTTGTCCCTTTAGCCACACAGTTCAGAGCACACCCGTAGAACAAATAAAGAAACATTAGCCAATGACTCTTAGAAAGATTGTAATAACGTTTAACTTTAGAATTACCTGAGGATTCTGTAAGCAAACATTTTAAAGTAATATTTAAATCCATTACATTCATATAACTCAATATAATCTTTAGAAAACATTAAAATGACAACCCCTAGGCCAAATTATTTTCTTCTCAGGCTTTGTGCTCAAGCTGCTCAGGAATGCATATTTATAGCACAAAGAAACCATATTTAGGGACTTAGCTCTGTTTCTCTTGCAATTACTATAGTGAGCCTCACACTAACAGGAGTCCATCTGGGTCCATGCATGAATCTTTTTATGGATGTTTGCTTCCCATTGGCTTTTCAATCAATGTTGGAAAACTCATTTGGCAGGTATCCAGAATTTCTCCAGCTCATATTAAAATCCAGGTTTTAACGAATTATGTTATAGGAATTGTTAGCACTTGCCTACTGCAATAATTGGGAATTTCTTCAAGAAAATCAGAAAAAAAAAGATTAGTCTTTGAAACTTAAAATGTGAGGAGAGCAACAGACAGGAATTGGAATAAAAATTGGTTGTCCAATAACCTTGGACAAGTTACTTAATCTTTTTAAGCCTCATCTATAAAATGAGAACACATTTACTGACTTTATAGGAATGTAGTCACTCTTAAATCAGATAAGTGTGAAAATTTCTTCTCAGAGTACTAAGAACATAGAAACTACTGGAAAGGAGATAAAATTTCTCCTCTATCTTCTTTAGTCTATAACTGAGTCTTAGAATTAAACCAACATAAGAAAAATTAAGGGGAGAAAGACATACACATTTTATTTTGTAATTTGTACCAGCACATGGGTGCTTCACAAGACAAATGAAGGCTCAGAGAAGCAGTTAGGGGTGAAAGCTTTTGTACTAGTTTGGACAAAGAGCAGTATATTTTAAAAATGTAATAAGACAAAGGGATTTGGCTAGGGCAGTTAATTGTGAAAAAGCACTAGTTAAATAAGGAGTTAGTTTGACAAGATTTGTTTGTGTGGATTTCTCTTCTGCTTTGACTCCCTGTCTCTGGTGATAGCAGTGTTCTCCTCCCTTGTGGTTCAGAGAAGGAACCACAATTTCATGTGGGAATTCTATTCCCCAATGTAAGAAGGAAAAGGAAGGTAGAGCCAGAGTTCCTTTTTTATACCTGCTCTTTTCAAGTGCTTTAATTCCAAATAATCAATATGCCAAAGTGACATGTTGGCATGCTCTGAACTGCTACACTATCTCTATGGTAACTATTTATCATCCTATTAAAATCAACATATTAATTCTGAGCCAGACTTGCTGGATCATATGGTAGTTCTATTTTCAGTGTTTTGAGGAACCTCTATACTGATTTCCATAGTCGTCATACCCCTCCACCAACAGTGTATATAAAGTTCCCATTTCCCTACCTCCTGTCCAGTATTTATTATACTTTTGTATTGTTGATGATAGTTATTCTGACTGGGGTTAGATGGAATCTCAATATAGTTTTGATTTCCATTTCCTGGATGGATAGTGATATTGAACATTTTTCTTCATGCAGTTATTGGCAATTTTTACTTCTTTTGAGAAGTGCTTGTATGTTCCTATTTATTGACTGGATTATTTGTTCTTTTATTATTAATTTACAAGCCAGATATCTGAAGTCTTTCTGAAAAATCCTGGATCACTATAACCAGACTAAATGGATCAGCGATACCTACATATTTAATTGGCTATAGAAACATAGATGGTTGAAAGTATGAAGGGAAAAAGACATGACACTGAGTTTTCTTACATTATGGAAAGGACAAAGGAGAGAAGGCTTTAACCAAACTCAATTTCTGATACTCAAAATGAGTTGGATGTGTTAAAAGTAGTACAAACTAATGACAGTTAGCATTGCAACTGTCTTACTTTTTCTTGTTACTGAGACAAAATACCCAACACCCAAAATTAAAGGAGAAAAGGTTCATTTGGCTCAGTTTGTAGAAGTTTCAGTTCGTAGTCAGCTGGCTCCAAGACAGGGTGGCATGGCAGAGGGGCATCATTGAGCAAGACAATGAAATAGCAAACCAGCAAGGTGACAGGCCTCTTTCTGTCCCTTATATCTGATCCAAGTTACCTGCCCTTAGGGTGGGTAGCACTCACACTCTTAATCCCAGTGCCCTTGATCCTAGCATTGCACCATGAATTAATCCCTGTATCATGCACTCAAGATCCAATCACCTCTGAAGAGCCCTACCTATGACTGCATGAGGCTTTGGGGGGACATCTAGACACAGCCATAACAGCAACATTTAAACCGTCTAACTCAATAGTTCTCAGTCTTGGCTCCCCAATATTACTGCTTGGGAAGTTTTACAACAATATTCATCCTGAGCCTCTCCTCCCAAGATTATTTTGGGTAGATTTTTCTGGAGTGGGCATAGGCATTATTATCTTATAAAATAATGCTAACACAGCCACTGTCTAAATCAATTGCTCTGACCACCCTCGTTCTAATTTGATGCTCATCTGTCATCATTTTGACTCCTGTGTAAGGCCTTGTCTGCATCAACAGAGAGATAACCAAGAGAGTTTTAAATATTTCTGGGTTTGTGGCTGATATTTCTTGTAGTGATTCACGAACATGATGTGGCAGAGTACGTGTAAATCGTGCTAGAATAAATGCTACTCATTGCCGCGATCATTATAATTCTCACTGTATGTTAATAAGACAGCATTTTGTAGTTCTAGTTTAGTTTGCCATCTACTATTTCATGTAAGTCAATTTCTTGAGGTCTGATCACTTCTAATAGTAAAAAAAACTTCCCCTAAGTTCATTCTTTCTATGTCTGTCTGTCTGTCTCTCCCCGCCCCGCCCCGCCCCATCTCTTTCTCCTCCACCTCTTACTTCAAATGGTTCAGAACAAAATATCCTTGGTAATATCTGCAAATTTTCTCTGTGTTTGCGATTGTTTAAAAACATAACAGGGATGAGGATGTAGCTTAGTATTAAGGTGATTGACTGTGTCAGGCCCTGTGTTTGATCCTCACAACTGTAAAAGTAAAAATACAAAAGATTGATTTCTGGTCCTTCAAAGGAGATCATGAGATTTTCCAAGGTGATTCTCAATTAGGATCTTTATCTTAAGGTACATTTTTTATAATGGCAAAATTATCTTATGGTACTTCTTGGTCTTTCTCTGCCTCCATTCTCTTGGCATAGCTTTCCTTATTACTCTTCCTCCTCTAAGTTGGACAACAATATCTTAAAGTATTTTCCTTCCTGATTCACTATTTCATGGTTCTGATACTCTTCAGAAATAATTCTTAAACCTGCAAGTTGGAAACTACACAATATACTTCACTTGTGAACTGCACGTGATATGTCTGTGTTATGTAGTGAGGAGCATGTTATAGCATTTGCTGTTTTATTCAAAATCCAAATATTTGAAAGGCAAATCATACAGACAACAATCTTAAAGGTTATATTAGATCCTATTTCAACAATAATTTAGGCTTTTGAAAATTGTTTTCCTTTCGATTAGGAATGCATATAATAATGATTGGCACCAAACAGAGGCACTTGATTAAAGTTTTTTGAGTGAGTGGATCAAAGAATTGGCTCTTATAACAATGGGTAGAATAGAATAGAATAGACTGTCTCTTAAATAAATTCTACTTCTAAAATTTGATTATTTATTACTTCTAGTACTACAGTTAGAAATCATATTATCTGACTAGACATTAAGAAGCTTGTCCATCTCAGTTCAATCTCATGTCTGTAGATAAGACTGAAAGCCAAATAATCATACCTCATAAACTCAGCACTATCTATAGAAAGGAATTCTGCATTGCTTTTGAGGGAACTGAATTCTAGCCCCACTTTCTGGAACCAACTAGCTATATTTTTGAACAAGTAATTTTGAACTTTCTCTAAGATACACATTACTCATAGTTCTTCAGCATATAAAAAGGGTTAACTTAGAATTATAAATTTTGTCCTTGCTATAAAATGTTGCTTCTATGTTGCCAATATATAACTATGGATTTTGAACCAAATTACCTTACCATTAAGACTATTCCAAGAGAAGAACTTGATGTAAGGGTACAGAAAGTGATAGAATAATCCTGTCAATCAACTGTAAACATAAAAATATATTTAATCCCCATAATTGTTAACAGATTATCATGAATCTCTTTTAGGACACTGTGGAATTCACTCACTTATTTATCATACATAGAAATACTAACCACAACATATACACAGGAAGTACACAATGGTAGCCATACTTCTGTTCAAATTAAACGGTGATAGAGTAGGAGTCAAATCATATAGTCTGATTATGATCCTACTGTCTAAAATATTTTATAGATGTTTCAATAACTTTTGAAGAGCATACTGAGGCTGGGCCTTTGGACAAATGAAAATACCAAAATACTGTCAATATGAGTTCAATTTTTGGATCTAAAAATAGTAGTTGGGCCAGTATTTTTCTTGTGTCATCCCAACCCTTGAACTGAAAGTATCCATTCTTCTGGTCAGCATTCACTAAGCAGGAATGATAACATAGCTACTGTTAGAATCCACCTATACAGAGTATAAATTCTCAGTTCCTCATATTTGAGTTTTCCCAAAAGCATTTTGTAAGCCTAGGACTTGATTGTAGATAACCCTTAGCAGGTGATTTTAGGAAGCACAAGTAGTGGAGTGGGGGTAAGTGTGACAAGTAAGTTGGAAAGCCAGCTATGAGTACACTGATGAATGAGTTATCATTGTGGACGTCTTGGAGTCAATTCTACTAGACACACTTGGAAATGTCATGGAAAACATATCTGATAATTTTCCACTGAGGAATAAAGCAGCTAGGCCTAGTATATTTTACCCTTCAAACAAACCACGACAAATATTTCCTACCCCATAAGCCATCCTTATCTAGTGACCTGGAGATTAAACTCATCGAGGACTTAGCTGTACATTCTCTTCTGTTAAATGTGGGTGAACTTGTTACTGACAGAAGTGACTCTGTATTCCTTTAGAAACTGGGACATAATAGGTGTATACTATCCAGCTTCTTCCAGTTTCTCTTAGGATACTCACCCAAATAACCCGGGCTCCATGTTGTAAGGAAGCCCAAATTATACAAGGATGACACATACCATTATTCCAGCCATTGAACCCTGCTGAGGACCCAGTCACAGCCAGCCTTGACTGTCAGAAATACGAATGAGCAAGGCTTCTGTTGATTTCTACCTTCACCCATCAAGTCACTGGACATTTTTTCATTTTCTCAAAAGAGACTTAAACATGAATCAAAGACAAGTTGCTTTTGGTGTACACTTTTGAGATTCCTAGAATTTGTGAGCTCCCTAGTAAAATTGATGTTGTGAGCTTCTAAATTTGAAGTGCTTTGTTATGTAACAGTAGGTGAATAAACACTGGGATATTTATCCACCAATATTCACCCCAGTGATTGTAAAGTATAAGTCTCTGTAGGGGCCAGTGGGCTAAAGGAAGCCTGAGTCAGGCAAGGTTGCCAAAGAAAAGAACATGGAGCAGACATTATAAAACAGGAACCAGACTTTAATTTCCAGTATCGAACTTATACCAGTTCTTTATCAGCTTAGCTAAGACACAGTAAGTCAAAACAGTTTGGGTGACCTTGCATAGCCATGTGGTACCTGGGTAGTCATCCATGCTGACTCCTTATTATTATAACAAACTCCATCATGTACCTGGGCCAAATACAGAGTTGTGTCCTCAAGTGCCCTCAAGTGCCTTCAGACGCCCAGGCTTGATACATCTGATAGCAGCCGCCTACAATCCCCAAAGACAGCCTGTTCCTCATGTAGAGAATTACAGCGACTGAGCACTTGAAGTGAGAAGTTATCAGTGTACATTTCCTGTCCTTGCAGCTGTTTATGTTTGTGGGTAACATAGACTCAGGACACAGGAACAGAGCAACTCTATGTCTGTCTCACCAGTGGTCAATTAAACAGCTTATGAGGTGGAAGATGAATGTGTAAACTGGCAAGCTGGAATGAGGTAAAACCAATGATATAATTATTATAAAATGCTCTGGCAGCTCAAAGAAGAGGCTTCTAACCCAACTTCATGGTATGAGGAAGGTATCCCAGAAATAAAACTAAATTTCTCAGTCCCCACTGCATCAGGATGTGGGCAGGAGAAATTAGTGACTTCTTCTGTATGCCAAACTCCTTCAGGAAAAAATTTTTATAAAGACATATGTTTTTTAGGATAGCATTCTGCTGATCTTCAAATGCAAGATAGATAGGTTACAATTAAGCATATGCTGACTCCTGGCTTTCTTCCTGAGAGAACAGTATCTTAGCTTGTACAAAATTATTTAATGACCTGCTATTCTTAAGAGATACTTTTGATTTTTTTGGTGAGTGTGTGAAGATAATATGCTCCCTCATACTGACATTGCATAAATTCCTGCTTAATTCCAAAAGTATTATTATCTTTTAAAAATGAAGATAGTGAGGAGGAAATAGAAAAATGTTATCTTCTGGCTCTCCATCTGAATATGATAGCTTTTAAACACTATGGTTTTGAATTAAAAATCAGACCCCTATACATTACTTCTTTCTGAAAATTTATGCAATGCTGAATAACCCTCTCTATGAGGAATATCATCCTGTGAAGACTTTTTATAATTTGATTCTTATTTTTAGTTGATTTTTTATCATAAATATCTAGATAAGTACACAAACTAATACAGCAGAATGACTTCTCATGAATTATACACACTCTTGTAATCAATTCCCAGATGGACAAACAATACATGACTAGCTCTCCAAAATTCTCTCCTGTGCTCTTGTGTAGGTGCTGCCTCCCTAAAGGTAACTCCTATTCTAATTTTATATCATAGGCTATTATTTCTTGCTTTCAACTCTATATAGATGAAATCAGACCTTGTATTTTCACTTGGGTCTTGCTCTTTTCATTTAATCCTACTTCCATGAGATTTGTCTACCTTATGCAGACTTGTTTAGTTTGACTTTGATTTTAACTGGCATGTATTTAATTTAGAATGTCTTATGTATTTTTAACTGCCATGTATTAAATGTTTATTTCCCAGGAAAAATCAGGAGATCCATAGTAATCATCTGACATTCTGCTTCCAACTGAAGAGAGCTTTTACTGAGGGAGTGGGACATTGAAAAAGAATTTTCCAAAATGCACTGTTTTACAATTAGAAGTTTGGCAAGAGGGTAGGAAGAGAGCATTTAGTTATTCAGAGGACTCTGTTTTCTGGCAGTCTAATTTTGTGGTTGAACAATTGTGATTGTATAGTAGAATTAATGTTGTTTTATGGTGTGTTAGTTACTTTTCTCTGGTTGCTGAAACAAAATGCCTGATACCCAAAGTTAAAGGAGGAAGGTTTATTTAGCTCACAGTTTATAGAGGTTTCAGTCCATAATAAGCTGGCTCCAAAGCAGAGTAGCATGGCAGACAGGCCTTGTAGAGGAGAAAGTTCATGGCACCCACATGGTAGCAAAAGCAACAAGATATCTTAACAGCATCTTTCTGTCCCTTTTATCATATTCAGGCTACCAGGATTAGGGCAGTGCCAAACCAATGAGTGTACTGGTTTAGTAACTTTAATCCCAGCATCACACTCTAGATTCAGCCACCACCGAAAAAGCCCTATGACCGCATGAGGCTTGGGGGCAACATCTAGACCCAAATCATAACATTACTCCCCTGGCACCCAAAAGACTCATGTGCATCCCTTTGTGTAAAAGGCATTTAGTCCATCTCCAAGAGTTTCCAAAGTCCTAATGGTTTCTGCATTGCTGCAAATGCCAAGTCCAAAGTTGGCCCTGAGATTTAAGGCAAACTCTTAGCTGTAAGCTCCTGTACAAATGAAAAGAAAATTAAACATTTTAAACATTCAATGGCACGAGATAGACATCTCCATTCTAAAAGTTACACATAGGGGGATACAAAGGAATGGGACCAAAGCAAGTCCAAAATCCATCAGAGCAAATATTAAATTGCACAGTTTCACTTCCAGGATCCCAGGCAATCTGTGGCAAGTTGTGAACTCCAAAGGGCTTGGGTAGCTCCCTTTCTATGGTGCTGCTGGTGATTACAGCTCCCATGGCTTCTCTCTGGGGCTGGCTTTGCTCCCCACTTGCATTTTTCCTCAATGATTGGCAGTCTTGGCTTCTTCAAACTTCTGGGGTCTCCACTGCACCTTTGGCTTCAGACTCACAGCTTCATGGGATTTCTGAATATGATGACTTATCACACATATAAAAACTAGAGTTTAAATTCAGAGTACCATCAGTGATGATTGCTTGCTTGAATTGTCATGATTGGTTTATCAAGAATTAAAGGCTAAGAATTAGAAAGAAGCTCTCATATCTATGTCTCCTCAAAGTTGGTGCAGAAAAATAACTTTAATGGAAAGATTTTAATGGTAACTTCTACCATATAGTAATGAAGCTGCAGCATATTCTTTGCTCAGAGGAAGTGATATTCTGGGTTGCACCTACTTCAACAGAGAAATAATCTATTTATTTATTTTTCCATTAAGTTTATTAGCACATTTTAGGTATACAAAAAAGTTACATTCACCATTGGGATCTTGTAGCTTTACATGATGGATCTTGGTTCTTATTTTTTCCCCATCTCCCTGCCCTCACTTCACCCCCTCCACCCTACCCTATTTACAAAGACTTTGTTTCCATTTTTTTCCTTTGTTCATATTTTTTCTTTTCCCTTCTTTCCTTTCCCCTACACCTCCCACTTCACAACTCCATTAGACCTTTTGTTCCTATTTCATAATATCAACTATACATTTTGATCCTTATTTACACTTTTAGTTTTTCACACCAAAGAAATGATTCAGTATTTACACATGTATTTGTATTTATTTCACTTAATAGTATGGCCTCAATATGTATCCACTTAGCTATAAATATCTAGTTTCTCATTCTTTATGGCTGAGTAGTGCTTCATTTTATAAACACACACACACACACACACACACACACACACATTTTCTTTATCCAGTCTCCAGTTGATGGGCATTTGGACTGTTTCCAAGTTTTGCTACTATGAACATAGGTGCACATATATCACTCTGGTATGATTCTTTTAATTCTTTGGGGAAGATACCCAGCAGTGGAATAGCTGGGTCAAATGGGACTTCCAGTCATAGTTTTTTGAGGTATTTCCACAGTGGTTGCACCAGTCTATGCTCCCACCAGCAGTGGAGCAGTGTTCCTCTTTCCCCACAGCCCCACCAGCATTTGTTATTGGTTGACTTCTTGATAACAGCCATTCCTTCTGGGGTAAGGTGGAATCTCAGTGTTGTTTTCATTTGCATCCCTCAAATGACTAGTGATGTTGAACATTTTTTCATATGTTTATTTGCCATTTCTACTTCTTTGAGTGAGAAATGTCTGTTCATTTCAGATGCCCATTTTTGGATTGGGTCTTTAAATTTGGGAGGTCTGATTTTTTTAAAGTTCTTTATAGATTTTACATAGTAGGCCTTTGTCTGAGGAACAGCAGTTCAAAATTTTTTCCCACATTGTGGGTTGTCTCTTCATTCTGTTAGTGGTTTCTCTTGCTGTGCAGAAGCTTTTTAGTAAGAAGAGATCCCATTTGTTGATTGTTTGTGCTAGTTCATGGGCAATGGAGGTTTTGTTCATAAATTTTTTTCCTTTGCCACTGTCTTCAAGAGTGCTAACTAACTTCTCTTCCAACTAGTTCAGCGTTTCTGTTTTAATATTTAGATATTTAGTCCATTTTGATTTTAGTTTAGTGCATGATGGAAAATATACTTCTAGTTTTAATCTTTAGCAAGTTGAAACCTCATTTTTTCAGCAGCATTTATTAAAGAGGCTATCTTTCCTCCTTTGAGGGTGCTTGGCTCCTTTGTCAAAAATGAGGTGGCTGAGTGTGTCTGGAGTTGTTTCTGCATCTTTTCATTGGTTTCACTGGTCCTGAGTTCTGTTTCTTTGCCAGTACCATGCTACTTTTATCACAGTAGCTTTGTAGTATAGTTTCAAGTTGGGGGTCGTGATACCCCCTGCCATGTCTCTGTTGCCTAGCATTGCTTTTGGATTCTAGGTCTCTTCTTGGTACAAATGAAGATTTGGATTGTTTTCTCAAGGTCTGTGAAGTATTCTGCTGGAATTTCAATTGGGATTGCACTGGATCTGTATAGCAGTTTTGAAAGTATGGCCAATTTCACTATGTAGATTCTTCCTACCCAGGAGCAAGAGATTTCTTTCCTTTTTTTTCTTTTTTTTGTATTAAATTCTTTTATTGGTACATTGTAGGTATACAACATAATTACATTTCTCATTGGGAATTGTACCTTTATATAATGCATCTTGGTTCTTATTTTTTCCCCATTCCTAGCCCTCCCTTCACGCCCTCCACCCTTCCCTATTTACAAAGACTTTATTTCCATATTTTCCATTTCTCATCATTTTTCCTTTCCCATCATTTTTCCTTTCCCTTCTTTCCTTTCCCCTGCCTCTCCCATTACCCCTACCCCTTTGGACCTTTTCTTTCTATTTAACATTATCGATTATTCATTCTAATCATTGGTACATTTTAGGTATACAATATAATGACATTCATCATTGGAAATTTGCAACTTTACATAGTCTCTCTTGGTTCTTATTTTTCACCCTTGCCCAGCCCTCCCTTCAACCCCTCCAGTCCTCCCTATTTACAAAGATTTCGTTCCTATTTTTCCATTTTCTCATATTAATTCCATTCCCTTCTATCCTTTCCCCTAGCGCTCCCACTTTCTTCCCCTTTGCCCCTTTTCTTCCTATTTCACATTACCTATTATACATTTAGTCCTTATTTACACTTTCAGTTTCTCACACCAGAGAAACTATTTGGTATTGATACATGTGTGTTCTATTTATTTCACTTAAAAGTGTCGCCTCAATGTGCATCCACTTAGCAATAAATGTCTTTAATTTCTCATTTTTTATGGCTGAGTAGTACTCCATTTTATTCAAAAACCACATTTTCTTTATCCAGCCTCAAATTGATGGGCATTGGGCTGTTTCCAAGTTTTAGCTATCACAAACTGTGCTGCTATGAACATGGGTGCACATATATCACTGTGGTATGATTCTTTTAATTCTTTGGGGAAGATAACCAGCAGTGGAATAGCAGGGTCAAATGGGACTTCTAGTCCTAGTTCTATGAGGTATCTCCATACTGATTTCTACAGTGGTTGCAGCAGTCTACACTCCCACCAGCAGTGGAGCAGGGTTCCTCTTTCCCCACAGCCCTGCCAGCATTTGTTATTGGTTGAATTCATGATAGCAGCCATTCTTTCTGGAATGAAATGAAATCTCAGAATTGTTTTCATTTGCATCTATCGAATGACCAGGGATGTTGAACATTTTTTCATGTATTTATTTGCTATTTCTACTTCTTTGTCTGAGAAATGTCTGTTCATTTCAGATGCCCAATTTTGGATTGGCTCTTTAAATTTGGGAAGTCTGATCTTTTTAAGTTCTTTATAGATTCGAGATAGTAGACCTTTGTCTGAGGAAGAGCAGGTGAAGATTTTTTCCCACATTGTGGATTGTCTCTTCACACTGCTGGTGGTTTCTCTTGCTGTGCAGAAGCCTTTGAATAAGAAGAGATCCCATTTCTTGATTGTTTGTGCTAGTTCATGAGCAACTGAGGTTTTGTTCATAAAATCTTTTCCTACACCGATGTCTTCAAGGGTTCTACCTAACCTCTGTTCCAACTGGCTCAGAGTTTCTATTTTAATATTTAGATCTTTAATCCATTTTGAGTTTAGTTTAGTGCATGGTGAAAGCTACAGGTCTAGTTTTAATCTTTGGCAAGTTGAAGCCCAATTTGTCCAGCACCATTTATTAAAGAGGCTATCTTTCCTCCAGTGAGGGTGTTTGGCTCCTTTACCAAAGATGAGATGGCTGAGTGTGTCTGGCGTGGTTTCTGCATCTTCTAATCTGTTCCATTGGTCCTCAGGTCTGTTTCATTGCCAGTACCATGCTGTTTTTATCACAGTAGCTTTGTAGTAGAGTTTCAGGTTGGGGATTGTGATACCCCCTGCCATGTCTCTGTTACCTAGAATTGCTTTTGCTATTCTGGGTCTCTTCTTGTTCCAAATGAATTTTTGGATTGTTTTCTCAAGGTCCATGAAGTATGTTGCTGGGATCTCAATTGGAATTGCATTAAATCTATATAGCAGTTTTGGAAGTATGGCTATTTTCACTCTATTAATCCTTCCTACCCAGGAACAGGGGCTGTCTGTCCATTTTCTGATATCATCTTCAATCTCTCTTTTCAGAGTGCGATAGTTTTCAGAGAAGAGGTCTTTGATTTCTTTTGTTAGGATGATTCCTAGGTATTTCAGTTTTTTGGATGCTATTGTGAAAGAAATTATCTGCCCTATTTCTCTCTCAGTGAGTCTGTCATTGGTGTAGAGGAAAGCTATTGATTTTTGTGTGTTGACATTGTAACCGGCTACTTGACTGAATTTGCTTATTAAGTCTAGAAGACTTTTGGTGGAGTTCTTGGGGTCTTCTATATAGAGTATCATGTCATCTGCAAATAATGACAATTTGACTTCTTCATTACCTATCTTTATTCCTTTTATTTCTTTCTCTTGTCTAATTGCCATGGCTAATGTTTCCAGAACAAGAGTGGTGATAGTGGACATCCTTGTCTTGTTCCTGATTTTAGTGTGAAGGATTTCAGTTTTTGACCATTTAGTATGATATTGGCTGTTGGTTTTTCATAGATGGCTTCTATCAGTTTGAGGTAGAGTCCATATATTCCAATTTTTTATAGGGTTTTTATCATAAATGCATGTTGGATTTTGTCAAATGCTTTTTCTGCATCTATGGAGATAATCATATGGTTTTTGTCCTTTGCTCTATTGATATAGTGTATTACATTAATTGATTTTCATATATTGAACCATCCCTGCATCCCTGGGATGAATCCCACTTGATCAGGGTGTATGATCTTCTTGATGATCTTCTGCATTCTATTTGCCAGTATCTTCTTAAGGATTTTTGCATCTATGTTCATTAGTGAGATTGGCCTATAGTTCTCCTTTTTGGTTGGGTCCTTCTCTGCTTTGGGGATCAAGGTGATGCTTGCTTCCAGGAATGAATTTGGGACTATTGCTTCCCTTTCAATTTCATTGAATTGTTTAAACAGTAGTGGCAGCAGTTCCTCTCTAAATGTCTTGTAGAATTCAGCAGTGAAACCATCAGGGCCCGGGCTTTTCTTAGTTGATAAGTTTTTAATTACATTTTCAATTTCATTGGTTGATATTGGGTTGTTCAGAATTTTTAGGTCTTCTTTGTTCAACTTTGGTAATTCATATGTATCTAGGAATCTGTTCATTTCTTCTGTGTTATCCATCTTATTGGCGTATAGGTTCTGGAAGTAGATATTGATGATCCTCTGGATTTCTGCTGGGTCTGTTGGCATTTCACCCTGTTCATTCCTAATTGCATGGATTTGGGCCTTTTCTTTCCTTTTTCTGACAAGGTTGGCTAAAGGTTTGTCAATTTTGTTTATTCTTTCGAAGAACCAACTCTTGGTTTCATTGATTTTTTGTATCATTTTCTTAGTCTCCATTGCATTGATTTCTCCTCTGACCTTTATAATTTCCTCCCTTGTATGAGCTTTGGGGTTGTCCTGCTCTTCTTTTCCTAGAAGCTTGAGGTTCAGCATCAGGTTGTTTAATTGGGCTCGTTCTGTTTTCCTAATATGCGTATTCACTGCTTTGAATTTCCCTCGTAAGACTGTTTTCATTGTGTCCCATAGATTCTGATATGTTGTATTGTCATTGTCATTTAATTGAAGGAACTGTCTGATTTCTTCTTTAATTTCCTCTGTGACCCATTGGTTATTCAGAAGTGTGTTGTTCAATTTCCACGTGTTTATAAAATTTTTTGAGTTTCTTTTGCTATGGATCTCCAATTTCATTGCACTATGGTCTGATAATATACAGGGGATAACTTCAATTCCTTTGCACTTATTTAAACATGTTCTGTGTGTGAGTATGTGGTCTATTTTTGAGAATGACCCATGTGCAGCTGAGAAGAATGTGTATTCTGATTTTGTGGGGTGGAAGACTCTGTAAACATCTGTTAAGTTCATTTGTTCAAGAGTTTGATTGAGTTCTAGTATTTCATTACTTATTTTTAGTCTAGTTGATCTATCTATTTGTGACAGTGGGGTGTTGAGGTCCCCCACTACAATTGTATTAGTGCATATATGACTTTTCATGTCCGTTAGTATTTATTTTATATAGTTGGGTGCACTAGTGTTTGGTGCATAGATATTTATGATTGTCATCTCTTCCTGTTGCATTCTTCCTGTTACAAGGATGTAGTGACCTTCTTCATCTCTCTTAAGTAGTGTTGGTTTGAAATCTACTTGATCTGCAAAGAGGATAGCGACTCCTGCTTTTTTTCAGGTTCCCATTGCATAGAGTATTGTTTTCCACCCTTTAACTTTCAGTCTATGAGTTTCCTTTTGAATTAAGTGTGCTTCTTGTGTGCAGCATATTGTTGGATTTTGCTTCTTGACCCATTCTGCCTGTCTATTTCTTTTGATTGGTGAATTGAGACCATTAATGTTGATGGTTATAACTGAAACGTATTGACTTGTCATTGCCATGACTTTTTCTTTTTGTTGGGTTCTCCCCCTTTATATTTAATTTCTTGTCATGCCCGATGGGTTCATTCTGCTTTACTTCCTGGGGTTGTGATCCTCAATGTCTGTTCCTAGGATATTGTGTAAAATTCTTTGGAGTGCTGGTTTGGTATTCACGAAGTTTCTAAGGTTCTCTTTGACATGAAAGTATCTTATTTCTCCATCGATTTTGAAAGATAGTTTTGCATGGTACATCAATCTGGGTTGGAGGCTGTTTTCTTTTAGGATTTGGAATATGTCACTTCAAGCTCTTCTTGCCTTGATGGTTTGTGTTGAGAAGTCTGCTGTGATTCTGATGGGCTTTCCTTTGTATGTGATTTGTTTCTTTTCTCTGATTGCTTGGAGAACGTTGTTCTTCTGTTGTGTTTCTGGAATCTTAACAATTATATGCCTATGTGTAGATTTTTTTTGATCAAGGCTCTTTGGAGTCCTATATGCCTCATTTATCTGTATGTCAAGCTCTTTTCCCCTGCTTGGGAAGTTTTCTGCCATTATTTCTGTGAAGAGATTGTTTATGTCATCTGTACTCTCTCCTGTTTCTTCATTGAGCCCAATCAGTCTTATGTTATTCTTTTTTGCATCATCTAGCAGCTGCTGGATTGATTTCTCATGTTCCCTTATAATTTTGAAGCAATTTTTCTTTTCCTGGTCACCAACTGTAATCTTATCTTCTTTATCTGAAATTCTGTCCTCACATTGGCTCGTTCTGCTGTGTAGACTTTCTATGGAGTTTTTCATGTCCTGGAAATCTATTTGCATCTGTTTTATGGATTCCATTTGTTTCCTATGTTGGGATTCCATCATGGTCCTGAGCTCCTCTCTAGATTTATTAATCATGTCTTGCACTAGGGGCACAATTTCTCCTGTTATCTGAGAAATTATTTCTGATTTCATTTTTTCCAGATCCCCTTTTGTTGCCAGTTCAGTGGGTCCAGGTGGTTGAGTATCACAGTGTTCCATCTCATTTCCCTTTGGGGCTGCTGTAGGTGATCTGGAAATCTGGTTTTGAGACTTATTTACATGTTTTCTCATTTCAACTGGGGCAGGGGGCTGTTAGCACCTGCACAGATTACCTCCTCTGAGCTGGGTGAGGTGGGGCAGTGGCCAGGAGCAGCGGTAGGGATGGTGACCCAAAAGCCCTTTCCTTTGTGCTGGGAGCAGCTGGAGGGATGGTATCCGGGGAAACCCCTTCCTCTGGTCCAGGAGCAGTGGGATGGTGGCTCAGAAGCCCCTTCCTCTGGGCCGGGAGCAGTGGAAAGGATGATTTCCTGGAAGCCCCTTCCTCTGGGCCAGGAGCAGTGGGACAGAAGGTGGCCCAAAAGCCCTTTCCTCTGGGCTGGTAGCAGAGGGAGGGATGGTGACCAGGAAGCCCCTTCCTCTGGACCAGGAGCAGTGGGACAACAGCTCAGAAGCCCCTACCTCTGGGCCAGGAACAGTGGGACTCAGTACCTTGGTCTGGTGTCCTCTGCGTTTTTGTAGTGTGGAACCAGGTGGCTGTCTGTCTGCAGCGGGGTGATTCTGTGTCTTCCGCATGACTCAGGACCTCGGTAGGGCATGCACAGACCTACCTCTCTGCAGCGGGCTGATTCGGCCTTTGTTCCACGCAACGGGGCCCTCGGTAGGGTGTGGACAGACCTGCCTGTCTGCAGCGGGCTGATTGCGTGTTCTGTGTGACTCAGGACCTAGATAGGGCATGGGCAGACCTGCCTGTCTCTCCATTTTCTGAAATCATCTTCTATCTCTCTTTTCAGAGATCTATAGTTTTCAGAGACCTATAGTTTTCAGAGAAGAGGTTTTTGATTTCTTTTGTTAGGTTGATTCCTAGGTATTTCAGGTTATTGGATGGTATTGTAAAAGGAAATTTTTGCCCTATTTCTCTCTCAGTGAGTCTGTTGTTCCTGTAGAGGAAAGCTGTTGATGTTTGTGTGTTGACCTTGTATCCACCTACTTCATTGAATTTGGTTATTAAGTATAGAAGACTTTGGGTGGAGTTCTTAGGGTCTTCCATATAGAGTATCATGTCATCTGCAAATAATGACAATTTGACTTCTTCATTTCCTATCTTTATTCCTTTTATTTCTTTCTCTTGTCTAATTGCTGTGGCTAATGTTTCCAAAATGATGTTGAACAGGAGTGGTAATAGTGGAAATCCTTGTCTCTTTGCTGATTTTAGTGTGAAGAATTTCAGTTTTTGACCATTTAGTATGATATTGGCTGTTGGTTTTTCATACATACCTTTTATCAGATCGAGGTAGAGACCATCTATTCCAATTTTTATAGGGTTTTTTTTTTATCATGAATGTGTGTTGGATTTTGTTGAATGCAGAAAAAGCATTGAGATGATCATATGGTTTTTGTCCTTGGCTCTCTTGATATACATTTATTGATTTGCATATGTTGAACCATCCCTACATCCCTGGGATGAATCCCACTTGGTCAGGGTCTATGATCTTCTTGATGATCTTCTGTATTCTCTTTGCCAGTATCTTATTAACGATTTTTGCATCTATGTTCATTAGTGAGATTGGCCTATAATTCTCTTTTTCAGTTGGGTCTTTCTCTGCTTTGGGGATCAAGGTGTTGCTTGCTTCCAGGAATGAATTTGGGAGTATTGTTTCCCTTTCCATTTCATTGAAGAGTTTAAACAGTAGTGGCAGTAGTTCCTCTCTAAATGTCTTTTAGAATGCGGCAGTGAAGTCATTAGGACCCAGACTTTTCTTAGTTGGTAAGTTTTTAATTATGTTTTCAATTTCTTTGATTGATATTGGGTTGTTTATAATTTTTAGGTCTTCTTTGTTCAACTTTGGTAATTCATACTTATCTAGAATTCTGCCCATTTCTTTTGTGTTTTCCATCTTATTTGCTTATAGGATCTCGAAGTAGGTATTGATGGTTCTCTGGATTTCTCCTGGGTTCCTTGTAATTTCACCCTTTTTATTACTAATTGCATGGATTTGGGCCTTTTCTTTCCTTTTTCTGATAAGGTTGGCTAAGGGTTTGTCAATTTTGTTTATTCCTTCGAAGAACCAACTCAGCTTTGTTGATTGTTTTTATATCATTCTCTTAAGTCTCCACTGCATTGATTTCTCCTCTGATCTTTTTAATTTCCTCCCTTGCATGAAATTTGGGTTTGACCCACTCTCCTTTTTCTAGAAGGTTGAGGTTCAACATCAGGTTTTTTAATTGGGCTTCCTCTGTTTTCCTAATATGAGTATTCACTGCTATGAATTTCTCTCATAAGACTGCTTTCATTGTGTCCCATAGATTCTGATATGTTGTATTGTCATTGTCATTTAATTGTAGGAACTGTCCGATTTCTTCTTTAATTTCCTCTGTGACCCATTGGTTATTCAGAAGTATTGTTCAATTTCCATGTGTTTATGAAATCCTTGCAGTTTCTTTTGCTCTTGATCTCCAATTTCATCACACTATTGTCTGATAATATACAGGGGATAATGTCAATTCCTTTGCACTTACTTAAACATGTTGTATGAGAGAGTATGTGGTTTATTTTGGAGAACAACCCATGTGCAGCTGAAAAGAATGTGTATTCTGGCCTGGAGATTTACCTCTGTGGTTTCATTGCTGGCTGCGCAAGCACAAGGACCCGAGTTCGATCCCCGGGACAAAAAAAAAAAAAAAGAATGTGTATTCTGGTTTTGTGGGGTGAAGCACACTGTAAACATCTGTTAAGTTCATTTGTTCAAGATTTTGTTTGAGTTCTAGTATTTCATTGCTCATTTTTTGTCTAGTTGATCTATTTGTGACAGTCGGGTATTGAGGTCTCTCACTACTATTGTATTAGTGCTTATTTGACTTTTTGTGTCCGTTAGTATTTGTTTTATATAGTTGGGTGCACTAGTGTTTGGTGCATAGATATTTATGATTGTCATCTCTTCCGGTTGGATTTTTCCCTTTAAAGGATGGAGCGGCCTTCTTTGTCTCTCTCTCTTTTTTCTTTCCTTAAATTCCTTTATTGGTACATTTTAGGTATACTGTGCATTTACATTTATCATTGGGTGCTTGTACCTGTACATGATGTATCTTGGTTCATATTTTTTTCCCCATTACCTGTGGACCCTTCACCCCCTCCACCCTTCCCTATTTACATAGACTTCCTTTCCATTTTTTTGTTTTCTCACAATTTTTCCTTCACTTCTTTACTTTCCCCTTCCCTTCCCCTTCCCACTTCCCCTACCCCTTTGGACCTTTTCTTCCTATTTCAAGTTATCAATTATTTGTTTTAATCATTTTAATCCTTATTTACACTTTTAGTTTCTCACACTAGAGAAACTATTTGGTATTTGCACATGTGTGTCCTATTTATTTCACTTAAGAGTATGGCCTTAATATGCATCTATTTAGCTATAAATGTCTCTAGTTTCTCATTCTTTATGGCTGAGTAGTACTCCATTTTATAAAAGATCCACATCTTCTTTATCCAGTTTCCAGCTGATGGGAACTTAGGCTGTTTCCAAGCTTTAGCTATTGTAAACTGTGCCATTATAAACATGGGTGCACATATATCACTGGTGTATGATTCTTTTAATTCTTTGGGGAATAGCTGGGTCAAATGGGACTTCCTGTCTTAGTTCTTTGAGGTATCTCCATATTGATTTCCACAGTGGTTGCACCAGTCTGCACTCCCACCAACAATGGAGAAGGGTTCCTTTCTCCCCACACCCCTGCTAGCATTTGTTATTGGTTGATTTCTTGACAGCAGCCATTCTTTCTGGGGTGAGATGGAATCTGAGTGCTGTTTTCATCTGCATCTCTCAAATGACCAGTGATGTTGAATGTTTTTTCATATGTTTATTTGGTGTTTTTACTTCTTTGTTTGAGAAATGTCTGTTTATTTTAGATGCCCATTTTGGAATTAGGTCTTGATATTTGGGGGTTCTGATTTTTTTTAAGTTCTTTGTATATTCTAGATAGTAGTCCTTTGGCTGAGAAGTACCTGGCAAAAAAATTTTCCCACATTGTAGGTTGTCACTTAGCTCTGTTGGTGTTTTCTCTTGAAATGCAGCTTTTTAATATGATGAAATCCCAGTTGTTGATTCTTTGAGCTAGTTCTCCTGATACTCCTTCTTTGTCTCTCTTAATCAGTATTGGTTTGAAATCCACTTGATGGGCAAAGAGGATAGCTACTCCTGCTTTTTTTCAGGTTCCTGTCACATGGAGTATTGTTTTCCACCTTTTAACTTTCAGTTGATGAGTTTCTTTTTGAATTAAGTGTATTTCTTGTATGCAGCATATTGTTGGATCTTAGTTTTTGACCCATTCTGCCAGTCTATTTCTTTTGATTGGTGAATTGAGACTGTTAACATTGATGGTTATAACTGATACGTATGGATTCATCCTTGTCTTGACTTTTTCTTTTTGTTGGATTCTCCCTCTTTGCTTTAATTTTTTGTTGTGCCTGATGCATTCATTCTACTGGGCTTCCTTCGGTTGTGATCCTCATTGTCTTTTCCTAGGAGATTGTCTAAAATTTTTTGGAATGCTGTTTTCATATTCGTGAAGTTTCTCAAGTTCTCTTTGTCCTGAAAGTATCTTATTTCTCCATCAATTTTGAAAGATAGTTTTGCAGGGTTCATCAATCTAGGTTGGAGGCTGTTTTCCTTTAGGGCTTGAAATATGTCACTCCAAGCTCTTCTTGCCTTGAGGGTTTGATTGGAGAAGTCTGCTGTAGTTCTGATAGACTTTCCTTTGCATGTGATTTGTTTCTTTTCTCTAACTGCTTGTAGAATTTTGTTATTCTGCTGAGTTTCTGGAATCTTAACTATTATATGCTTATGTGTAGTTTTTTTTAAATCAAATCTAGTTGGATTCCTATAGCCTCACTTATCTGTATGTCAAGTTCTTTTCTTCTCCTTGGGAAGTTTTCTGCCATCACTTCTGTGAACATTTTTTTTTATGTCATTTGCACTCTCTCCTGTTTCTTCATTGACTCTGATCAGTCATATGTTATTCTTCTTTGCATTGTCTAGCAGCTACTGGATTGATTTCTCACGGTCCCTTACAATTTTGAAGCAATTTTTCTTTTCCTGTACACTAATTGCAATCTTATCTTCTATATCTGAAATTCTGTCCTCACATTGGTTCATTCTGCTGCATAAACTTTCAATGGAGTTTTTAATCTCCTAGAAATCTGTTTTCATCTTTTTTCATGGATTCCAATTGTTTCCTATGTTGGGATTCCATCATGTTCCTCAGCTCCTCTATTTTTTTTTATCTGTGTCCTCTCTAGATTTATTAATCATGTCTTGCACTATGGGGACCATCTCTCCTGTTATCTGAGAAATTATTTCTGATTCATTTTTTCCATATCCTCTTTTGTTGCCAGTTCAGGAAGTCCAGGTGGTTGAGTATGAGATTGTTCCATCTGGTTTCCCTTTGGGGTTCCTTTAGGTCATCTCAAAGTCTGGTTTTGAGATTTGTTTATGTGTCTTCTCATTTCAAGTGGGAGAGGGGTGTGCTTCTGGCACCAGCGAGGCTCACCTCCTCTGCACTGGGGGCCTCAGATGATTCTTAAGATGATAAATGGTATGATCCCTTTATTTTATTTATTCATTTTTTTTTCTGAAACAAGGTCTCACTATGTAGTTCAGGCTGGCCTTGAACTCACTATTTAGCATAGGCTGGCCTTGAAATCACAGTGATTCTCCTGCTTCTGCCTCTGGAGTGCTGGAATTATAGGTGTGCACCACCACACCTGGCTGATATGATCCCTTTAAAGGGCTGACCAGAAGTCTTGACCTTAATGAAACCCTTAATAAACTTTGGCTATCATTATCATTAACAAAAAATGATGAGATGATGAGAGAATGATTAACTTAGAAACATTCATGAAGATAAGACAGAGGACTCAGAAATAGCGGGTTTTTTTTAGGTGACTGTGTAAGATGACAGACAGATTGGTGCAGTGGGGAAAATATTGATTTAAAACTGGGGGACTGTTGTTTCTTTTTATAGGTGACTTTTGGAAAATCGTACAACCTCCTTGAATCTCTTTCTGCATCTTGATGGTGACAACTATATTCCCTACTTTTCAGAAGTTGTATGGAGAAAATGTAAAAAGTGCTTTTAAAATGTCTGGAATATAATAGATACCTTGCAGAAATTATTTTCCATCCCAGCAACATCTGTGACTCTGGACTAGAGGATGAAACTGTGATCAATGAGGGGAACTTTAGATTTGGCCTCCAAACAATTTTTTGTTACAGGCTACCTCAAGAGAAACTGCTAGTTCTTCTGGAAAGCTAAGGGAGTATTCAGATAAGGGGTGGGCTGGATGAGTCATTTGACCTCTGTCCTTTAGAGGGCCTAGAAACAAGAAAATATTCACACAGACTTAAAGGCAGTTTCCTCAGAATCACTCCAGCTGCAGCAGTTTTTAATGATCACATTATCCACTGACCTTGTCTACAGCAAACATCAGTGACTGGAAGTGACAGCACATAGGTCTGATTTACTGTCTACTCTGGCCATCTTTCTCGCTACACTTTGCCTTTTGGAGGTAGTGGGGGGTCTGTGTTGGTTTCTTAACGCCAGCATCTAGGTTCGTGGCTTTACTGAGATATTTTTCAGCATTCTATTTATTCTCCAATTCTTCTTTCTCCTTTCAAACCAGGGAAATGACCCTTTGCATTTCCTTTCCTTAGACTCCTGTTGAGGTAAAGGTACCATGAAGCAGGAAGGGAAATAGTAGAATGACATTGAAAATAGTGTTAACTGATTCTTAGTGACACCTGGTAAAGGTAACAAGGAAGATAAGTAGCTGAAGGGAATTCCTACAGTGGTGTTTCCTAACAGGAAAGCAGGTTCACCTCCAAATATAATAGGGGCATATAGAAATTATAGACAAAGGGCAGGGAAGAATTTAGTGGATGGAAAATTACTAGCAAGAAGAAACAGGGCCAAGGAAGATTCTGCCTGAATAACTGGAGACAGGATTGTTGCTTGAGGTGAACTAGGGTGAGAATATATTGAGAGTGAAGAATATTAAACTTGACCTGAAACTAAGAATGGAGGAATTCTGCTAAACTGACCCAGCAGGATTCTTATTAAAACTGGACTAAACAGCTGAAGGACAGAGCCCATGTTTAGGGATAGTCAAAAAGAGAGCTCAGAAGAGCCTTACTCAAATTTGGTCAAAAAAGAAAGACTTTGTCAGAATCAAAGATTTATCCTAACCCAATAAGAGTTAGAAGGCTTCCGTCTGGTGAGCAGGGAGGACACAGCATCCTCTCTAGGGACAGCACTCCTGTGCAGACAATAAGTCTTCAAGGGGAAGCTGCCCAGTGAACATGAGCTTCCACACCCACTGATATTCCCATGATTAGAAACATCAGTAAGAAATCCTGTAGAGTGAGCTTGCTCTGCAGTGGACATCACATTATGTATTAGAGCAAAGACTGGCAAGGCTAAGGCCAGACACTGGCAAGCCCCAGAGATGTCCTGAATTCAGATGGAGGTAGGGTGGACAGCCTCCGTAAGACTAAAGTCAAGTCTTTCAGCAACTTGCTGAGATGAAGGTGAGAGTCTGTATTAGTCAGCTTTTTTCGTAGTTGAGACACAATATCCAACACCTACAACTTAAAAGAAGGAGAGATTTAATTTGGATTATGGTTCAGGGTATTTAGTCCATAGTTGGCTGGCTCCAAAGAGGAAACATCACAGTGGAAGGGCTTGGTAGAGGAAAGCTGCTTGCATCATCACAGCTAGGAAGCAGAGAGAGAAGAGAGGAGCCAAGGAGGGAGATGTACCTCCAAAGCTATGCTCCCAGTGACCCACTTCTTCAAACCAGGCCCTAACTCCCAACACCACATTTAACTACAAACTCATCGATGATTAATCTACTGATGAGTATAGTGCCCTCATTACTCAATTACCTTCCAAAAGCCCCACAACTGAACACATGAAACTTCTGTAGGACATTCTAGATTTAAACCATAATAGTGTCTGATTTAGGTTGACCATTGAAAAGTAAGGAATTATTGTTTCTGCCATGCCTGATTTTGTAGTTAACAATTTATACTTTGCACAAGCATAAACCCAATTGAGAGTTTAAGGTCAGATTCTCTGGTACTTTCATAATGATCACAAATGTTACTATGTTAACCCATCCAAGAGTAAATCCAGAGAGAGCCTGAGAAATACAAAGTGACCGACTCAACCATAGCATCAATCTCAGTAGAAGCCAGGTAAGTGGAAACCATTATTCTAAATTTCTGAGCTCTTCATTACTTTCTCTCCATATTTGAGAAATGCTGCCTCAAACTGATATCTATTATTCTCAGCATTGTTTTTTCTGTTCATATTTCAGGAAACCCGGCAGAAGATGGAAATGTAATTATGCTACCCTGGTGCTGCTTAGAGTCAGGCTTCCTACTCTTCCTTGCTCAGCTTCCACTTTGCTTCTGCTTGGTTCTGAGAACAGGAGGCCTAGAGAAAGCTATTACTGATTGAAAAGGACTTTAGAATCCTGAGATGAAAGTTCATGGTGAACCCCAAGTGTGGATTCTTGAAGGATTAGCACTGTTTATGCTTTGGCTGTGACTTTCCTGTGTAAGGGAAAGGCTGGCTTTAGAAACTGATCCCTTCTCCCATTGAGCAAGGCAAGGTGGGCAGACTTGAAAAGGGATTTGAGATGCTGCCAGCTGCTTTGGTGCAGGATCTGTTATCACCTCTTCCTGGGGACAGTCTCTCTCGAGCTTGGCTGGCTTCAAGCAGTGAATAAGCCTCCTGCAGGCCCACCTTAATCCCTTCCTTCTTCAGTTTGCACACCTGAAGGTGAGAAGGATAAGGTCCTGAGAAAGGAGGAAAGGGGGCAATTGGACCCTGTTAGGCCCCTGTGTCCTGCTTTTGGTCAGGCTGACTTTGAGCCTTGTTACAGTAGGCGGTGGGTCTCTGATGAGAAGCCAGCTGGCCTGATTGTGTGAGAAGGTGCAAAGAGAAGATAGGGAAAACTAAATGGACTCCAGAAAGGCGCCCACACCTCTGAGTGGCTGCAGGGTGAGAGGGTTTTGTGCTGTCTTCACAAGCTATGATGACCAGAGGGCTGTATCCACCTGATTCAATTCTGCTTTGTGAAGACACCTCATCTCACACTGACTTTTTTTTTACTTTGATAGCCTTTCTTGTTATATGTATTTCTCCTTCCTAATGACTCTTAGTAGATGAAGAGACTGTCAGAACTTGAAAATATCTTAGTAATTATCTATACCCTTTATAGCAGCAGAAAATGAGGAGTGTAAGTGACCAGCCAAGCTGATGACAGAGCAGGGAACATGGATCTGGATATTCTACCATCCTTTCCTTCCCTCTCCTTTCTCTCCTTCCCCTCCCTTCCTCTCCCCTCCTCCCCTTCTCCCCACAGTGGCATCTGGAAGTAGGAAATCTGAGTTCTTGTCCAGATTCTATCATCAGTCCTATCACCTGCTGAAAACTACCCAATCTCAGGGCTTCTGTTTGACCATCTGTACAGTGAAGGCCTTGGTTAGCATCTCAGCGACAGTGACAGTTCCACCTGTTCACGAAACCCAGGTCTTTTCCTTCCAAGCATGTGGGAAACTTTGTTTTCCAGTCTTTATTATTTAAGACCCTATTACTGAGTTGTGGCCAGTGGGTTGGGTGACAGTGCCTTAGATTTGTGCATAATATACCCTGCCAGGTCTTCCTCACTCTTTTTCTCTTGTATGGTAACCTTGGAGAGTATGTGGTGGGAGTTAGTTGTTTTACAAGATGGAGCATGACTGAAAAGAGTGTTATGAACTCTCCTTCTCACATCCACAGGCTCTTTCTTTTAGTCTGCTACCTTGGTCCGTGCCACAAGAGCACTGAGCCCATGTTAAGTCACTGCGAATTAGGGACTTTTTGTTTTACAGCAGTTTTTATTCCCTGACTAATAAAATCTTAAGATTATTTTCAGCCACAATGTCTTCATACTTTATGGGTCATTGTTACTCTATTTTTTTCTCTTTCATTCAGCTTTTATTAAGCACCAATAGTGCTAAATTCTGTTACCGTAATTTATGTCAAAACATAGTTGCTTGGTGGGAGATGTAGCTCAGTGGTGCCACCTCCTGCCTCAAAAGCGCAAGGTCTTGCATTTGATCCCTGATACCAACCCCCCCAAAACAAACAAACAAACAAAAACCCAGAACAATAACAACAAAAAAAACCAGTCGCTCACTTCTTTCAGAACCCTCTAGTCACAAATCAAAATCAAATATGATGGGGGATATTCAGTGTATAAAGCATAGCTAACCTTTCCCTTTCTAGTCTTTCTATTTACAACAGTGTTAAAGAGGAATTCAGGAGGAATGGCTTTCAACTATTATTATCCAGCATCATTTTAGGGAAATCTCAAAGAAGTTGTTGAGTATCAATAGGTTAGTTATAGAGGAATGGAAGGCAGAAGTGTTTCTAATTGCCAGGCTGCTGAAAACTATTTGAAGTAATACAACACTATCCACTCCAAAGGACTATGTGGTACTATTTTGACATATCTGTATTATATGCAGCCTTTTGGGTTCTTTTGAAAACATCTTTAAATCAGGCCCATGGACAAGCACTATCTGTCCAAATTAGAACTGTCAATTCTCTGCTGGATGTGGATGTGATGCCCACTCCTACTCTCAAATTCTTTAGGTACAATTTTCTCCACAGCACTGTAGCCCAGCATATCCATCTGGCCAGTGAAAGAATATAATAGAGCATATTTTCAGCATGACCAATTAGATGTGCAACTCCCATTAACAATAACAGGACTTACACTCCAGATTTTTCCTCAATAAATCTGGTCTTTCCCCTTATGAGCAACAGGTGGGTTTTCCACAATGGCTCATTACCTCCTGGCTCAGCTCTGCTGCCAGAAGTGAAATATAAAGTTATTTATGGAGGGAGAAAGATGCATAAGTCACTGTGGATTACTTTCTGCCATCCTTTTTCATTTATTTAGTTAGAGTTTTCTATTGCTCAAGATGAATAAGTTAGAGAAGATGGTGGTGTCCCCACTGGGAATAGAGATGGATGTCCCTTCAGCTTGGTACTTTTCCTGATGGCCACAGATCTCTTGGATGATGTTGTGTTTCTCACAAGAAATGGTAATTGGGATATTTCCAGAGAGAAGACACTCATTCCTCAAAAGATTCTCAAGACCCTGACAAGCCATCTCTGTGAAGTTTGGACAGTGGGGGAAAATGTCAGGGCCACTTAACTGCACGTGACACATTTGAGAAAAGAAAACAAATTGCCTGTTTGAGGAATGCCAGTATTTCTTAGACCTTGACATCTCAGTCAGATAGAGATTATTCCTCTGTCAACTGGGGGAGAGACAGGGAGCAGGCTAAAAGCTTGCCATAATAGACATTTTATGGAAAAGGCACAGTATAATGATAAAATTCATAAAGAAAGGGAGGGAACATATGGGAAGGATCTATAGAAGGCAATGAGTGTAATGTTGTCAGACTTTGGGAAGCTGGGAAAAATGTGCCATGTGAACAGACTTCAGCTCAGACCAATTCTGCCATGGGAAATTCTTTGTGTGCCCATGTCTTAGTTTCTCATCCAAAATGAGAATAACAATGGAGTTGTCATAAGCTTAATATAAGCATTAAGTGAGTTAATATTTTCAAGGCATTTTTAATAGTGCCTACCATATACTAAGTGCAATATCTATGCGTTGCATAAAGAAACTCCAGCCAGCCATGAACATTACTTGCTTTGTCTTCCCATGGGGTTCACTGGTTGCCAACTCTAGGGACTGTCTTGCCCCTCAGGCTATAGAAGCTAATGTATTATCCAATCCATAGTCTTCCTTAAGATTTTTTTTGATGGATATAAAGAGAAGATTATTTGTCCCTCTCTTAAGGGTAAGGCTGTGAGACAAAAAGCAATATGCTCCCAAAAGCCATGTGCCCTGCACCATGTGACCTAGAAAAATTGATTACCAATAGAATAAACAAATGATGCACAGAGGGACTAGGGTGAGAAAAGAAAGCTAACACCAAGCAGAGTTCCAGATCCAAGTATTATTGGACTCTTCTCCTGGAAGTTGCAGATAGGAGTAAAGACATTTCCTTTTTGGGACAGAGGAAGGGCATGACCAGTTCCAGTTAGCTTTCTGACACTACAAAAAGAGAAAAAAATTATCAGAAAAAGAAAAAAACACTAAAATTTACTAGAAGGTGTGGCTCCTTGTTTCCTCCTGCTCCTTCCCAACAAATGTGGGGTGGGCAGCAAGGAGGGAGACAGAGACAGACAGAGATAGAGAAATAGAGATGATGCATGATGCATTATGGGGGCTGTAAAGGTTCATTTTTAGAAAGATGTCTAACAGAGAAGTAATTAGGGTCTTTTCCATAGTTAAATCATGAGAATCACAGACTACCAGATCTGAGAATTATGTCAGACTTCATTCAGAGCATGTGATTTCAACTATTGCCAGCATATCACTAAGCAGAGGGAAGCCATTTCTTCCCAGGTAGTCATTCACTCTAGTGGAGAAAAACACTATTCCTCTTATTAGAGCAAACCTGACTCTCCACTGTTCCCTCATCCTTCCTCATCCTTTTCACAGGAAAACCATAAATTCATTTCTCATTCACAAGAGAAGATCACAACATTTGAGGATAGTTTTTATTACCTCATACAACCTTACTTCCTTGGGACAAACATCCATGCCAGAAGATTTTGCTAAATATCAATGAGAGATAGACTTTAGCACATTTTTAAGTAAACAGCAATGGCCAGAAGAATGTCTACGTCCAGTTTGACCACTACTGGGTTAGTGTGGAGCCCATCACCTGGAAGAAAGGGAGATGCTAGGCAGCCTTTTGCACTCCAGTGCTAGTGATTCTGACTTTTGCTACTGCTAAACCAGGAGCTGACGATATATAAATCCAATTGCAGTTTTTGTTACTTCAATTTCCTTTAGGATTGACATTAATTAAGACATAATATGCTAACTGGCATCATATATTTTGAAAATAGAGTTTTCATTTAAAAGAGTCCATTTGGCAGCGAATCTACTGGAGCGCTACTTATTTTATCTTTGAAAGAGTTTTAAGTCAGAAGAGCACATTTAAAAAATTGAATTTCTCTTCCTGAGAAGGAAAATTAATGACTAGAACACAGGAAACTTCTTTATTCAGATTTCATGCTTCCAGTCCTGGAGGTCTGATTCTAACTGGGATTTTAATGCTGTTTAAAAAGCAAAAGTAATGAAATAACTTCTTTCTCTTTTAAAAAAAATTATAGCCAGTGAAATGGGAAGGCCTCAGATACAGCTATTAAAATAAAATGGGGTGCATGGAGGGAGAAAAGACAATTACCACAGCAGTTATTGCATATCAAAAACTGATATGTCTTTCTATCTTATGAGAGGTAATAGGAAGTACCAATGGAATTCTGGAAGTCTTAATAGATTTTCAAATCTTTCTGAAAGACTGCATATGGAAGAATTAAAACCTAGATTAACTTTCACTACTAAGCAGCACCACTTTCTATTTAAGCACTTCTGTAAAATTCAGAACACCAGGAAACATTGTACTGGGTCATAAGGACTTACATCTTTTGTCACAAATATTCTGCTCAAATTACAACTAGATATGATTACTCATCTTTTTAAATGGCTAAAATTATGAGATCAGACATATCAAGTCCTACTGTGGATATGGAGCAGCTGGAACTCTCATGATGAAGTTAATGCAAAACAGTACACCCACTTTGGGGAATATTTTGGTGGTATCTTATGTACTTCCATGTGACCCAGTTATCCTATTCTTTACATCAATCTATGTTTAAAATCATTTATAGCAAAACTTGTATATGATTTTTCTGGCTCTCAGACATGAGAACCAAAATGTGGTGCTCTGGCTTGCTGAGTAATTTGAACTAAAATACTTTGGAAAGCTTGAGACGCTCCTCAGAACCAAGATCTCTCTCACCTCCTCCTACGCCTCTGTTTCCCGACCCCAATTGTCCCCATAAGTGAGGCATAGATAACAGAATTCTTTTTTCCTAAACCAAAAGTATTAGAGGAATTTACTCTCAAAGCAAGTCATAAAGCCTGAAAGTATTACTTTAGGCTTCCTCTATCTTTGCATGTAGCAGCTGACCATAAAGAATTTCCCTGACCTACATTTGTTCAGTAAGTCATAAAATCCTCATTCTGGGGAGGTTCTGTCCTATACCAGGAAGGTAGGAATGCTGCACAGAGAGGTAAAAGAAAGGAAAAAAAAATCACATGACTTAGCCCAAGTTTCAGAGGTAAGAAAGTGAAATGGGGAGAACTGTATGAAAATGTGAAAATGAAGTGTTATAATAATAATCCAGTCTTATAGAAAGGTCTTTATTGAATTGCAATCTACTAGTTAAGGATAGTAAGAAGAAATGGTCATGTGAAGATTATTTTTTTTTCTGTATTACAGTTGAAGATTTGTTCTTCAGTATTTGGACCAAAAATTTATGTTCTGTTTTCAGAAAAAGCAGTATAGTTGCTTTTCTTAGGCAATTAGAAGCTTATGACTCATTTAGATTGCTTTTCATATGGGTAACCAGGAAGCTGGAAGCCAATTACAGTGCTCAGTTGAGATAACCAGAATCATCCAGGTTCTTCACGTTTCCTCATGGCAGGATCTATAAACTCTTATTTGTATGTATCTTCCTTACTCACTATTCTTTTATTGAGAGGTTCTCAAATATATTTTAAAAATAAATAGAAATTCGAAAGAGGAGGATCATAAGTAATGCAAAGCACAGAGTGCCTCAGGGCAGTGGTAGAATGTTTGCTGTCTAATCATTTCCTCTGAATATACTGTGTGAACTTTGCAAATATCTTAATCTCTCTGTATCTTGATCTCTTAATCATTTTATAAGGCTAATTATGTCTCCCTCTGCTTACATTTTAACATAATGGAGAAAACATGTGAAATCACAATGCATTTTTGGCACAATAGACTCTGGTTATAAGACACTTTCACTAAGTGAACACACAGGTGTGACTTTGGCCCTAGATGAAGCCTGTATTGTTCTATAAATGGAACAGAAGCCTGCCCTTGATTTCTTGCAGTGGTTTTGCCTGCCAAGTGATTCAGGAGATTTGTAATAAGCAGGAGAGGCTCAACTCAGCTCACTTGTACTTTCAAACCTATACAGGAGGATGACAGTTCTCCAGTTGCTGACAGTTGTGAAATGAGCCTGGTGTCTCAGGTTGATTTTAAGTAGAAAGCTTGCTATGGTCCTGGAAAGATCTTGAGGGATTTACTGTGTCAAAGCCAAGGTTGAATGAAGTGCAAGGATAAAAGAGCTTGCATAATCACAGAGGGGCAGCTTCTAGGGCAGTGAGTCATTGATATGATATAGATGACTGTCCTTTGGTGAGAGGGTAGGCAGGAAGCTTCCAGATGAATGTTCTTAGCTCCCCAGCCGATTCATACTGTACCTTTGACCCTGAGTGTAGCATTGGGCAGAGGTTGCAGCTTCTTTTAGTCTTTTATTTCTCATAAAAAGCAAGAAGAAAATGATTGAAATACACAATCATTTTGAAGTTTTAGAAATATGTGAGTCATATAATTTATAACCTAGATGAGCCTAGAGAGCATGTTTGATTTTATTAAAGTTTAAAAACCTACATGTTTCCAAGAAACTTGGGTCAGTGAAAAATTACTGAAAGGTCAGTACAAAATTATACCTTGGAGTTGTATTTCTCAAAGATCCTGACACTTAGGAAACTATCATTCTATAACTAATACTTTGAGAGTTAATCAATTAGAATTCCCTCTGTAGAGTTTGTTAAAATGGAAATATGCACCAGAATCACTTAAATTGCATAGTAAAAGTGAAAATAAGTTGGAAGTTCCCTCCAGACCCCTTGAATTAGAATTTCTAAGGTGGAGCACTACATGGAATATTACCTTTCAATAGATTCCTATGCTAATATTACAAGCTGGTGTGATGAGAATTGTGGTATTTAAACAAAATCTATCTTAAGTTGTGAATCAG
Organism: Heterocephalus glaber; assembly: GCF_053883595.1. NCBI lineage: Eukaryota > Metazoa > Chordata > Mammalia > Rodentia > Bathyergidae > Heterocephalus > Heterocephalus glaber. The sequence continues at coordinate 72,110,310 of NW_028258315.1, read as the reverse complement.
GAACCTAAGTTCTTGCTGCACCCAGGTGCACTATCTTAGTCACTTTATCATCTCTGAGACATAATACTAGACACTGACAATTTAAAGAGAAGTTTATTTCGGTTCATGATTTCATACCATCGTCAGCTGGCTCCAAGGCAGGAGGGTGTGGTGGAAGGGCTGGGCAGAGGGAAGCTGTCCACATCACAATGGGCAGTGAGCAGAGGAAGCAGTGCCCATCTCCCAGCAGCAAGTTATCTGTAATGAGCGAGCCCAGCATCCCATCACCCTTCCCAAGCCCAGCACTGAGGAGCCATTCCGGATCCAAACCACAACACCCATCCATCCAGCAAATGAATATGGAACATCACTTCACTTCTTTCTTCATCTGAAAAACAATACCTTTCTATCACTAAGAACTTTTAGTTTCCTGGGCATGGTAGTACATATCTGTAATTGTAGCTCCTCCAAAGGCAGAGGCAGGAAACTTGCAAGTTCGAGACCAGTCTGGGCAAATTTTTGACACCCTTTCTTGAAACAACAACAAAAAAAACTGGGGAAGTAACTCAGCGATAGGGTGCTCCTCACTTCTATTCCCAGTGCTGAAAAAGAAAAGAAAAAGAACTAGAACTTTAATTGTTTTATTACATGTTTGCTATACGTGAAGTTTACTTTAATCTCAGGGATTACAGGTGCATAACACATTTTGATTCTTTTTAATTTCCCTTTTCCTCCTCCCCACCTCCTCCCCTCCTCCCTTCATCTCTAAAGCTCATCTCCATTTTTGTTATTATTGTTATTACTGTTTTTAGTTCATATTTACAACATTTAATGTGTACATTCATTGTGGGTGTTTGGTACAAGTACCTGACACATTTTAAATCTTTTTACTTATGATTTAATGGTTTCTTCAGAAATCTACTTTTTGGCAGTTTCTGCTACCAACTATCTCAGGTCAATGTCAGTATGTGAGATAGTTATTGCTTAGTATTATAAATTATTTTGGCATTATGGAGTCCTACATATGTTAGTTGGCTGGAAATATAGTAGAGGTACCTTGTAATGGGCAGATATTGGGTAAAAAGATATCTATTGATAAGTAAACAGTCATAAAACAATCTGTATAAACTGTGCCAAAACCTCAATCAAATGCCATCTTTTATTCTTTTCAGGTGTTCTCGGCATTGCCTTGCAGAGGGAGGATTTACTTGAAGTAGCCCTGCTCATAGGCATGACAGGGTGCTGTCATCGTTTCATCAGGTATTTGAAAACTAGAATCCCTGGATTTCACGGTCATTTATACCTTACTTCTTGACATCATGCCACAGTGAAGCTGTATACCTCAGTGCATTCTTACAGTGGAATCTCACAAGACTGGGAAAGAGTACTGAGCACTTAGCTGATCCGCACACCCTTGATTCCTTTTTTCCACCAATGCTAACCTATTTCTAACACTCACCATGCCATAGACACATTGATTTCACAAACAAAAATGAATTTCTGATATTCACTATGTGAACTTAGAGACTTTTGGTATTGGTTGAGGTAAGGTTGACAGATGTGCTTTATAATTGTGCTTCTGATATGTAGGCTTTTGCAGTACACATTAACTTTCTAGCTGAGCAAAGCTGAAGAAAGCATGTTAGAGTAGATGGCTATTTGTATCTGCTTTGTAGCTTATCCAGCCAACACTCAGAGATTTTCTTCCAATGCTAAATTATTTTAAAATAAATTGTATATATCATGAACTTGATTAAGGACATTTTGATTAATTCGATTTGCTATATCCAGAGCTTTGTGTAGTAGCACACAGTGGGTGACAATTCATTTTCTTTAATTAATTATAACAACCTAAGTAAACAAATATATCTATTATTAATACCACTTAATCCTCATCACAACATGTGTACTATTATTACCAGTATATAGATGAGAAAACTGACATCTAGAGAGGTTAAGTGAATCTCTTAACATCTTATTTCATACATAAAGGAACTAATATTCTCACAGAAGTCTTTCTGCTGCTCAAGTCTAGGTTCTTTTCACAGCTCCAGTATACCTCCCAGGGGCACATGTTGTGAAAGGCCAGGATATGTTTAAGAAACATAAAAGCTCAAATTGGTTAAATGTTAGCCATGAAAAGGAAGAATGGAAGATTATCTAGGAAGATAGACTGAATTTATCTGAAAGCAGCATGCTGTGTGAAACAACAAAGTTTTTGGTAGAATAGTGACCTAATTCCACCTATGATTTAAAAAGATAGATCTGAGAGTAGTTACTGAAATAATCTGAAGTTGAAAAGAGGTAGCAAGACAAAACCCAGCAGAAAGCAAATAGTGAGGAACATCAGAAAGAATAATTGCAAGAACAATAATTAAAACTGAAGACAGAGTGTAATGATTTATTGAAGTGGGGCAAGAGGGAGGAGAAAAAGCTAACTCAAAGTTGGGTGCCTGAGTTACTGTAAAAATTAAAAAACATAAATAGTGGCTAATGTGAATAGAAGCTTGTTGGTGATCTGGGGAAATGGGTCCCAAATTCCATTTCTGTAGACTTAAGTCTTCCAGTCCAAAGTCACATATGTTTCCTGTGTTGAAGGGTCAGGGTCTCAGCTCTCACAGCTATGCAAAGCAGCCTTTAAGAGGGGTAGATACCTATTGTAGACTTCTCAAAGTTTAATTTTCCAAAAAACACAATTCTATCAATAATTACCATATGCTAAAATTTTATTTTAGTTCATTAATGAAGGAACCAGCAAGACAAGAAAGCTAGTTCAAGGTTGTCAATTATCAAGCTAATAAAGTTACGTAAGATGAAATGAGTGCACATTCACATATTACTTCAAGAGAGGAAGTAATAGAAATAATTTGCGTATATTTTCTAAAATTAATATCTTTACAGAATTGTAATTTTACAAAGTTACTGTATGTATATAGCTTAATTAATGGCAACAGTAATCTGTGTTGCTCAAGTGAGCCTGAGGCAAGCTCCATGCCATCGCCCATCACGAAGGATCATGCTTTCTGTTTTATTTCCGAACACTGGATAATTCTTTTGTCACGAAACAGACATTGTTTGTCTGCAGTCACATTTTTATAGAAACAGTGTCTGTCCTAACTCCACCCAGGCCCTTCCTGAGCAGGTCGTGTTCTTAATGAAATGTATCCCTGCTCTCAGGGTAGTATCGATCACAAGGCTGAGGAGATGGCTCAGGAGAAGGTCAGATACCTCTCTTACATCACCCAGAATTTCCCAAAGTTAGTAAAGTCAGATTAAGTGTGTTGTTTTCAATTTACAATATGTGAAACTAGATTTTTGACAGTGATTAGAATAATAAATTGAATAACTTAAATAAACTGAATAGTCAAATGTCACTTTATTTTAGGTTGTCAAATATAAACATTCAAATTGTCAACTTTTATAATGAAAAAGAAATTCTATATTATGCTATATCATATAATACATTTTATTTTGAATTTTGTGGACTTCCACTTTTATTAGCATGTCTTTGTTTTCATTTTTATACAAAGATAAAATTGATATATTTTCTTCAGAGAGATTCTCTTTTATTCCAAGATTATGTCCTATAACTTTTTTTCTTAAAATGTTGTGTGTGTGTGTCTCGGTGTGTGTACAATGATAGAGATTAGAAGATGGCTCTTTTTGGTAAAGTTTTGTTTTTGTTTTGTGCTGCTGGGACTGAACACAGGCCCTTCACACTGAGCTACATCCCTAGCTTCTACAATCTCCCCTTTTAAATTTTGAAAGAGGATCTCACTAAGTCACTAAGTTGCCCACGCTGGACTCAAACTTTCCATCTTCCTGATTTAGCCTCTCAGAGTGCTGAGATTACAGATGTGTGCCACCATGTCTGGCTCAAGTAGTTAATTTTTAATGCTATTTTAGAAGATACGGGGTATGGTGACACACGCCTGTAATCCCAGCTCTATGGACACTGAGGAGGGAGAATAGCCACAAGTTTGAGGCTGGCATGAATTACATAGTGAGATTGTCTCAAAAAAAAAGGAAGGAAGGAAGAAAAAAAAGAAAGAAAGAAAGAAGAAAGAAAGAAAGAAAGAAAGAAAGAAAGAAAGAAAGAAAGAAAGAAAGAAAAAAGGTAAAACTGGATAATTCTATGCATGTTCCTTATTTGCTTTTTTAGAAATAGCTTTCTAAAGAAAGCCAACTCTGGAAATCATTCTAGAAAATAGCAAAGGGTAAAGTCATGTTATTCTAATTCTCCAGAGTTTAACTTCAAACCATGAGATTTTAGAAAACAGACCCCACCCCCCCAACTATAGGTGAGTTAGTTCATTCAGGGTCAATTCATATTAACCAAGATTAACCTATAAAAGCAACATTAAGATGTAGAACAAAACTGTAATTGATTAAAATTTGAATTCTAACTACAAAGGAGAGGGGATAATTAAGCTCAGTACTTCTCCCTCACCCCACCCTACTAAGTTGCAATCTCACAGAGGGTGGTAGGATGTAATCAAAGCAAGGGACAATGGTTCTGGGATTTGGAAGTGGCTTGCTGAAAGCTTCAGGCTTTCCACTAGGACAGAGTGCTGGGCCAGGGAATACTACCTCTTTAACAGTGCTCTCTCCCTGGATGTTGTATGCCTTTATATTGATGCATCTTTTATAGATTAGCATGCTAAGAAAACCTCTCACAATCTCTCATAATACGCTGTACCCGTATTATTATTGTACCCATATTATATGGGTATAATATCTTCCATCTGGCCTGGAAACCATCTTACCTGTAAGAATTTTACATAATTCTACTCCTGACCCATGGGAATTGATGTTGTAAATGATGATTTCTCCTTTTTTCTTTGATAGCTCTGATTTTTAGCAAGTGTCAACTTTATCCTCACCCCCAGTCACTATTTTCATTAAAAGTTACAGAGATTGAAGCCCCTTCTGACAAATCAAGTATAGAAGAGAAAAGATTTATTTTCTTTCCATTAGAAGTTCATACCTGAGACTTCTATGCCAAATGAAAGATTAATGAGAAAAGGGCATACATGTTTATTTAATATAAGTTTTACAATACATACAAATCTTTAGAAATGAAGACCCAAAGAAACCTGTGTATTTTTATGCTTGCTTTGTTAAGGAATTAGATACTTGTGGAAAACTATGATTGGGCAAAGTGAGTATGATCTAATATAGTAAACTGAGCAAGGGGATTTATCAAGGTCTGTTGCTTCAGATTTTCTCTGTGTGCCAGTATTTTCTGAGATTGAGGACATTGCTTTCCTTCTGAGTATAAGGTAAGCACTTCTCACATGAGGATATTGTGACCTACTTCAGAGAAGGTCAGAAGATTGTATAGGTTTTATGACCTTCTTCTAAAAAGATCAGTAGAATGTCAGAGAGACTCTTCTGTTTCTGCTGTTTGTTCAAATACCAAAATGCCGTGATTTGGGGTAGCCCATCCTGAACCCCATCACAAAAGTTTATTTTGTCTCTATATTAAACTGAAGATACTCACTGATACACTGTTAGAGCTCTGCCACCCTTTTTCGTAGTTTACTTTTTCATTTCTTTTCCTTTATTTCTTTTCCTTATTTGGCTCTAAGTCTGTGTGGAAGTAGTGTGTCTAGTTTTTTAAGTAATATTTCGTATTGTACAATCATTAGTTTATCCCATATCACTTTTGAGAATGACCTTTATCTCTAAAATACAGTTTGAGTTTTATAACTCTGACATGAATTCTCCAGCAAATTTTCCTTATGGTTAATTTTGCTATGTGAGTAAACACAAAGACAATAAATATGAAGTCCTGGCCTGTTAACACTGGGGATACATAGGTTTTTCTCTGTAGATATTAGGCAGTCCCAGAATTAAAGTTAACATTTTTTAACTAATATCCCTGCTTTTATCTTACATAGTTCAAGATATAAGTTTATAATCATAAGTTGTAAGCATGAGTTGTAAGTTTAGGTAAATTCTAAATAATAAAAAATAATCCTCTATTTTACGGTAAAATATAAAATGCATGCCTCTAATACAGGCACTATGAAGGCAGAAGCAGGAAAAACTATCAAAAGTTTGAGTCCAGAGAGGCAACTTAGTGACTTTGCAAGACCCTGTTTCCAAATAAAAGTAAAATAAAAAGGGATGTAAATGTAGCTCAGTGGTAGAGTATCCCTGCATTTCATCTCCAGTACTAAAAAAAAATAGAAATGAGTGATTCTTTGCTGAATTAGTTTTCAAACACTGTAGTTTTCAAATACTGTATGAATAGTTACTCAATTTTTTTGTATTATTGACAATCTAAAAGCTACAGTCATGGTACAAATTTAAATTTAGTCTGCATTGTTAACATCCTCTTCATCAATTTCTTAGGTCTGGAACAGAGTCCCAATAACTATTGCTCTTTGGCTAAATTTGTCCTTCCATCTATTTTTGTAAATAAATTTTTAGTGCAACATCATTGTGGCCATTCATTTACATATTACCTATGTCTGCTTTCACATAACAATGTTAGATTTAAGCAGTTGTTACTGAAAAAAATATGACCACTGTATTGGTCAGGATTTTTTTTTTGCAGTAATAGGCACTGAATACAGACAGGGTCCTGTCACTGAGCTATATTCTCACCTCCATTTAAAATTTTTTTGGGAGAAGAGTCTTGCTAAACTGCCAGATTGGGATCAAATTTGTAATCCTCTTGCCTCAGCTTCCTAGATTTCTGGGATTACAGGTTTGCAACACCACATCCAGCTTGATTATGGCTCTCTAGAGTTGTGGAATATATGTATTATGCCAGGGGATTTTTTAGGTAAGCATATAAGATCAGAGATGAGGGGGTTTACAAGGGTCATCTGCACAATGGAGAGGAAGAGGATTCAGTACCCGCTCAGTCCAAAAGATGGAAGTCACAGAAAAAAAGAGATCAAGAATGCAGTTCCAGTGCAATTAGACTAAAGCCTGGGAGCTCTCTGGAGAGATGCTGCTATGCATCTGTATAGGAAGACTGAAGAAACTGAAGTCTGATGTCCACAGATGATGATAGCAGCAAAAGACACATTTGCTCAAATAAAAATGTACTTTTTAAAAACATGCACTAACTTCCTATTCCTTTCCTTTTTAATCTATTCATGCTACAAAACTGTTGGTTGGTGCTACCCACACTCCGGGTGGGTCTTTCTCACTCAGTGTGCTGCCAGACACCAATCTGCTCTGTAAACAACCCACAAACACATCCAGAAGTGAGCTTTACTCCTCTGTTAGGCATTTTAAGTTGATATACTGTAATTATTGGTCACGTCCACAAACCCTAAAATGTTTACTTATCTGGCATTTGCTGAAAATTGTTTATCAACCTCTGGTCTGAAGGGACAGAGATTAATAAATAAATTGAAGACTGGATCTCATATTTAGTCAAAGAAAACAGGGCTGTATAAAAGCGATTATATAACTGCTTTGGGAAAGAAGATCTCAGAACACCTTGAACAGCAGTACAGGTGAGGCAGCTTTGGTTGGTTTATACATGGGTTCTAGAATGCTAAGCAATTCAATAGTCTATTAATCCTGGCAGAAGATGTACATTGCATTTCTCTTCTGTGCTGGTTTTAAAAGAAATTATGAGTGGAAAGAGATATTGAAGAGGAACAAAGCCAACCCTGGATGGATACAAATGGTCTTTCAGCATTATATTAGTGTCTGAGCTCCATATCGTGCAAAGAATTGGACAACTGCCAGAAACAGAAAGAAGAAACAATTACCAGTTAAAATCACATCTAACAGTTTACTTGTCTTTTCTGAAGTACAAAGAATTTAGGTTTCAAACATAGTTGCAAGTCTATTCCAATTTTCCTGTTCTTTTTAGGTGTTTATTGCTCAGAATAAGTTAAGAGAATACTGTGGGATCTAATGAAGTTGTGTATGAACTGTAGAAATAATGGATCTCTTGCAAAGATAAATGATGTCATAAGGAAGATTTGACAAGATATTCAAATTGCAAGTTGTTAGCTAGTTGCTTCTTCTCTGAGCATGAAATTCAACTATTGTTGGAATTAGGAACAGGAAATTTTTCATATTGTATTTAATACTATTAATAAATTAAATATTTAATATTGGCACAGTAGTATTTATACTGCCAATGGCCTGCTCAATTGTCATACAATAAAGTGAGAAATCCCTATCAGCCTTCTCTCTGAAGGGGCAATGTACATTTACCACAAACAAGGTCATTCTGTGGTCAGCATTGCCAACTGCTATGTGTCTTACAATGTCTTAATTCTCTGACCATTTTCTCATTACAAATGATGAAAAAATTTATGTTTGTACTGATGCCAGCATATCATATGATCCTGGCATAAAACTACATTCATTTAAAAATACAAAAGGAAATATTTAAATTAAAGATTTACAAAAACATTTAATTTCATTACAAGGAGATCATACACATAATCTAGAACATGTTTGTGAATTATTATGATAATTAAAATAAGAATATAAAGTTAATAAATTCTTATAGAAAATTTCCCACAAGGGTTCTGGAGAATCCATTTGAAAATATTTAGTGCATTTGACTTTAAATTATTACATTTGTGAAGTATGCAGTGGAAGCATTTGGGAAATACTGAATTCATAAAAAAGTCAGATTCTACTCATTGTGTCTCTTCTCTGTGATACAGTAGCCACCTGGAGAAATAACCTAGCCTAGCATTTGTTTTCTCAAGGTATTGGGGGAAAGTCAGTTCAATAACAAGTTGAACCATTACCTTCACAAAACCCAAAACCTTTCCAAGCTTAAAAAATAAGAAATATATAACTGCACTTTCTTAATCCTAATGCTAAAGTGCCAACCTGTTGTAAAAGGGGAACATTCGGTACACTGTAACATGATGGAAAATTGACAGTGCAGAAGGCTCTCAGGAAAAAGCCACTCTCAGGAAACCTTCAGAGAAGTTTGCAGCCCTGTTAAGTGTGGATAAAGTCAAGTCCCTTTCAGACTCTTCGGGGCTTTGTCGTGATTATATCCCTACATTTAAAGAGCATTTTTTCTCAAAAGTCTTCCAGGTATATTACCAGTGACCACACACACACACACACACACACACACACACACACACACACACACAGTACTTTTGTAAAAATAATTTCAGTATAATCCTCCCAAGGCTGCTTTAACAAAACACCACAGTTTTGGTGGCTAAAGCCACAGAAATTTATTTTCTGATAGTTCTGGAAGCTGTAAGTCCGAGATCAAGGTACCAAGATCTGGACTCCAACTTGTGATCCTTCTGCCTCCCAGAGTGACTGAATCACAGGCCTGTGCTACAGGACCAGTAAAACATCAGAATGTACAACATTTGTAGGATGATAATCCAAGCATGAGTCTGCTAAGAATAAAGCAGGAGAAGCTGAGAACCTATAAATACTTCCTTGTTTCCTGCTTGGGTCTCATAGGTGTAATTTTGGGAATGGTTCTCACTGTACAAGCCCACTCTCACCCTGTGGATTTTGCTGTTGCAATGACACTGTTAATGTGTGAGTGCATTTTCACCCATCATCACCAGTTGGCTGGTTTGGTGCAGAGCTAAGGAGAGGTGGCAGAGAAGCCTGGATATGGGCAAGCAGGGAGGGGCTGACTCAGACAGTGCTGGACAGTACTCTTTGGAGACACTCAGAACTTCCCTTGACTCTATGGTGATCTGTAATATCGGGACCCTGCTGGCATGTTGAAGCATTTTAAGTATTGTTTTTAAACACTAAAAAAATTTGCCTTTTGAAAAAAAAAAAAGGTTTGGTTTCTTCTGAGGCTCCTATTCCAGGCTGCTGAGGGGCATCTTTTCTCTCTCTGTTCACTCCTGGCCTTTCCTCCTGGTGTCTCTTCTGATGACTTCAGATCTATTGGATCAAAGCCCAACTCTTATGAACTCATTTAATGGTTGGGGTGTGTGTGTATGTGTGTGTGTGTGTATGTGTGTATGTGTGTGTGTCATTTAGTGTAAAGGCCCTATCTCCAAATATAACAGTTTGGGGTTAAGTCTTCATCATGAATTTGGGGCAGAAAGTAGAGACACAATTCAGTGCACAGAAATTCTTATGATTATAGAGCAGTCTAACAAAAAGTCAAAATATTACAGAAGAGAATAACATTTAAAATAAAACACCTGCTTTTCAGAAATAACCACTTTTGGTGCATGTTATTACAGGCATCTCTCCAAGCACTGGAAGATTCACTAGCTTCATAGAGAGTGAGATGGATAGATTCCAATCTATGACAATGGGAACATACATAATTCACTTTGTAATTAAATAATTTAAAATTTTAGTGGTTTGATATTTTCCTTAGTTTAATTAATTCCAAAACCAGTGCATAAAGGTTTTATTTTCCCTAAATATTGTTAAATCACCTTCGTAATAAAGCATCATTTTTTCACGTCCAAATGCTGTTAATTAATTCTCATCAACATAATATTTGAGCCTTCTAAGCTGTACTACAGATAAGATAAAAAGGAAAAACCTGGTTATTTAAACCATCCAATACACATAAAAGAAAGGATAGAAAATGAAGGGATTCTAGCCGCTTGCGAGGGCTACTTCTGTCTGTTTTAAAATAGTCTCTTTAAATTATTTTATTGTTGTGATTATTAAACAAACACATATGATAGCACCTAAATAGAACCTTTAATTAGATCTTAATAGATTATTGTTCGATAAATATTTGCTGAATTAGGAAATACATCTTGCTTAATAAGAGCCACTCGTATTCCACTTTTTGAAAAATTATAGAAAGAATTGCTTATTTGGCACTTTATGTTGTAGTCCTATTAAACAAATACCACTCTTTTACCCCCAGGCATTGGTCTAATGGAGTGGGACTTCATAAAGATAGGCTCTATAGTCATCCATAAATTAAATGATGTAATTCTGCTATCCTTAATGTAGTAGAAAAAAATTTAACAGCAATAAAGCACATTTAAAATTCAGGATTTTTTAAACTTTAACAGCATATTATTTCTTAAACAATATCCTAGACTTTATTAAAAATAACTTATAAAAATAAGTAATATTTTGGATTCATTTTTGTATTTTTAATTTATATTTTTATTTTAAATTAATTACTATAAATGACAATGAAATTGGAATTTAATGAATTCCTCTAGATTGTTCTTCTTGGCAATAAATTTTTGAAGGTACATGTGGTATGTTCGTGCATTGTATAAGAATTATATTTGTACTCTAACCTGAAACCAGTGCATAAAGTGACCATAACTCCAATTGTTTGTTAATTTCTTTTCCTATATATTTAATGTTCACCAGCAGTCTTTCTATTTCATCTGTATTTCTAAGTTCACATAAAAAGATTATTGAGAACTAGCTAAATTCTTTTATGCCATAATGAATACACCATGAAGTAGGGCTATAGCTTAAAAACTGCTTTAAAAAGTCTATGACCTTTATTCTGGAATGACAAATTGACTGAGCATTAGTGTTCGTGAATGGCATATTTTGTTTTACAATTGTATAGACTCAGCTCTTGTATTCTAGCTTTGAATGCCCAATATGGAAAAGTTTAGACCTGGACTAACATCTCCCCTTCTGCTCTCTGAATGCTTGAAGAATTTATTTTCTTCAATAAATTTTAAAAGCTTAGCCAGGGTGTGTTTGAATGTCAATCACTCTGAATCTATTTTTACTTCTAAAATAAATTGCTTTCTTTCCAACTTGTAGATCAAGTAATTCTCACTTTTCAGAGTATTTTTTTTAATGCCTCTCCATTTCATTTGTTTCTTACCTTGGCAGGAATACTCAGGAGTAGAATTTGCCTCATGATGAATTAGTTTCTCAATCTTACAAAATAGTTTCTTTTCAGGTTCATTTAACCACTGGTCATTGTCCTTTCTGATTTTCTCAAGACTTTCCTTACGTCAGTCATGTGCAATGTGGCTGCAGTTATGTACAATTAATTTATTGTGCTGATAATGGGACTTTTTTCAATTTACTACCTCCATCCTGTAATCTCTGTTTATTTCATTCCATTGTTTTGTAATCTAGGTAATTGTTGAAGTCATGTTCTTATTGTTCTAAAGCATAAAGCACTCATGAGAAATTTACTTATGTTCCTTGGTTTGCTTTTTTTCTCCTAAATACTTTCTGCATTCATTTATTCTTTCCAGTTTGGTGGCCAATCTACCTGCCAGGGAGGTGGCCATGCTAACTCCATTCTACAGAAGTTTCTGCATGTAGGACCCTTCTCTTCATGCCCCCCACATATCTTCATGTGACAGTTTGTTTGTATCCTCTATAATATCTTTTATAATAAATCAGTAATAATAAGTATAATATTTCCTTGAATTCTGTGATGCAACACAGGAAATTATCAAAGCTGAGAAAGGGGAGTGTGAGACTGTACAGATGGTAGCTAAGCCAGAAAGATGTATGAGTAACCCAGGAGCCCACTAATTGCAATTGATGTCTGAGTGGCATCCAGTCTTGTGGAGCTGAGCCCTTAACTTAGTGAGCTTGGGCTAGTTGTTAGTGTCAGACTCAGTTTTGGAATTAAATTGTAGGACGTCAGTTGGAGAATTGGTTGGTGATGAGAAAAAAAAATACATACATTTGGCTACAGAAATGTGTGAAAAACAGCTTCCTTGACCTTATTGAAACCCTTTGATATTTGCAATGTTGGGTTGTACCTCTTAATTGCTCAGTTTTTTCCCTCTTCTTCCATTTCTTAAAAAGCTATTTTTATTTTATATTCATTTCATTTGATAATTGTATAGGAGTGTCAGGGTCTCTGATCTGACCTAAATCTGATGTATTATGCCTAAGCTCTCATTTCTTCAGTTTGGATTCCTCCATGCTGTAGAGAATTCCTTGTCATCTTCATTGTACTTCCAGGGTATTGTTTCACCAGGTGAAAACAAACTATAAAAGCCATTTGTTTGATGATATTTGATGTTGTAACACTGCATGCAGGATTTTTAGGTTCAAAACTGAAGCTATTTATTGTTATGACAAATATATTGGTAATTTCAGTCTAGAAATATCAAATGGCTATAGGAGACATTCGGTAGATTCTGCTTTTCTTTGAAATAGGAAGCAGATACACTACAGCAAAATCATGCTCAAGGTCAAACAGCAATAGAGGTAACACATGAACTCCTGTTAGCACCCAAATTATGTTTTATAAATGGTCCTTCAAAAATTTAAGCAATAATCACCACATTTGCCTCCTGATTCTGTAGATTGAAAGAAGGAGCCATGCCAAAACCATGGCAGACCCCTACCAATGACCCCATTTGGATATTTCCAACACCCAGTAATCAGTCTCCTATTGATGATGGACTACTTGTACACACAGTTAATATTTTTTCCTTCTCTCACTGTGGAATTATACTGGCTTAGAAACTGTCAAATGTCTGCCTTTTGAAAAATTCAGCGCTTGCTTTGAGTCATAAAAGCAGAAACCCAACTGATCCTCGCTGTGGTGAATTTTATAGCTGATTGGAAATATCCAAAGAAATAGCTCTAAATTTTCCGCTATATTGGTTCAAGATCAGGAAAGGCAAGGGGCTATATCAAGTACCCTGTGAGGTGGGAGGAGGCAGATTCTTCGCTTACTTATTTTGAGCCAGGAAAACTGACAATGGAGTCAATGTCTCTATATCCCCTGCCCAGCACTAGCTCCTTAAATTCACCACCTCAAACCAACTACTTACGATATAAAGTGTCACAGTGGATTTTCTTTAATCATATGGATTGTTTTATTAATGAGAATTGAGATAATCTTGAACAACTGCCTTTCACAGCACAGTAAGTATTTTACAAAATGAGCAGTGCGGTAGACTAAAAAATACCTGCCCAAAGATAGTCATTTCTGAATCTCCAGAACCTGTGAATATGTTACCTAATATGGCAAAAAGGACTCTGGGATTGTGATTAAGTTAAGGATCTTGAGAAAGGAAGGTATTTTGGATTATCCTGGTGGATGTAATAAAATCACACAAGAATTTATATGAAGAGAAGCAGGAAAGTTGGCAAAGGTGTGAGATGACAAATGCAGAAGTCGTCAGACACACACACACGCGCACACACACACACACACATTTATTTATTTATTTATATAAATTTAACACTACTGGGGATTGAAGCCAGGGCCATCATACTGAGCTACATCCCCAGCCCATTTTTGTGTTTTTATTTTGAGAGAGTCTTGTTAAGTCACCAAGTTTTCCAGTCTGGGCTTGAACTTGTGATCCTCCTGCTTCAGCCTCTCAGAATGCTGGGATTACAAGGATGCACCACCACAGCCATCTCAGACAAATATTTTTAAATGCCCCACTTCTGGCTTTGAAAATAAAGGAAAGGGCCACCAATCCAAGCAGACAGCCTCATAAGAGGTAAAAGATCAAGTAATGAAGCTTCCTCCATAATATTTGGAAAGGATGCAGCTCTGCTAACCCATTTTAGAATTTTGGCCTCCTCAAGTGTAAGATAATACATTTGAGTCGTTTTAAGCCATTATGTTTGTAGTAATTTGTTATATCGGCTTTAGGAAAGTAATACAGAGACATAAAGTCATGAGTAAACAATTGCATGTTGATTTCAGAGTAATAAAATATGACTACTACAGGAACACTAAAATAAATAGAAATTATGGTACTATGCAGTACAATCTAGAGCTGCTGAGAACTAGGAATCAGATCCTCACCTATTATTAGTGATTTAACAAAGCATATCAGAATGGATAAAGACCTCTTTCTCTTTAAGTACCTCTATTATTTTTAGGATCTGGTAGAACAATTTTGAGATACAGAAGGATTTTTAATAACCATTTCCTGCTGCATCATGCTGAAAGGACATGCTTCATCTTCAACCATCACTGTTTCCAATTCTGCATGAGTAAGTGCCCACTGAGCTATTAAAGCTTGTGGCTGAAGCATGACCCCAACAGAATGCTTCCCTTTGTGCCTGCCTATGGTTTCAATTTTCACTTCAAGCACAGACTATGTGTTTTCAAGTGCAGAGATATTATCCACAAGCTTGAGAATATAATTTTATCATGCTATAGAGAAATTAAGGGCCTATGTTTTCTCAAAGCGACCTCTAATGGCCTTTGTGAACAATTCCAGGGAATTCCTTTACCAGTCTCTTCTTTCATTTCTGCTAAAAAATAACCAGCAAGATTAACAGTTACTCTTTAGGCAGCAACAATTCTGATATCAGCCTTTCCAGCCAGTGAAAGCTTCATAGTTTGGACATTAACTGCGTCATAATCCTCTTCTTATTTTGTCAGACATGTCTGATGGTTCCTTCTTCCTTCCTGCATTAAAGTCCTCTGCCTGGCCTAGAGGACCTCTTCATAAATGACACTTTTAGGGCAACCTAATCACCTACTACAGAAACGTCCTTACTTAAGAAATTGATATGCTACCCATAGGGATCTCAGATTGCATTTTCTCATTGAAATAGAATTTTACAAGGCTCTTGACAACCCTGAGTGTCAATTAAACTATTATATATTAACAGTATTCATACTATTTCCATAACATATTTTCCTTCTCTTGGTTCCAAAGGGAGTAAATGTGAGCAAAAGTTGTGTCTTGTGTTCCCTAATGGGTTTCTTACGAAGATTATGTGTTTGAGATGGGGAAAAGATCAAGAGCAATGTTGTGAATTAATCCAGGGTATTCTAACTAGAAAGGGAAGGCACATAGTGCTCCTGATAACTGTAAAACAAAATGGTTTTGATTTAAGTTTAGATATGGTTAGGAAGGGCCTCTGCTAGGCAAAGGGAACGCTTTAGTTCATAAACACACACATACACACAACACATTTTAAAATAACTTTATGGTGGCATACAAGAAGGTATCACTTCTTTAATCATTTTCTGAGTGATTAAAAAATAAAGAATGATTAATTTGAACTCCCACTCACTCTGTAGGAACCTTGTGCTCCTCTCAGGTCTCTCCTAGCTTTCATCTTTCCTTTTTCTTTTACTATGATTTTTTTTATTCTTCCAGGTCATAATTCATTTTGTATAGGTTTTGTTTTCTCATTGGATTGTGTAATTTGAAGACACATAACCCAACTTGAATTTAGCAAATGCTTAACATTATCTTGAAAGAAAGTTCAGGAAATACTTGTAGTTGATTAATGGAAAAATTCCCAGAGTAGACAAGTTACATGTTTAGCATACATTATCAGATATTATCAACACAGTTGAGTACATACAAAAAGAATACAATAATTGACAAAAGTCTTATCTCTTTGTCTCTATGTTATTGTTTAAATTACTTCACCTTTCTGACCTCTAGCTTCCTCTTTATATTTTAGATGAGGAATAATAATGTCTTCTTTATAAAACTTTGAATTAACAGGCAGAAATGCAATTTAATTTTCATTAAATAGAAAAATGCTTTTTATTCTTAACTAACGAAAGAGTGGATTTTCAGGTACAGTTGGGTGTGTGTAAGCAAATGTTACTCATCTCTATGTCTCATAGACCTAATTTTTCCATTGTGATATTTATTTTTAGACACATTTCCTCTAACTAGCAACAAATACAGCTACCAGAAGTTCCAGGATTCCATTCAATCCATTACATAATCCAAGTGGAAAGAAATATCTTCTCTCCCAATAATTCTAAAGTAAGTCTGATTTTGTCAGTTTGATCCACAGATTCTAACTTGATCTAGTCACTGAAGCTAGAAAAGAGTAGACTGCTCTACTGCTGAATCATGACACATGCTCTAGCCAGCAGATGGAGTAATTCTTCATTGGAATCAGCTACATTGTGGATGGAATACTAAAACAGACTGAATAGTTGGCTCTCCAAAGTGTCATTATCCTTATTCCTGGAATCTATGAATGTTGCCATGAAAGGCAAAGGAGATGCTGCAAATGTGATAATTTTAAAAACTTGAGAGGTGAATATTCTGCTGTACTATAGAAGTAGGTCCAATGTTATCACAAGGGTTCATCAAGAAGAGGGGATGATGTAACTATGCATTGGAAATGTAAAGGATTAAAACCCTTAACAGTGAACTGGAACTCTGATTAAAATGTTTAACCAAGGAACTCCAGTTAGAGACATCCTGCTCTCATCTGCTAAGATCTCAACAAATCTTTGATGTTAGGCCCATTCATTCCTCCCAAAGAGTTGTGACTCATCTTTTCTAAAAGATATGCATAGACTTCCTTATCTTTTCCTTATCTAAGTAAAGCTAAAGACCTTCTGTGGGCCAAAGGAGAGTGACCTTGTCGGAATTGCAATTGTAAACATAATATTTTTTCCATTTAGTTTATTGTACATTTTAGGTATACAATACAGTTATACTCATCATTGGGAATTTGTACCTTTATGTGATGTATCTTGGTTCCTATTTATCCCCATTCCCCTGCCCTCCCTTTACCCCCCACCCCACCCCTCCCTATTTGCAGAGACTTTGTTTCCATTTTTTTCCTTTTCTCATATTTTTCCTTCCCCCTACCCCTCCCACTTCCCCTACTCTTTTAGACATTTTCTTCCTACTTCACATTATCAATTATATATTTTGATCCTTGTTTACACTTTTAATTTATCACACCAGAGACTATTCAGTATTTACACATGTGTGTCCACTTGGAAACAGTCCAATTGCCCATCAACTGGAGACTGAATAAACAAGACTTTTTTATATATAAAATGGAGTACTACTCAGCCATAATGAATGAGAAACTAGAGACACTTATAGCTAAATGGATGCACATTGAGGCCATACTCTTAAGTATAAACATAATTTTAATGCTAAATGATCCAAGAAAAAGACATTCTTTAAATAATCGCATTTGCTGCCAAGACTCTTTTTCAATATCCTCAAGACTTCATAAAACCCCAACATCTCACCCTGACTGCAATTTCTGTCTTGGAAACTCACCTGCGGCCACCCTTGGCAGTCCACCTTTGATCTAAGTATACTTTTGTCTTTTCCACGTTCCTTGTCTATTGGTAAATTCTTTTACTAGTCTGTGTCACTGGCCCTTAGTATCAGTCTCACACAGCAGGGGGGAATTAAAAATAGTATGATAATATGATCACAGACACAAAGATTGTTGTGATGTGCTTTTTAGGGGAGGAAAAAGACTTTTGTATGGCCTCTTATGTTCTATGTGTGGGAAACTGCACTAAACTCAGAAAAGTTATAGAAAAAAACATACATAATTTTTTTAAATGTGTGGATTTCACACACACACACACACACACACACACAAACAAAGAAGTAAAAATTCTCAGGAAGCACTGAAACCCAGGGGATTATATACCATTTTAACAAAAGACAATACATTGATACATTGTGAGCCAGGGATTTAGCTCAGTGGTACCAAGCCTGCCTCACAAGCACAAGGTCCTGAGTTTGATCCCGGTACTGCCAAAAAAAGAAAAGATAATACATAGCATTGATCAGACAAAGGATAGAGGGCTGGAGCTTTTAGGTATTTATAATTCCAGTTTACTCAATAACTGAAAGAACAAAAAATAAATATAATTAGATAATTATGAAAAGACAACCAGAGTCAGGGTGGTATACATACTACAGGCTTTCTTTTTTTCAGACCACAGTTGGAGGGTCACAAACTTACATCTCATGGCAAAATCAAGGGAAACAGAGCAAAATCAAGTGGGTACAAAGAAAGGAATCTTCTGCTCTGAGCATCAAGTCTAGATTAGTAGGTTTCTTTTTCACAAGCAATAGCTGGAGCATTACTTGACTATGATACAAATAATATGACCCTGAAATTTCTGAAGAAATTTGAACTCAATATATCTTCTGTCTCCATACTCCTGTGCTCTTAAATCTCTAATAACTACCAGATAATAATTATAGTAATATTGTTTAAAACAATTGCAATGAATTTTAGAATCTCCTCTTGGGGGACCATGTTTGTTTATTACACACACACACACACACACACACACACACACACACACAGTTTTGTTTCTTTAAGGAATGTGAGTTTCAGACATGCCTGAAAATGTATGTTTGGAATGCTATTTGTAAAGGAACTGATGCACATTCCATTTCTCACCCAGATGACTCTTTGAAATCCAAATGTCAAAAATTTCCCCAACTTAGTTGCTCCTATGAGCCAAGACAGAGCCAGTTAAATTTCCTTCTGGCTGGCAAATTGGCATGTTTCCATATATTATCATGAAAATGGTATTCTTATGTTGTTGTACCTATGAAAAATTCTTACAACCATATGACACATGAAATGTGTGTTTTGAAAGTTTAAACACTAGGAAATCTTTCCTAATGCAGTATCAAAAGCTATGAAGTTTTCCCAGGGCACTTCTTATCAAATCCATCTTAGTCTTTCTTGGTTATAAAAAGCATACAAATGTGCAATGATATTAATAGCACCATTGAAAGTAATCCCTGTTACTAAGCACAGCATCTGACTTCCTGACTCTGCCAGTAACAATACATATCAATATCATTGTCAGTTACAGTGCCTTCTCACACAAAGAACAACCACCATAAGCATTTATCTTTGTCACTTACTTGTTATGCATTTCAATTCCTCCCTTAGTGCTTTTTGTCAGGTTAATTATAAAGCTTTATTTCCATTTTTTTCCCCCAGTTCTAGGATTGATCTCTGAATCCACAGGTAATTCTGACTACCTAATTGTACCCTTCCCTGCTGAAGATAACCACTAGATGACTCCCATGCCTGGCTGGGAGTGACTGTTGCTGGTTTGAAAATGCTGTCAAAGCTTACCCTGGCTGAGTACTTTGGTGATAGTCATATGTCATAACCTAAATGGAATCAGAGATGCTTGGTTTTCTCTAAAACAATATTTCTTCTTTGTGGTGGAATATTGCCATCCTCCTGGAAATTAAACCCAATGAACAACAAACCAATGAACAACAATAAAAATAGAGCAGCAAAACATCATGGAAGTGATAGGCACAGCAGCAAAGTCAGAGTCGTGGATACATGACTGGATACCACTGTTACAGAATTTTAAAAAGTTGCCATGCAAAGGACTCACCCACTTTTCAAATGTCATATCATCTGTTGAGACAAAAAAAGCACTGAAAAATCTGGAATATCTTCAGAGGACATACTAGAGAATTTCATCTCTATCCCAAATGGTTTGCCCCAGACCTTTGTTAATGTCCAAAGCCATTTTTGATCTTCACAACAGGGGAACGGAATGCTACTGGCATCCAATTGGTAGAAGCCAGGGATGCTAACATTCAGTAACAGACAGAAAAACCTCCAAAATTAAGAAGTGTCTATTCTCAATTCCCAGTAGTCTGGAAGCTGAGAATCCCATCCTAAAGGAAAGTGACTGTCACCATTTTCCAGTATTCTATCTGTAAGGCCCATTGAACTGAAATGCAAAGTTTCAAAAAGTTAGAAGAAGACTTAATACAGTTTTCTTTAGGGAGATGCAACCACCCTAATTTCTTTAAGTCATTTTCATATTCTTTACTCAAAGAGAACATGGTCTTAGTGAAGGTAGAGATGATCTGGATTTCTCCAAACTTGATCTTTAGTTGGCAGACAAAATAAATGTATTACTTCTCCAAACATAAGTCAAGGACAGCTGAGAGTTTTCAAACATGCAATGTATTACATATTTTTAAAATTTACACCTTCCTATAGCTTTAACACCCTTCTTCTTGATTACCTTCTCCCAGGTAAATATACATTTTCTTACAAGAAAGTAGAATGAATAATATATCAAATGAACAATATTCTCAAGCACCAACAAGTATTTGTAAGTCACACAATTATATAGTCAAAGAAACTCATTATCAAGCTATTGCTCAGAGTAGTTGATATTAGCCAAAGTTTTCCAGATAATGGCAGACTTAGAACTGATACTCATGTCTCCTGATTATTTATCCACTGCCTTTTCCATGAGTTCATACACTTTTCAAGTGTGAGTATGATGGCTAAAGATCCAGTCAAATAATGTGAAATTTGGCCATTTAGAATTAATGCCTCTTTTAAGTTTTTCCTCAAATGGAGCTAATAACATTGTTTACTCAAGCAGTAATTACATCTCAAGTGTGGAGAGAAGAGAACGTTAGATTCTGGTAGCATGATAAAGCTGATGCTATTTCCCAATGATGCCCACCACAAATATACCATCCTACAAGTTCTTCTTACAGTGTCACTGTGACACTACTCTCAAAGAGTGGTGAGGTTTATTTCCTCTCTCCTTGTGTCTGGCTGGATCTTCTCAACTTCCTTGTCCAAGAGAGTAAGTAAAATGTGAGCTATATGTGTGACTTTTGAGATTATTTCATGAAATTTCCATGCAATTCTGCCTTTTTACTCTTATGTGTTCACTCTTGGAAAACAACCATCGTGCTATGAGAAATCCAAGTAGTCATATGGAAGGAACACCTACAGAAATCCCTGTCAAAAGCTCCAGCTGCTGTCATAATAGACAGCCAGCATCTGTGTGAGAGATGTGAGTGAGTGAACCTTCAGGTGATTCCAGTCCCTTGGATGAGAGGTCACCTCTAGCCTTCCGTGCTTTTCTAGATAATGCCATACAGCGCATGGAAGCACAGTCTCTGCTGAGTCCATTTTAAATTACAAATTTATGAGCAAGATAAATTATATCTGATTCTGTAGACAGTAAGTTTGGAGTGCTTTAGGAGTAGATTCCTGAAACAAAAGTCCTCAAGTTTTTCAATCATATAACTAACCTAAGATCATGTGATTATACTTTCACAATAGATTTTCATAATTATGTACTCAGTAATTAATCCAATCTACTAGACACTCAGAGTAAAGTTTCTGATCTGGTTTGGCAAATTTTGAAAACTCTGTAGTGATTGTCAACTCATAAAATAACACTCGTTGTGCATCCTTCTTTTGTAAGCAAGCTAAATGCAGTTTGCTCTTCAAAGATAAATCCACTGTCTATCACTGAGCACATTGGACTTTTAAGAGAAAAAGGGTCAGTAGCTAAAGTGTGGTAAATTTATCACTATAAAGGACTCTATGTTTTCAGTAGTAGGTAGGCAAATAAAAAGTCTCTCCTTTGGCACATGGACTTTACGGAACATCTTAAATCTCAACTTCAGCTATATTCTCTTATTCACCTCTGAGTATTTCATGTGTGATGAATTGCCAAATAAGGAAGAAGTGAAAAACTAAGTAATTTTGACATATCTTTAAAGACTGTCCTTAGATGTAGAGTTGCAAGCACTATTTTCCAGACCTTAGTTCTGTCTGTAAATCAGCCAAATTCTCTCATAATCAGACATATGTTTTTTAGAGAAGAAGCATCGTTCTTTTTCTTGGCTGTCCTCCATTACAGCAGAGGATGTGCCATGTAAACTCACCAAGGAACTCTTGGTCAAGTGTGGTCGATTTATGCACTCTTAAATGTGGTCTACAATGAGTTAATTACTCTTGGGAGCAAAATGCTATCTTATAGATCAAAGCAGTATTTAAGATTTATTTGTACTAGTGAAATAACTCACAATAATGTACAATAATTTCTTCTAAGGCTATGGTCTTTCAGATTTGAAAAATAATCTCTTTTCTTGGAAGCCAAGGATATAAATTGAGGTCAGTTTTCTGAAGAACTGAAGTTTCTAAAAGCAAAAATTATTTTAAAGTATAAAAGCAGACTGAAGAACATAAAGGTAGAAGAAAAAGTTGGGAGATGATTAATATAACCAGGGCTAAAAATTTAATCTAAATTAACAAAGCTTGGTATTGATGCAAAGATAGGAAAACCAACCAAAGACATAGAAAGCCTTCACATAGACTAATACATTTTAATACACTTAATATAGGATGGAACTGACTCTTTGGATCATTGGGAAAAGGATAAGATGTTAATTAAATATATTGAGACAACAGGTACTTCAAAACAAATAAAGTAAGAAATCAGGTTCATATATCATGTAGCTAATTACTCAATACTCAAAAAATCGATTAAAATGGTTTAACTACGTAAAAGTAAAAAGCAATTTTAAGGAAAACTGTAGGTAAATAAAAAGTATGAACTCAAGGCAGAGAAAGTTATGTTTAAAAGGAAGTATGAAACACAAACTTAAAAGGAAAAACATGATAACTTCAGCTATCTTAAAAATAAGACACATTAAACAAAACATAAACTACTAAATAATATACATATTTATCTAATAATCCTCTGAAAATATCTATAATCTTCCAAAATCAATAACAAAAGCATTATAAAAATTAGAAGTTAAAAAGTTAAAAGCACACATTAGTAATAAGAGAGGTTGGTAATAATGGCTCCTTAGTAGAGAATGTGTCAGGGTTCAATGCTTGGCACCCTCCAAAATATTAGTAATCAGTAAATGAAAACCTACAAAAAAAATCATACACCAAATTAAATAGCTAGACTGACAATTTTACATTCTAATTATAATAAGTTTTCATAATGGAGTGAAATAATGAAAAATATTGTATACTGATAATGGGAATGTGAATGAGGAAGCCATGTTGAAAAACAATTTGGCATACTCTAGTAACTTTGAACATACGTAGACCCTATCATACCAGCAGTCCCCACATAGAGATATTTCTGGCATGTTTACAAAGCAGCCTACAAATGTTCACAAATGTGTTGTTTGTCACAAAACATGGGGCCAACCTAAATCTCTACAGACTTAACTACAACTAGTTTGTAGTATATTCCCATAATGGCCTATTACAGAGGGCTGGAAATAAAGGAGCTATATCTATACATGTCCACATGAATGTATAGTTATGCATAATCAGTATCTAATGCTGTGTGAACAGGCATACAACAATATGCCAGTAGTCACTTTGATTTAGTACTTTTAAAATGGGGTATAAAATGTGTGAATCTGAGAACATGTAGGATAAAATGAGTCATAACTGATATTATACCTTACTCTCTACATTATAGAAAACCAAGAAGGAAAGCAAGAGAATGAGTAATGATATTCCTGATATTAACTATCTCTAAAAAGAGACAGGAAAAAATACTCAGGTATTGATTCACAAGGAGCTTTAAGGTTTTCTTCTGTTGAGGTGACTGATTGCTTCGTAGTGTCCATTTTATCATCATTCTCTCTTTAAATCATACAAATATGGCATACATTCTTATCCAAAGGATATATTTCAAGACACAAATAAAGTAGATGTCATGCTATCTGATGGCAGGTTTCACATCCAAATTTTCTGATATCATTTGTAAACTGGGAAGCTGAACTAGGTTGATTAAGTTGCATTTCCAAAAGGTATTCAGAATTAACTGCCCGGTGTTAACACAAGACAGAGGTTGGTTCCTGTTACCCAAGCTCTAAATAGATTAGCAAACATTATTTTAAGGGGAATGCAAAGCCCAAGGACTGCTTTATTTATTTTAAGAGGTGCTCTTTTGGTTTTTGCCTTTTCAGGATTTCCCTGTCCTAAATATTCCCGAAAGGGTGAGATCCCCACGGAAGCCTTTCCCACACAAGTCTGTGATTATCAGCCTCCCCTTTCCACCATGGTGGGTGCAGTCAGGATCCCTTGCTTTCTTCATGATTAGCCTTCAACATATTGTTTAATTATTATTAATGCCATTAATTTCTTTTCCTTAATTAGATGGAAACAAAAGTGAAAGTTAGCCTCAAATTTTATTTCCAATCGATAAAGACCTTCTGGACTAAGATCCACAATCCTATTTTAAATACATTCAGCAAGCAATAATTATACCAAATCTTTGACTTCAGGAATCCCAATTCATGAAATTATATAAGACATCAAAATTAACAACAAGATACTGAACTCCAGGGATAACACAAATACAAAAGTACTTTTTAAACTTTTTTTTTGGTAAAATTTGATGCACATTTATTGTGCAAAATCTGACATAGGCATACATCTATATATAGAAACTCTTATCCAAAAGACTTCTATTATAATCAAAGAAAGCATTTTAGCACACCTGAAACAGTTCTCATACCTCTTTGTAAATTATCCCTCCCTTTACTTCTCACTGAGAAGCCATGGATCTGCTTAATTCTCATTTTCTGTAAGTTGCATAAATTATCTTACATTTTCAAGGATTTCATATAAATGGAATCATGGACCAGCTGTAACATTTTATGTATCAGTAATGTTTACATTTCCTACTTCCAAGTAGTATTCTACTATATAGATATATTTTAATTTGTTTATTCTTCCTAAAAAGGAAATAATATTAGTCTGGATTTTCCAAATGTCATATTTTTAAAATGGAGGGATATCACATTAAATGTGCCTGGATGTACCTGGGTTTTGCCTGCACCTACTCTTACAGTGATTCCAAACTCCACTACTATCTTTCTCTATTCATTTCTGAACGTGAGAGGGTGTGTCCCATGCATTCATAACCACTGACATTCCTGGCCAGTGTCTTCCACAGCTCTATCAGACATTCCTAGTGTACCACAGGGCAGCTTCCCAACACAGCTGAAGCACTGTGGATCTAAAGATACCTCCACTGGATGAAACTCCATTTGAATTGGGAAAGTAGTACACTGCTTAAGAGGTTCTAAGCCTAAGAAACTTAAGGAGCTTTAACAAGCAGTTTCCAAGTTGTTTTTCTACCTCCCTTTTATTGTAGATATCAAATTTGAGATCATTAGATCTGAGACCATTATTGTTCTACAGCTAAAATTAAGTTCTAATTGAGCTCACATTTCACCTAGTGGCAGACACTTAAGCTTAGTCAACTCAGCATATACACACTTCATTGTTTGGTTCTACTCTACCTCACAAGGCTTTTAAACTGAGGTTTGTCTCTAATGTCCATAAAGTGAAACTTGAGCATGGCACTAATGGTGGTGAGGCGGGGAGCTGATGGCTACTGAAATGTTTATTTCCTGTCTGGTATCCAGCTGTCAGCTCACGTAGTTACTCCATGTCCTCTTTGCACTGTCCACCAGACCCCTTCACATCTACAACTTGTTTGTGTGGTGTCTGGAGTCATGGAAAAACATTTTTCTCTCTTCTTTTTGAGCTGGCTAGGTAGGTCTCAGCACATCTGTGTCAGGCCCATCTGAGATGTGTCCAGAAGATATTTTTTAACTTCCAGGCTATGAGGGAATTTCAGGGATAGTGCTTCTTTGTACTCTCTCTTTATTCTAAGTCTTTCTACTATCTGAAAGCATTTTCTCCTGGGACAAAATCTTAAAAATGATTTGTTGGGAACTCATGTACTCCTCATAGGACTGGAATTATTCTTCCACTCTGATAAAGCTTTCACTAATGTGTTACACTTGACATACAAAACTTATTCTTATTGTAAACTCCCAAAAAAGAAAAAAGAAAAAGAAAATGAGAGGAGAGGAGAGGAGAGGAGAGGTCCCTGATTCTCATGTCATGGGATTCTGGTTTTTAATCTTAGCGAAGTTTTTAGATACGTATAGATACATTAGATTCATCAAAATATCACCAGGCAACCTATTACCAAAGTAAAACTGATTTTCTGGGGGACTTAACTTGGAGACAAGACCACATTGACATGATTCTAGGAGGCACTCCAAAAGTAAGGTCAGATATGGGATATTTATAGCACTTTAGGTCTGGGCTTAAGCAATTTCAGGTGGGTCTTTCAAGGTGAGTCATGCACTAGAACTGGGCAAAATTCATGTTGTAATAGTTTAGAGATCATCTCTGAGGCAAGGGGCTTGAAGTATCTGTTGATGCATACATTTTTGTTTGCTAAGCAAGTTGTTTGCCTAGTGAAATGCCTATTACCTCTGATAAATTGATGTGTAAGAATTTCCTAGAGAAAACAGTGGAGTTATTTATTGGTTCACAGTCTTCACTTTCCTAGAAAAAGTTTTCCTGGAAGATGCCACAAACTCATGTTGATAGAGGTGTTAAAAAGTCTTATGCAAGACATTGACAAAGAAGGTCTATAATCTTACGTGCTTAGAACTTAATTTGGATTCTCATAAAATGAAATAAAATTTTCTTTGCAAGTTATGCACCTTAAACACCTCAGAAATTCCAGAAAATATCTTGTCTGGTGAAAAATCAAAAATTACTTTCAGAAATGATAGCTGAAAATTATTACTAAAACATGAATAGAAATACAAACATAGAAAAGGGCAGAAAGGCCATTGGGAAATATGAGTATGAGAACATGCATTATTAGTGACATTTGTGAAGAATAAAGGAGATAAAGGTCTATATTAACTAAGAATCTAATATCCATAGTAAAAAGCATTTGCATTAAAAGCTGGATGGGCAGCTTATGGATGTAGCCCAGTGGCAGGGCACTTGTCTAGCATGCATGATGCCCTGGGTTTGATCCCAGCATTGCAAAAAGAAAAAAAAGTGGAGTTAACACATTATTTATGATGAAGGCCTCCTATCTTATTCTAAACTTGTATCTTGGGATTCTATACCATTTGGATGGCCTTACAGAGGAATGTAACCAAATATTGGAGAGAACAACTTGCCTATTTCTACCCTAACTAGCTGCTGTAAAACTTTCCCATATGCCCATCAATTGGTAAAATTAACCAATAACTGTGATTTCTTTAAAAGTAAAAACAAAAATCCTCATATAATCAGGTAGGTAGAAAAGAAGACTTACACATTGTTTTCAAAGACTATTAACTGTATTTTTCTATTCCACTGGAAATTATGGCCCTTTAACATTCCAAGCTCTGTATAGTTACACTGGTAACTTTTCTCCTATTGCAAGGAAGTAGAAAGAAACGAGCAGCAGAGTCAGGAGAGGGTTTAAAATTTCTTCTCTCCATACCAGACTTTGAGACATTTGTTTCAGAAAGGCAAAAAGTGGTCTATGAGATAGAAGGGCATTGAGAAGCATTCTTTTAGAATCACTATGAAATGTCATTTTTACCAGTATTCTCTCTAATCAGTCTTATTCTACTGATATCATTTTAGCATATGGCCAACCAGTTAAGGCCTAAGTGGAAGGACATGATTAGTGATAGAATTTACCCTATTTGAGCAGAGTATCTCTGGAGTTATCTGTGTAACATAGTGCTTAATAAGTACTCATTGTATTAAATGCATAACTGTTAGTCTACATGTATTGGCAATTCTTTGACAACTATTGTATTTGGGACCATATGTACCTGCTCTCATTTGCAGACACCCCCTGCGCCATTCTTGCACATGGTGGAAATTGTGGCCCACTATGTAACAGTGCCTTTTCTCCCTTCCTGCCCAACACATTTAGTGTCAAGACAGCTAAGATCTTGCCTTTCTAGGCTATGCTGCAAGGGGAAAACATAAGGCTTAGTTATGGCCAGTGAGAGGTGTTAGGAGTCTACTGTCATACTTCTGAAAAGCTTTCACTCCTCTAAGAGAAAGGACAGACATAGGGATGCTATCCTTCTCTGTTCTGCCTGCCCCCAAAGCAGGTATTTGTCTACTCTTTGGGGACCCACTTTATGCCCAGGTCCGAAGGTAAGATTGAATGGCCAACACCAGCAGTGACACCATCAAACCCCTGGTGGGCCAATGGCAGCAGTGTGAGAAAAATAACCCCCCATGAGCTTAAGGCAGTATGAGTTTTCTATTACCTGTAGCCATTCACATTCCTGACTGTTACGGAACTTTTCTGGGAAGGAAACAGAAAAATCATGAAACTAAATCATCCAAATGGAAATTCACATCTGAGTTGAAAAATAATCACCGTTTTTCTTTTTGCAATATAAACATTTACAATCTGCATCTGTGTGATACTTTTCCCAGGTGCAAAAGACAAGTAAGATAGAAAATGAAGCTGCTCTGGTTTTTTACTCATAATTTCAGGAGCAAATATAGAAGAATGGTTCTCTACAGAGAAGAGAAGCCTGGGATTCAGATTTCATGTGTCTGACTTTCCCAGTGCCCTGATCTTTGAAGCTGGACTCCATACTCAGGTTTCACAGGTCCAGATGTTTGATTTTCAAAAGCTGCTTTGTATTACAACAATGGGGTTATGCACTGCATTTATTTTATGTGTTTAAGTCATTATGTATTTCCTCATTAAGAACAGAACAGATTTACTGAGAAAATATACTAATAGGATAATACATCTTAAGGAATTATGTCTTGAGACTAAGACAGCTGGGGTTAGCACTTTAAAATGTATTCTTCTAAATTATTATTCTTCCAGGCAATGGTTATATATTTGAATCAGCTCACTATGAAAAAAACACTAGCAGAAGAGTCTACAAAGTTAAAACTGAATTCTGGTTTCACCATTTGTAATGATAAGAGTCATTTGCAGTGAGTATACCGTTTCCTATTAAATTTGTAACTTTGGATAAGTAATTTTACCTGTATGAGTCTCAGTTTTTCATTTGGAAATGAATTTACTAAGACCTGTCATCAAGACTATGCCAATAAATGAAAAAAATAAAACCAGATATATAATATTAGCTATTACCATTATCAATTACCACTTGACAGACAAATATTCTCTCTTTCCGCACTATATTCTGCAAGAAATTCCGAAAGGATCACTTTTTCTGGGATGACATAGACCAAGGGTGATGATAAACCAAACCACTACTCCATGTCGTCAGTCTACGCTCAACATTTCTGGGTGGCCGTTTGTGGCATTTGACCAATAGTAATTTAGAAAATAGATTAATCTGAGAGAAGACTGTCTTTGGGACCCTCTTCCTAGGGTCCAAGCATTTGCTATAGCCAACAGTCAGAGGTGAAGCAGAAGTCAGAACCAGTCTCTCTTGGAAGTCAGGGTTACCAATTGTTTGGAGCAAGCGAAAGCCTAGGATTTCCCCAGGCAGCTCTGTGTCCCTGTTCTCCAGGATGCAGAGCCAGAGCAAGGGAGCACTCTCTGGCTTCTGCGTTGCCAGCACCTCTGCCCCTCTGCAGATTGAAGGCTTAAACAGCTGCACTCTGTTCATTTATTGATCTTAAATAAAGGAATTCTAGGTGAGTTCTTATTTGGTGCAACTTGTCTAGGAGATACGGAATGTGTTATAAAAGGGTATCTGCCAGATTGTTTCACTGAATTAATAAACGAAGCTGATTTTCTTACTATGACAACTAAAGACTCACAGCTTCTAATGCTTATGCCCTATTCTAGTGTAGGTGAAAGGCAAGTCAGGCAGATAACAGAGAATTGTTTATTTTTTTTATTATTATTTACTTGAATGAGGAAACTGAAACTTGGAGATTTGCCTGAGTCTGGGCCTTATCCTCAGTAAGCTAATGTTCTCCAGAGACAATGTGGGCTTAAGCCCGACTGTTACAGTTTATATTTGGAAGTCTCCTCCCAAATCTTCATGCACTCAGAAGCAGGGCTTGTTGAAGGTGATTGAATTATAGGGGCGCTACAGCTGACTTGGTGTTGGGAGGTGGGATGCGGTCAGAAGACGTGGGTCAAGGGGGCATGACTTGGAAGGGTATATCTCCCTCCCTGACTCTACCCTTCACTCTCTGCTTCTATGTTGCCAGTTACCACGACATGAACTTTGCTACACCTTTCTGCTGTGTTGTTCTGCCTTGGAGCTTGCCAACCATGCACTGAAACATGAAGAAAAATAAAACTTTCCTCCTTTAATTATAGGTGTCGGGTATTGTGTCTCAGCCATGAAAAAGTGACTAAGATAAAAACTTCCATTCTAATTTATGATTTGCTATTGAATATTCATAGTTTCTCAACATTTCTGGGCTTATACTGCCCTCTCTGTAACACAAGTTCAGTTATCACAAAGATTTTACCAAATCTAATGTTATGCTACTTTGATTAAAAGGACCAGCACTGCAAACTACATTGATGAATAGTGATATGTAAATACTTGTAACATTTTTTGGTCTCTAACATGACATGTATAGAATCGTGGTATGTGTTGTTTCTGGGCTGGAATACTGTCTCTTACTATACAGATATTGTCCCTTACTATACATTCAAGTGACTATAAGCACCAGATTTTTCTGGTGTATTTTATTTATGGCAAGGTCATTTTCAAGCAGCTAAAACATATTATTAATCCTTAGGGTTTATATTTATTGGAAACCTATTAGGTTATTTCTCTGGACCCTGTTTTTAGGGGTTAAATAAATGCAGAGTTGTAGATATTCTTTTACTATGCAAAGGCAAGATAGCTGTGACTATAGTTAGGTTGACACAGGATTGCAGCGCCACCTGTTGGGTGATGCGTTAATAATCACAACAGACTGCTACACTTTCAGCAAAAATTGTTTTCAAAAATAAATAAATAACCAGAAAGGTAGGATATGTAATACTAAATATAAGTTAAACTCACTTATATTGGGAAATTAAAACATTTCCCTAGAAAATTAATGACAGTCAGTTTTTACTCAGTTTATTTCTATTGAAGCCATAAAGGAAAATGTAAATTTAAAACGATAGAATTTCAGAACTGAATACATCTTTAAAGAGTATAATCTTCTCATTAAAGAGATTTTTAACAAAAAAATCCGGACAGCTAAGACAATATGTATCCCTTGGCTATAGAACTTCTAGTAAGCGTGCCAGGACTGCAATTCATTTGATCAGATGCCTAAATCAAGGTGTTTCTGGATAACATTCTGTAATATGCATTACAGAGCTTCACATTCTCTATTTTCAGCAAAATGCTGTTGATAATCAGTTCTCATAATATTCCTTATTTAAATTCACCCCATTTCAAAAGCAGAAATTTAATTTCTACCTGCCTGTTAAAAACTTTCACAATTGTTCGGAAGCATAGAGAATCTAAACTTGACAAAGAACAACTTGTTTCCTCCTTCTTCCCCATTCATCTCAGCAATTCATTCTTTTTTTCTAATCAGGTTTCTTGTGCCTTGTGAAAAAATGCCAATGAAGACTGTGGTTCCATGGAGACATATGACTACTAGGTTGTAGTTCATTGAAAATGCTAATTGCTCACTTTAGATAGAAAATAGTCAAAGAAAATAAAACAGCTCTCAACCTGCTCCCCTACCCTGATTACACATTCAGGCCTACATGAACAGGATGGAAACTTAATTGAGACAATGTCTGACACAAGGGAAAACGATTAGTGAGTGCTACCTCAATGATGACCACAGAAGATCCGTAGGGCTCATAAGCACCATCTTGGAGAGATACCAGAAAACATCTACCAAGGACAATATTTAGGACTGGGTTTGTTTTCCAAAGCTAAAGACACTTCTATATTTTATTTTTGTTTTTTGAAAAAGTCATTAGTAACACATTTCTTAAAGAGAAATAGCATTCATGTTCACTTCCTTCCCCAGAGCTTCAAGGAGAATGAGAAAGTAGTATCCAGGTATTGCTTTCTAGTCCATTTTCAGGGTAGAAGGTGATGACTATTGGAGGCATTTAGAAGAAATGGAAAGTCAGTTACATCAAACCAAATCAATCAGATGCTGCCTTAATGCATGGAATGTTGTCTTAAAGATTTGATATTGCAAGTGTGTATGGATTCCCAGCCTAATACCAGTCAGTTTGTTGTCCTACCGGAAAAAGGAGGATTGGTTGTCCATTAGATGCTCTCAGCTGTACCATGTCTTATTGTCTCTGAATCTACCCTTTCCCTTCCACTCCCTGTATCACTCAGCCCTGTAACTGCCTCCTAATCAATCTTCTTCTTTGGCAATTCCTTTTTGTACAACCTTTTAGAAATGCAAATTGGATAATATCATTTTCTGCTTAAATTCATTGACAGGAGAAAATTCAACCTTTTTAGCATGGTGTATAATACATTCCAATTTAGCTCAAATTTCCTGTCCAGACTCATTTTCCGACTCCACAGCTCCAGTCCTATAATTCAGGCTCCCTTTAGCCATATACTTGTCTGACTTGCATCGCTCTCTATATTTGTAGTCAGTTCTCCTAGCCTACTGTGTCCTTCACTGCTCTCACTGAGCAAATTCCTATTCATCCTTCAAGGTTCATTTCTATTACCACTGCCCCTAAGGAGCCTTCTCAAAAGCTCTCAGGCAGGAAGCACCCTCCTATGTGTGCTTGCACTCTGCTTTCCTATTATTTATAGTTAGTATAGCATGAAGCTCATTGAATTGTAACTCCACTAGTGTATTATTCGTCTTTTGTGATAGATATTTATAACAGTTGAAATCATGCATTGTTCCATGTTCACTGAAGTTTAAGGATGAATCTATAACTGCATATACTATAAAGACAAAGGTAAGCCATAAGTGATACTGGAAGTGATCTCACTTAAGTGTTATCTTTTCCAGACTTTAAATATGCAAATACTTGGAGAATAGAGAAGAGTGTGTTCTATATTGGCTGAACTCCATTTCAATGTGATGATTCTTACTGCTGATTCGTTAAAGTCAGTGGTGAAACATATAGAGGTCATACATTCAGTCTTAATTCTTACTTAATGACATGATATCTATATTTATTTTTGATAGAAAAAATGGCATCATCCGTGTCCTCTTTATTGTAATGTATATTAATTTTATAAAACAATTTGAAAGCACTGTTTGTGCGTTGCCCATGTACACTGGTACTCAATAAACACACAATCCTAATTCAATGAATGTGGCATGAAAAAACATGTGGATGGATGGATAGATGGATGGATGGGTGGATAAATGGATGAATGATGAATAGATGTATAAATTTGAGTTTCTGGTTCTCTTTACATGAATATCTATTCCACTTGACATTTCAAGTTTGAAGTTTGCAACGGATTCTCTTCACTGATACTTGAGATCATTGTCCTTTTTCAAGTTCTTCCCTGTTCTGTACAGACAGAAAGACTAGAAATTTCGTACCTCAGCTATCCTTGCCCAGCTGTGTTTAGTCAGATTCTGCTAGTGAGAAGAACTCACATGAGACCTAAAAATCAGAAAAGAAAGAGAAGGTCTTATTTTCTGGTGGCAGCTGTAGACACGTGGACATTAGCAGATAGTCAATATGGGATTTCTACTGTGACTTTCAGACCCCTTCAAAGGAAGTTGATAACTCACAGGTAACAGATAGGTCAAGATGACTACTGAAATTTCTCAGATTCTGGATATTTTAAAAGCTCTTGGGCTGACCTTCATTTACCCAGATATCCAATAAGTCTGTTTTTTCAGTAGTAAATTGCTTCAAACCCAAAATAACTAGAATAAATTTTGAGCAATTTAGATTCTTCACTGGAATCAAAAGAAAAAGATTATTCTTTTAAATATTTAATTTTAGTTAAATGTTTATAGTTATTACACATTTATATCAATATATAACACACTCAGTGTGTATTTAAATATAACATATACTTACATACTCATAGCATCTAATCTTGAGTCTGGCGTAATTATTTTCAGTAATGGGAAGTCCCACTGCTTCAAAAGATATTTACTTCCCCTCTATCTATTTAGGAAAAAAATTAACATTAGTCTTTATTTGCCATGAAAAAACTGTTTCTCATCAGTCATTTGTTTGCTAATTCTCTACTCTTCCCTCATCTTTAGAAAATTCTCAAACTCTGGGTACTAACCTTGCCTACAGACAGGCAGGCCTAAGATCAATACCTTCAAATCTTTTAGTAAAGATGAATGTGTAGGGGCGGGGATTTAGCTCAGTGATTTCGCCACCTTCTGTGCAAGCGCAAGGAACTGAGTTCAATCCCCGGTACCAAAAAAAAAAAAAAGATGAGTATGTAGATGGAATGCTGATTTAATTCTGCATTGTTTTTTGGGGGGATGAGAAATTTCAAAATGAAATTTAATAATACAAATATTTCTGATCACTGGAATATGACATTTAAATCCTTTAAATACCCATTGTCTTGGAATTCCCTGTATCTGACTTTTTTTAAATAACAAACTATCAGTATAACAGCTCTCAGTGAATTTTATGAGATCTTCTAACATATTATTGCCATTGAAGCTGATCTTGGAGACTCACAAACTTGTAACTGATATCAGAAATGCAGGTGATGTTGTTTCATTGACTATTTGCTAAGTTTACAACAACTAAATATGATTAAGTCCAGGAGCGCAAGGTCCATCTAATACTTGCACATGTAATTCACCACAGTAGCATACTGTGAAAAGATAACAGATGTTCTTGCAGTACATCCACAAAACATACGTGTTAAAATCTCAAATTTATTATTGAAAAACACTCACAAAAAAGTTATAAATAAAAAGATATTCTATTTGATAAAAAGTGTCTATGAAGAAACTCATAGATAACGTGATTATTAACTGTAAAATCCTGAATGTTTTCCATCTTCATTAGAAATGCAAATCTCATGATTTTTCTTATAGGAGAAACCCAAAATATAAAGGTATTAAAAAGTAAAATAAAGAATATTAGAAAATAGAGAGATAGGTACTTTGCAAAAGAGAACCAAAAGATAGAAGGAAAGGTAGGGGAGGGGAACAAGATAAAAACAAATTAAGATATGTTATGTACATGTACCTATTCTCTCCAATGAATGTAATTATTATGTACTGCAAACGTGTACTAATACAAATAAAAGTTTAAAAAATAGGAACATGAAAAGGATACCTGCTTTCCCCATTTCCATTCAACATGATGCAAAAAGCTGTAGCCAATAGAATAAGGAAAAAAGAAATGTAAAAAGGAGAAAGCAGAAAATGAAAAAGAAAAGAAATCCAGGTTGGAAAAAATAAAAGAAACAAATTGTCTGCATTTTTCAATCTATCATAATCATAATTTTCTGTGTAGAAAAATTAATAACATATAAAAAGTCACTCTGAACACTACTAAATGAATTCAGTAAAGTTTCAGGGTATAAGATAAATAAAAAGAATCAGTTGCATTTTATATATTAGCAACAATTGGATATTGAAATAAAAATTTCCATTTAAAATTACATCAAAATATAAAATACTTGGAAATATGTCAAAATTTTAAAATACTTGTATACTAAAAATTATAAAATTACTGACAGAATTTAAGGAAGATTGAAATAAATGGAGATATATACCATGCTTGTGTATCAGAAGACTCATTAATGTCATCATGTCTATTCACCATATTGACCAACAGATCCGGTATATTCCCAGTTAAATCTAAAGTCATTGGATGTTTTTTAAGGGAACAATCCAACAAGGAGAGAGAACAACTATTAATATATGCACTAAACAAAGGAGTACCCAACTTTATAAAGCAAGTACAACTAGACATAAAAAACAGATAAACATAAACACAATTAGAGAGGAGACCTCAATACCCCCATAGCACAGATAGAAAGATCAACCAGAGGGAAAAATAAATCAATAAAAACATATCAGAGTTGAACCAAACATTGGACTAAGTGGACTTAATAGATATCTACAGAATGTTCCCTTAACAACAAGAGAGTACACACCCTTTCTAGCACAACATGGAACTTTCTCCAAAATAGACCACATACTAGCCAATAAATCAAGCTTAAGTAAGTTTTAAAAAATTGAAATTATACAATTCAAATTAGCAGATCATAGAGGAATGAAGCTGGGATTCAATGACAAAAGAAAACACAGGATTTATGCAAATGCATGGAAACTAAATAGTACACTCTTAGAGAAACAAAGGATTACAGAAGAAATCAAGGTGGAAATAAGACAATTTCTAGAACTAAATGATAATGCCAGTACAATGTACTAGAATGTACGGAACACAATGAAACCATTTCTCAAAGGAAATTAAAACAAAGTAAGCCCAAATAACCTAAGAGTGAACCTCAAGGTCCTAGAAAAATCCAAAGTTAGTACAAGGAAGGAAATTTTAAAGATCAGAACAGAATTCAGTGAAATTGTAACAGACAAAACAATCCAAAGAATTAATGAAGGGTTGATTCTTTGAAAGAATAAACAAAGTAAACAAACCCATAGCCAATCTAACCAAAAGGAGAGAAAAGACCCAAATCAATTCAATTAGAAATGAAAAAGTTGAAATCACAATGGACACTTCTGAAATACAAGATTATTAACAGCTGCTTAGAAAACCTATACTCCATGAATCGGAGGATTTAGAAAAAAATGGAGATTCCTAGATACATATGAATTACCAAAACTGAACCAAGATTTTAAAACCTTGAATAATCCAGTAATAGGCAATGAAATTGAAGTGGTAATAAATAACCGACCAACAAAGAAAACTTGGTCCAGAGAGATTCACTGTTTAATTCTACAAAAACTACAGGGAAGTTCAAATACCAATACTCCTCAAACTTTTTAATAAAAATAAAAGGGAAAGTATACTCCCAAAGTCACTCCTGGCAGTATGCCATTAAAATCAGACAAGGAACAACAACAACAGAAAGATAAATACAGACCAAACTCTTTAATGAGTATAGATGCAAAAATCCATAAGACAATGGTGAAGGGAATCCTGCAAATTGTCAAAAAGATCACACATCATGACCAAATAGGCTTCATCCCAGAGATAAAAGAATGGTTCAACATATATGCAAATTAATGAATGCAATACATTACACAAATAGAAGCAAGGACAAAAATCACATATTTCAGAAAAAGCAGAAAAAGACTTTGACAAATCCATCATCTTTTCATAGTAAAAAATACTTAAGAAGATAAGTATAAAAGGATCTTGTGCCAATCTTTAAAAAGTCATTTGTGACAAACCTACTGCCAACATCATATTAAACGAGGAAAAATTGGAGGCTTTCCTCCCTGAAATCAAGAACAAAACAAGGACGTCCACTAACACCACTCCTGTTTAACATAGCGCTTGAAACACTTGCAAGACCAATTAGGCAAAAATTTAAAAGTAAAATAAAAGGAATTGTACAAAAAAGAAAGCAAATTATCATTATTTGCATATGACATGATCCTTTACATAAAAGACCCCCCAAATCCACCAAAAGTGTCTTACAATTAATAACCAAATTTAGTAACAGGACACAAAAATCAACACACAAAAGTCAACAGTATTCCTTTACACTAATAATGAACCCACTGAGAAAGAAATTAAGATAAAATAAATTCACAATAGCACCAAGAAAAAGTACTTAGGAATTAACCTAAGGAAGTGGAAGACCTTTACAATGAAAACTACAGTACTCTGAAAAAGAAAACAGAAGAGGACATCAGATAATGGAAAGGCATACCCTATTCCTGGATAAGCAGAACCAACAAAGTTAAATGACAGTACTTCTAAAATTGATGTACAGGTTTCATGTAATCCCAATCAAAATTCCTTAGTATTCATAGTAGAACTGGGGAAAATAATCCCAAAATTCATATGAAACCAGATGAGACACAGCATAACAAATGCAACCTTGGGTTAACAACAACAAAAATTAGAAGATATCACAATCCAGGACTTGAAGTTACGTTACAAAGCTACAGTTTTGCAGTTTAAAAACACCATGGCACTGGCAAAAAAAACAGACGAGGATCGATGGAACAGAATAGAGGATGAAGAAACAACCTCAAGCAAAACAAACTATTTTCTCTGTGACAAAGAGGTCGAAAACATATACTAGAGGAAAGACAGCCTCTTTAATAAGTGGTGCTGGGAAAAATGGTCTATGCACATGCATAAGATTCAATTTAGACTCATAGCTCTCATCAAAACTAAAAGTAAAACTGATCAAAAAGCTGAATGTTAAAGCAGAAACATAACCTGCTGGAAAACAAAATAGGTTAAAAGTCTTATAGTCATAGGCATAGGCACGGACTTTCTGAACAGGACCCCGGCTATACAGGAAATAGTACCGAGAATCAATAATTAGGTTCAGGATCATATCAAATTAAAAAGTTGCTGCATAGAAAAAGAAATAACCAACAAAGTAGAAAGAAAACCTACAGAATGGGAAAAATATTTTTCCAGCTATTCCTCAGACAGAAGACTAATATCCGGGATATGTAAGGACCTCAAAAAAATTAGAGCTCTTGAAATAAAATATCCAATCAAAAATGGGCAAGTGAAACAAATAGAAACTTCACAGGAGAAATGCATTTGGGTAACAAATACATGAAAAGATGCTGAACATCACTAGCCACTTGAAAAATGCAAACTAGAATAATACTGACATTCCATCTTACTCCAGAAAGAATGTCCATTATCAAGAAATCAAACAACAAATTCTGGTGAGGCTGCAGGGAAAAAGAACTTTTCTACACTGTTAGTGGCAATGTAAATTAGTACAACCACTGTGGAAATCAGTATGGAGATTCCTCAAAAAACTAAACCTAGGAATTCCATTTGACACAGCTATTCCCCTTCTAGACATTTTCCCCCCAAAGTTAATGACATCACAGTACAGTAATATAAGCATACTCATGTTTATAGAATCACACCTCATAATAGCTAAACATTTGGAGTGGCCCATATGTCCATAAACAGATGAGTAGATCAAAAGCATGAGATATTTACAAACAATGGAGTAATACCCTGCCATAAAGATAATCTTGAGTTATTCGTAGGAAAATAGATGCACCTTGAAACCATAATGTTAAGTGAAATAAATCAGATACACAAGACTGAACATTGTGTAGTTTCTCTTATATGTTTAAATAAAGAGCAAAATAAAGCATAGAGAATAGCCCACAAGGAACGTAAACATTATGTACAATAAACATGTACTAATAAAGAAAATGATCTGGAAAACTAACAAGCATCATTTTTTACCCCAAAATTGACTAGTTGATTCCAAAACTCATATGAAAATGTAAATAATCTAGAGTAGAAAACTAATAATAATAATAAATGATCTTTCAAAATAAAGTTAAAAATGTAGAGGACTCAGACTACCTAAATCTAAGACTTATTACATGGATAGCTATAATCAATACAGTGTTGTATAGATGTTGATATAGACAAATGATGAATGGAAGAGAGCATAGAGTACAGAAATAGAGCTATTTTTAAGTGCTGAATTTACTTTCACTGAAGTTGCAAAGGCAAATCAGTGAAAAACAGATAGTGTTTTCAGAAAAGGTCCTTATTTAGTTTTCCCTATATCAACAAAACAAAACAAAAAATAAACAAAACTTTTCAATACATTACATCATATATACAAATTAACTCAAAATGGATAAAAGCCATAGTTGTAAATTTTAAAATCATAAAACTTCAAGAAGAAATTATAGACGACTCTGTTACCTTGCATTAGGCAAACATTTCTCAGACACAGAACCGAAAACATGATTCATTTAAAAAATAAATTGGATTTCTTCAAAGAAAGAATTTGCGTTATTCAAGTACCATCATTGTAATGAACGAGAGATTGTATATTGAGAAAAAGTATAAATAAATCACATCTAATAATGGACTTGTATCTGGAATGTATATATTATAAAATCATAATTCATAATAGCCAACTCTACTAAAATTACTAATGATAAAACAAATAGCTTAATCAGAAATAGAAAATTTGATAGACAGTGTATAAACATATATAAATAAAAATGTGCTGCCAGTGAGCATTAGAAAAATTCAAATAAAACAACATAAGATACCCCTACACATTCAATAAAATATCTTAAAATTAAAAAGAATAATCATATTAAGTATTAGTGAGGATGTAGAACAACTCAAACTGTCTTATGCTGCTGGTAAATAAAAAATGGTGTAGTCATTTAGGAAAATAGTTTATAAATTCTTTAAAAAGTTTAACAAATATCTACCACATAATCAAACCATTTCATTTCCAGGGATTTATACACAAGAAGAGAAAACCTACTTTTACACTTGTTCATGAATATTTATAGCAGTTTTATCCATGCTGACTCTAAACTGGGAGCTCCCTACCTATCCATCCACAGGTGAATGGATAAGCAAATTGTAGTATCACTAAACACTGGTCTTATCAAAAAGGAATGAACTTTTAATGCTCAACTATGAAATGAATCTCTAATGATACTGAGAGAAATTAGACAAACCCAATGAAAGAATACATAATATAAAGTACTATTTATATAAAATTTAGTAATGCCAATTAATCTATGGTAACGAAGGGCAAAGCAGTGGTTGCCTGAGGACAGGAAAAGGGGAAGTAGGTCACATGGGAAGGACTGAAAAGTGGACAGAGAGAACCTGTACTTTGCCTTGATTGTATTAATTGTTTTCCCAATGTGTACATATGTCAAAACATGTCAATTCTACACTTTAGTGATGTGTAGTTCATTATATCAAGTTTATCTCCAAAATCTGTTCAAAGTTTTAATACTTTGTGAGAACCACAAAGCAAATAATTTTCCATTGAAACAGGTTAATTATAAAGTCCCTTTCTTGTACCAAAACCAAGCTTTGGTTATTAATTGGAATTTATGATACGAACACATAAACTAACCACTTTGAGCAGTCCCAAGACAGGATAAACCCAAAAGGACTGGATTTCACAA
The DNA here is from genome assembly GCF_053883595.1 of Heterocephalus glaber. Lineage (NCBI taxonomy): Eukaryota > Metazoa > Chordata > Mammalia > Rodentia > Bathyergidae > Heterocephalus > Heterocephalus glaber. The sequence continues at coordinate 72,069,084 of NW_028258315.1, read as the reverse complement.
TACTACATTTCTTACCTTTCTGGATCATAAATACAAACAGGGTAGGGTGCCACACTGTGTGTTGCAAATTGGTCAATGGGTGGTGGAATCAATAGCAAAGGGGCATTTCCCATTCGGATGCTCCTTGCTGTTCTCCTAATCTAAGTCTCTCTCCACATGATTACCTTTGTTTGTCTAATACTACCTTTCTGGGAAATATTCAAGTCCTTTTCATTCAAGATTTCAAACACTAGACCTGTACTTCATAAGCTCCATTTATATTCTATCTTGTTCTCTTGGGAGTAGTTTTGGATCCTTTTCTCCCTCTCCTTTTCCTTTGAACTTTCATCTTTAGATTTTCTGTGAATTATTATTTTTATTAGTACACGATTGCAGTACATAATGTTCACATTCCTTGTGTGGAGTTAGGACTTGTACCTAACACATCTTAATTCCTTTTTTCAGTCTCTTTCCCTCCCCACCCGCCTCTCCTTCCCCTATCTTTTGATCTCCTTCCCATTTCTTATATTTAAATAATTTTGGAATATTTAATATACTTGTATTTCTGATTTATTTCACTTAATACTCCGGTCTCAATGTGCGAAATGACTCAAGTTTAACCAACTTTTATGGCAGAGTAATACTCCATTCTATGTAAATACCACATTTTTTTAATCTATCCATCTGTTGATGAGTCGTTTTGTCTTCTTTCTTTCTTCTCGCCTACATTAACAGCATTTGTATGCTTCATTGGTATCAACCTATTCAGTTTCATAAACATAAACTTCTGTTTTCTCCCTGTCATATTCAAGTCCTTTTGATTCTTTTCTTGTTTTCCTTCAAACTCATTTCAATAACAGAAATAAAAGTACTCCAATTGTATATACATATATTTATATATAAATATATTACATATACGTCCAATTTTAGATATTATTACCTTGCTCTCTCTGTTACTCTTACTAAATATAAAATAATTAAACCTTCATATGTGTAAGTCTTTATTTCATCTCTAGCTATTTCTTTGGAATAATATTTAAGAGCTGTAATAGTTGAGTCAAGTGGCATATCTTACACAATATATGAATGTAATTGCTCCTGCCAAATTTTTCTCCAGAAATTTTCTGTCAAGTGACACTTCTACCAGACTTTTATGAGAATTCTTATTTCAGCTTAGCAGCATGGCTAGTAATTGTCTTTGCTAATTTGATAACTTACCAATTTAAGTTTCATGAGAGTAGAGACCTTTATATTTTTCAACAATATGACATCTTTTTCACACTAGGTGTTTATTAAATATTTATTGACTAAAATAACTATATCTAACTTATGTTAATTGGCGTGTACAATGGTGCTGAAAGTTAACAACAAAGCTATGATTGTAAATTGATATTTCCACAAATTTTTTCTATGTATTCTAGGAAATAATCATCATTATTACTTATTATGTAGGGAAATAATACTTTACACACAATTAGATCTCTGTGGACATATTTTTTCTGGGTCAACTCTTTTTTCTCTACTGCCCACTGAGAGGTAAGAGCATATTCCACTTGCTTGGGTGAGAATTATACCTCTCAAGTTGTATCGTAAGCCAACCTCTTGGTTCCTTCATGGCAGCAGTAACCATCCACCAACTGTAGTCACTGTGCAATGACCTGCCCTGTTCTCAGATCATACTACCTGCATGTAACGTGCCTGTATGTACATGTCCACAAACCTACTCACATATTTAACAAGGACACCAAACCCTCCTGATCATGGCAGAGAGTTGCTTTACATGTGCCATACGTGTCTTTCTACTCTTTGTTTAACAAAGGAATTTATCTGAATAGAGAAGAGATAAAATGATGGATATTGTTTATAAAATGAAAATTATCCATTCATAGCATGTATTATCTCTTCCTAAATTGATATAATTTATGAATACTTGAGTGGTATCTACTTCATTGATTAGTTTGGGTTATAAAAAATGAATTAATTCACCATGAATTTTCAATGGTGAAAGTGTAATTGCTTTCAGTTTGTCACTAGAAAGATGAAAAAGTAGCAGATAATATTATCCCATGGGTAGGATAGTGCTTCTAATCTGATAGACTGGAAAGTAAAAATGCAATAATGTGATTGAGTTTTTCGGAGTTAATATAGCTTTAGTCAAATGCCAAGATTTATGTACTTTTTCAGTTTTTTTCCCCCCAAGTTTTGTTTTGTATCTCATGCTGGAACAGAAATTCTATGTACAAACTATGTTTTTCCACTAATAGGATTTTAGCATATAAAGCAATCTGGCTTTTATTGCCCACTTTCACCCATTTAAACAAGGTGCATCAAGTTTCTAACTTGTCAAATCTGATTTGGAGTGATTAATATATCAGTAAATACTTGATTTTAAAATTGTTCATATTGTTTAATTCTATTTTACCTCTCTACAATTTTTAGTGCTATTCACAGCTTTCCTGGACTTCTTTCAGATTTAGGTTTCTTTCAGATTTAGGCATGTATTCTCTCTATTTTTTTTTTCTTTCCAGTAATCCTGGCCACTTTTTTCTCTCATTCATAGAATCTCTTCCATTTATTTTATTTTTGTGTGTGTGTACTTGAAACAGTGCTCTTTCCAGTTTTTTTCAAAGTCCTTTTCTCTTTTAACCAGACATTCTCATTCCATTCACTGCTGTGGTTTTAGCTCCCACCTATAAACGCCTAACTTAAAACTGGTTTTCCAGCCCCAAATTTTCCAGTGAACCCCTTAGCCAAATCCTGATTTTCTTCCTAGTTTCCTGATTTTAATTGGCAGCAAAATTATCCACCAAGTTATCCAAGTCAGGATTTCAAGTCATACCTTGTTCTCACCTGTATCCCCTTCATCCAGTTAATATATGAATTCTAATTCCAGATAAAAAGAACTCAAATCTCCACTTTCTACCTTTCTACTACTGCCTTTGAGGAGCTTTTTATACACTTGACTCAAATGTTGAATTGTTTTTACTCAGCTCAGCTCTTTGCCTCAATTCTCACTCTTAGTCATCTTCTAAACTGCACCCAGAGTAAGGTACAGCATAAGTCAGATAATATTAATGTATAGTATTGAGTTTTTATCTCTTATAAAATAATGTACAAACCACTGAATATGGTATACAAAGCTCTTCAATGTCTTGCCCTTCTACATCTCCATCTTCACCTCTTAACTCACTTAAGTGTACATACACACACACACTTTATGTATCGTACTCTATTACCATATTTCTATATTTCAGCATTTCCCTGGATGTTTTGTTTCCATATTTACACAAGTTTTTCATTGCTGTCTGCTTAAAGTAACACTGTGTCACTCACATTTATCTATAAAGCTTCTTTTAAGAACTTTTCTCCAACCATCAGATAATCACTTGCTCCATATTATGACAGCATCTGATACATGTTTCTTATAACATGGGATATTGCTATTTATTTGTTATATAACTAATATCTCTAAAAAATTTCCTTGAGGATTAAGACTGCTTCTTTATTCATCCCTAGTGCTCACATCTTGGGATCTGCTTAAATATTTTCAACAAACAGATGAATGAATGGATAAATGGATGAAAACTAGGTAAGGAGGACAGTAAGCTGTTTGGTTTAATTATTGCAACTAACTTCCAAGGCGCTGTAAGAACAGTAAGTTAGGAGCACAAGGTGAGTTGACTATGTTTGATGTACAGCTAGGTTCAAAGCTACTTCTCTGCTTCATAATGTTAGGCAAACATTAAGAGCTTTGTGTCCCAGTATCTTCATCTGTAAAATAGGGATTATAATACCCACCTGAATTAATTAGGCTATAGGTTAAATTTCATAAAAAATATTCTAGACTATGTCTAAAAGAAGATTTATATCTATTCCCCTTCCATACATTCTAGACCTGACTATTTCTCCATATGTCCATATGGACACAAATTCCTTCAGGCTTCTTATTGTGCCATCTCACTGAGCACTGTCTCCAGCCACCTGGTCAATGCTACATGGTTGAAAAGGCAAAGCAAGTAAGTTGTCCTTGAGGAAAGTGAAGCCAATTTCCCATTTATCACTTCAGACCTCACTGTTTTAAGGAGAACTTACATGGCACTTATTCCTCTAAATATCCAAGTGGCCATAAGACTGTTTAAAACCTTATCACAGAGGGCAAAGGAAAGAGAGACATTGGGAGGGCAACGAGATCTCTTTACTTTATAAAGCTGTTAGGAGGATTTAGAAGTAATATGTGAAATAATTTCAAGCAGCATCTGGCACATAGTGAGCACACTATTTTTTTTATAGTCTAAAAAACTGAGATTCAAGGAGGTTAAATAATCTGCCTTGGAACCTCACCCTGAGTGAGTGTAAGAGTAAGCACATGAATGGTAGTAAGCCTGAGTAGCCCTTTCCAGCCTTCTGGTTGCATTCTTAAGGAAATCTGGAAAAGAGAAAACCAATGCTATTTCTTGCACTGCAAAGGCATTCATTTTAGTGAATGAACCCTTTGTGTTCTTTACAAAGCTTTTTTGTGCCAATTAATTTCACCAAAGACTCAAACTTTCTATTCTTCCAAATATGAGAGAAATATTTGGAATGGAATCTGGGTCTTGATAGATATTCCTTAGATTACATCATCCAAAAGATTCGATAAAGGAGTATCTACACACCTTAAGAGAGAGTTAGGAGTTTTCTACCATATGTATATTCAGAGAATTTCTTCTGTGCAGTAGAATTGTTAGCAGGCCTATCTCAGGTTTGACAAATTCTAATTCACTTTCAAATTCTTTGTCTAGTCTAGTAGGTTGAATAGTGACATCCAAAAATATATACCCATATTTTAACCTCCGAAATCCATGAATGTGTCCTCAATAGAAGTCTTTGAATATGTCATTAAATTAAGGATTTTGAGAGGAAATCATTCTGGAGTACCAAGTGGGCCCTAAATTCAATGATAAGTGTTCTAACTAGAGCTAGAAGTAAAGAAGGAAGACATGTGAAGACAAAGGCAAGTTTGAGTTGTGCAACTGCTAGCTAAGGAGAGGGAGAGTGAGGAGGAGAGGGAGAGAGGGAAAGAGGGGCATGTTCTGTCAATACCCTGATTTTGTACTTCAGAAATTGAACTAATTTCAGTTGTTTTAAGCTACCAAATTGTTGGGAATTTGATAAAGCAGCCTTAGGGACCTGATACAGTTAGTGTAGAAATTTTACTGAAATCCCAAATGAAAAGGTAAGGGGCAAGATACTAACTCTAACAACATTTTCCCTACCTGCCTCAGTCCCAAAGAACAGGAAACAAATGTGTGAGAAAATGAAGGAAAGAGAGTGAGTGTGACAGACCGTGTGAGGGAGGGAGAGGGAGAGAGAGAGAAAGAGAGAGAATATACATATACGTGTATATATATATAGAGAGAGAGAGAGAGAGGGAGAGAGAGAATATATATCTAATATATAGAGAGAGACAGAGACTCCCTTTCTTTCTCTGTGTGTGTGTATATATATATATATATGTATAGATAATATAATGTATATAATATACATAGAAAAACAAAAACTTGTATAGATATTTTAATACTAAGTTCATTGAGACATCATGAGATTCATACAAGTCACCTTTGGCCTCTACAATTACAAGAGGTGCCCAAAGTGGTGGTCATTAGTTTCTAGTGATTCATTAGTACAGCAAACTGCTGCTTGTGTAACTTTGATCAATGAGATTGCTGCACATGCATTTTTAATTTCTTCTTTAAAAGCCTGTAGTGTAGTGGGTTTTCTGTGATATACAACATCAGCTAGGGTCCCCCATATAAGCATAACACCGTCTGTTGAAAAATCATCATACTATTTTTCTTTTCCTGAAGCATGTATATATTTTATATATATTCATATTATGCATATGGCTATATAAAGAGATAATATCATATATGTATTATATATCTAGCAAAGCCTTATAAAGAATTTTGATATAATTGACGATGATAATTTTCTTCAAGTAGCACTTACTTTTGTATAGAGAGGTAGGCAAATGTGGGCACTAGGAGGTAGGTTAAAACTGAAAGGAAAATGGTTTGGCAAGCACAAACTGCAGAAGACCCTGCATCACAAATATTCTCCCAGCTGGGAACCACTAAATGGGGAATTTGTGGTTTTGTTGTTACTCTCCTGGCTGTGCTAGCCAGCTTCAAGGCCCAGAAATGCCCTCAATGATATTTAGGCTGGACTACATAGCTGCCACGCAGCAGTACCTAGGACTAGGAGGGCTTTGTGTCTTGCATTCAGATTCTTATTCCTCCTCTTCTAAAATCGAGGCAAATTCTATCCTTTTTAGTATTCAAAAATAAAAATTTATATAGTACAAATAAGATATTTGATAGATTAAATAAGTGAATGAAAATATAAAGAACTATTGGGTAGTCGAAAGGCCTTTTATTAAAATAGTTTTAAAATTGTTTTCCAGTAAATAAATTTTCTAATTAAAATAATTCCAAACATATTTCACTTAAATTATTCATTTTAAACCTGATTTCAAGCCAAGATGTTTTGTTTTGCGTCCACATCCTAGAGACATATATTTCTCACAAGAAGGCAGAGTATGATTGCCTTCTTCTCTAATAGGATCTGTATCTAGATGTCAGTAGATCCCATAAGAAAGACACATTTGGGAGCATTTACACTAACTTTATTTACTGTAAAATTAGTAACCGTCTTCTCATATTCTTTTAACAAGTTGTGCTCGTGTCCATTTATGGTGCTTCTCAGCTACCATAATTCTTGTGAGTGCACATAAGCATTTTCTTTACTAACTGAGGAAACTGACCCTTGTAGATGGTAAGTGGTGGCCCTGAGGTCACACGATATATGAGTTAATGAATCTGATTTCCTTTGGAATCCAAGTCCTCATGTGATTATATTAGATACTTTGACCTACTGTTTGTATTTTATTTCATGGCTGAAGTGTTAGTGGTATCATAGCTGAATTGGAATCCTTGCCTTTCTGGCTATTGGAATGTGCTCAGTATGCTTGGGGCTGTGCTAATGACAGTGCCAGGAGCAGGCTTGATATTATGCTGTGCTTCAATATTCTGGGACACACACCATGTCACCGATGCCATACTTTCTTTTTCCTTTTCTTTCAGCTCACAAATATGTCCTGGAAATTATCAGTTCTCAAGAGGAGCATTTAAAAACTGAAAAGAAACTTCAAGTGTAACAATGGGGATTGATGGAATCTGAAATGGCAACCACAAAGAAAATTCTTCTGACAGGTTTAAAACCTATTTATTTCTTTAGGAAAATGTCCTTCTTGCAGCCTCAGAGAGACCTAAAGAAGCATTAAGATCAAAGAGGCATCACTGATGTTTGATAGGAACTTATACAGAATATGTTTCAGAATGGCAATGGTGGAGTTTTCCAGTTACTCAAAAAGAAATGAGATGTTCCAATGTCAAATAAAAAGGAAGGACAGGCATATAAGCTCATTTTTTTCTTCTCTGCAACTCTGATTGGTGCTAAGTACAGGAGCAGAAAGTGATGGTAGAAACATTAGTAGGACATATTTGGGCTTCTAGCCATACCTTGTTCATATTATCCTGTTGTATCCCAAGATGCTTCTCTGTGCTGAACACATAACAGCATGATTATAAAGAACCTGAACTTCTGACCAAGCTCAGCCACTTATGAGTTCTGTGACTGGGGGCAAAATTTTGTCCTCTGTTTCTCCCACATGTAAAATGTCTGTTGCCCACTTGATTACCATTCCTATCTCCCGGCACAGTTGGCAGAGCCTTGCTGCCACAATACAGATTGAGAGTCCACCGATTTCCTTTTCCATATTGCTTCTTATGTAGTCTGCCAGAAGTCTCTATCTTCCTTGATGTCAGCTGCTAACATCTCATCTGTCTGATGAACAGCCACTAAATGACTGCCACTGCTACTCACTAGGTCATCTCCCTCTGCAGTGCCACCTCCACCATGCCCCTGCCTCTACCAGGCACTTGTGATGTCATGAAGACACTGGAATCATCGAATGCTAATGTGATGTGTACTGAATTCCTCAGGACCTGAAATCATGACTCTTTTGTGCAGAAATGGGGACTGTATGTTTCTCCCTATTCTGTGTCCCATTTAGAGCCTTGGATATATTGAGATAGGTTTACTGAAGGCCTAACATCTTAAAGGGATTTTAATGTTTATTAACATTATTATTATTTAATGTTTATTAGCATTATTATTAACAGAGCTTTATTTTTGGCACATTTTTGCCCAAAGTATATGCTAACCCCATGAGCGTTGTCACTTTTTTTTTTTTTTTTTTTTTAGAATTAAAGCCTTTGGGCTGGAGATTTAGCTCAGTGGTTTTGCTGCCTGCTGCACAAGTGCAAGGACCCGAGTTCGATCCCCAGTACCAAACAAAAAAAAAAAGAATTAAAGCCTTTGAGCTCTGGGCTTAGGAACAATTAAGAGAGACAACTGATATCAAAGTCTTCTCTGCACATTTACAAATTGATGTGTGTCTAGAGGTCCGTATTTATGTTTTTCTTTTCTCTCTCTCTTTCTCTCTCTCTCTCTCCTAATTTCACGGAGACAAATATTTGGACCTCCTGTCCAACCAAACTTGAAGATAGTTTCCAAATCATGTAAAACTCAACCTTACAAAAAGCTTAGTTTAACTTGGGACTTTCCCTTCCTACCACCTTCTTTCAGAAACTATGGAGAAGTATCAAACAGGAAGACAACTTACCATATCTTTTTTCTCCAACACTTGGCTTTGAGTAGCACACCTTTTATCAATTCACACTAAAGAGAACATCATTTTTTCTTCAACCTTCAGACCATGTTTTTATTATTTTCTAAATAATTCTCTACAAAGGATAGTAAACTCTAAAGACGTGTTTAATCTAATGATTTAAAAACCTCAATGTCCTGAAATGATCCCAAGAGTTTGCCTAAATCCTTCGTACTGAAGCAATAAATAAAATTCTTGTCATTTGACTCACAATGAAAACAGATAGGTGAGCTACAATTCTTCTCTAACCTAGTGTTTTTCTCTAAGAAAATGAAAAATTATCTATCAGATCTGTTTTTCTTCACAGTCAAAAATTCTAGAGACCTTAACTATTTCCTTCCCTCATCATTCTAATTTCCCAAGAGGTCCATTTAGCTACTTCTTTGAAAGGTCTTCATTTGTTCCCATGACTCCTGTTAAAAGGACATGAAGGAATTCAAGCTTCTGTAATTTTCCTTTATTATTCTTATTCTCTGGTGCTCTTGCAATTGTCATTGCCACCTCTGCCCCGTCCCTTCTCTAGTATTTCTGTTCTGAATATAAGTGATTATTGAATTTGATGTCATTCTTTCTGATGGAGGGTTAGTCAATGCCAATAAAAGCAAACATTACCTTCCCAAGAGTGACTAAGCTACTCCTGTCTTCCAGCCAGAAAATATTTCAACCCTCAGTAAAAAACATGAGAGAGGGATACAAATGAAGAACTATAAAAATGTAACTAATATAAGCAAATGAGTAACAGAACTAGAACTGAGCTCATATACTTTTTTTTAAATTCATTAAGTTTATTGGTAATTTTAGGTATACAATATGATAACATTCATCATTGGGAATTTGTACCTTTACATAATCTATCTTGGTTCTTATTCTTTCCTCATTCCCCTGCCCTTGCTTCAACCCCTCCACCCCCCATTTGCAAAGACTTTGTTTCTGGTGTTTGTTTTTTTTTCTTTTCTCATATTTTCTTCTTCCCCTTCTTTCCTTTCTGCTACCCCTTCCACTTCCACTTTCCCTTCCTCTTCCCCTTTGGACCTTTTCTTCCTATTTCACATTATCTATTATACATGTTGATCCTCATTTACCATACTCGTAAGTGAAATAAATAGGACACACATGTGTAAATACCAAATAGTTTCTCTGGTGTGAGAAACTGAAGGTGTAAATGAAGATCAAAATATAATTTTTAAACACTATGGGGGGAAAATTAGAATATTTGCAAACTCACCACCAGAGGAAAATCTCTTTAGAATATGAGATGAAATTAAAACATAAGGTTAATGTTTAAATGAAAAACAATTCATTACTATAAAAGACACATTGCCATTAGTCTTCCTCAAAATACTCCTGTTCACTTCAAGCACACTTATCCTGTACTTGTTCTAGTTTATGAAGAAGTTCTAGATGCTCTCTTCCATGAGTATCTTTCGTTGCACTTTCATGGGTGCTGCAATGTCCTAATTGTTTCAAAATGTTTATCTTTCATAGTCATTTGACTTTGGGAAAGAGCCAGAAGTTGCAAGGACCAGGTTCAGTGAATAAGTGGATAAGAACGCACTGTAATGTTCTTACAAGCCTTTCTGTTGGGTAGCAATCAGCACCAGCATTCACTTTACTTTTTAGGACATCTTATAAAGACACATACAAAAGAACACTTTCAGAACTGCTTCAGAAAGCGGCAAGAACAATGGGATAATGTTGTTACAAGCAAAGGGGAGTATTTTGAAGGAAATTAATGCCAATGTGCCTTGTACTGTGATCCTTTTTTAAAAAATTTAGACATTTACCATATATTTTGATCAGTCTTGTAGTTGATTTAATAATATTTATAGCATATTTTTCTTGCTTTTAAGTGGCTTTTTACTCTTCCCACACAGAATTTGATTGTGACAGTTAAGTGGCATCCTGTACAGATCAGTGTGTAGAAATAAATGAAGAGTAAAGTAGGTCATATGTGTGGAGCTGGGTTGGGTGTGAGTCAAGCAACCATCTGAAGTCCAGATATTTGAAGACTTAATTAAGAGGAGAAGTCTTGACTATAATTTATGAACTTCTTTGCTGAGCTAAAATTGTAGTGCTTTATTTTCTTTTCTTCTTTCTGTGAACTTTGGTTTAATAAAAATGGAGAAAGAAGAAGGAGCTAAAAGCTAACAAAAATTGACCGTCAGGAATTGGGAGAGGCCTCAACTATGGAAATTTTATGAGTTGTCTCCACAGGAAAACTACTTTTTATAAAGCTAAATCACAAATGTGTGACAAATACAGGATACTTTACATTCATAATGGGCAACTCTGGTTTCAGTAGTGGAACTAGAGAATTACTAACAAGACAATCATACAAATTTTTAAAATTATATCCATTCAACCATACCAATAAAATAAATAATGTTGTAGAGTTTATGATTTGGGAATAATGAAGTATAATATAAAATATATTTATGAGAACATATAATTTTAAGTCTTAAACATATTTTTGTGCAAACTAAAAAATAGAAATCTATCTGCCATTAGTAGATGGTAACCTACTGTCACATCTTTGAATTGTAGGTCTGAAACCTAAAATATTTCTGTATGTATATTTTCAACAATCTATGAATTTTATAATATATTTTAAATCAACTCATTTTATCACTTGGAGTTAGTTGGTTTCTGTGAAGAAAAGACTAGTATCATATTTTGAACTGGGGAAACCAAACCACAGACTATATTGTTGTACAGTTCACTACACTTTAAGTACCTACGGGAATCATTTTCTTAAAGAAATTAAATCTAACTCCAGATGTATCATCTATTCAGTTAAAACCAAAACAGGAACTAAACTCATAAAAGTCTTAGTTTTTACCATTTGGTAAACATTTGCTTTTGAAACAAAAGACTTGCTATTGCTATCGTAAAGTTTATTACCTGGTGTTTCATTTTTTGTTCAGATCAACAATGCTGTGCCCACTCACATACCTTGCCCTTTCCATTGACTTACCTGGTGAGAACACCTAATCCACACATCAGTCAAATTTGAAAAGGTAGAGAAAAGGCATGGCCCAGAGAAACTTTTTTTATTTCCACTAAGAAATGTCTTTAGCTTACTGAATAATGGGAATAATTCATGATCACAGAGACTAAGTAGGGGCTGGTGGTTCTTTTCTCATGGAAGTGAAGCAGAAAGCAAAAGGTTTCTTTGTTTCAAGCCTACTCATCACTCATCTGAAAGACGGTTATGTCTTCAGAGAAAAGATACTAAGCAACACTATCCAAGTAATCAAGCAACCATAATCTAATCAGATCCCTTTATCCAAAATCCTACATGCCTATCTACATTAGGAACCTAGCAATCTTTTTTGGAGAATAAATAATGCTTGAAGGTTAAGTGAAATTTCTCTAACAATGTCATGGGGAAAATGAAAATTCATCACTCAGATGTTCTTTAACAGACATACATTCTCATATCTTTTCATTATGCTAATGACCCAGAACTTTATTTCACATAGCTGAGGAGTCATTGTTGTTGTATTTTATCCTATGGGCTATCTTTTTCAGTTGTTTAAGATAAAGAAGAGAAAATAAGTCAGCTAAATAATCCACCACTTACATGATGTTGATGAAGTGCCGCTTGTGTGCTAGCCACTACATTAGAACCTTGGAATCAGAGAAATAAAATAAAATCCCAATGTGCTAGTGGCTGAAAATATAGCAGAATATCCTACAGAGAGGGGACAAACTGTGCAGCTCTGTAGTAAGGTCACAGTGATATTATGGACCCAACATAAGCCTGAGGGAAAAACCAATTTTTCTTTGCAATGTGAACAAAAGCTTTTCACCAAAAACTCCTTAACTCAGAAAGTCAGAATTTTTTTTTCCCAGATGATAGGGAGGTGAGCAGATAGGGAGATGAGACATTCCACCCAAAGGAACAGCTCTGCCCAAGGAAAAATGATTATAATAAGGTAGGACATGTTGGCGACTGTCAGCAATTTTTGTGGACTAGAGTTGGAGAATGAAAGAAATGATGAGAAAGGCCAGAGTAAAAAGTGAAGTAAATCTCCATTAAGGAGGATCTTTAACTGCAAGTCATGGGTGACCATGAAAACTTCTAATACAACACTGGTAAAATCAGAGAACATAACAGGGAGGACTCTGGGTCCATGAGGAAAGTGCCAAGATGTGACACTTGGACAGAGGCTGTGATGATAAGAGATTTGAATTACTATGGATCTAGCAACTGGATCAGAAGAGGAAGTGGTGTGTGTGTCCCATTTAAACCCTTGATGACTCTTGCCAGGCAATCCTTCCATTTCTGGTTTAATTTGTCTTGTTTTCAGTTCCTGAAACTGGATCATATTTTGTGTTTCAAATAAATTTTTTTCCTTTATGAGTCTGGGTGGGTTGAGGAAGAATTATATGAACAACCAGAGAAATAAGACATCCAGAGACTGGTTCATAGAGGAACTGGGGACCCTCTCTTTAAAGGGCTGCGGAGTGAATTCCTGATCAGCTGAGGCTAAAAGTGAGGTCGGGCAGTATGAGGTGGTGTTGGATAGATCAGATGTTTGCCAGTTTGCTTTGGGAAAATAAAGCCCTAGGGAAGGATTTGGAAAAAGACACCAGAGACTACTAGGCTGTGACAATGGCTGATTGCCTCGATAACCATCTTTCAGTTGCACAGATGTTTGCAATGATAAGAAATGTGGAAACATAAAGGGCATGTGCCTAATAAAGGCCACATTAGCTCAGCTGGAAACAATGCACAGAGATTTTTTTAAATCCCTATTGTGATTCTCTGGCCTTCCTAAGGGAGTCAGGAAAATGGTCATTTGGTTTGATTCAAAACCTCTCTGTCTAATACCAGTATTCTTATACTCTTGTTAAAATCTTGCACTAGGGAAACAAATCAAACTCCCCTGATGAGAATAGAGCATTCACAATCCCTATGTTAATGATCACACCTTTTGCTCTTCTGATAATGACAGAAAGCTTTTAATTGGCCCAGCAACAAAACATCATCTCTATAACTTATGACATAAATTTTGTCAGCTTTTCCAAATTCCATATGTAAGTAGGTGAAAGAAAAAAAAAAAGAACATTCTGAAAGCTATGAGACCTCAAACTGGTAAGATTTACAAACTTACTGCTCAGTATGATCCGTGGCCAGCAGAGTCATGGATCACCGGAGAGCTGAGAATGGCAGACTCGTGGGCACTCCCCAGATCTGATGACTCAATATCAGCATTTTAATAAGATTTTCCATGTGATTCCAGTGCAGTCCATTTTAGAGTCAAATGGACAGTTTCAAATGACAGGCATTTGGGACAAGGAGCCCAAAAGGATCTGTTTTACTAGATGTATGTTTCTTTTATCATATATTTTTGAATGTTGTCTCACTCTAAGATAAATGCTATTACTATCCACATGCGTTAGTCTGGTGAAGCTTATGAACTGTTCCATAGAATAGTTCTAAGTAACAAAAGAAAGTACATATGATAAAGGTAACCAAGTATACTGAGAGCATTCTCAAAATGGTAACAAAAGAAAATGTGAGACATAGTTGTACCTATGCTTTTATATTCATGCATTTCATGAACAGGTCTAGAGGCACGGCTCACATTAAATATATATGTGACAAAATCATAGGAACTGTTAGTGTTAGAAGTATTACCGGGGCCGGGGATTTGGCTCAGTGGTTTCGCCGCCTAATGCGCAAGCGGAAGGATCTGAGTTTGATCCCCGGCACAAAAAAAAAAAAAAGAAAAAGAAGAAGAAAAAAGAAGTATTACTGTGCTTGTTACTTACATTCATGATTAAAGAAAGTACTACATATCGGATTGAGGTTACTGAAAACTAGATATAATCTTCCCAACCAAGTTAACAGCTGTTGAATTCTTTTCAAGGGCTTCAAGTGGAGAACAATGTGTTTTAACTTGCTCTTGCTCAGAGGTGGGTGGGGAGACCCTGTGCTAGCTCCTTTCAGTCTCTCCTCAGGTACAGGTGGAGGAAATGATGGCGCTTGGTGTCCTTCGCCCCTATGAACCTCTTCAGTGTCCAAGATCTGACCCTTACTGGGGGTTCACCATTGAGAGGGCAAGGCGCCATCAGTGTTCATCAGATCTATCCTCTCACACATTGCTTATGTTACAGAAACATTTACAGAGTTTTGTTCATTGCTCCCTGTGTTTCACCTTTATTTACTTAGAACTTTGAAGAGCTCATTTTGGTTTTTATTTTGTACTCTAATTCCACGATGTTGCTTAAACAACAGCAACAAAAAGCCAGGCTGAAATAGATTATTTGTACATTAAAACCAACATCAACAAGCAGCACAATAAAGCTATCATGAAAAAGATAAGGCAACTTTATGATGGGTAAACATTTAAACTTTTCAGGTGATTAATTTCAAAGAAGAAAGAGAAAATAAACAGAAGCAGAGCCTGACATATAGTAAGCATACCACAAACATTTGATGAATAAATCATAGCACCTGCAAGAAAAATATTCAAAATGGCATTCTCTAACCACTACTCATTTTAGTAATAGCTATACCTAATTGACTTGTAATATTGTAATTCATTAGAATAATTGAATTGAATTGAGCACTCGAGTTTAAGTTGTAAGATTTGATAATTTTAGTACAAATGGGAGTTATGAATGATCTGATGTTATTTTCAAAAAGTGGCTTTGGCACTGTCAAATATCAGATAATGAAGCACCACAGCATTTGTATTAATATTTAAGGAGTTCTGGGAAATGTCTCCATTTATTTCAAGATTTCAAAAAACAAATCTTAACAGCAACCACTGAATATCTCTGAAAAGCATTATCATCAAGCACCGTTAGAAATAGCTTTTATTGGCTGTGAATCACTGAACTAATCCCATAATATAAAGTTCTTCAATTACATATAACTGAGAACTGTGTGTGTGTGTGCGTGTGTGTGTGTGTGTGTGTGTGTGTGTGTGTGTGTGTGTATTCTAATAGGCATGACATGGTAGGTCTTTTGTGACTTTTGAGCCTGAAGCATCTTTCTATTTTCCATAAACATAAAGATTTTCCATCTTTTTATTTTCTTGTGTCTATATTAATGACCATGCATTTTGTGTTAATTCTATTAGTATGTAATAACATTGATTTTTTAATATTGAACCAACATTTCATTCCTGTGATACATACCTTTTTTTAATCATGTAAACTTCTTTTAATATGTTGCTGGATTCAGTATTCTCATATCTTGCTCAGAACTTTTTTGGCTTATACTCACAAAGGATATTGGTTTGTAATTTTCTTTTCTTCTCCTTTGGTATTGGTATCAGGGAATTACTGGCCTTCTAGAATGAATTTGGAACTGCTCCATCCTCTTTTACTTCTCAAAAGAGCTTACAAAAGATTGGTAATTCTTTGCACCTATGATAGAAGTCATCATCAATAATGCCTATGGTATGTACCTTTTCTTTTAGGAGGTTCTTATTCATTAGTTTAGTAAGGTAGAATATTCACTATTTTTGTTGTCATTTTTATCATCCTAGCTAAAGACATCAATTTTCTTTCTTTTCAAACAACCAAGTGTTAGCATCATTATTCTCTCTGTTTCTTCTATCATTTCCACGTCATCTCTAATCTTCATTCCTTTTACTCTACATGCTTTGGTTTTAGGTTTATTTATTTATATATTTTCTTAATTTACTGACTTTGGGTGGAATATTATTGTTTTGAGGACTTTCAGGTATGTCTTCTTCTGTATCTCATATTTTTTGTTATGCTATACTTTTGTTTTTATACATTTTAAAGTTTTTTCTAATTATTCTCTGATTTATTCTTTAACTCATTTGTTATTTAAAAGTAAACTATTTAATTTCCTCATATTCATAAATTTCTCAATATCCTTTCTGTTATTAATTGGTAATTTCATCCCACTGTGATCAGAGAATATGCTTAATTTGATTGAGACTTTTATCAACAGATTCTTCTCAAAAATGTTCTATGTGCATTGGTAGAGAATATCTATCTTTTGCTGGTGTTTGATGAGGTTCACTGAATATTTCTGTTAGGTTAGTTATTTTATAAAGATCCTTGGGTTCTATAAATTTTATTAATCTTCTGACTTGTTCTACCCACTATTAAAAGTGCAATATTGAAGTATGCAACGATTATTGTTGAATTCTTTGTTTTTCCCTCCAGCTCAGTTTTTGTGTTTTGGATTTTGTTATTATGTACACATATGTTTAAAATTGTTAATTGTTCCTAAAACATTTATCACTTTCTCATTATGAAATGCTATGCTTTGTCTATGTAACAATTTTTGTCCTAAAGTCTATTTTTCTAATATTTGTATAATTGCTTCTTGGGGTGCTATTTGCATATATTTATTTCCTTCCCTTTAAATTTCACCCTATTTATGGCTCTGCAGTGCATCTATTATAGATAGTGTATAGTTAGATTTTTGTAAAAAATATGTTCCACCAATCTTTGCCTTTGATTGAAATGTTTAATGCATTTACATTTAATGTAATTACTGATATTATGTCTGGTATTTTGCTATTTGTTTTCTGTTGCCTTATGGCCTTTTGTTCCTCTATTCTTCTATTACTACCTTGTTTTTATTAACCTAGATACTTCCAGTCTGCCATTTCAGTCTCTTGTCTTTTCTGCTGTTTATGTTTTAGAGATTTTCTCCTTAGTTATCCTGGGGAGTACAACGGTCATCTGAAAGTGACCTACCTTAGGGGCACGTCCCCCAAAGCGCCCCAGGCTGACTGAGCCCAGCTGCAACAGCAGAGCCAGCACCCCCACACACACACTGCCTCTGGCCTCTTGGCTGTGCAGCTACCTGGTTCCACACTGGAGAGGCACAGGGGGACATAAAAGCCATGGTCCTGAGCTGCAGAATTGAACATCAGAGAGAGGGCCTCCCTCAGCCTCTGTGATGAAAACTGAAGCCCACTGGAAAAGTGAAGAGAATCTCTGCAATAAAGGCACACCAGACCACCGTACTTGGTAAGTTGGAGGGATCATCACCTCCCATCGGAACCTGAACTATCTTCAGGGGAAAGGCAGCTGGAATCTGAAAAAGAACCTAGCACAGTTCAACCCTGCAGAAGGAGAGGGAGTTCAAATTGGGATTTGAAGCCAGAAATCTGCCTGGATCTCACAGGTCTGTGACTGGCTTACTGAGACTCATTGACTTATAACTGCATACTGCTGCCCATGTTGTCTACTGGGACAGCAGAGACATACCCTGAAGGAGTCCCTTCACTTTTATCTTTCATTTGTTATTTTCAAAATTACCACTATTTTTTTTGCTCTTATTTTAAATTTTTTTCCTCTTTGCTACTCTTTTAAAAAATTTTTTTTCTTTTTTCTTTCTTTTCTCTTTTCTTCTTCTCCCTCTCTCCCTCATTCCCTTATGGTCCCACATTGTTCTTCATCTCCCTTTGTGTTCCTGTTCTGCCCCTAATTTGTATTTCTTCTTTATTTTTCTTTTCTTCTCTTTCCTTCTCTCACCTGCATCCTCAGGCCTCACTGCTATCCTTCTACCTACTTATCCCTCCCTCCCAAACTCCTTCTAACTCCCCATTCTGAAGGGTAAAGTTGCTATGTTGAAGAGTTTATTCACTATAAACATATGTTGGGTTGGTCCTTGATTTTGATCTAATTCACACAGTTAAAGGTGATAGATTAATAACTACCACAAATTGTCATTTTCTAAGAGGTACTTGATGCTACTGTGTTGCTCACTGTATCACTTGGGCTAAGGTGCTGTGATTCTCCTTCCTGGTATAATGAAAATGAAATAGCCTCGGAGCCATTAGAGACTCAAAACCTAAAGACCAGCTATATCTGGAAGATACTTCTGAGAAGCAATCATTCCATAAGGGTTCTAAATACACCAACCAAGATAGTTTCAGTAAGCAACTTCAAAGTATCAACCCAGGAACTAAACCAAGGACAATACCAAAAACAAAAATGAGAAGACACTTAAGTAAGGTACAAACTCAAACTTCCACACCACAAAAGGCAAATTCTGGGGGAAACAAGGTGGAAAAGTCCAATAATCAACCACCTGGATATGCTGAACTGATAGCACAGGAAGTAACAAAACAGATGAATGACGCTCTAGAAAAATTCAAAACAGAAACAATCTTCCAGATAACTACAGAGATGGTGAACAGAGTGAAAGATATGATTAGAGGTTCCAGAACAGAAACAGATAAAAGAATAGACGAGCTCAGAAATATGCTGGAAGCCATGAATGCCCAGCATAAGAAAGAAATGGAAGCCATGATCACCCAACACAAGAAAATAATGGAATCCATGAAACAAGATTCAAACAGATATTCAGGCTATTAAAAACTCCACTGAAAGCATGCAGAGAAGATTGAGGGAATCTAAAGATAGACTATCAGATATAGAAGACAGGATTGCGGTGAAGGACCATGCAAATGGAGATTTCTTAAAAATAGTAAGGGACCATGAGAAATCAATCCAGCAGCTGCTAGATGATGCAAAGAAGAATAACATAAGACTGATAGGAGTCCATGAAAAAACAGGAGAAAGTACAGTTGACATAAAAGAACTGTTCACAGAAGTAATAGTAGAAAACTTCCCAGATAGAGGTAGAGAATTGACATACAGATAAGTAAGGCATATAGAACTCCAACTAGCCATGATCCAAAAAAATCTACACATAGACATATAATAGTCAAGATCCCAGAAACCTAACAGAGGAACAAAATCCTACAGTCAGTTAGAGAAAAGAAACAAATCACCTACAAAAGAAAACCCAACAGAATCATGGCAGACATCTCAACACAAACCCTCAAATCAAGGAGAGCCTGGACTGAAGTATTTCAAGACCTAAAAGAAAATATCTTCCAACCTAGACTGTTATATCCTGCAAAATTGTCTTTCAAAATTGATGGGGAAATTAGATACTTCCATGACAAAGAACACCTGAGAAAATTCATGAACACCAAAACAGCACTCCAAACAATTCTAAGCAATATCCTAGAAAAAGACAATGAAGGTCAAAACTCCATGAAGTGCAACAGAGGGAAGCCACCAGGCAAGGTAAGACACTAAAGGAAAAAGGGGAAAAAATAAGAAATAAAAGAGCCAACAACAGTAAAACATCATGACAAGGATGAGTCAATATCTATCAATTATA
Source organism: Heterocephalus glaber (assembly GCF_053883595.1). Lineage (NCBI taxonomy): Eukaryota > Metazoa > Chordata > Mammalia > Rodentia > Bathyergidae > Heterocephalus > Heterocephalus glaber. The sequence goes on along the minus strand of NW_028258315.1, from coordinate 72,049,189 downwards.
ACTATCAATGTTAATGGCTTCAATGTACCAATCAAAAGAAATAGACTAACTGAATGGATTAAGAAGGAAATTCTAGCAATATGGTGTATACAAGAAACACACTTAACTCAAAAGGAAATTCATAGACTGAAAGTAAAAGGATGGAAAACAGTTCTCCACTGGACAAGAACCCAGAAAAAAGCAAGCATAGCAATCTTATTAGCACACAAAGTAGATTTCAAACCAAAAGTAATTAAGAGAGACAAAGATGGTCACTACATCCTTGTGAAGGGAACAATCCAAGAGGAAGAGATGACAATCCTAAATATATATGCATGAAATACGAATGCACCCAACTATACAAAACAAATATTAATGGGCATGAAAAACCAAATAAGCACTTGCACAGTTGTAGTGGGGGACCTCAGTACCCCATTATCAAAAATAGACTGATCATCTAGACAAAAAACTAACAATAAAATTCTAGAAATGAACCAAGCTATTGAACAAATGGACTTAATAGATTTTTACAGTATGTTTCACCCCCCAAAATCAGAATACACATTCTTTTTGGCTACACATGGGTCATTCTCCAAATAGACTACATGATAGCTCATAGGACATGTCTAAGTAAATGTAAAAGAATTGAAGTTATCCCCTGTATATTATCAGACCATAGTGAAATAAAATTGGAGGTCAATAACATAAGAAACCACAAATCTCCAACAAACACATGGAAATTAAATAACACCCTCCTGAACAACCAATGGGTCACAGAAGAAATTAAAGAAGAAATTAGACAGTTTCTACAAGTAAATGGTAATGCCAGTACAACATACAGGAATCTATGGGTCACAATGAAAGCAGGTCTACGTGGGAATTTCATAGCTGTGAATGCCCATATTAGGAAAACAGAGAGAACTGAGACAAATTACCTAATGCTGAATTTCAAAGTCCTAGAAAAAGAAGAGGACAACAAACCCAAAACTCGTACAAGAGAGGAAATTATAAAGATCCGAGCAGAAATCAATGCAATGGAGACTAAGAGAACAATACAGAAAAAGAATGAATCAAAGAGTTGGCTTTTCAAAAGAATAAATAAAATCAATAAACCTTTAGCCAACCTTATCAAAAAAAGGAAAGAAAAGGCTCAAATCCATGCAATTAAGAATGAAAAAGGTGAAGTCACAACAGACCCAGCAGAAATTCAGAGGATCATCAACATCTATGTCAAGAACTTGTACTCTAATAAAATGGAAAACACAGAAGAAATGGACAGATTCCTAGATACATATGAATTGCCAAAGTTAAATGAATAAGATATATATATTCTAAACACCCCAATTACAATGAATGAAATTGAAAATGTAATAAAAATTTTACCAACAAAGAAAAGCCCAGGACCTGATGGCTTCACTGCTGAATTCTACAAGACATTTAAAGAAGAACTATCACCATTACTCTTTAAACTCATCAAGGAAATTGAAAGAGAAGCAAGGCTTCCAAATTCTTTCCTGGAAGCAAGTGTTATTTTGATTCCAAAACCATGGAAAGACCCAACCCAAAAAGAGAACTACAGGCCAATCTCCCTAATGAACATACATGCAAAAATCCTAAAGAAGATACTGGCAAACACAATACAGAGGGTCATCAAGATGATCATACACCCTGGCCAAGTCAAATTTATCCCAGGGATGCAAGGATGGTTCAACATCCATAAATCAATAAATGTAATACACTATATTAACAGAGTCAAGAACAAAAACCATATGATCATCTCAATAGATGCAGAAAAGGCATTTGACAAAATCTAACACCCATTCATGTTAAAAAAAAAAAAACCTACAGAAAATTGGAATACAAGGTCTTTATCTCAACCTGATTAAGGCTATCTATGAAAAACTAACAGCCAACATCATACTAAATGGTCAAAAAATGAAAACTTTCATGCTAAAATCAGGAACAAACCAAGGATGGTCACTATCACCACTTGTGTTCAATATAGTTCAGGAAACATTAGCCACAGTAATTAGAAAAGAGAAACAAATAAAAGGAATAAAGATAGGAAAGAAAGATATTAAACTGTCATTATTTGCTTATGATATGATACTTTAAGTAGAAGACCCAAAAAACTCAGCCAAAAGACTTCTAGACTTAAGTGACAGATTCAGTAGAGTATCTGGATATAAGGTCATCACTCAAAAAACAATAGCCTTCTTATACACAAATAGTAGACTCACTGAGAGAGAAATTAGGGAAACAATTCCTTTTACAGTAGCATCTAAAAAATGAAATATCTAGGAATTGATGTAACAAAGGAAGCAAAAGACCTCTACAGTGAAAATTACAGCACTCTGAAAAGGAGATCGAGAAGGATATAAGAAAATGGAAAGACATCCTTTGTTCCTGGGTAGGAAGAACCAATATAGTGAAAATGGCCATACTTCCAAAACTGCTATATAGATTTAATGGAGTGCTGATTGAAATTCCAGCAGTATACGTCACAGAACTAGAGAAAACAATCCAAAAATTCATTTGGAACCAGAAGATACCTAGAATAGCAAAAGCAGTTCTAGCCAACAGAGACATGGGTGGGGGTATCACAATCCCCAACCTGAAACTATACTACAAATCTACTGTGATAAAAACAGCATGGTACTGGCAAAGAAACAGACCTGAGGATCAGTAAATAGATTAGAAGATGCAGAAACAACTCCAGACATACTCAGCCACCTTATCTTTGACAAAGGAGCCAACCACCCTCACTGGAGGAAAGATAGCCTCCTTAATAAATGGTGTTGGGAAAACTGGATTTCAACCTGCCAAAGATTAAAACTAGACCCATACCTATCACCATGCACTAAACTAAGATCAAAGTGGATTAAAGGTCTAAATATTAAGACAGAAACACTAAATTTGTCAGAAGGTAAGTTACATAGAACTCTTGAAGACATTGGTGTAGGAAAAGACTTTATGAAAAAAACCTCAGCAGCATGAGAACTAGCACCAAGAATCAACAACTGGGATCTCATCTTATTAAACAGATTCTGCATTGCAAGAGAAACCACCAACAGAGCTAAGAGATAACCTACAATTTGGAAAATAATTCTTAGCAGCTGTACCTTAGACAAAGGACTACTATCTAGAATATATAAAGAATTTTTTAAAAAATCAAACCCCCCCAAATTAAAAAACCCAACTCAAAAGTGGGCATCTGAGGGGCTGAGGATTTAGCTCAGTAGTTCTGCCACCTGCCCTGCAAGCTGAAGAACCCGAGTTTGATCCCCAGTACAAAAAAAAAGAAAAAAAAAGAAAAAAAAAGAAAAGAAAAAAAAGAAAAAATGAGCATCTGAAATGAACAGACATTTCTCAGACAAAGAAGTAAAAGCAGCAAATAAATATAGGAAAAAATGTTCACCATACAGGTCATTCGAGAAATGCAGATGAAAACAACACTGAGATTTCACCTCACCCCAGAAAGAATGGCTGCTATCGAGAAATCAACCAATAACAAATGTTGGCAGGGGTGTGGGGAGAAAGGAACCCTTCTCCATTGTTGGTGGGAGTGCAGACAAGTGTAACCACTGTGGAAATCAGTGTGGAGATACCTCAAAGAACTGGGGCTAGAGGTCCCGTTTGACCCAGGTATTCCCCTGCTGGGTATATTCCCAAAAGATTTGAAAGAATCATACTACAGCGATATATGTGCATCCATGTTTATAGTAGCACAGTTTGTAATAGCTAAAGCTTGGAAACAGCCAAAGTGCCCATCACCTGGAAACTGGATAAAGAAGATGTGGTTTTTTAATAAAATGGAGTACTACTCCACCATAAAGAAGGACAAACTAGAGACATTTATAGCTAAATGGATGCATACTGAGGCCATACTCATAAGTGAAATAAATAGGACACAACGTGTAAATACCGAAGTTTCTCTAGTGTGAGAAACTGAAAGTATAAATAAGAATTAAAATGATTAAAATGAATAATTGATAATTTGAAATGGGAAGTAAAGGTCTAAAAGGGTAGGGGTGGTGGGAGGGGAAGGGGAAAGGAAAGGAGGGAAAGGAAACATTATGAGAAAAAATAAATGGAAACAAAGTCTATGTAAATAGGGAAGGGTGGAGGGGGTAAAGGGAGCACAGGTAATGGGGGAAAAAAAAAAACCCAAGATACCTCATGTACAGGTACAAGCACCCAATGATAAATGTAAACGTATTGTTTACTTAATTGTACCAATAAAAGAACTTAAGGAAAAAAAAATTTTAAGTGACCTACCTTAATTTGAATAGCATACAAAAACGATGTTTTAATTTTGACTGATTCCCTCTTCTTTTTATGATTGTTGTCATATAAATTGTGTTGAACAAGCCCATCAGCACAATTTTATAATTGTTGATTTATGGGGTTGTGTTTTAAATTGGGTAAGGAAACAAAAAATATTCGCAACAAAAACATTTATATTGTCTTTTTATTTACTTATATGCTTACCTTTACTGTGCTTTTGATTCTTTTATGTGAAATAGATTCGCTATAGTTTTTTCTTAAAGCTTGAAATATTTTTGTACTATTTAATAGGACATGGTAGGGATAAAGCCTCTATTTTTCTTGAAATGTCTTTCACATTGTCTTATTTTTCAGTCTTTTTTTAAAAATTTTGCATTATCTCACTGTCTTCTCTCCTATGTGTCCTAGGAAATTGAGGCTCTTTTGTATGTGATGAATTGCTTTTCTCTTGCTATTTTAAAACTCATGTATTGCTTTTTATTCAACAACTTGACTGCGATGTGTGTCGATGTGGCTCTGAGTCTATCTCACTTGATATCCACTGAAGATTATGAACGTGTCCTCTCATCACCTTTTCTTTGTCCTTTCTTTCTCCACCTCCTCCATGCCTGCACTACTTCATGATGTCCGCGAGTCTCTGAGGCTTTCTGCATTTTTCTGGCTTTCTTCTTTCTCATTTGTATACTGAGCCAAGTCTGCTTTTCCGTTCCCTTAAAAATGTCTTTTTAAAAAAATTCACTATTATGCTCTTTAGCTCCAGAATTTCTACTTGGCTCTTTCTTTTTTTAACCTAGCATTTATTTTTATTTATTTATACGTATTTGTACTACATGATGTTTACATTCCTTTCAGGGAATTGATATAGGTATGTAACATATCTTTTTTTTATTTTTTTTTGGGGGGGGGGTGCCAGGGATCAAACTCGGGTCCTTGCACTTGCGCAGCAGGTGGCAAAACCACTGAGCTAAATCCCCGGCCCACACATCTTAATTCCTTTTTATTCTACTTTCCCTCCCTCCCTGCATCTCTTGATCCCCTTCCCCTTTGAGAAAGCATCATCTCTCCACTTCCTGTTAGCTATGGCTGGTTCTTTCTCATTATTCCTATGTCTTTACTAATATTTGGTATGATGTTGTTTACATACTTCTCTTTAGTTCCTTAGTTGTCATTTTCTTTAGTTTGTTAAATATATATATTTAAAATTATTTAAAGTATCTATTACATACATGTCTGAACTTTCTTGGAAATGGTTGCCGCTGATTACTTTTTTCCCTGTGTAAGAGCCATGCTTTCCTATTTCCTTACAAGTCTTGTGAGTTTTGGTCAAAAACTTGACATTTTAAGTAATATAATGTGGCAACTCTAAAAATAAGATTTTCCCCTCCCTAGGGTTTGTTGTTATTGCTGGTTTTCCCTGTAGTTGTGGCTATTTGTCTAGTGCTCCTTCCTGTGTTTATTCTGTGAAATCTGTATTTTTCATAAGGTATGGCCACTATACTATCTGCTGTTAGCTTCCTAATCAAATGATTTATAATTGAACATAAGCTTAGTTAAATTCTTTGAAACCAGAAGTCTCTCATTGTTTGTCAAGCCGTCTGAGTGTATGTGTTATGTTACCTGCTTTGATAGACAACAGGCAGCTCACGAGTTTCCTTTAGTCTTCATTTTCTCACTTTCTCAAAAGCAGATCCTCAACTTCAACCATGGTGAGAGATTTGGGCCTCTCATGTCTCACTCGCACAGCCCTGATTATGGGAATGGCTTTTTAGATTACTAGGCATAAGCCAGAGATTTACAAATCTCATTATTGATGTCTTTTTCCTCAGTTTTTTGTTTTTATTTCTCAGCCACTTGTCAGCTCTGTCAATGACTCCTCAGACATCCTTGATAATAACTGTTGATTATTTTAAACAAATGTTCCATGAATAATACTATTTTCACACAGCAAGATGTTAATTGGGTCAAATAAAAACAAACTGAGAAGTGAAGTTTTCAATTTAGTGAGAAATGAGATAAGTACAATACAGGGCACTCCAAACTCATTTCCTCTCCTTTTCAGTGGCCAATATGTATTTGAACAACTACTATGATTTTGAGGATGCTTGTTTTCAAGGCTTCTGTGGATCTGAGGAGAAAGATGAGGTTAGAGCAAGTTAAAATATGATGAAGCTCCAATTTCTTAAGGAAATTCAGTAATTTTCTTGAGTGAGCACTATTGCGAATATTACAAATCTCCACTTAATTCTTAAAGTTCTGAAAAAGTTAATTTTTACAATCTTACCAGTATTCTCATTTCTGTTATGGAGAAGCGAATTTTTGGAGAATTTTACTCCATCATTTTGGAATTTGAAAATTGAAAGTTAATATATTTTTGGATCATGCCATTTCTTATTTTTGAACACTTTTGACTTCCAAAAAGGCAATTTTATATGTCTCAAAGTAATATATTCTATTATGATTAACCTGAGCCTAAATATTTGCAAAAATTTGGGAGTCTGGTAATATTGGGTCTAATATTATGATCTATTTGCTTATCACTAAGTACAATGAGAATAAAGACAGTCTCTAGTCTACTAATACTGCTTCTTTCATCAGTGTTGCTTTAAAAAAAATGTATTCTACGTTGTTTGTATCTTATCTATATAGTCTAGAATCCATTAGATCTTGCTTAGAGATCATTATTGAATGTACAGAGAAACTATAATGGTTACATTTATACATTCACAAAATTTTCTTTAAATACATAGTTTTTATCTATCAATGGTCTATATCAAAGTCACTTCTCCACTTCACTTTGCCAGAGGCAGGTGATGTTTACCTTTACATCAAATGCTGGCTGCTTAGTATCTGTGCGGCCCTGTTGCAAAGTTGAGTTATCTGCCTTATGTCTCAATTATCTGTACTAAAGCATACCCTCTTCAAAGAAATAGAAATGGGAAGAGTTGCATATACTCCCTCATAGAAAAAGTTACTTCCTGATTAGCATCTGACCTCAAAATAAATCTCCCCCTGCATAACAGGAAGAAGTTGTATCATTTTTTGCCTATGCTGTACAGTATACAGATTTTGATTACTTATCTTGAAAGCAAATCCTCCTTTGGCTCTGTACCATCTCCTGAATTAAATCCAAACTATTTAGTCTGGGGCTTGTCCATTATTCTTTCTTCGCTGACTTGAAAAGTGTCAGAACATACATGTTCAAAGAAGAATATTTGTTTAATGAATTAATTAAAAGGTCATTATAAATTTATAACCTCATTCCCTCTTTAATAATCAGGCCATAATCTGAATTCAATGGATTTTTTTTTCTTCTAGTTCCTGAACTTTCCATGGGCTTGTCACATTGTTTTTCTTATGAACTGCTTTCTATCTGAAATTCCCTGTCCATGAACCCCTTCTACCCATAAGAACATGTACCTCCTTCTAGCCTCCTCCCTTGTACCTTGACAGAGCTACTATTCAGGGACACTTCATGCACACCTCCATACAGTTCACCACTCTAATTTACCTCATATTGAAATAAATTGTAAGAGTTATTTCACACATGCTATGAATCAGGCATCTGTCATGAAATATTATAGATCCTGTCAACTTCATTTATCCTTTGGTAAAGTCATTGCTTTCTGTGGGCTCAGATACATTCCAGCAAGTGCAACCTGCCAGTACTCCACTGATATCCCATTTTAATCTCTTTCTCCTCTGGTACTGGACCTTCCCAAGGCATTAGGTTCAGTAGGAATCCGTTTAGTTACCAACCACGAACAACTCAAAAGTATGGGTCACTTTGCACTATGTGGAGTAAAACCTCCCAACAGAGGACAGAAAATCATAAATTTATTCTTTTTCCTCAAGGATATACTGTCCTAAAAAGTATTATGCAGATGATCTTCAAAAAGACTGTCTTATGAGATCAAGAACTCATTCAAATTTGATACTGGCAATAGACAGCCCCATAACAAATTCTTTATCTTTCTACATCATACTATACCTTTTCTTTTCCTATTGATTCCAGTAAAATTTCATATAAATCCTTTGCCATCAGGCTTGCTTTCGGGGAAATCTAGACAATGTCATCATATGTGCCAATTCTCATGCTATGAATAAAAAAAACTTAGAAAATATAATTCTTGCTTTAAGGGATCTTTTTGGAGAAAAGAAACATAAACATGTTCTCTATAATAAGTGAATTATAAACAAAGTACTAAGGGATTGTGGATGAAATGATATTAACTTGTGTTAGTAGACTTAGATGTGAAAGAGGCAATACTCAGTATAACGTTGAATTAAGCTTTGAGAATGAGAGGAATTATACCAAGTGGGTAAAGGACGTGACAAAGTGTGACCAAGACCAAGAAAAAAAACATGAATGAAAGAAAAAGAAGTGGATGGTACATTATAGATGCTAGGTATTTAATAATTTGTATTCCATTTTATCATAAGTTCACTGAAGAGAAGGAACAAACATCAGGCAACTTCGAATTTTTTATTCACTTCATAAAACTTGCAAAGGGTCCAGCATTTACTAATTGCTCAAAAACTACCTGTTGCTTGGATCTGAGTTCTTAGTTGCCTTTACAAACTGGAAAGCAAGTAAATGTACAAGTGTAGTTTGCTATTCAAAAGTGGGTAGTATGAAATGTGAGCATTCAAGTGATACCTTCATTTCCGTATTCCTGGGACCAAAAGGATGGGAAGAACATGGAAGATTTCAGGGCAGGGGAAAGTGTCAAGGCATAGAAATATTTTATATTCACTTCTCACCACATTGGGTCTCTTGTAAATTTGTGGCAATATTTTACCTTATCTTTCTATGAAAATAAGATCTATTCTTTAAAAATAATTTTATTTCATATTTGCTGTGTGTCTACCTTTTGCCTTTTACATTTTGTGTTAAATGATGGAACAAAATAGCCAAATCAATTCATCCTAAATTTATTCACAATAGATCATTAATGGCTGCTTTGAAGACAGGGATGAGGGTTTGTGAGTCAAATGAGGATTCACACTAAAAATGTTCTGTGATCAATATGCAGCAGTTGTCCCTGCTGATGAAGAATGTTGGGACACTGCTTTATACTTGCTCATCTCCTGCCCCCAGAGTATGGGATGAATTAGGACATTTGCTTCTTCGGAGTTGCAAGTTGGTGGAGACACTGGTGCATAGCTAACTGATATAGCTTACCAAGAAGTCCAGGAGGTTAGGGCTAGGTACAGTGACACATGCATATCCGTGTTGATCACAGCACAACTCACAAGAGATAAATTATATATAGTGGCCTGTATACCCATCAATAGATGAATGGTTAAAGGAAATGTGGTATAATGAAGCAGTACTGAGCCATACAGGAGGTTAAATTTGAGTCATTCATCAGAAAATGGATGGATCTTGAAACCATAATACTAAGCGAAGTAAGTCAGACACAGAACATTAACTATTGCATGGTTTCTCCAATATGAGAGAACAAAAATACACAAAATTTAAAGAGCAAAATAAAAGAGACATATTAAAAAACAGGGAGGGAGACTAAAGATAGGAAGGGGATCTGAAGAAGAAGGGAAGGAGGGACAAGGGGAGTAAAAATGACCAAGATTCGATATGTATATGAGTCAATGCCTGAAGCTGAATCACTATGTATCAAAATATACACTAATACAATTTTTAAAAAACACTTATTTTTCAGAGTATTCATTTGTTTTCCCCATTGACAACCTCTTTCATGCAGGTTTTCTTTCTGTACATGAGCATTTAACCTCCTGTAGGAGAATATGAACTCCTCAGACAAACTTGAGAACATCTGCTCATGTTTCCATCCCCACTTTCACACCTAGGGGAGTGTTTTTGAATGAATCACTGAAGAACTAAGTGAATCTAACCTCATTTTCCATTAATATAGAGTCAATCATCTTGAGTAGTACAAAAGTTCTGGAAAAGACCCACAATATTTAATTCTGTTTCAACTTCAAGGAAATCTCATGTTAGCAGCCAGCAATGCCCTTACCTGCTGCTCATTTGAAGAGCAGTATTTTTGCCAAAGGGCCATTCAAGAGCAGAGTGAATCAAAATTGATTAAATTCAAGCTGCAGGGCCCACAAAATCAAGGAATAGTGTGGTTATTTAGAGATAGTGAAAGGCTTATTGAACTTGAACTACATGGATCATTTAAAACAAAAACATAAAGCTCGTTTGCCTTGACAGCAGCCAGACAAATCATCCAGCCTGGGTGGTTAGGGTTCAGGTTCATTTTGCCAGGGTCACTCAAGCAGCTTCCTGCCCTTTGTTCTATGTGGAGGCTGGTGGGGCCTGCTGTGCCTCCTGGTGGTGCAAACAGAGTGCTTTCCATTTAGACCATGGAGCCCTGAGCTCAAAGAAGGGCAAAGTCTTGGACAAATCTAACAGACAGATGATTGCCATTGGTTTAATTCCAAATGAGATTCAATGTAGCATGACTATTGATAGAAAAAGATTGCAAAAGGTAGAGATAAATTGACAACTACATAATTTTATAGTCATTTGGCACTTGGCCATGCCAGCAGGCGCTCCACAATAGATCATGTTTGTAAGAATGCAACTGTTGGGGAGACATGTAAAAATTAGCATTTTCACCCAAGCCAGATGAAGATAATTTCCCTTCCCTTCCTTTTCTTTATTTTTTTTCCTCCTGCTATTTCCTTTCTACATGAAGAATGTCATTTTTACAAACATCCAGACCAGGTGAACAGACACTATTTTTAATGTGAAATGTGTTCACACTAATATTCAATCTATTATTTCCCAAACTTAATGATGAAGGGATGCACATATGCAAGAGAGATAAATGATATACCCTTTGAATTTTCAAAGATTTAACAAAAGCAAAATACATGAAAAACTATCAGATCTGACTTGAAAATAACAAAGTCAAAAAAGAGTTAAGTCTTCTATTTTCCTTTTGCAAGTCTGTGCAACTAAGTTGATAAATTATTACTTTATAATCAGAGATTTTTTTCCCTCCATCCAATTAGGAGAGCTAAGTGGACAACTTGTTTTCCAATGAACAGGTAGAGTATTTCTGACAAAACATATCCTCAATAGGAAAATGGAAAGCTAGGTGGTCAAATGTGAACATAAAAGCTGTAAGAAAATTGGGAGGAAAGAAGTACACATAAAATATACCTAAAGAAGTCATGAGGAAACAGGTTGTAGTAAATTGATAGATTTAAATTAATGGCTCCAGATTTTTTCTCACATCTAAGTATCCATGCTTTTTATAATGTGATTTCACAGTTCCTCTCTTACTGCTCTACTATTTATGCTCAACAGTGAACCTGGCTGATGTTAGCAGAGACCACAGAAGCAAAAATTTTGGAGTTTGATTATGTGGTTCAGGTCATTCTCTCTTCTTTTGCCATTACGGTGTGTGACAATTAAGCTAAACTGTCAACTTGATTGGCTTGAGAGTTACCTAAAGCATTAGTAAAGCACACTAGTGGTTTGGGGTGGATCATGGATATTATACCTGGTCCCTAGACCCTTCCTCTCTGTGCTGTTCCCCTGCACTCTTCCCCTGTGCTCCTCTCCAGGTGCCATAAACTAAGTGGCTTTGCCCCACTAGCTCCTCCTACCATTCCATTTCTACCTTGGAACTTCTGACAATGGATTGAACCCTCATAAACCATGAGCTAAAATTAAGCCTCTCCCTCTTAAGCTGTGGGTGACTGGTATTGTGTCCCAGTAATGAGAAAGCTGACCAATACACCAATACACAATGAAAACAGCCTGTACTGTTTAGCTTGTTAGTTTGAGGGCCTTGGCTTAATCTGCTGTTTATATGCAATTTCAGAATAGATTAACAAAGCAACATCAGCAGATATATGTATATAGATATAGATATATTATATATATTAAATAACTGATTTTAAATCACTAAATGTTGGACTGGTTTGCTACACAGTAATTGCTGACATATAGGCAGTATTTGAAAACTTAAAGAAAATTAATTCATCCATGGTAGAATTATGAAGTACTATAAAACAATCAGGTAAAGTACAAGATAAAGCCAGTGTCATTTATAGTCCATCTGACTGAGACCTTATCAAATCTTTTTCTATACTAAAAAAAGGGAAAAAAGAAAAAACTAAGTTGAAGAGTAGAAATAAGAACATAGTGGCAAGTGTCTAATGGAAAAGTCAAAGAAAGGCAAATTTTTATTCACCAGCCTCTCCTTCTGAAGATCACTACTCTTTCTGATCATTAATCAATGATAATGACATTTACTGTATAACTGTTGTGTGTCTAAGACTTATTTAGAGACTTTACTAATACTATTTAATTTAATCTTGACCACAGTCTGATGTTATTACCTACATTTACAGGTAAATAAACTAAAAGTCAGAGAAGATTTACAAAGACAAAATGTCAGATATAACGTGTGTGTGTGTGTGTGTGTGTGTGTGTGTGTGTTTCCCTTCACTGTGCACTACACCAATCCATGTAATCTCTCTTTTTTTAAAAATTCTTTTACTGGTATATTTTAGGTATACTGTTGGAGCAATGCTACATAATTTTAGGGAAAAATCATTTGGTTAGCCTAGTTCTCCTGCCTACAGCCCAGCTATGGAATTCCGAGACATAATTGCATTTGGGCCTCTGGTCACAACTGAGACCTCAATGATCCGCTGATGCTGGGATTCTCCAGGACAAGAAACATCCTGGGAGCTGAAAACATCCTGGGAGGAACAAACATCTACTCAGTTCCTCCTTATTCTTGGATTGTTACATCTTATTTATGCAGGATGTACTGAACTCTCTGGAAGTCATTTGTTACACTTTGTTTCTCCCCATGTACTAAATAAAAGGTGCAGTAAACTGGGGGCTTTCGTCTTTGCTGCCCAGAGCAGCACTGATCAGACCCAAAGCTTGGCTTCTTCTCAGTCTCATTTGTCTACCTTTCCTGTAATTTGCCTTGTGCTGCCATGGCTCACAGGAGACTAGGACTTACCGCAGAGGTTCTAGTAACGTCCCCTTTCCCTGTTCCCTACAGTACACAAAACATTTACATTTCTCATTGGGAACTTGTAACTTTACATGATGCATCTTGGTTCTTACTTTTTCCCCATTCCCTGCACTTCCTTCACCCCTCCAGTCTTCCCTATTTATAAAGACTTTATTTCCATTTTTTCCATTTCTCATAATTTTTCCTTTCCCTTCCTTCCTTTCCCATACCCTCCCACTTTCCCTACCCCTTTAGACCTTTTCTTCCTATTTCACATTATCAATTATTCATTTTAATCATTGGTACATTTTGGGTATACAATACAATGACATTCATCATTGGAAATTTGCACCTTTACGTAATCTCTCTTGGTTCTTATTTTTCCCCCTTCCCCAGCCCTCCCTTCAACCCCTCCATCCCGCCCTATTTACAAAGACTTTGTTTCCATTTTTCCATTTTCTCATATTAATTCCATTCCCTTCTTTCCTTTCCCCTACCCCTCCCACTTCCCCTTCCCCTTTGCACATTTCTTCCCATTTATCTATTATACCTTTTGGTCCTTATTTACACTTTCAGTTTCTCACACTAGAAAAACTATTTGGTTTTACACGTGTATGTCCTATTTATTTCACTTAAGAGTATCACCTCAGTGTGCATCCATTTAGCTTTAAATGTCTCTAACGTCTCATTTTTTATGGCTGAATAGTACTCCATTTTTATTTTAAAAACCACATTTTCTTTACCTAGTCTCCAGTTGATGGGCATTTGGGCTGTTTCCAAGTTTTAGCTATTACAAATTGTGCTGCTATGAACATGGGTGCACATACATCACTGTGGTATGATTCTATTAATTTTGAGGGGCAAATACCCAGGAGGAGAATAGTGGGCCAAATGGGACTTCCAGTCCTAGTTCCTTGAGGTATCTCCATATTGATTTCCACAGTGGTTGCACCAGTCTACACTCTCACCAGCAGTGGAGCAGAGTTCCTCTTTGCCCACAGCCCCTCCAGCATTTGTTATTGGTTGATTTCATGACAGCAGCCATTCTTTCTGGAGTGAGGTAAAATCTCAGCATTGTTTTCATTTGCATCTCTCGAATGACCAGTGACATTGAACATTTTTTCATATATTTATTTGCTATTTTAATTCTTTGTCTGAGAAATGTCTGTTCATTTCAGATGCCCATTTTTGATTTGGGTCTTCAAATTTGGGAGGTCTGATCTTTCGAAGTTCTTTATAAATTCAAGATAGTAGGTCTTTGTCTGAGTAACAGCAGGTAAAGATTTTTTCCCACATTGTGGCTTGTCTCTTCACACTGTTGGTGGTTTCTCTTGCTGTGCAGAAGCTTTTTAATAAGAAGAGATCACACTTGTTGATTGTTTGTGCTAGTTCATGGGAAACTGAGGTTTTGTTCATAAAATGTTTTCCTACACCAATGTCTTCAAGAGTTCTACCTAACCTCTGTTCCAGCCAGTTGAGGGTTTCTATTTTAATATTTAGATCTTTAATCCATTTTGATTTTAGTTTAGAGTATAGTGAAAGATATAGGTCTAGTTTTTTTGGGTTGTTTTTTTTTTTGGTACTGGGGATCGAACTCGGGTCCTTGCACTTGCGCAGCAGGCGGCGAAACCACTGAGCTAAATCCCTGGCCCTCTAGTTTATTTTTCCAGCACCATTTATTAAAGAGGCTATCTTTCTTCCAGTGAGGGTGTGTGGCTCCTTATCAAAGATGAGATGGTTGAGTGTGTCTGGAGTTGTTTCTGCATCTTCTAATCCTTTCCACTGTTCCTGAGGTCTGTTTCTTTGCCAGTAGAATGCTGTTTTTATCACAGTAGCTTTGTAGTATAGTTTCAAGTTTGAGACTGTGATACCCCTGCCATGTCTCTGTTGCCAAGAATTGCTTTTGCTATTCTGGGTCTCTTCTTGTTCCAAATGAATTTTTGGATTGTTTTCTAAAGGTCCATGAAGTATGCTTCTGGGATCTCAATTGGAATTGCATTGAATCTATATAGCAGTTTTGGAACTATGGCCATTTTCACTATATTGATCCTTCCTAACCAGGAGCAGGGGATGTCTTTCCATTTTCTGATATCCTCTTTAATCTCTCTTTTCAGAGTGCTATAGTTTTCAGAGAAGAGGTCTTTGATTTCTGTCATTAGGTTGATTCCTAGGTATTTCATGGATGGTATTGTGAAAGGAATTATTTGCCCTATTACTCTCTCAGTGAGTCTGTTGTTCATGTAGAGGAAAGCTATTTATTTTTCTGTGTTGACCTCATGTCCAGCTACTTGACTGAATTTGGTTATTAAGTCTAGAAGACTTTTCCTGGCATTCTTGGGGTCTTCTATATAGAGTATCATGTCATCTGCAAATAATGAAAATTTGACTTCTTTATTTCCTATCATTATTCCTTTTATTTCTTTCTCTTGTTGAATTACCATGGCTAATGTTTGCAAAACTATATTTAATAAGAGTGGTGATAGTGAACATCCTTGTCTTGTTAATTTCTTGTCACACCCAATGAGTTCATTCTCCTGTGCTACCTGGGGTTGTGATCCTCATTGTCTGCTCCTAGGATATTGTCTAAAATTTTTTGGAGTGCTGGATTGGTATTCATGCATTTCCTAAGGTGCTCTTTGTCATGAAAATATCTTATTTCTCCATCAATTTTGAAAGATAGTTTTGCAGGGTACATCGATCTGGGTTGGAGGCTATTTTCCTTTAGGGCTTGAAATACGTCACTCCATGGTCTTCTTGCCTTTAGGGTTTGCATTGAGAAGTCTGCTGTGATTCTGATGGGCTTTCCTTTGTATGTGACTTGTTTCTTTTCTCTAACTGCTTCTAGAACTTTGTTCTTCTGTTGGGGTTCTGTAATCTTAACTATTATATGCCTATGTGTTGATCAAGGCTATTTAGAGTCCTATATGCCTCACTTATCTGTATGTCAAGTTCTTTTCCCTTGCTTGGGAAGTTTTATGCCATTACTTCTATGAAGAGTTTTTTATGTCATCTGCACTCTCTCCTGTTTCTTTGTTGACTCCAATCAGTCTTATGTTATTCTTTTTTGCATGGTCTAGCAGCTGCTGGATTGATTTCTCGTGATCTCTTGCAATTTTGGAGCAATTTTTCTTTTTCCTGGTCACTAATTGGAATCTTATCTTCTATATCTGAAATTCTGTCCTCACATTGGCTCATTCTGCTGTGCAGACTTTCCATGCAGTTTTTAATCTCCTGAAAATCTGTTTGCATCTGTTTTATGGATTCCATTTTTTTTCTATGTTGGGATTCCCTCATGTTCCTCAGCTCCTCTCTAGATTTATTAATCATGTCTTGCACTATGAGCACATTCTCCACTGTTATCTCAGAAATTATGTCAGATTTCATTTTTTCCAGATCTTCTTTTGTTACCAGTTCAGGGATTCCAGGTGATTGAGTATCAGAGTGTTCCATCTCATTTCCCTTTGGGATTGCTGTAGGTTATCTGAAAGTTTGGTTTTGAGGCTTGTTTACATGTCTTCTCATTTCGATGGGTTGGGGGCTGCTATCGGCACCCATGTGGCTCACCTCCTCTGGACTGGGAGCTGTGGAATGGTGGCCCAGAAGCCCCTTCCTCTGGACTGGGAGCAGTGGAACCCATGTCATCTCAATTCTACTGACAACATTTTTAAACTTTTAAACAAAAAAATCCTATTTTTCCATTGTAGTCCAAGTCTTTTGGCATTTGGACATAATATATATGTGTATGTTATTTCTATACATTTGTCTGGTGTGGACACAATATGAGTAAAACATGGAATGTTTCTGCCAGTTTTACACTTATCTACTTACCATAACTGTATTTTAATTAAAAATCAAATGTGGATATTCCGCCAATGATAAAGGTACAGCACTCACTTAAAGTGGTGAGAATTTCTGAAGTTCAGATGAATTCATTTAATTAAAATATGTACTTATCATACAAAGCCTATTCTGAGACAATGTTAAAAATGCAATTACATGTTCTTAGTAAAATTTCCCTACTTGTAATAAAACACTAATGTAGGGCCAAGGATTTAGCTCAGTGGTTCTGGTGCCTGGCTTGCAAGCGCAAGGTCCTGAGTTTGATCCCTGGTACCAAAAATCAAAAACACAAACCCCCCAAAAAAAGAAAAATTAATGTAGTTAATTCATGATAAAGCCTGCACACAAATGCAAAACAGAGATGAAAATGTACAATTTTGGTCTAATTGATAAAATCTTGGGGAAATCACCAGATATCTCCATAAAAAGGGAGTACAGTTACACACAGAACAGTGAGACTAACCAGGAGGACAGAAAGGGAAAGGATTTGCCTTTCAGGGAAATATCTCCATTGCTCTTATTCAGCTTTCGTTTTCTTTCCCTCTAATTCAAATGCAAAGGCTCTGTATTAAATGGAGTATAAAGCAAAGAGCCCATGATGGTCATGCTATTTTCCAAAGAGGCCCAGATTCCTGTTTATCCTTCTTTCCCAAACACCATGAGCAGAGGAAGAAAAAAGAGAATATGTTATCCCAAAAGGAACACTTCCCTAGCTGCAAGTTCTGCAAATAATAGAGGAGAACATCTGGGCTTTTTATTTTTGCATTTCTGGTAAAGCAATAAAAACCAATTTTATATTAGTGACATTAGCATATTAATTGTCATTCTCAAAAAGAACGAGGCAAGAGTGCTGTTAGCTGATAGTTTCCAACCAGCAAATTACTCTTCATCCACCTCAGCTTTTAAGCCAAGGCTAGGCTGTTACCTGGATAACCCTGGCCAGTAACTGCAGGAGCACTCGGTCCTCATGGTTTTGGCCCAATGTGGGGATCCTCTGTAGGCAA
This sequence comes from Heterocephalus glaber, assembly GCF_053883595.1. NCBI lineage: Eukaryota > Metazoa > Chordata > Mammalia > Rodentia > Bathyergidae > Heterocephalus > Heterocephalus glaber. The sequence continues at coordinate 72,031,107 of NW_028258315.1, read as the reverse complement.
TCTTTGCACTGAAGCTCCCTTTTGGGTGGGTTGGGACCTTCTCAGAGCTCACTGAAATCTGATGCTCTCTTACTAGCTAATCATTCTTCTCTCTTTTCATGGGTCTCAGATCTGTGGACTGAAGGCTCTCTCTGCATAAATTTACTTTCTTTGCTCTTTACATTTCATAGCATCTCTCCTAATAAATCTTTTCTACTTCTAATTCCATTGATGTTTGCGTCCTGGAAAGTTTAACTAACATTATAGTTGTTTTTAATCTTTAAGTAAAAAGCTTACTTCTGATTTTGTAAGCAAGTGGGCCCCAAAGGAGTTTGAGTCAATAGTTTCATACTCAGTATAAGAAAACTAAATGGGCAGCCACCCCTTAGAGAATGGCACCTAATTAATGTTGTTTCTTGGAGGTTGGTATAGCATATTAGCTATATGGGGGTTGTACTCAGCTTTCTCAAAGCTGAGACACAACACCCAGCAGTCACAATTTGAAGGAGGAGAGGTTTAATTTGCTGATAATCTCAGAGATTTTCAGTCCAGGATTGCCTGCTCCCAGGCAGGAACATCATGGCAGAAGAGCATGGTAGAGCACAGCTTTTTAGTTCACGGTGGGCAGGAAGCAGAACAAGGAAAGAGTGTCAGGGAGGAAAGTGTAAGGAAACAGAAACACCAAGGACACATTTCCATGACTCACTTAGACACACTTATAAGTATGTTCCACCAATCCATCAGGCATTGGCCTAAGCCAATCAAGTTGATTACCAAAGCCAATCAAGTTGGAATTCAATCTGAAATCTCACATGGGCCATGTGGAAAACCTGTGATAACTGAAGAATTGGCTTTTCCACCAGCTAATTGTAGAATCAAAAACTATCAGTCCTCCAACTCTCTGTGGCAATGTCTGAATGGAACTTCCCGCAGTTAGAGGCCTTAGGGGTCTGTGGCCCTTTTACCCATGACCCATCATTAGAGGAATAGGAACACTAAAGTACTTTTCCTTCTAGTTCCTCATCCATCACTCTCATCCTCTCACAGCCTTCTTTGGTGAATTCTACATCTTGAATGGTGATTGATTTTCAGGATCCTATTGAGAAAAGTATCTTTCCCTATCTTATATCATAAATTCATAGAAAGACTTGATCATGTCATCTAGTTCCTGTAACTTTAAAAATTTCAAAATAATTTGGGGGGATATTTTGACACAATTTTTACCATACAGTTAAAAATACAAACCTTAAAGTTGAAGTGAAATTATTCTTACAAAGAGTGTGTCTTAGTTACTTCCTATTCATTGGGACAAATACCCAATACTCATAACTTAAAGAGGAGAGGTTTGTTTGGGCTCAGATTTAAAGTCCATGTTCACTGGCTTCATGACAAAAACAGGCTGACAAAGGAGCATAGTGAGGAAAAGATGCTGCACACATGGCCACCAGGAAGCAAGAGAAGGGAAGAGCCAGGGACAACAATAAACTCTTTCAGGTCATGCCCCCCTTTACCCACCTCCAATCAGAACCCAGCTCCAAAAAGCACATTTAGCTCTGAAATAACAAATTGATGAATCCATTGATGATTATAACACCCTCGTGATCCAATCACCTTCCAACACATGCAGCTTTGGGAGACATTTTAGATCTAAACCATAACAGATATTATACTATAATAGATTTTCAAGATCTAAAGCAGAGTTTGACAAATTTTTCTGAAAAGGGCCAGATAGTAAATATTTTAGGCTTTACAGCATCGATGGTCTCTGACACAACTACCAACCTGTCATTGTAGAGCAAAAGGAACCATTAAAAAATGTTTGTGGAGAGCTGCCCCCAGTGCAAAGGACATGAACTTTACAAGCCACCATACCACCACTCCCAGTGCCCAGGAAGTGAGCCATGTGGGCACCAGCAGCACACATCCCTCCACCCAATCCCCATTGAAATGATAAGACACATAAACAAATCTCAAAACCAGATTTCTAGATCATCTAAAACAACCCCAAAGGGAAATGAGATGGAACAATCTGGTACTCTAAAACCTGGACTGCCTGAACTGGCAACAGAAAAGGATATGGAAAAAATGAAATCAGAAATAATTTCTTACATAACAGCAGAGATTATGATCATAGTGCAAGACATGATTAATAAATCTAGAGAGGACACAGATAAACAAATAGAGGAGCTGAGGAACATGATGGAATCCCAACATAGGAAACAAATGGAAACCATAAAACAGATGTAAACAGATTTCCAGGAGATTTCAAACTCCATTGAAGGTTTACACTGCAGAATGAACCAATGTGAGGACAAAATTTCAGATATAGAAGATAAGATTGCAATTAGTGACAATGACAGAAATATTTCTTTAAAATAGTAAGGGACCATGAGAAATCAATCTAGCAGCTGCTAGATGATGCAAAGAAGAATAACATAAGACTGATCAGAGTCAATGAAGAAACAAGAGAGAGTGCAGATGACATAAAAAACTGTTCACAGAAGTGACGGCAGAAAAATTCCCAAGCAGGAGAAAAGAATTTGACTTACAGAAAAGTGAAGCATATAGGACTCCAATTAGCCTTGATCAAAAAAATCCACACATAGGCATATAATAGTTAAGATTACAGAACCCCAACAGAAGAACAAAGTTCTAGAAGCAGTTAGAGAAAAGAAACAAATCACATACAAAGGAAAGCCCATCAGAATCACAGCAGACTTCTCAAAACAAACCCTCAAGGCACAAAGTGCTTGGAGTGACATATTTAAAGCCCTAAAGGAAAACAGGTTCCAACCCAGATTGATGTACCCTGCAAAACTATCTTTCAAAATTGATGGAGAAATAAGATATTTTCATGACAAAGAGCACCTTAGGAAATTCATGAATACCAAACCAGCACTCCAAAACATTTTAGACAATATCCTAGGAAGAGACAACGAGGATCACAACCCCAGTAAGCCATGCAGAATGAATCTATTAGGCATGACAAGAAGTTTAACGCAAAGGGGGACAATCAAACAAAAAGAAAAAGTCATGACAAGGATAAGTCAATACATATTAGTTATAACTATCAATATAATGGTCTAAATTCACCAATCAAAAGAAATAGACTGGCAGAATGGGTCAAGAAGCAAAATCCAACAATATGCTGCATACAAGAAACACACTTAATTCAAAAGGAAACTCATAGACTGAAAGTTAAAGGGTGGAAAACAATACTCTATGCAATGGGAACCCGAAAAAAAGCAGGAGTCGCTATCCTCTTTGCAGATCAAGTAGATTTCAAACCAACACTAATTAAGAGAGATGAAGAAGGACACTACATCCTTGTAAAGGGAAGAATCCAAGAGGAAGAGATGACAATCATAAATATCTATGCACCAAACACTAGTGCACCCAACTATATAAAACAAATACTAATGGACATGAAAAGTCAAATAAGCACGAATACAATAGTAGTGGGGTACCTCAATACCCCACTGTCACAAATAGATCAACTAGACAAAAAATAAGCAACGAAATACTAGAACTCAAACAAACTCTTGAACAAATGAACTTGACAGATGTTTACAGAGGGTCCCACCCCACAAAATCAGAATATGCATTCTTTTCATCTGCACACAAATTGTTCTACACAATAGACCACACACTCACTCATAGAACATCTTGAAGTAAGTGTAAAGGAATTAAGGTTATCCCCTGTATATTATCAGATCATAGTGTGATGAAATTGGAGATCAACCAAAGAAACCACAAGAATTTCATAAACACATGAAAATTGAACAACACACTTCTGAATAACCAATGGATCACAGAGGAAATTAAGGAAGAAATCAGACAGTTTCCACAATTCAATGACAATATAACATATCAGAATCTATGGGACATAATGAAAGGAGTCTTAAGAGGGAAATTCATAGCAGTGAATACTCATATTAGGGAAATAGTGATCCCAATTAAACAACCTGATGCTGAACCTCCAGCTTCTAGAAAAGAAGAGGATCGGGTATTTAGCTCAGTGATTTTGCTGCCTGCTGTGCAAGCGCGAGGACCTGAGTTCGATCCACAGTACCCCCCAAAATAAATAAATAAATACATAGATAGACAGATAGATAGATAGATAGATAAAAAAGAAGAGCAGGACAAACTCAAATCTCATAAAAGGGAGGAAATTGTAAAGTTCAGAGCAGAAATCAATCCAATGGAGACTAAGAGAATGATACAATAAATTAATGAAGCCAAGAGTTGGTTCTTTGAACGAATAAATAAAATTGACTAACTCCTAGACATCCTTATCAGCAAAAGGAAAGAAAAGGCCCAAATCCATGCAATTAGGAATGAAAAGGATGAAATGACAATGGACCCAGCAGAAATCCAGAGACTCATCAATACCTACTACACTCTAATAAGATGGACAACACAGAAGAAATGGACAGATTCCTAGATACATATGAATTACCAAAGTTAAACTAAGAAGACCTAAAAATTCTAAACAACTCAATATCAATCAATGCAATTGAAAACCTAATTAAACACTTACCAACTAAGAAAAGCCCAGGTCCTGTTGGCTTCACCACTGAATTTTACAAGCCATTTAGAGAGGAACTACTGCCACTACTGTTTAAACTTATTAATGAAATGGAAAGGGAAGAAATACTCCTGAATTCATTCCTGGAAGCAAGCATCACCCTGATCCCCAAGGCAGAGAAAGATCCAACCAAAAAAGAAAACTATACGCCAATCTCACTAATGAACATAGATGCAAAAATCCTTAAGAAGATACTGGCAAAGAGAATGCAGAAGATCATCAAGAAGATCATACACCCTGATCAAGTGGGATTCATCCCAGGGATACAGGGGTGGTTCAACATATGCAAATCAATAAATGTAATACACTATATTAATAGACCCAATGACAAAAAACATATGATCATCTCAATAGATGTAGAAAAATGCAATCAACAAAATCCAACATATTTATGATAAAAAAGTACAAAAAATTGGAATAGATGGTCTCTACCTCAATCTGATAAAAGTCATCTATGAAAAACCAACAGCCAGTGTCATACTAAATGGTCAAAAACTGAAATCCTTCACACTAAAATCAAGAACAAGACAAGGATGTGCACTATCATCACTCCTGTTCAATATAGTCTTGGAAACATTAGCCATAGCAATTAGATGAGAAAGAAATACAAGTAATAAAGATAGGAAATGAAGAAGTCAAATTGTAATTTTTGGTAGATGACATGATACTTGATATAGAAGACACCAGGAACTCCACCAAAAGTCGTCTAGACTTAATAACCAAATTCAGTAAATAGCTGGATACAAGGTCAACATATAAACATCAATAGCTTTCCTCTACATGAACAACAGAGACACTGAGAGAGAAATAGGGCAAAGAATTCCTTTCACAATAGCATCCAAAAAACTGAATTATCTCACAATCAATGTAACAAAAGAAATCAAAGACCTTTCTCTCAAAATTATAGTACTCTGAAAAGAGAGATTGAACATGATATCAGAAAGTGTAAAAATATCCCTTGCTCCTGGGCAGGAAGAATCAACATAGTGAAAATTTCCATACTTCCAAAACTGCTACATAGATTCAATGCAATCCCAATTGAAATTCCAGCAGCATACTTCATGGGCCTTGAGAAAACAATCCAAAAATTCATTTGGAACAAGTAGAGACCTAGAAGAGCAAAATCAATTCTAGGCAACAGAGACATGGCAGGATCTATCACAACCCCAACTTGAAGCTATACTACAAAGCTACTGTGTTAAAACCAGCATGGTATTGGTGAAGAAACAGACTTGAGGAACAGTGGGACAAATTAGAAGATGAAGAAACAACTCCAGACACACTCAGCCACCTCATCTTTGACAAAGGAGCCAAACACCCTCACTGGAGGAAAGATAGTCTCTCTAATAAATTGTGCTGGAAAATGGGTTTTCAACTTGTCAGAGGTTAAAATCAGACCTACATCTTTCACCATGCTCTAAACTAAAATAGAAATGGATTAAATATCTAAGTATTAAAACAGAAAAGCTGAACTGGCTGGAACAGAGGTTAGGTAGAACTCTTGAAGACATTGGTGTAGGAAAAGATTTTATGAACAAAACCTCAGTTGCCCGTGAACTAGCACAAACAATCAACAAGTGGGATCTCTTCTTATTAAAAAGCTTCCGCACAGCAAGAGAAACCACCAACAGTGTAAAGAGACAACCCACAATATGACAAAAATTTTCACCTGCTCTTCTTCAGTCAAAGATCTACTATCTAGTATCTATACAGGACTTAAAAAAATCAGGCCTTCCAATTTTAAAGACCCAATTCAAAAATGGTCATCTGAAATGAACAGACATTTCTCAGACAAAGAAGTAGAAATAGCACACAAATATATGAAAAAATGTTCAACATCATGGATCATTCAAGAGATGCAAATGAAAACAATGCTGAGATTCCACCTCACCCCAGACGGAATTGCTGGTATCATAAAATCAACTAATAACAAATGTTGGTAGGGCTGTGGGGAAAGAGAAACCCTGCTCCACTGCTGGAGGTAGTGTAAACTGGTGCAACCACTGTGGAAATCAGTATGGTGATACTTCCAAGAACTAGGAGTGGAAGTCCCATTTGACCCAGCTATTCCCCTGCTCAGTATTTTCCCCAAAGAATTAAAAGAATCATACCACAGTGATGTATGTGCATACATGTTCATAGCAGCACAATTTGTAATAGCTAAAATTTGGAAGCAGCCCAATTGCCCATCAACTGGAGACTGGAAAAAGGAAATGTGTTTTTTTTTATATAAAATGGAGTACTACTCAGCCATAAAAAATGAGAAATTAGAGACATTTATAGATAAATGGATCCACACTGAGGTGATACTCTTAAGTGAAACAAATAGGACATACATGTGTAAAACCAAATAGCTTTTCTAGTGTGAGAAACTGAAAGTGCAAATAAGGACTAAAAGGTATAATAGATAATGTGAAATAGGAAGAAAAGGGACAAAGGTCAAGGGGATGTGGGAGGGGTAGGGGAAAGGAAAGAAGGGAATGGAATTAATATGAGAAAATGAAAAAATGGAAACAAAGTCTTTGTAAATAGGGAGGGATGGAGGAGTTGAAGGGGGGGCAGGGGAATGGGGAAAAAATAAGAACCAATAGAGATTATGTAAAGGTGCAAATTTCCAATGATGAATGTCATTATATTGTACACCTAAAATATACCAATAAAATTAATTTTTAAAAAATAATAAAATAAAATAAAATAATTCTAAAAGAAAAAAATCCTTGTGTTCCATAAAAATATTATTATTAAAAACAAATGTTAAATAAAATCTGGCCAATGGACTGTGGTTTGCCAACTCCCATTCCTACAGCAAAACCCAGGGTTGTTTAAATCCTTTGAAATCTCTAAATTAACTAATTAAATTTTTAAAATGTTAAACAAAATATACACTTTATTTTGGTGTGAGGATGGAACCCAGGGCTTTACATACATACTAGACAAATACTCCACCATTGAGATATACACCCCTGTAGAAAGTTCTACAATAAAAATGTTCTGGCAACTATCTGGCCATTTCAAACCTGTACTCATCTGACTTTAGGTTAACTTATGTACCATATTTTTATACTGTTTTAATGAATTAAGTGTCATTGTAGGTTGGGTATAAATTGTTGTCAAAGAAAACTTTTGGATGCTTGAGTTTCACAAAGCAATCCATTTACTCTCATCCTATAGACAGATCTATGTTAACCCACTCAGGTGACTCTTAAGCAACTTGTCTGAGCATCTTTCCTAATAGTGTATCTACAGAATTTTATTTTTTCTCTCTCTTAGCATTCACTGCTGCAAAAACTTGGGGTCAGGGTTATGTGTTCTCTAACTTAGTTTCTTCCTCTCTATGGGTAACTTATTTGATCTGAGTGCCAACATGACATTAACAGACCCTTCCAAGGAAATAACCACCCTAATGTCCAGGAATGACCTAAAGTGTTGCTCAAGGAGCACTTACAACATTGTCTTGAGGTAGTGTTATAAAACAAACACTGTGTATTAGTTTCCATTGCTGAAATATTGTCTTGTGAATGAAATATTATTTCCTGGGTAACTCAATAAAGTATGGTCCAATTTTCATTAACTACATAGACTGTGGAAAGTTATTATTATGAAATCATTCATACTCCATTAAAATATGACAGCCTGAAAATTGAAATGATCTTATTACCTTTATTTAGTCAGGGATGGAGGTGGGAGGGCTGTGGGGAAGGAGGGTGTGAATATTCCTTACACTAGTACCCACTGGAAGCAGAAGGTACTCCAAAAGGACATCCATGATGGAAATAAGGAAAATGTAAACAGTTCATACTACAAATCTGCTATTTACCTACAAGTGACATCCTGTGGGTTATCCCAAAGAAATTCACTTTCCTGGGTGGTTTACCATGGAAAGGAAAGAAGGTCTGATAAATAGTGCTCTTGGGTTTGCTCAGCTGCGGGAGTTCCATTAACCAAACAGAAGCTGGCCTGCACACATTGTGTATTTGCACAGCTTGCAGTGGCATCTTTTCAACACTCACTGTTGTCTGGAAAGTCCTCCAGAGTCTTAAGTCTATAATAAAGCAAACAGTTTGCACAATCACTACTGTGGAGCTCAGTTTTTATAGAGCAGCTTATGAATGTCACTGATTGAATTAAAACTCCTCAAAACCAAACACAAGACATGATGGTCAAATGTGTTCTTGTATTTGTTGGTCAATTAGAAACTATCTTCAAGATACTTTATTTCCTCCAAACTATTGGAAATTTGATTATAAAATGTAAATAGAAATGCACTCTTCAGGGCAACCCACTTTCCAGTCCCACTTCTGTCTCTCTTAGAAGCCTTCTTTCTCTCAATAAATTTTTCCTACTCTTAAAAAAAAAAAAAGAAATTCTCTCTTCAGTTTTGTTAGGGCACTTTTACCTAACTACTAACTATAAAACATTTTTTTCCTTAAGAGTTTAAACTGAGTACGTAGAAGGATGGTAGCCATGGCTTCCAGTTATTTATATGGCCTGGCTTTTCAAAACCATACGCCTGTGTAGTTTTTCTTTCTTAGAACAGTTTTAATATTATTATTATTATTATTATTATTTCATTTTATTCTTGAGAAAACTAATGCTTAAAAAGCTTCAAGGATTTTCCTGAAAATAATCATCTAGTGCAGTGACGGTGAATCTTTTAGAGCTTTCAATGACAACAAACAGCCGGCTGTGGCACATGTGCTGTACACTTGCTAGCACTGATTGAGTAAGTAGAAACAATGCTTAGGTGCCTGTACGTCCACCTCCAAGGTGTTACTAGACAGCATGTGTCCCAATTGTTCCAGGTTCTTGCTCTCTCATCCAAATAACTGGCCGGAACAATTGATATATGTGAAAAGGTAATGTTTATTAAAGGTTAGAAAAAGAAAAAGTAAAAAAATACTGAGAAGTACAATAAGAGACAAGAAAATTGCAGATACATTATACATGTAGGACAGGCCATTGCAAGAACAGTAAGACCGTCATGGCTGTGAAGTCAATGATTGCTGTCTTTTACTATATCTTTTTGGATCCAGTCTGTTGGAAGTTGTTCTCCCCATGTATCCCAGGCTTCTTCTCAGTTCTCCATGATTGACAGGTTACATCCCTTGCCCAGCTAGCGAACCATGCCTTAGTCCCCTGCCTCACAGGGTCTATAATCTTTCCACTGCTTATCTTTACATGCGAAGCTACTAGATCTTTCCACAAACTATGTTTATGCAGCAGCAACAATAGCAGCAGCAGCACCTGGACCCTTGTTGATAAGGGCAGCATCTCAAACCTCATCACAGACATACTGAATGCAAATCTACACTTTTAAAGAGATCTGAAGTTGACAATGAACTTGTAGAGTGCTCTACTAAAGACTCACAAATGTAATGTCTTCTTTCTCAACTGGGTGTTACATTAATGAATGATGACCTTTGAAAAATTGAATGTCAAATAACAGGAAAGCTGAGATCATGCCAGTTCTTAATGTATTATATAGTCTTGACTATCTACAATTACATTTTCACTTCTTGAAAATCTTATCTTTGGTTCAAATACAACTGTATCCACAATTGCACATATACCCACTTGAGGAAGGAAATGATGCCACATGTCCTTACCTGTTAGGATTACAATTTTCTTTTCATTAGAATCATGGAAGGAGTGGGTGTGGGTAAGCCATCTGGTGCTTGAGCCAGATATTCCATTAGGGACTTCTCAGTGGATGCAAACATTTAAACAAAATGTTCCATGCCAAATAAATGCTTGTAAAATTGCAACCCTTATGCCATATGGTGTGGTTTTAAATATGGATTATATTTACTATTTCTAAGACAAATTGTCTATTGGAGATCCATGTAGTGTCCAGTAGCTTGGCTGATATCAGATAAGTCATTTAAATGCCTTGACTCTTTATTTTTCTTGCCTGCAACATTAGATCAGTCTATTTCTATGTCTTTCATCCAAGATTTAGCACAGAATTAGAGTTTTAAAATTCACTAAAGTTTAGTATAATGTGGAAGAATAAGGTGAATTCACATCCAAATAACATATTTTGCCCCTGTATCCTGTTGTGAATGAAATTCTCTAGTTGTTTATTAATTGCACCATTTTCTATGCCTAGCATGAAATAGTATCAAAAAGTCTCAGCGATATGCTCCAGCACAGCATTGAAAGGAAGTGTGGATGACTGAACTTCAAGCAGTTGTTGAAGCACTCCAAGGACTTCATGGAACAACCACAGGACCAGATGCTGTAAGTCAGGGTAGATTGCCTAGGAAGGAGGCATGGATAAAAAAAACTTATTTAAGGGCAGAAATCTGCTGCTTGAGAGGTAGATAAATTTCCACTTGCCTTTTTGCACTAGAAGTTTTCTTTTAAATAAGCTCCAGAAAAATGTCTCACTCTCAATTTTTAGTGTGATCTCAACCCTTTTATTCTTCATCAGGTCTGCAACTTTGATCTTATTTTCCTACCCAATCAGGATCAGTCTGTAAGGAGATATTTTATACATGACCCAGCATAATAAGAGTAGGAAGGGAGGGTGGCATTGATTCATAGGGACAGAAAGAGTTTCAGAAAAAAAGAAAAAAATTAAATCTAGACATTGAGGCAATAAAGGATTGGGTAAAGTCCAGTAACACTTAGAACAGGGCCTAAAAGGTTTCAATTAGAATCTTTCTAAATTGAAAATTATATATAATTTCATATCAATTAAGGTGGTAGATTCTGACTTTCTGCCCATTTCAGTGAGGCAGGTAGGCACAAATCTAAGGCAGTTTAAATGCAGAAGGAAAATGGAAGAGAACTACAAGGCCAGAGCTTTTACCGTAGCTTCCACAAGAAACAATAGGAGTCAGGGCCCGGGGCACAAGGCCTCGCCATGGCCCTTATGCTTTCCCATGCCCTCCATGGAACCCTTAGACTAAAGGGCTGTACTCCATTTGCATAGGTCAATTTTCTTGGAATTTAAAAGAAGCACAGATGTCTTGTTATTTCATGTGAGTCCCGTTACCTACTCTGGCATCCTTTTAGGTTTTACAGACCTACAGTTGAAAAAAGCCATTTTGTAATATATAACAGCATACATATATACATTTATATAAACCTAAAACAAAAAGCTCATAACAGTATCCTTTCTTCTTATATGTGATGTACTGACATTTTCACCTTTATCTAATTAGACTTTATTTTGTTATGATGTGATCAGACACTAATCCTAGCTACCCTTAGACTTGGGACAGAAGGAGAATTTTCTTGGGGTGCTGCCACTTTGTCTACTTGGCTGTTGTTTGTCAGCATCATAGGCTCTTTCTCTGAAGTTTTCTGCTGGCTCTGCTGCTGCGAATAAGGGATGTGCTCAGGGTCACTGAATGCCTGGAGCCTGAACCACTGCCACTGTGTTGGTCCCATCAGAAAGATGCTGTACACAAACTTTGCTTCCCTTGTTCCCGCCAGCATCCTCCCAGCCAAACAGAAAACAGCCTAGTAATTTTAACAAAGAGAATTTCATATAAACAGCTGTTTAAATATGCATTAGAGGCCCAACAAGCCTGAGGTAATAAAGATATAATGACTATTGGATGCAACTGCAGCCCTAGGACTGGACGAGGAGAAGTCAAGATACCAAGACCAGTTATTAAAACCTTGAGGCTGGTCGAGTTGGACTCAGGCCCCTGAAGAGAGCAAGTTGGGAGCCTGGGAGAGACACCTGGAAAATCAAAACACAAGTCTCCAAGGTGGTGGCACCTGCCTATTAACACAGATATCTCTGGTTGCACCATATGGTTGGTTCCAGGAGGAAGGAAAAATTACTAGAATATTGAACCAACTCTTGCTACATAAACTGCTAATGACGCTTAGTGTTGGTTGTTGCCTAGGTGACAGAGGAAAGGCAGCAAAGTGTAAGAACCAAGGCCTCTTCCTCCCGCTGCCTTGCAGTCTCCCTGACGCCCCCCAATGTCTCCCTATTGAAGGAGCCTAACAAGAACTGAGCTGCCAAAGCAGAAGTGGGTATCCCTATCCTAGAGTCACTAAGATGGAGGGAAGAGGACAGGAAGCTGAGAGACAATGGTTTAATTAACTAGCACATCTATTTGCTAATTTCTCCAGCACAACACAGGTTACACAAAAGAGGCAAAAGATGGAATAATCCACAAGAATAGAAGTACAGAGAAAATTCACCATTTACCTTAAATTTGACAGTTCCTAGAATTCATGGAGAAATAATTCACCCTCAAGAAAAGTTAATTCTTCACTGAGGCCCAAGTACCTATACTTGGTCTTCAAATGAGACAGAACCTTCAACTTTAGCCTCATAAAACATCTCATTATAAAAATTCTATAATGTGAATCTCAGTCCTTACTTGAGGGAATAGCACTTTCTGCCACCAGAAATAACCTGGTCCCAAAGTCTTTTTCTTTCCCTCCTACACTCCTACCAGGCTAATCCATAGATGGTGAAGCCCCCATGTGAAGTGTGGTTCTCAATATCTGAGATAAGTCTGGAATAACAAATGGGAGGAGGAAGCTTGATACAAACGTGAATGCTAGAAAAGACAAAGCCACGTGATCTTTGACACTCTATCCCAACAATTCGTTTCCTTTGAGTTTTCTAAGCACTATTGCTAACTACCCTTTAATGCACAAAGAGGTCCCCACAGTAAAGAACTATTCAGCCCTAAATGTTAGTGCCAAAGTTCTGAAATCCTAGACTAGATAACCTAATTTACTTGACAAAGAGTGACAGACCATGATAATACTAATAGTTTATATTACAGTGTATTTTACAGGGAGAGATGGGATCTTTCCAATCCTCCCCAAAGAAATGTCTTCTACCTTTCCACCCTCATTCATGGCATCTCTGGAGTCCAAATGCAAGGTCGGATGAATGGTCTGATACAAGTCTCAAAGGCAGTTCTCAGGTAATTCTGTCCTGCCCTGCTTGGGGACATAGGCATATCTGAAACATTCACAAGATACTTTACATTTTCTTTGGTAGTCACAAAATAACATGTGCCACAGCTCTGTAAAGATCCAAGAGACCACAGTGACATCTGTCAATGAAGAAAATGAAGGGAGTTCTTCATGGACTGTAGGGTTTCTTCCAAATACCAGGAGTGTCTGACTGCATTCACCATAAGTCTATGAATTAAAATATGCATGAGCCTTTTGGTGGAGAACCAGTGGTCATGGCATCATGTTTCAGTTGAGGCTATAGTGTTGGCTGATTCTCACTAGGGAAATAGAGGTTCTGGTTTAGCCCCACTCCTGCAGCACATGATGCCCCAGCTCCTGGTGTAGGAAGACTTCCAGACTCCTGGGTCAAAAGCCACCACATAGTGCACTAAGTAAGCTCAAATACTGATAGGCTTCAAAGAAGGGTTTCCTTCTAACTTTGCCTGCATGCCTGAGGCCCAACTTCCTGTTCACGCTACTCTTACTACTTGCTAACACTTCATGAGTATTAAATCAAGAACACACTGAAGCCGCCCTAATCCAGGGTTCATGTTTCTCTGAGTTCAGCAGTCACATGAAGAAATACCACCATCCTAAAGCATCCAAAGCCTCCAGAGGATTAGTAATATAATGAGAGCTTTTTGCCAGTCAGAAATTGGAGAGGTCTGGGGAATAGAAGCCTGTGGCTTAATTTTAGCTTTCTGCTGTTTTCCATATTCTGTTTCTCTGGAAAATAGTTGAGGTTGAAGTGCATTTTTGTATAGTTTGCATAGAATTTAACAAAGAAGAAAAGCAGCACTTTAACATGTTCCTTACATGAAAGGATGGATTCTTTCCCTATTTCTAGGGTGAGTAATCTGTTGCCATCCAGCCCGCTGAACTTGAAACATCTGAAAGCAGTAAATTCAAGTTTCATCAGTAACTTCTAACAAAGGCGCTTTCCCTTTCTCACATCCATGGCTTCTGGAATGAACCTCAGTCACCTGGATGCTTATTAAAGACACAGGTTACTGGGTCTCTTATTTAGTAGGTTCAGGTGTGGCCTGGGAATTTGCATTTCAGACCAGTTCCTGGGTGTGCTGATGCAACTAATCTGGGATTATTCTTTATGAATCACTACCCTAAACAGCATAATCAGGCTCTTTTTAAAACCAAAGATTTTTCACGTGATTTTCTCTTCAGGAAACTTCCATGGACCCCAGTTACCTATTGAATAAAGTTCATAATCTTAGCCCAATTTTCAAGACTTTTGAAATCTGAATGATTTCCCATGGCTCCTCCCTAAGCTCTATCCAGGATATTTCTATTCTATGGGATGTCATGAGCTTTCAGTGCTGTGACACTCCTCACTATGTGTCTTCTACTGTCCTTGCTTGAGCCAAGTCCTACTGGTGCTCTAAGAAAGAGAAAGGGCACCACTTTTCTTTCTCTACTAAAAATGAACTCTGGTATTGTAACACCCCTCACTCTAGCTTCTTAGCAGTTTGCTTAGAGCAATAACTGAGCTCTTCTTATTTCTTTTTTAAAAAATAATCTACATTTTATTTAAAAATAAACACACATCTTCTTTACCTAGTCACCAGTCGAGGGGCATTTGGGCTGTTTCCAACATTTACCTGTTACTAACTATGCTGCTATAAACATGGGTGCACATATATCACTATGGTATGAGGCTTTTATTGCTTTTAGGAAGATACCCAGCAGGGGAATAGCTGGGTCAAATGGGACTTCTAATCCTAGTTTTTTGAGAGACTTCTATACTATTTCCATAGTGGTTGCACCAGTCTACACTCCCACCAACAGCAGACAGGGTTCCCTTTTCCCCACAGCTCCGCCAGCATTTGTAATGGTTGAAATAGGAAGCAAAGGTTCAAAGGGGAACGGCAAGTAGGGGGCAGAGGAAAGGAAAGCAAGAAAGAAAAAAAAATGTGAGAAAAGAAGTAAAAAATGGAAACAAAGCTTTTGTAAATAGGGAGGGGTGGGGGTGGAAGGGAGGGAAGGGAAATGGGAAAAAATAAGAACTAAGGTATATCATGTACAGGTACAAATTCCCAATGATGAATGCGATAATAAAATAAAATTAAAATGAACAATAAAGATAATTTACAAAATCTACAACCTTCAGTGACCCTTGGTTTTTTGAAGGACAATCCAGGCAATATGGAATCTACAAAGTAGAATAGGGAAAAGGAAGGAACATGTTGTGCAATTTGGAATGGTTTTCATTGAAATAATTCATATATTGAACAAATATCACATTTCAGTGTTTTTAAAGATTAATTTAACTCTAACATCAACACTTTATAGGAGCGGCATCCTAGTAAACTTAAGTGCATCCATTTTAGACCCCTCTTCTCCTCTCGGATGCATACTACAAACAATCCAGAAGGACATGTGGTACCTGGAAAATACAAGAAACGCTTCTAATAACCAGTTCTCCAAGGCAGTGACATCCTCATTTTCCAGCCCTACAGTGATGTATCCCTGCTTCCATGACAGGTTTGAAATTTAGGAATTCCAGCTGAAGCTGGAAACTTTATGGCAGGGTCCTTCTTCCCTGAGGTCTGGCTACCTCTCTGTAAATGGCCCGTATGCCACTGTTACTCTTGCAGTCCCTAAGCCTCCTTTGAAATAAGTGAAGACTGAAAAGCCTCAATCTATACTCTGCTTTTCTGTGTGTTTACCTTAGTGCTTACTTTATTCTCTAAAGACTGTCCCCAAACCATGGCAAAGACAGCTATAGGTAGTTTCAGACTCACCTTCTTCAGATTTGTAAACTGAATGAAGAGAAAAATTCTTATGAGCGGGTAGGGTTCTCAGTGGGGAACTGAGTTACATGTCAACCCCTGAGCCAATCATTGTGTTCAAAAACATTGGTATTTTGATTGGCCAGGCCTGGTAGACGTTCCCAGCTCTGGAGCCCAATGTGGGAGTCAGTCCCATTCAGCTGCCTGCTGGACAATGAGAAAGGTATGCTTCTCCAAAAGAAAGAGATGAGTTATCAAAAGAAAGAGAACTGGGCAGAGAGGAACCATGAGTCTGTGAGAGTGTGCTGGAAATCAAAGACTGGCCAACTTACAAAGCCCTGGTGTGAAAAATAATCATAGAAAAAAACTGACTCCTCTTGGTACAGTGGATGAAACTGATGCTTAGTGAGCTTAGAAAACTTACCAAGGTTTGCAAAGGATTTTAGGGGAAGAATAGTTTCACCTTTGATTCTTGTTTTGTTTCATGTTCCCTAGTATTTCTAGGTCCTCCTGTATTAGAAAACTGCCTGGGTATTTTTTTTTGGGGGGGGGAATAAAACTTGTCCAAAACAAATTTGCTTTACTTCTGTACAATCATGCTCTGTTCATCAGAATAGAAGCATTACAGAGATAAGGCAATATACAATTAGCATAATATTTGCATATAACTCCTTGAATATTCTTTTAAACAAAGGTATGAACTATAAGTTATAACAAAAGGACTGTATGCTGCTGGTAGAAAATGCAACTTCAAAATGGAAAATAAGTTCAGTTAATACTGTGCACTGATCATCTATCCATCCTTTGTGTAGCAGGTACTCTATTATTTTCAATATTCATGAAGCACTATAATGTAAATATAGTAGTTTATAAAGCAATATGTATTATGTGATTTTATTTATATCAATACATATATGTAAACATAGAAGACATGTTTGCAAACATGTTTTGAAATATTAACAGTAGTTTAAGTATTGGGATCATGGTTGACATATTTACCTTTATAACACTTTGAATTTCAAATGAAATTTTGTAACTATGTATTGCTAACATTGTAGACAACAGATAGCCTCCATTTAAAGACATTATTGATTATAAAAATAATTCACTACTGTTTTATTACTATTTCTTAAAGTGTCAACCGAATGTCTGACATTCTTGAAAGAAAATAATAAAAATGTTGCCAATCTCCATAGGCCAGCCCAAATGTTGCATACAAATAATGTAGCCTCTAAAAATCAGCTAATTTCTACTTCATTTTTTTCATAACATGACTGCCTGCTATTGCACACAGCTACTACAAAGACTAATGACAGATCACTTTTAGCAGCCAAGCTCATCAACAAAGAATCTTGATGATAATATTTACCTGTTTTAAAAAGAATCTGCAAATATAAACCAAAACTTTCCAAGTCAGGTGATAGGTGCCATAATTGAGTTCCTCACAGGCAGACCTGAGGCATGTGTTATCTCAAAGTTGCATGGAATACTAGCAGGTCAGCAAGAAAGTGAGAGGGAACAGAAAGTGGTCTGTTCAGAATGGTTATTGAGACAGCTATCATTTGGACAACTAAACCTGAGTTATACAGGGAAATATTTAGAGAATAGAGAAATACTATCTTGAAATTATCCTATTTAAGAGGTAAGGAAGTTGGATTGTATTAGTCAGCTGTTACTGGAGCAAATGCCTGAGATAAATTTAAAAAGGAATGGTTTATTTTGGCTCACAGTTTTGGAGAATTCAATCCATGGTCAGTTGGTCCCTTTGTGTTTGGGCTTGTGGTAGCACCATCATGAGAGTTACACATGGCAGAGGAAGTTGGTCACTTTATGGCAGAAAGAAAGCAAAAATGAGAGAAAGGAAGAGGAAGGGTCAGGTTCCCACTATCCCCTTCAAAGGCACATCCCCAATGACCAAAAAGCTTCCAGTAGGCCCAACCTCTTAATGGGTTTACCACCTTCCAATAATGCCAAGCTATAGACCAACCCTTTGATACATGGGCCTTTGTAGAACATTCAAAATCCAAACTGTATCATGGGGTAATTGTATGCCTATGCCAGGGAATTATTGATTGAGCTCTGCTCCTGAGGATTGTTAATTACCAGGCATTTGTGACCTGCTACTCATGCTCCTGGACAGAGTAATTCCCTGTGATTTAAGGAAATAAGCCCTCATATACAAAGATGGTGACAGACTGACAATGTCCACAAGAGCCTACTGACAGTCCAAGGGATATGAATGAAGCATTGATGGTGTGTGCTAGAATGAGTCCATGACATCAGCCTATTCACCTTCAGATCTCAGGTTACAGCGCATTCCCTTCTCACCATTTATGCGCACCCTTACAGCATTCATCTCTGTATTCCATATCCTTACTCAAAAAGATCTAAGTGGAACAGGAAGCTCAGGTCTGGAGATGGGTGTAGGTGGGTTGAGGGATGAAGCTGTTATGCATAACAGATGAAAATGAACTTGGGAGTAATGCAGAAAGGCGGGACTGAGGAAAGGAGCTGATGACTTCAGCCTGAGTGAAACAGAGGAAGAGAAGTGGGGGCTTTATGTAGCCAGTAAAATTCCACTGTGGAAGAGCACTTCCCACTTGTTTCTAGAGAAGTTCTTTTTCTTGGTGAAAAACAAGTCCTCATTCTTGTATTCTAAATTATATTCTTCTCCAATTCAGGGAGTTTGCTCTAAGGAGAAGTTTAATGTGCACGTTTTGTTTTGGAGATGGAAAGAAAAGAAATGAGCTGTGATTCAAGTCAAATGGATGTAGAAGACAGAGATGGCAAACAAGATTCAAGGACTTGGGAGGCTGTAGTGGTCCTCTGAACATAACTTGCACCCTAGGAACTCCCAGCAGTGCTGCACTGAGGAACCTACACATCCACAGTGGAGAGAACAGTAGCCACTAAAAGCCAGTTGTACCTGTGCATTAAAGGTTTAACCTGCAACTGAAATGTGGCCAGTATGTGTGCATAGGTGTGCTGCTTATTAGACATCTTAAAATATTGTGGAAAAATATTTTTCCTTAAGAAACTTATTTTAAACACATGTACTATACACTGATAACATTTTTAAAATAAATATTTATTTTATATACTCCTGTAAAATTAGAGCTGTAATTTTGTCTCTTTTCTTGCCTTCCCATGAATCTAGCACTAGCTTTTATTATTTGATATGAGGCAAATCCATTTGTCAATTTGCAGGCCCAAGGAAATGATAGATGAGAAGAAGAAAAGAGAAAACAGCAAGTGGTCTGTTTTAAATTTTGAAACTAATATTATTTCTGTTTTGCAAAATAAATTGTTTTTTCTACAGAACGAAGATGTCATGGACCTGTTAACATAAAAATGTAGAGAAAGATTTAGATGCCTATTATAAAAATTTATATTTCTTCCATGTAATACATACCTTTTTCATTTTATGGTAAAAGAATAATATTATGGAGAATATTCAATAAGTTAGATATGAAACCTCACTATATATAGATATTAAATATCATTGGTTATTGAACTATTAATAATTTGTTAAGTTTTTGAAATTAAGTGGATCATCTTCTATAAAGACAGGCTTACATTAATGGGGACAGGATGCATTAGTATGCATTTTATTTATAGTCTCTATTAATTGATTAATTATATGTCTATTTGTTTTCTTCTAAAGGACACCATATATAGGTATTGAAAAATTTCTGGCACATTTTCTGGCAAACTTGTCAGTCACATTTTTAACTGCATTTGGCTTAGGGTGGTGAATTCTTGGATGATACTTCTTTCTTATTTTTCTAGTTTCTCACATGCACTATAGAGAAAAATTGCCTATCTGAATTTTACCTTGACTTTGCCCATTTTAAGTGTGGTATATGTGAAATGTTCTGGCACATGCTTTAGAGAAATTAGAAGATCTCTGATCGGCTCTGTGCTCAGCAACTTAGCAGCAAATCATGTGAACTTTCTGTGTTGTAGCTTAATCATCTTGAAAGTGAGCAAAAGACCTTTGTAACTCCCCAGGTAAGAAGGTACCCAACCATTCTATCTATATCTATATCTGTATCATCTATATCTATATCTATATCATCTATTTTATCCCTCCTAAGTGTACTGCCTACCACAGAGCCAGGCTTGTGTTTAATAAATGCTTTATTCTTAGTACATAATAACAAAATAATAATCAATACAATAATAAAATAATAATATATTGATATATAATAATTAATAATAAATAAAATGATAGAAAGAAAATACATGCTTGCCACTTAACAAATATTCAATGGCTGAGTCAAGGAAATGAGGCATGTGTGAATGTTTTGGATTATTCACCAAGGCATTGGTAATGATTACATGGCCAGTTCTGAAGGGTTCTAATAATCAGACTGCCAAGAAAATCCTGATATGGTCACACTTTTTTGGTAAGAAAGGGTTAATCAGCTGTTCTCTGTTAGCATGCGAGTTCCTGGTCTAGAAAATCCTAAAGATCTCACAAACTTCATTAACAATTGAGTATTTTGGCAGTTAATTACTTACTATTTAAAGAGTTCAAAAATAATAATACTCATTATACAAAAATTTAAAAAGGAATATATACATAGGAATAAAGTAAAAATCATTAATAATCTCCCACCCAAAAGTAATATCTTTAAAGATTTTAGTGTATATATGTAGGAATGTGGTGTGGGGAGAGCTATATTTGTAAGTATTCACATAGCATGCTTTTTCCTTTGCAAATAACATCATATCAACTATATTTCTATTAACTTCAATTCTTCATCTAATGTGTCATGAGTATCATTTCATGTCAATACATTTAACTACCTCATCCTTCTTAATGGCCACTTTGTCTCATCATCACATTTTATTCAGCCAATTTATAATAGGTATTTTTTTTATTTCTTGCTGTGAGAAGCTGAGTTGAAAACTCTTGTGCATGAGGCTCTTACATATTTTTTCTCCTTTGCATATTTTTTTCTGTCCTTATATAAATACTGTTGCCTGGCAGTACTGGCAAGCAGAGAATCCAGCAGACCTCAGAGCAGATGGTCTTCTATGTTTCTTCTACACATGCAGTCAACTGATATTTGACTAAACTGAATGGCCAGTTAAACTCAGAATTAGATTGGCTTTTTTCTCTCATCTATTTGATTTATTATCAATCCATATGGATTAAATAATCAATTCTTATATTTTAAGTAGAACTTATTTTCTTTGTATCTCCTCTCTTTTTTCCCTATATAACAATCCTACAAAGTGAAATATATATAATGAATATGTTAAATATAAAATAATAAATATATCAAATTATATATTGCATAAAATCATAGATTAACATTTAAAAATATGCTACTTCAGTTTTGAAATCTCATGAACATTACCTTTTGTGGAGCTAGCCATTTTGCATCCATAACCTGTAATAACTTTCCCAAAGTCACTTCCTTAATAGTGACAGAGTAAAAAATAAAAGCAAGGTGTGCATTTTAACTGTGTTATTTAAAAAAAAAAAAAAAACAACACTTGTAACACTATATAAAGAGCCCAATGATATCACTGTACTTGGCTTCAGAATCAAACTCAGTTTTATTCCATTGGACAGAAGTACAGGAATAGACTTATGAGACCTTGATTAATTGTATGTAGCCTTTGATGTCTGCAGGATGTGTGTGAAGTCTCTTTGTAGGGGAAAAAGAATTTAAAAACATAGAAGCCTTTGCAATCTGACACAGTGAAACTTACAGTTCCCAGCCATCTTTACTCTGAGATGACTCCTGAGGCAACAAATATGTAGACCCAGAGACAACTTGCTGCCAAGAGGGATTAAAGAATTTGTCAGTCACTTCTTGTATTTTACAATGGATGGCTAAGAAATAATGTGTGTTTATGGGGTTGTTAATGGTAGTTACATGGAATCCCCTGGTGGTGGTGGGAGTGGTTGTGGTGACTTATATTCTTCCACTCCCCTTTAAAAACCTGCATGGATCTATGGTGAGATCACCTCATTAATTCCCTTTTCTAATTAAAAATATATTAGACCTCCTCATTTCCTTCTTCTATCATTACTTTTCAGGTGCAAATAATAGGATTCAACAGTGTCTAGAACATAGAAAGTATTCAGTAAACATTTTCTTTGATTAAAGGTTAAGTGGAAAAATGAATTTATTAAGCACTAATTATGTATCTATGTTGTAGGGATTGATGAAATGAAAAACAGGCCACACTCTTCTTAAGCTTACATTCTAGTAACAAAAAGACAATAAATAAAATTTAAATAAATAACAACATGAAATATTCATAAGGGCTTTAAAGAAAAGTAAATCTGCCGGGAGGAAGACTATGTATGAGTTTGGGTGATGTTGAAATTTTAAAAATAAGATACCTCTGGTATTAGCAGGGCTTGGACCAAGACTACCAATGGGGCCCATATACACACATATAGATATTCTAAGATTACAAATCAAGATGATAAGCTGTTAATTAAAATATATTACAGCCTCATACTTTGAAATACATTTTCATAATAATAAACTTGAAAATAATGTGTAATGTTTTCAGGTTTTTTGTTTGTTTTTTTGACACAAGGTCTTTCTATGTAGTTCAGTTTGGCTTTGAGCTCAAGGTAATTCTCCTGCCTCAGCCTCCTGAGAATTGGAATTACAGGTGTGTGCCATCACTCCCAAGTATGTATGTGTAATGTTAAAGCTTTTATAAGATAGAAAATAATCAAACATTACTGAACTTAATTATCAATGTGCATTTCTGTAATTATCAATGTTGTATTAGTGGACCATTTTATGTGTTTCTTTTACACAATTTCTTACATTTTTCTTAATCTAAGGAAAATCTTTATGTAAATAATCAAACTTTTTAAATGATCTGTTCTAATTACCTAAAGAGTCAAAAATAAAACATAATTGTATTCTAAATTTACAAATTTAATATTTTTCAAAAAATTAAATTTAAAAAAAACAAGATTATTTTCCATATCATAAAAATGTTTTAAAATATATTATAAATTTAAAATAAAAATGAAGTTATAATTCAAGAATATTGATATTTTAAACTGAAATTTCAGATTGAATTTTTAAAATTTTATTGAAACATATAAACATATAACTAAATAGTTTAAAATATAAAACTATCCAGTTTTTGCTTTCAATGTCTGTTCAGAAAGAACATTTATATATTTTATATATTTTATACATGTTTCATCTAGTCTTGTATACATATAAATTTTACAAAATATAAATTATTTAATATTATAAATTACTTGTCTACCTTCGTGATAACCATTGTGAATATTATACTAATTCATTAGTATCCCCAGAACCACATATTGAAACATAAAATGTAACAAGGAAATGGATTTTAAACATAATTAGGAAGTTAAATTTCATTAAACAAGACCTTATTATTTTCATGCTATCTCAGAGACAGCATCTAACAAGCTGATTAAATTATCTTTTCCTCTCCCCAATATATTAAGTAGATATTGGTGTATAACAAACTTCTGGAAAAACATAGCTACTCTAAACAACAAACATTGCCTCTCCCAGTTTTTGTAAGGCAGGAGTCTGGATGTTTCGTAGCTGGGTGCCTATGGCTCAAAGCCTTTTCTAAATCTTCCATGATGGAGGAGACGGTTGGGTAGTATCTCAAGGCTTAATGGGAGAAGGCTTTCTAGAAGCCATTTCTGCAATGGGACAGCTGTCAATAAATGTAAATGCCAGTGTCAGCAACTATATAAATGCTTTACCAACTTCCTTTTTTTCTGGAACCTGAAAATATCTGTGGCTATTCCAGTGACACTTGGTATGGGGAATAGGCTGGTGGAAGAGCTGTAAGGTTTTAAAATATTATCCATGTATAATTAAACAATATTAGTTCTGAAGTATTGAAAAACATGACTATGAAAATATAGGTAGAGACTCTCCCATGGTTTTGGGAAAGTTTTAAAGTTGAAACTTCATTAATGTCTTCATAAACTCATCGCTAGATTAAAACAAGCCAGGGTGGTATAATAGAGCAAGCCTCTTAATTTTTAGAATTTAGTGGATATTGAAATCATTCTTTATTTTTAAAAATGTATCCATTTTGTAACTTTCCTGGGGGAGCTAATAGGGACATGGATCCATCTGTTCCCCCAATAGCAATGATTATGTGACTCTCTCCTTAAACTCTCTCTAGTATATTCAATGTCTCAGGCAAGCTAAGGAAGACTCAAAATTATACACCTGACCCTGATGGGCAGAAGGTTTCCACTGTCAGGAGAGCATGCCAGTGCAGAGAAGAGAACTCTAGTGCTGATGTTTAGGCAAGGCTGGTGGTCAGGTCCACAAGATGGGAAGCCGGCGGTGGGAAACAAGCACCACCCACACATGGAAACTTGTACATCACAAATCAAATTGAACCTGCTTTCATCTGTGATCCAGAGCCAATCCTAGTCTTTTTCTATTTAATTTTATTTTTATTATGGGTCTCTGTTTAATATGCTCTGAATGGATGAATTTCACAAAGATTATACCATGTCTTGAAAATGAAGACTTAACTCAAGTAACAAAGAATTCAGCAATAGCATCTGCCATTCTTTAATTAATTAGAGTGTCCCTAATAAGACCTAGAAGAATTAATGTCCTGTGTGAGCACAATTACATTATGTCTGTATGATGGCTTGCATGTGGCAGTTCTGAGCTTCCTGTTTCTCCATATGTTTTAAAAATATAGACAATTTAAGCATGTCACAAACTTAATCTGTGTTAGGTTACAGGAACCAAATGCAAAAGACAGGTTTTATCATTTAATTTCACATATACTTCACAGTAGAATTTTTTGCTATTTGCTGAAGTTAAAATTGTCTCAGTGGCAGTGAATGTAATTAGCTATAAATTAGGGAATTATTTCTATGTTTTATACTATAAGTGTTTTTAAATAAGTCCAAGATTAGCCTACAATCTTGGGGATTTTTATCCCCAAGTTATTTTGGAACACTCTTAGTTACAAATTTAATGTCTTATTTTCTTCCCTAAGGAGGCTTATGTTCATCATATCATGGTGACCAAATCTTTGGTTTAGAAAATATGAACATATCCAAACTTTGACAAAAAGACTGTGTGTTTTACTGCACAGCATCATTGTCTTACTTGCCAAAGCTGTAGAGGTGAAAAATAGAGTTGACACAAATACTGCAAAATGACAGGCAACCCAAATGTCTCTCTATGGCCTAAGTGTAAGGCTTTCTTGTTCATAGTAAAATTTGAGAAAAATCCTTAAATCAGCCTCTAAGAATTCGCCATGATTTGAGACATATGTATGAGTAACATTCAGTACAGGTTGATTTGTGCTGCTACATTTACTGGCAAACAATGGCCAAGTGCCAAAGCTTGGTCAACCCACACAGCTGTTTTCAATGATTCATTTCCCTTGATTTCCCAACTGACCCATTCAGAAGGAGAATAGGAATTTTTAAACCCCAGTTTCTGACCTTATTGCTTCAAGGAGCCTGCCCCTTCGATTGTGGGAACATTTTAAAGGCTAAAGTGAGAGTCTGCAGTGCTCAGAAGCAAAGTTGTTTCCATGAGTAGAGTATAAGCAGGCAAGAAAGGTTGAGAAGAAGCAGTGAAATGTTGATTTTATGGTGAGGTACTCCAGAGCTCTGATTCATGTGCCTGTCTCTCAAACCACACCCTGACTTCAGCCTGACATTCCAACCTTACTGACTGTTTCCAGGTACAGAAGGTTCTTTCAGTGATTACTACCACTACTGTTTCCACTGTGTGGAATGCACTTCTTTCTTCTTTGTTTGAGAATTCCTGCTACTTCCAAGATCCAATCAAAGTATTACAATCTCTAGGAGCTTCTCCAGAGCTCCTGGAGATGGATGAGGTCATGCATTTTGAATAAAACAATGTGATCTCCAAAGGCGTGAAAATTGACTCTTGAAAGGAAAAAAAAATCTTATTCTTCTTTGCATAGAGCACCAATATACATGGAGTACATAAGTGCATACACAATTTATATGTAGTATTAAGATTTTGTTTTGAAAAAGCAATTAGAAGAACATGTCTAAAATGTCTCCTTAAGGAGGTATTAAGGTGCAGAAGGTTGAGAAACCTTGTCACCCCTGTGCTTACTACTTAGCTTGTTTTAAATCACTGACTATGGATGGTTTGCTGCTCAGGATCATTGAAGCAAAATCTGACTGACATGTCTTTGTAAAAGGTTCCTCCTTTTACCCTAGTCATTATTAGAGCCTCTTGAAGCCTAGGACATTACTGTCTTGTACTCCACTCCCTCTCAGGACCAGTCACAGGGCTGAAATGTAGCAGAAATTTGGGAAATACTTAATGTGTTCAGTGGCTTTGACCAGATCCTAACTTCATAGTACTACTCAAGACACTCACACACATTGTACTCTATAAAACAGGCTTCAAATCCTTCCAATTCCTTCAGCATTCTGTGATGCCTATGATACTGCTTCATTTTTTAGTCCATGAGCAACAACTGAAAGAATGGTGACTCAGAGGTAAATTAATAGTAATGATTTATCCTGCTCAAATATCCAGTGGACACAGTACTTTGGCTCAATCATCATGAGGATTTTAGACACTACATTTCCCAAAGGCATGGCCCCTGCGAGGTAATCATGTCTGTAGAGGACAGTGTTATGATTTATATCTAGATGTTTCCCAAGATCCTCCTGTGCTCAGAGATGGGGCTTTCGGAAGTTGCCTGGACAATGGGGCTACAGCTGACTTGCTATTGGGAAGTGGGTCTGGTTAGGGGTGCGAGATGGAAAGGCATATCTCCTTTCCTCGCTCTTCCCTTCACTGTCTGGCCACTAGATGAGCAGCTTTTCTCTGCATCAGATCCTTCTGCCACTCTGCAGACCATGTAAGAATCCAAACTTCTGAAATGTGAACCAAAATAAGTCTCCCTTGCTTTAAGATGTGTGTGTTGGGTATTTTGTCCTAGAGATGAGAGAATGACTAAGACCAACAGCATTCTCACTATAACATCAATTGAATTGTTAAGTAGTACTGGGTGCTAGTTTGTGGCTTTCCACAGCGGGACAGATCCTTACAACTATTTTAATTACAAAAAAGTCAACATGGAAAACTCTTCTGAAAATTATTTGAACATGCTGTGATTTGAGTGTGTCTCCTGTAAAATTCATGCTAAAACTCAACTATGTTATTATTAAGAAGTGGTCCGTGGAGGAGGACATTCACTCAGAAGGGCTCGGAACTCCCAGATGGTAGTCACGTCGCATAAGAGAGGCTTGGCATAGAGTTCACCCCACTGTGCCTGCCTGTCCTTGGCCAGACAAAAGACTCCTCCTATCCGGAGGATGGCATGAAGTGTTATCTTGCAGCAGAGAGCAGAACTTGCCAGACACAGACCTCCCACCTCTGTCTGGGACTTCCTAGCCGTCAGAACTGTGAGCAATGTACTTCAGTTATTTATAAATTATCCATGATTAGGTATTTTGTTATAGCAGCATAAATAGACTAATAATAATAACGAAGATGACATTATACTAATGAAGAAGATAGTGATGAATGTACTGTATTTCAGCCTACTTGATAAGTGTTTCATTTTATTCTCTCAATAGTTCTAAAGCTTAGGTGTTATCGTTTTCCTTATTTTAGATGAGGAAACTAAAGGTGAAAGCAAGTAAATTATTAGCTTGAGGACTTACAAGCCTGGAAACAGCAAAGTTAGAAATCAAGTCCAGGAAAATTTGACTGCAGAGTTTAAGCTTTTAAAACACTATGCCAATCTAAAAAATCTATTTCAAAAGTACAACAATAAACTGCTGCACTCTAAAAAATCTAAACAATGCTCATTATTATTAACAAGATTAAGTAAATGGGCAGGGCATTTTAGTTTGCAAGTAAGATGAAATTTTGCTTTGGGACAGGTCTATAACTTTCTAGTTACAGGTTTATAAAAAGAAAAATTATTCCCATTCAGTAATAAGTTGAAAAGTAGATTCCAAAGAAAAGATTGTGATGTATCAGAGAATTGCATAGCCTAAACTTGTTAAAAGTTGGTGGTAGACGTGTGATAGTGTGTTTTGTGGGAATTTGGCAAATGAAGGGAGGGAAGGAGAGAGGTGGGGGGGAGAGAGAGAGAGAGAGAGAGAGAGAGAGAGAGAGAGTAAAACACAAAATTATGGCTCTTTACTTTAAAGAATTCTCACTGCCATGCTCCCATTCCAATTGCTGACATGAATAAATTCTTTTCACAGGTGTTTGTATTACAACAGGACATCAGTGATTTTAAAAAAAGCTCAACATGGGAAGTGACTGCATGCCTCAGAAAGAGTGAAATTAGAGCAGAACTTTCCCATCTCTACAGCACATTGCATTTTCCATGTGGCAACATTTCATTTGGCCCCTTTGAAAGATTCAGCCACAATTTTATAGCTCTTGCAGCAAATGGCAGGAGTGGTGTTCTTTAAGATTATGTGGAATTTAGTTTATAAAATTATATCATTAAAACAGATGCAAAGGGTAATAAAAGAAGAATTTAGCTCTTTAGCTAAGACATTTATCCTAAATGTTATTTCAGATTTCATTCTTGCCCTGAAAATTCTTTTTCTCCCAAACAGTTCTTTCCTTAGCAAAATCTCTTTTCCTAAGATTTATTAACAATGCAGATTTACTTCTACTCATCCGCTGTTGTGTTATTGGGGAAAAATAGAGCCTAGTGGAGGGTATGGTCTCTGGATTAAGCTACACTGTCACTTCTTCCCATTAATGGCCATGTGTCACTGGGCAGACACTGAACTTTTCTTTTCTCTTTGTCTTTCTTTCTTTCTTTCTTTCTTCTTTTTTACTTTCTATTTTGGACAAGATCTTACTATATAGTTCTGGCTGGCCTTGAACTCACTATGTAGTCCAGTCTGGCCTCGAACTCACAGCAATCTTCCTGCCTCAGCCTCCCTAGTGCTGGGATTACAAGTGTGTGCCACCATACCTGGCAAAATACTTAACTTTCCTGAGGCTCAATTTCCACATCTACCCAAATAATAATATTTACTTCTAAAGGTAAACATGACTTGAGTGAAAAAAAACACATAAAATTTTAGTTCCATATTTTTCCATTGTTTCCTATCCTTTCTTCTTAGTTGTCAATATTTTCTCTAAGACCTTCTCAAACTTTACATTCTCTGGTGGTAAATGCTATTGTCAGAAATATTTTTTTACACTCAGTTTGCTTTCCTGGTTGAGTTTCCTGTAAAATTTCCATGAACAATCAGAGACCAGCGACAAACAGGAAAGATAGAGTGGAGGAAACAGTGTGGTTTCATGTTGATAGCTGGCCACTGTTGCTTGTGGCTTGAGTTAAGGAAAACTGCATAGTAAACTTCCAGAATACAGATTTCTAAAGTCATTCTGCTTGCTCCAGCTGCACAGATGTTTCTCAAGAATGCCAGCTGGAAACAATGATGGAAAGTTGTAAGGGACACAGAAAAAAAGACACCAGAAAAAGGTTACAAGGGACACAAAAAAGGGACACGAAAACTTGTAAAGAAGGAAAGGGAACATTTCTTCAACTCTTTCTTTTTTTAAATTACTAGGCACTTTATCAAATATCAAGTGTGCATCAAGTCACTATTTCAATAACATAATACATAAACATTTCAAATCCAGTTTGCAGATAAGAAAACTGAGGTTCCAAAAAACTAAGTTTGTGTTTAGGGTTTAACCAGCTGGTAAGCACCTAGGTCAGGTTTCAGACCCACAGAGGGGCTCGGATGGATGCTCACTTCACATACTGAGACCCAGTCCCATGTAAGCCAGGATGTACAAGACAAATTTAAGCAAAAAAGGCAATCTGCTAATTTCCGTAACCAGATCACGGAGAGAAGAGAAAGAACTAATCCCAGAAATTCTTTAAATGGTTGGACAGTGTACACTGTTGGCTTGCTAATGCTCTTCCCTCCTTCTTTCACCCTTTGCTTCTCATCTCCATCTCTTCGTTTCTCACTACATGGAAGCTGCTTCCTCTCCATCATTTCTTCCCATCAGTTTGAATCCATTGGCATAGGTGGCTTGAGTGTCACATCATACAACTGCATGACCAGAGGACTACAGCCCTTCCCTGTCTTCTCTTGAGAGGAAGTAGTTTGGAAAGAGCTATTATCTTTTAGGTTTGGTTGCATATCTATTTCTCAACCACTAAGAGCACGCACCAGGATCTCGACAGTGACGGGTACAGGCTACATCACCTGCTTGCAGCTGACCAACAATCTGTAGTATTAGAAACAAAACACTGGAAAAAGAAGTAGCTCCTCTAAACAGAAGGAGATCATTGTTTGGGACCAGGCAGTACAACAAATTACCACTCTCCAGGTAGGGAAACAACATGGACTCCAGAGGTAAATAAAATAAATGTTAATCCTAATTCTGTTGCTTCCTGGATGTATAACATTAAACTTTAGTCCCTAAAGTCAGTGAGGGGAAGTAATAAATGAGAGAGCTGCCAAAGTTCAGTAAGTAATTGCTAAATGAAAAAATGATACAGTGCTAGGTAAATGCAAGTTTCTAATATTGATATGATTTTGGTCATTCATTTAAAATTTTCCTTATCAGAGCTTTGATGAGATACAGTTTTGGGATTTTTTACCCCCAGTGTATTCAAGTACATAGTGAGCTCTTGGAATATGAGAACAATATTTTCTACATCCTTTGTGCTCCCAGAATATCTAGCAAAGGTCTACACATAGTCCTGTGTTAATAGCCCTTGCTTAAAATTCACATCGAATCATTGTGAGGATTTACAGACTAGTCACATTGGGAGTCCTTTCCCAAATTTCACAATGCTTGTGCTAGATCTTGGGTGAGTCAGTATTTCTGACATAGAGGTCCAGAGTATTAATGTTCACTTTTATTGAAATTGTACAAATGGGTGAATTTTATCAAGTTTTGACCTAAAGTTTCAGCAGTCATATTCAACAGCAGTGTGGTCTTAAAAATTTGGAACATGAGGTTAAGTCTTTGCAATCCACCTTGCATTTTGAACTTCCATTATTTAATTGTTTCCATTCTTGTCACTTTTGATACATTTTTATACATTAATTATGTTCATGCTGATATTCAGAAGTAACCTCAGCCTAGTTCAGTATATATTTTGATGGAAAATTACTTAACTATAAATGAAAATCTTATATTTTTAAAAATAGATTTGGAGTGACCCCAAATACTGATATAGAATATTAACTGAATTTTACATTTTGCACGTAAAAATAAGTACATCCTTATTTTATCCAAATTACTGGGTGCCCATTATTCATAGCGTTTTCCTTTTTGAATGGTTGGGAACTCTCGTTCATAAATGCCATGAATTATTGGTGAGTGCTGAAGAGACGTGCATGTCTTGAGGATACCTGGGGATTACGGGATTGTAATGTAAGTGTGAAAGGACCAGAACTTTATTATGGATGCCAACATTTCTTTTGTGTGAAAATGGAGGGCAGGAATCTTCTACCTTGCTTTGCTGATCATGCTCCAATTGAGGTGAGTCCCTTTTTGCCTATCATTTTTTAATAAAATCTTTGAAGAGCTTCTCATTACATTAGACTATTCCAAGAAGCCTGAAGTTGCCTTCAAGGACCTTGATTCTGACCTCTGCCTAACTCCAAGGGTTTCCTCTTGAATCACTCTTCCTAACACCATCACATTCCAGCCACACTCTCCTGCATTTACTATGATGACTATTCCAGGCTTTCTACTGTCTTACACAGAATATGCTCTTACATCTACTCCCTTTGCCTGAAACCTCTCCCTGTCACTGTTTCATGAGGATAGCTCTCACAAGCTGTTAGGTTTCTGCCTAACTATAGCATTTCAGCCTGATTTTCCAGATTTTTTAGAGCTATGTTTTGCAGCTCTGAATGACTAGAAGTCCAGTTAAGGTGTATAACTGTTCCCTTAGTAATAAGTACTTTCATCCCAGGGTTGATGGGAATCAAGCACAAAGCAGAAACACTTGAATTGTTTACATTCTTCTTGTTTCCTCCTCCCAATTCTAGTCACCCAGAGATCAAAGTCAGGGAAATAGAAAGTAGAAAACAAGGTAAAGATTTCAAGCATAAAGTTAGCCACAGGTGAGCCAACAAACCCAACAGATTTCCAGGGCTACTCCAGATAAGATGAGTTAGACACTGTTTCTGAGACCATAGTGGGGAAAGCCATCCATGGACACTCCATGTAGGCTGTGATCAGCCCCTGCTGCCCGAGGCTCTTCCTACCTCGCTCTAAGCACTTGGCTTTTGTGCCCATAATGAGGTCTTTTGGCATCCTCTTGGTCCCATCTTTAGCCAATGCCCTTCTCTGTCTTTATTTTATCTTACATAGGTGAAGAGTGTAGGTAAAGGAGTATTTACATTCTGATAAATGTATTTCAACTTTATAATTTTCACGTACAATTGTGTACGCACATGATATTCTCACACTATTTCTGAAACTTTATTGGTCTTATAAATCAATAATCTACAACATAGCACACATCATATATTTTCCGTATTAGCAGACATCCTGATATACATTTCCTACCTTTCTAATTATTTGTTCAGTGTTTGTCTCCTCTTCAGAAGTCTGTGTTCTCTGAGCCTTGGTACTCTCTTTCTTGTTCATTGCTCTATTCCCAGTGATTAAAACATTATAAGTGGTCAATGAGTATTGATCAAATGAATGAATGATGGAACAGAATGAGGAAGGAGGAAACAAAAACGTAGAAGAAAACAAAATTCTGGTTTTACATGTTCTTTGTTATTAGTATATGTTTGGAATACATAATTACACTACATTCTTGGGGAATTGGTATGTATACAAATCAGATTTTAACCCTTTTTACTTCCCCCTCCCTTCCCATCTCTCCTGTTTCTCCCATCCCTAGATCCATTCCCATCTTCACAGTTTACCTCCATGTTTCTTATCATTTAATTTTTATTTCTCTTTCAATATTTTATGTCGTGAGTTTCTCATATAAGAGAAACCATGCAATATTTAACCTTCTGTGCTTAATTTATTTCACTTAGCATTATGGTCTCCAGGTGCATCTTTTTCCTGCCAATGACTCAAATTTATCTTTTTATGACTGAATAGTACTCCATTGTGTTAACATATTCCACACATTCTTTATCTTTTCATCTGTTGATGGACATATAGGCTGTTTCTAAGATCTAGTTATTATGAGTTCTGCAGCTACAAACACAAGTATGCATGTATTACTGCAATGTTATGTCTTTAAGTTTTTCAGAAAGATATCCAGAAGAGGTCTTACCTGGGTCACAGCATTATGTGCTCATGAAACACCTTTCATAGCTATATTATTTTACTGTTCTCCTTAAGGGTGAATTTAATTTTCCTATATGGACTGCTGTAAATTAAACCAATATTTCTGATTAGCTGAAGAAAGCATGTTATCTCTACAGCTAAGTTTTTAAAATTTCTGCCAAGCTAGTCAGGAACCTAGAAGACATAGTTTATCAATTTTAAGCATCAAATTGAGTTGCAAGAGATATTCTAATAGAAGTCTAAAAATGAGACAATGAATTGAGTGAGTTGTGTGAATGCTGATGTCCATTCCAGTTGACTGCATGGAATTAGAAAAGGCTTCCCTGTGGGAGGAGCAAGCAACAGGGTTAGCCAGCGCAAAAACAGCCTGGTTGCAGATCAGCTTCTATGCCCCTCCAGCGGGCTCCTCATGCCCTGCATATGTCACACTAACATAAGCTGTCACTCTGCTCCCAGTTCAGGCAAGATGTGAAATAAACTGATAAAGTGTAATAGGAAAGATCCCCACTGTGCCTCAACACTTTCTTTATCTATTTACTCTGTGTTAATTAGTTTGAAAGGTAGTTTTACAAAATATTTTAAAACATGGGATCTGACATGAGAAAGAAGTTTGTTTAAATTCTGAATTTATCTTCCATGGATCTCTCTGAGCCCTCTCTGAGCCTTGGATCACTTCAGCTACAATACTGAGAAGGTTGTGTCTTTATTAATAATGTTGTGAGGGTTAAATAAAATCAAAATTGCATCATATCCTACACACTCTTTAGTACATAGTAGGTGCTCAGTCAGTGATAGCTGCTGCTATATTTAAGGAGGCAACTTAAAAAGGAGGATATTTATCCTGACTTGAGTAAGACCACACAATTCTAACAATTGGTTGCAATATATCAACATAACAAAGCAATTTAATTAAGCTATTTTCTTGAGTACTTAATTCTGTGAACAAACAATAATGACAATTCAATTAATGAGAGCACTTGCTACTGTTTAACTATACTAAAAGATATAACAATTTCTCTATGTTCATGAAGTGACCTTCATAACAACTGGTCAAGAAAAATGCAAATATATTGCATCTCAGAAAGGATATAGTATATAACACAGAAATATCTATCTAACTTTTCAGTCTTTAACCTACATTAGAATGGTTCTTACTTTAAAACATATTTCATCATATCTTATTTTTTCCATGAAATTACAAGGTATTTTATACACTTGTATACACACACACACACACACACACACACATTGCTTGTGTGAAGACATCAAAGTACATAAAATAAAAAATGATAGTGTATGGGGCTGGTACTTTGTATTTCAGACCTAGAGTTACATCAGTTATTTTGCAAGTGGATTTCAAAAATAATTTCATGTAGTTTAAGTTTAGTTTCCTATATCAATATTGATTTCAATTACACTTATCAAATTTATATTCTGCCTCTTTAATTGCCAACCTCCTGCTGCCTCTTACTTCCCTGGTCTAAAAATATATACATTTCTGCATACCACACATTTACTCAGGGCTTTGAAATAAGATGTCCCTAAAATCAAATACAAAGAAGCAGAAATAAGTTTATTTTTCTCTAACTGTTTCTCATTATGCCTGTCCCTAAAAATGTTTGGTTTGCTCCAGTTTTTTTGTAAATCTACGTTTGTTTTATAGGCAAATGATAACTGCATTTTATTATTTAGTTCTCTACAAATTAATAAATTATCTTATTTTTGGCATGGTATTTTAAACCATGAAAATGAAAACAATGAATTTAGAAAATACTTTAATAAACTGAAATACAGTAAGAGATATGAAATACCAAGGAAGAAATGCCTGTAATTTAATGACAAAGGGCATGAAATTGTGGTAAAGGCTAATCTTTGGGAGAACCTGAGTATAAAGTAACCAGTAATTCTCCATGCTAATGCAATTTTGTGTGTCTGAAATTATTTCAAATAAAAAATGTTTTAAAAAACAATCCTAGGTGTGCTTTGAAAGGATGACTCATGCCCAAGTAAGATTGTGTCTATGCCCTATGATTTTGAAGACTATGATAAGGTGATTGGTGAGATTTAAAAAGTATGCAGCATGAACTGAAGAGGTAAGATGCCATGCCAAAGCTCAGTTGTGCTTAGAAGGCATGCATCTTTCTTAGTGAATCCTAGTTAAGATTTAAATAGTTTCAAAATCCAGTGGGAGTCTTCCAAGTCACCACCAGTAAAATAAAATATAATAAGATATAATACATGATAAAATATAAAGGACCTCAAATAAATTTTGTTTTCAATAAAACCTAAGTCATTTTAAATGTTCTGGCTTAAAATTACCAGAAGAATGCATCAAAGGAAAGTAAGCCAATTTGCAAGCCACATATCAACAGTTTCAACCATGTGAAAATCATTGTGTTTTCCCCCCAAGTTACAGGGCATTTTAATCATCTCGATTGTCTAGAAAACCCATCAGGCATCTGTAACCTACAGCTCTGACATCAGGGCTCACAGCTGTACCTTGGGAACAGAAGCCATTTGCACTGTAAACAGAGCAGTGTGCAGTAATATGCAGGGGAAATGAGTGTACCCTCTGCAATGTTCCTAAATCCTTTATTCATCTCAGTATTGTGGCATTTTATGGTTTCCCTCATGAGACAACTCCAATTATTCTCACAGTTTATCTAGGTTTCTGGAAAATTCTGTTGGAACATTGCCGTCCTACCCCATTTCCCCTGGTGATATGTTTATTGAAGAATACATTTTACCTTTACATTTTTATTTCTGAGGAAAAGCTGCTTACTAGATATTTGTTTTCCCCATGGTTCTGTAAGGGAAAGACAGAAAGTGAGAACATGTGAAATAGAATAAAATGAACTGGGTTACCAAGATAAGCATGCACTTTGATCCTGATGCCCTGACCTATTTTTAAAAGCTGAGGAAAGAACAAGCTCTGTCTTCCCTCATCAGTAATTCCATGGGAATTTTCTCAGTGCAATAGTAGCATAGAGTATAAAGAAGCTATCTCCATTCTTGAGAGAGAATTGTATATTTTTAATTCTCAAAAAATGACTATTTTGTTCTTTAATTCTCAATCTTCCCCTTCAGTAGTTCAATAATGATAGTGGCCGGCATAACTTGGACTGGAGTTCTGTGGTCAAGATCACTAAAATTCTCAAGGATCCTTAGTATTTGCAAAGTTTTGAAAAATAAAAAAGCAGGACTTGACCTTTCAAATGAGGTAAATATTGAATTATATATTTATATGGAATTATTGCCTCTTTTTGAGGAAAGAAACTGGGATTAGTTTGGATCACAATTTGGATATCATGAAGAAAATGTAATTTATTCCAATGATTATATTTACTTGAAAAAACCTATAAAATTCAGCCAATTCAAAATTACCCATAAGGGCTAGTCACAGAAAGGGCAGAAATAATCTGAATCTTTCATTTCTTTTTTTTTGCTTGGCAGGCTTCCTCTTGCCACAGAGTGTCTGAATATTCTATTCTCAGTTGCACACAACTGTGCTTTATTATAGCTCATTCTTTTTTTTATTTTCTTAGATGCGTATTTATCTTCCTAATAATTGAAATGATTGACTTACCCTAAGGCCCCTTTATTAATACAATTATTTATGCAGACAATAATAAGCAAGTATTTTGTGGCATTGGGTATATAGAAATGGACAAGATAAAGGTATGTAATCAGCAGATGAGACATCCATAGATGTGAACTACACTCCGTCAGGGTCACTGCTGTGGCAGAGCACATACACAATGGGAAATACCAGTGCCAGTTCTTGGTAAAGAAGAGTCCTGTAGCCATGCTGTCTGGTCTTGGTCCTGCTCTCAATAGCTGCATGCTTTAAATAAGTTGCCCACCCCCAGGCCTTAGTTTTCTTATCTGCAAAATGGGAATGATGATGCCAATGACACTGTACCTACCTCATAAGTTGCTTTGATGACTAAATGGGAAAGTACTTGTAAAGCACTTAGAAAAACATCTACCTCCACTAGTTTATTCCTTTTATCCATGATATGAAAGTTCATAAATCTACATTGGCTAATTTTACTTGAAGAATTTTCAGGAGACCTGGCATTAGAGTTGCCTTTTTAAGGAAACCTCAGTACAGAGAGCATAAATTTCTCTCCCAACATCTTGGAAACACCATAGATGTTTCCAGATTTCAAATTACCAACTCATGACAAGTACACAAGTTCTAAGTTTCAATGCAGTACTCTTTGCCCAAGTTCTTAGCCTTCCACCTTAAAGAAATCATTACTTCCTGCTGTAAACAACTGTCATGAAATCATCTCAGAATTCTCCCATGAATGAACCTAGTTTTGAAAAAATAGTCTCAATCAACACATCAGTTATTTCAGTGTAAAGGCATCTGGAATATCTGTCCTGAATTTGCCTGGGCTGCACCCAGGCTTCAGACTGAGAGCAGCAGGTGATTGAGTGGGGCTCAGGATATTCTGGAACAGGCTTCATTCTCAAACTAGTTTGAGACAGTTGCTGAGAGTAAAATCTGCCTGGTTGGATTTATTAACCATTAATTACTGTATTCTCTGTATACTCAGGTATCTTAGACTATCAATAAATTAAGTGAATTCTGGTCACATCCAACCAATAAAATATCTTTCCTTATGTATCAAAAAGAAAGCAAACTTCAAATTGGTGAGTAAAATATTAAAATGGAAATATATTAAATATTATAGCTACTTTATATTTCTGTGAATTTAAACATGACCTAGTCTGGGACAAAAACTTTGAATGCAGTAAGGAATATAGACTTCATCATTCAAAGTAAAGAGGATGTAGGGAACTGCAGACATATTACAGGATAAATTCAAGAAGATTCTTTTACCTACCGTGAGGAAAAGAGTAGGAGGGCAAGACATGGAGACAAAAAAAGCAAAAAAAACCTTCAAGGAGGGTGCTGTAATAACCAAAGCTATTTTTTTTTAATTTTGAAAGAATAAAAGATTCTGAGCCTCTTGGGCTACTGTACCACTGCTCCCAAGTGCTGAGGAGCAGAGCCTCCCCCACCACCACCACCAGCACTGTGGAGGTGAGCTGCACTGGTGCCAGCAGCACACATGCCCCCTGCACCTGTGCTGAGCCATTACCTGGATCCACACCAACACTGCAGAGTTGCAAGGGTCATAAAGGATATTGTTCTGAGCTCCAGAAGATAGAACAGAAGTGAACAACAGAAAGAGGGCCTTGCTGAGGCTTCATGATGAAAATTGAAGCCTGCTGGAAAAGTGAAAACAATTTCTGCAATAAAGGCACACCAGATCACCTTAGTTGGGGGAACAGCAGTGTGGATTACAGTGGCACAGCTGCAAGCAGATCCCATCCAAGGCACTGCCCCAATCCCAGAGGCTTGGGCACACTGGCTCAAGCCAAGGGCCCACCTGGAAAAGAGCTGCACAGATGCACAAACAACAGCCAGGGTCACAACCCGATACCATTGGTAATTGCTCAAGACCCTAGCCAGAAGCCTGCTCACACAACAGGAACTGGGGGAGACAGTCCCCACCCAAAGGCCCTCCCAGACAACAGCTACATAGGGGCTCTAGCCAGAGGCACACCTAGATAACATCCCAAGTGTCCACAGGCCCTAGCCAGAAGCCCACACAGACAACAGGTCAGCTCAGGGAATCCACAAGGCCACCATTCTGAATCCAGGAATTAGTGTACTGGTGAGCATCAGAGAAAAGGCTGCTTGGTGGATTGCTGAGAATTGAAGACCACTGGGTGAGCAAAAAGTTGCCTCAACAAAGGTATAGCAAGCTGCATCTGTTGAAATGAGAAGACACATAAACAAGTCTCAGAACCAGACTTCCAGATCACCTAAGGCAACCTCAAACAGAATAGGAGATGGAACAATGTGATACTAAACAACCTGGACAGGCAACAAAAGAGGATCTGGAAAATATGAAATCAGAAATAATTTCTAAGATAACAGCAGAGATTGTGCACATAGTGCATGACAAGATTAATAAATCCTGAGTGGACACATTAAAAAAAAAGAAGACCTGAGGAACATAATGCAATCCAAACATAGGAAACAAATGGAATCCATAAAACAGATACAAACAGATTTCCAGGAGATTAAAAACTCAATTGAAGGTTTATGCAGAAGAATGAACCAATGTGAGGACAGAATTTCAGATATAGAAGATAAGATTGCAATTAATGACCAGGAAAAGAAAATTTTCTTTAAAATAGTAAGGGACCATGAGAAATCAATCCAGCTGCTGCTAGAAGATGCAAAGAAGAGTAACATAAGACTGATCAGAGTCAATGAAGAAACGGAAGAGAGTACAGACGACATTAAAAAACTGTTCACAGAAGCGGTGGCAGAAAACTTCCCAAGAAGGGGAAAAGAACTTGGCATACAGATAAGTGAGGCATATAGGACTCCAACTAGTGTTGATCAAAAAAAATCTACACATAGGCATATAATAATAGTTAAGATTCCAGAAACCCAACAGAAGCACAAAATTCTACAAGCAGTTAGAGAAAGAAAACAAATCACATACAAAGGAAAGCCCATCAGAATCACCCCAGACTTCTAAGTGGAAACCATCAAGACAAGAAGAGCTTGGATTGATGTATTTCACACTCTAAAGAAAAACAGGTTCCAACCCAGATTGATGTACCCTGCAAAACTATCTTTCAAAATTGATGGAGAAATAAGATACTTTCTTGACAAAGAGCACCTTAGGAAATTCATGAATACCAAACCAGCACTCCAAAAATTTTAGACAATATCCTAGGAAGAGACAATGAGGATCACAACCCCAGTAAGCCATGCAGAATGAATCTATTAGACATGACAAGAAGTTTAACACAAAGGGGGACAATCAAACAAAAAGTAAAAGTCATGACAAGGATAAGTCAATACATATTAATTATAACTATCAATGTAATGGTCTAAATTCACCAATCAAAAGAAAAAGTCATGACAATGATAAGTAAATATGTATCAGTTATAACCATCAATGATAACAGTCTCAATTCACCAATCAAATGAAATAGAATGGCAGAATGGGTCAAGAACCCAGATCCACCAATATGCTGCATACAAGAAACACATTTAATTCAAAGAGAAACTCATCAACTGAAAGTTAAATGGTGGAAAAC
This sequence comes from Heterocephalus glaber, assembly GCF_053883595.1. Taxonomy (NCBI): domain Eukaryota; kingdom Metazoa; phylum Chordata; class Mammalia; order Rodentia; family Bathyergidae; genus Heterocephalus; species Heterocephalus glaber. The sequence goes on along the minus strand of NW_028258315.1, from coordinate 71,990,416 downwards.
AAGACTCCATGGGACAGTAACCAAAAAAAAGCAGGAGTAGCTATCCTCTTTGCAGATCAAGTGGATTTCAAACAGTGATTAAGAGAGACAAAGAAGGACACTTCATCCTTGTAAAGGGGACAATCCAAGAGGAAGAGATGACAATCATAAATATATATCCACCAAACACTAGTGCACCCAACTATATAAAACAAATACTAACTGACATGAAAAATCAAATAAACACTAATACAATAGTAGTGGGGAACCTCAATACCCCACTGTCACAAATAGATAGATCAACTAGACAAAAAATAAGCAACAAAATACTAGAACTCAATCAAACTCTTCAACAAATGAACTTCACAGATGTTTAGAGAGTGTCCCACCTCACAAAATCAGAATACATATTCTTTTCAACTGCGCATGGGTCTTTCTCCAAAGTAGACCACATACTTGCTCATAGAACATGTTGAACTAAGTGCAAAGGAATTGATGTTATCCTGTGTATATTACAAGACCATAGTGTGATGAAATTGGAGATCAATAGCAAAAGAAACCAAAAAATTTCATAAACACATGGAAATTGAACAACACACTTCTGAATAACCAATGAGTCACAGAGGAAATTAAAGAAGAAATAACACTTCCTACAATTCAATGACAATGACAATACAACATATCAGAATTTATGGGACACAATAAAAGCAGTCTTATGAGGAAAATTCATGGCAGTGAATACTCATATTAGGAGAACAGAGTGATACAAATTCAACAACCTGATGCTGAACCTCAAGCTTCTAGAAAAAGAAGAGCAGGACAAACCCAAAGTTCCTACAAGGGAGGAAATTTTAAAGATCAGACCAGAAATCAATGAAATGGAGGCTAAGAGAATGATGCAAAAAATCAATGAAGCCAAGACTTGTTTCTTTGAAAGAATAAATGAAATTGACTAACCATTAGCCAACCTTACCAGGAAAAGGAAAGAAAAGGCCCAAATCCATGCAATTAGGAATGAAAAGGGTGAAATTACAATGGACCCAGCAGAAATCCAGAGGATCATCAATACATACTTCAAGGACCCACACACCAATAAGATGGAAAACACAGAAGAAATGGACAGATTCATAGATATGTGTGAATTACCAAAGTTGAATGAAGAAGGCTTAAAAACTCTAAACAACCCAATATCAACCAATGCAATTGAAATGTACTTAAAAACTTATCAAGTAAGAAGACCTTGGGTCTTGATGGCTTCACCACTGAATTCTACAAGACATTTAGTGAGGAACTACTGCCACCACTGTTTAATATCTTCAATGAAATTGAAAGGGAAGCAATACTCTCAAATTCATTGCTGAAGCAAGCATCACCTTGATCCCCAAAGCAGAGAAAGACCCAACCAGAAAAGAGAACTATAGACCAATCTCAATAATGAACATAGATGCAAAAATCCTTAATAAGATACTGGCAAATACAATGTAGAAGATCATCAAGAAGATCATACAGCCTGACCAAGTGGGATTCATCACAGAGATGTAGGGATGGTTCAACATATGGAAATCAATAAATGTAATACACTATATCAATAGAGTCAAGGACAAAAAACATATGATCATCTCAATGGATGCAGAAAAAGCATTCAATAAAATCCAACACGCATCTATGATAAAAACCCTACAAAAGGTTGGAATAGATAGTTTCTACCTCAATCTGATAAAAGCCATTCATGTAAAAACCAACAGCCAATATCATACTAAATGGTCAAAAACTGAACTCCTTCACACTATTATCAGGAATAAGACAAGGATGTCCACTATCACCACTCCTATTCAATATAGTCTTAGAAATATTAGCCACAACAATTAGACAAGAGAAAGAAATAAAATAAATAAAGATAGGAAATAAAGAAGTCAAGTTGGCATTATTTGCAGATGACTTGATACTCTATATAGAAGACCCTAAAAACTCCACTAAAAGTCTTCTAGACTTAATAACCAAATTCAGTAGAGTAAGCTGGATACAATGTCAACACACAAAAATCAATAGCTTTCCTCTACACAAACAACAGACTCACTGAGACAAAATAGGACAAACAGTTCCTTTCACAATAGCATCCAAAAAACTGAAATACCTAGGAATCAACCTAACAAAAGAAACCAAAGACCTCCTCTCTGAAAACTATAGCACTCTGAAATGGGAGATAGAAGATGATATCAGAAAAAGGAAAAATATCCCCTGCTCCTGGGTAGGAAGAATCAACAGAGTGAAAATGGCCATACTTCCAAAACTGCTATATAGATTCAGTGCAATCCCAATTGAAATCCCAGCAGCATAATTCATGGACCTTGAGAAAACAGTCCAAAAATTCATGTGGAACAAGAGACCTAGAATAGCAAAGCAATTCTAGGCAACAGACACATGGCAGGGGGTATAACAATCCCTAATTTGAAGCTATACTTCAAAGCTACTGTGTTAAAAACAGTATGGTACTGATGAAGAAACATACGTGAGGAGCAGTGAAACTGATTAGAAAATACAGAAACAATTGCAGACACACACTGTCACCTCATCTTAAAGGAGCCAAACACCCTGACTGGAGGAAAGATGGTCTCTTTAATAAATGGTGCTGAAAAAATTGGATTTCAAATTGCCATAGATTAAATCTAGACATATATCTCTCACCATGCCCTAAACTGAAATCAAAATGGATTAAGGATCTAAGTATTAAAACAAAAACACTGAACCTGCCAGAACAGAGGTTAGGTAAACTCTTGAAGACATTGGTGTAGGAAAAGATTTTATGAACAAAACCTCAGTTGCCCGTGAACTAGCACAAACAATCAACCAGTGGGATCTCTTCTTATTGAAAAGCTTCTGCACAGCAAGAGAAACCATCAACAGAGTGAAGAAACAACTCACAATATGGTAAAAAATTTTCACCTGCTGTTCCTCAGGCAAAGGTCTACTATCTAGAATCTATAAAGAACTTAAAACATATGAAAAAATGTTTAACATCACTGGACATTCAAGAGATGCAGACAAAAACAACACTGAGATTCCACCTCACCCCAGAAAGAATGGCTGCTATCATGAAATCAACCAATAGCAAATGCTGGCAGGACTGTGGGGAATGAGGAACCCTGCTCCACTGCTGGTGGGAGTGTAGACTAGTGCAACCACTGTGGAAATCAGTATGGAGACACCTCAAAGAACTAGGACTGGAAATCCATTTGATCTAGCTATTCCCCTGCTGGGTATCTTCCCCAAAGTATTAAAAGGAGCATACCACAGTGATATATGTGCACCCATGTTCATAGCAGCACAATTTGTAATAGCTAAAACTTGGAGACAGCCCAAATGCCCATCAACTGGAGACTGAATAAAGAAAACTTTTTTATATATAAAATAGAGTACTTCTCAGCCATAAAAAATGAGAAATTAGAGATATTTATAGCTAAATGGATGCACGTTGAGGTGATACTCTTAAGTGAAATAAATAGGACACACATGTGTAAATACCGAATAGTTTCTCTAGTGTAAGGAACTGAAAGTGTAAATAAGGACTAAAAGCTATAATAGATAATGTGAAATAGGAAGAAAAAGGACAAAGGGCAAGGGGAAGTAGGAAGGGTAGGCGAAAGGAAAGAAGGGAATGGAATTAATATGAGAAAATGAAAACATGGAAACAAAGTCTTGGTAAATAGGGTGGGATGGAGGGGTTGAAGAGAGGGCAGGGGAATGGGGAAAAAATAAGAACCAAGAGAGATTATGTAAAGTTGCAAATTTTCAATGATGAATGTCATTATATTGTATACTTAAAATGTACTAAAAATTTAATAATAAAATAAATTAAAGATTCTCCAGAAGGGACAAAGTTAGTACAAAAAAATCCCATGTACTACTTTAATCCAGCTTCTTTTAATGGTAAGAACTTACATAACTATAATACATTTCGAAAACCATGAAACTGATCTTAGTCCACTACTGTTAAGTAGACAACAGACCTTACTTGGATTTTTATCAATTTTCACATACCTGTAGGTATATGAAGTTTTGTCACATGTAAAGATTCATGCACGCACTATCTCAATAAGAATGCTCCAAAAGAGAGTTGATAAGACCTTGAACAAAGTAAAATAAAGAAAAAAGATACAATATTTGATAAATATCTAAAGCATAAAAGAACTCTAGTAGTTCAGATCTTAGATTCTGGAGCCAGATTGTGGCAGGCTGCATCTCAGCTGCGCCACACACAGGCTCTGTAATTCAGGGGTGCTTTGCAACCTGTTGGTGCCTCAGTTCCTTAGGTGCCAAATGGAGAACTAGAATTAGAAAAGGAAATAGTTCATCACAACCATAGAAAAGTAGCCATCATATGATAAATGCTATGAATATGCTATTACTGGTAAGTGACCTCCAGAGACTGAATGGTGTGGAGGTGGATAAAAGTCAAATCTTGCACTTGTTTTCTGCCAAATGGCACTGGTACCCACTGATGCAGAAAGATGGGTTTGGTGGGGGAAGAGGTCAGTAAAATTTGAGGTGCATTTTATACAAAAGAGCATTGGAGAACTCAGAATGGACGTGAGGTTCAGTAATGTATGTCACTTTGAATCCTCTATAGAATCTACCATAAAGCTCATCTAGAAAGAAATATTACTGCTTATGGCAACATTGTGTAAGAGATGCTTTCTCTAGTTTTCATGGTTTGCCTACTGTATAAGTATAATAACAAACATCAGACTACACAGAACATAGTGTGGCCTGGCAAATCCTTGACAGGTATCATGGGGAGAATTTGGTCATCACATTATTGCCTGATATTTTCAGGAGTGTTGATGTCATTCTGCATCTCTTCAGGTGAGTCACACTCTGAGAAGTAATTTACCAGCCACTGTCTTTCTATAGACTTGGCTATTGTTCTTATTTTGGTCTCAAAATAGACCATAACAATGTTGAACAAAAGGTAGTTTGCATCTTTCTGATGGAGCTTTCTTGATGTACACATTCTGGAAACCTGCTGCATTCTCCTGGCTCTGAGCTTTGGGGAGAAATGGCCAGTCAACATGCAGCAAGACATTTCTCTAGAAGCAGTGATTGCCAAAAAATAGGCACTTGTGTCAAGTACAAATCCAGTTTGATCTTCTGGGAATTTAAATCACAAAGAGATAGAAAGAAGATGATTCAGTATTCCCTTCTAGAAGAACTTTAGAGAGAAGAATTGTGAGGATCCTAGGCCCTACCTTCTCATTTATTCCTTTCTCTGAGAAGTGTCCATTTAATACACCCCTTTTTCCTTTAATTGGTATTTCCTTTCATGAGTATTCTTGCCTGTTGCTTGCAACTGAAGAGCCTTAATTGTTGAGTCTCTATCTGCAAGACCAAATTGTTGTTCAGAATATAAAGTGGAGAAAAATTTAAAATGTCAATCTGGTAGTATGTGTCAGTATTACGTATATGCTTATACTTGACTTCACAATTTTACATCAGTAATTTACCTGGAAAAAATATTCAGACAAGCTCAGAGAGCTAAATTCATAGGATGATAATTAAAAATCTAGACCTCACATGTATAAGAAAATGATTAATTTAATAAACTTAAATTGTACAAATGTAGTAAAATATTTTAAAATAATTCAAAATGATACCACACTTATTTCCTAACTAGAAAAGAATGTCATGACATATTAAGCAATAAAAGCAAAGCACAAAATACGCAGCATACTTGCAAACCAATTTGTATAACACAGCCTGCTCTTGTGAGTGTGGGTGGGCATGCCTCCATGTACATAGGTGTCTGTGTGTGCAGACAAAGAAGTTTGAAAGGGTATGTATCAGATTCTAAAAATGAGGACTGTCTCTGGGAGATGGGTTATATGTTGTATTTTATCTTTGTTTTATACTATCTATATTATTTTCTATAATATTTATTACAAATGTGAAAATAATATGCTATTTATAATTAGAATTTTCCGTTTAAAAATGAACTATCTTCTCTTACGCAGAATCAATGTGTGTTTTCTTCTACTACATGGGTACACTTGGCCCATAGCTGAGGCAAACTGAGACCGATGTTTTACAGACAGGAGAGATAGTTGCATGTAGAACATGCTCAGGTATACCTGTGTTGAGTGAAGAGGGTTGAGCCCAAAGCCTTAAATACATCAGAGCGACACATATGGCATGTGTTTTAGTCTCTTATGGTGGCTATAACAAATTATTATAATAATTGCAATGACTAAAAGAAAACTTGATGATTTAAAACAGCAAAAATTTACTTTGTTACAGTTCTGGAGGCCAGATGTTCATAACTGGTACCCCTAATTTGAACATAAAGTCTAAGAAATGTTTGTACTCCCTCCAGAGGTGCTAAAGAGAATTGGTTTCCTGTTTATTCCAGCTTCTGGTAACTATTGACAGTTTTTGGTTTATGCCCACATCTCTCTTATCTGGACCTCTGAGGTTACACTGCTTTCTCCTTGTCTATCTGTAATAAATGTCCTCTCTCTTCCCCTTAAGGACACTTGTGACTGCACTTGGGACCCATCAGGATAATCAATGATAATTTCCTCATCTGGTGAATCTTACATCTGCAAAGATCATTTTTCCACATAAGGTAATATTTACAGTATTCAGGAATTAGAAACTGAATCTTAGGGAGATAGCTTTTCATCTACCACAGTATGCCATCAAAAAATAAGAATTTTACCCTAATTTTGATAGGACTGTTGATTTGTCTTTTTATATATTAGAAATACACACTTGATCCTATAGATTAAAACAATACTAGAAAGTAAATTTAATTATACAAGTTTCAGAATAACCAAGCATCATTGCAATTCTAAGAAGATAATGAATATATGTATTTGAAATCTTCACATTTATAAATTTCATAAATCTAAAGACTCTAAATGATCATGATTCTCAGAAAAATGGCACAAGCAATGGGATAATTAAGGTAATTAATGAAAGCAAGAGTTTAGAGAAACCGGCAATGGATAGTGATAAGAAAAGTGGTAAAAGTAAGCCAAATCTGGTTTGAAAGAGGCTAAGGAAGAGACAGATAACCAAAATGTGGAGAGAGCTGAAGCTGTTTAACTATAGCTTTTGACAAAGGCTGCTAGACCAGAGCTGTGGTCTTTGGTAGAGAAGCACAGCCATCGCCACTTTTGCCTGGAGTAAGTGGGCAGATGCTCGACAGTGGACAAATCAATAGGAAGCGTGGTATTCAGGGAATGCATTAATGCTGTGGCTACAAGTCGGGCTCCTAAAGCAAGATCCAGGTGGAATAGGAAGGAAGATGGCTGTGGGTCTTGGGGAAGGAAGAATATATCCAGAACATGCTGCTATGGAGTTCTAAGGGAAAAAGACTAAAACATCTTAGAAGCAAAAGGGGAAAAAGGAGAATTTCAAGAAGGCAGATGGATCCATACTTCAAATGCTCCCGAGTGGTCAAGTAAGAGAAGGAGTAAAAGATGTTCACTGATGTTTTAAGACTGGCTCCTCGGTTAACTAGCCAGTTCACTCATACTGTTGAGATGTCAAATAATTGTCAACTTTTCATAGAATAATACTTTTATTTCTGTAATTACTCTTAGAGTTGTCATATATCATATGGCCCAGAATATTGGCTTTCCATTTATGATGATAATATATAGATTTATTCTTAGTGAAATGTTTTTAAAGCAAGAAAAGTTTATTTATGTTTTTTAAATTATACAAATACAATGCAGATACAATGCAATTCTCAAACTGTGAAGGTGACACATAAGTTAATTGCATACGAGACACACCATGTTGTCTGTATTGTTTATTTTTAAGATTCATTTTACATTCATTGATGTAACAATCCAAGTTTCCTGTCTGAAATCTTAATTTTGAGTTGCCGTCTTGAGCAAGCAAAGATACAAAACACACCAGAAGAGTTAAGAAAAGATGAAATATTAACTCTCTCCAGCATTTTGCTGAGTAGATAGAAGGATTATCCTAGCAATGGGTTACATCATATAATTAAAGAGAAATCCCCTGATTAATTGCATGGAGAGGCAAAATCATTTAAACTGGTGATGTCAGGGAGAGATTATTGCAATATTTTTCTTTGATCAAAGTAAAGTAAATGGTATAGCTTTACAGTTTGAGTTTTGTTATTCGTACTATTGCCCATTTGGTGACAAATTTTCAATACTTACAGATTTATTCAGGCCTATTAAAAGCCTCAAAGCAACCAGGAAGTGTTATAAATATTTGAGCAGAGAGCTGGATGTTTCGAATGCTGAATAAATCATTTGAATTGGAGCTCGTGCTCTGGCAATGATGCTGCAACGTGACTGCCCTTGTTTCTGTGCTCACTGTGTGATTTTTGCCCTTTACTAATGCAGTCATGGCACATCCGTCACTGGCTGAGGAAAGCTCTATTTTCATTTCAAAGGGTTGTTTCTCAACCTGAAAACTAATAACAAGCAGAAACATTTATGAGAACAGTAAATCAATTTGTTTCCTAATAATTAGAGTTACACAACCATCAATATTATTTCTATGTAATCAGTTAGCTTCATCTTGCAGGTGGACAGTTTTAGCTATCTGCAGTATAATAACTCACTGATTCCAAGAGCTCTTCTTGTAAGGGTCCCATCTAACTGAGACCCACCTGTAAGTCTTTGACGTCTTCACCTTTACCAGAGGCAGCTCTCTTTTCATTTTTCACAACTGAAAGCTTTAGATTCAGCCACTCCTGCATACTTAGGAAATAAAGGAGTTCTCTTCTTTGGCCATTGACTTCCTCTCAAAATCAAGTTCAATCCAGTATTCTGTTTATGGGTGTTGTTAACAATCAACTGAAATGTGTCACTTAGATCTGACTTTTATATTATCTGTGCTTTGGGATTAAGCTCTCCACTCTTTGACCTGCCCCTAAAGATGGTGTATTAGTTTCCTACAATTTCTTTTCTCTCTCTCTCTTTTGTTTTTTTAGACATGATCTCACTACGGAATTCAGGCTGCCCTTGATCTAAGTATGTAGTCCAAGCTGGCCTCAATCTCATGATGATCCTCCTACCTCAGCCTCTTGAGTATTAATTAGGATTACAGGTATGTGCCATCACACTCAGTTCCTTAGGGTTTCTATAGCCAATTGCTGCAAAGTGAAATTTATTGTCTTGCTATTCTGGAATCTTGACCTCCTGTGTAGACAGGGACTTGTTCCTTCTGAAGGCTGAGAAAGAGAATCCTTTCTTACTTTTTCCTAGTTTCTGGTGGTTTCCATAAATCTTTGGTGTTCCTTGGCTTGTCATTGCATAACTCCAATCTCCACCTCTGTTGTTAGATGACATTCTTTCTTTGTGTGTGTCTACTTTTTCATCTTTCAAAGACATCAATCACTCAATTAGGGCACACTGTAGCCCAACATCACCTCATCTTAACTAGCTATATCTGCAAAGACCTTGTTTCCAACTAAGGTTCATGTTCTGAGGACAAAGTGGATATAAAAATTTTGGGTAACATTATTGAACCCAGTATAGGTAGATAGTACGATATCCATTGGCTGAACTGCAGTTTTCCCAGCTTTAGCAACCAGAGGAAGGAGAATTCTTAGCTCTCTGGTCACTTGCTCAGATCTAACTCCTTCTCTTATTGTTAATCAATATGTGATACTTTTGCCACCACCAAGCTGTTATGTCAAGAGCCCTATTAGATGGCCTAAATGTCAGTGCTGGGGGATGAATCTTTTATGCAATTTGCAAATTCATGCTGAGGCCACAGATTTCTTCCCATTTCTGAAGTTCTTAGCATATTAAAAAATAAAGAAATATCCAAAAAGATTAGGCAAGACATATAACCCATCATTCCCCTAATGGGTTCCACTAGGAGCCCTATGATTTCAAAATGTAACCCCAGCTTTGGAGCCATCTTCTAACACAATTCTGTTCAATGACCACTTTCTAGTTTGTTCAGTTATATTTAATCCATAGACAGTGCCACCATGCTGGTATTTCAGACCAGAACAAAGCTGACATTGTGCATCTACAGGATGCTAAATCTGTTGGGAATCTGGGAGATGAAGCCATATTCAAGTGAGACTTTTCCCAAGGGACTCAAAATGTCATTGACTGACTCCAATTGGGACCTGTGGATAAGCCAAAAGACAGGACAGATGGATGGGCACCCAATGAAATCTGGGCTGAGAGGAATAAAGCATTACAATATGAGATGCTAAGACAGAGCTGTCAGATCACTTCGTGAGAGTAAGCACATAGAGCCTGAAGAGATTCCCTACAGTCAGCTTTTATTGAACACAGTTTTTACTTTGCATCCTTCACCATGGCTTGGTGCTTTATATTGATTACATCATTCAACCTTAAATAGTCCTGTGACATAAGTATTTTTATCATTCATGCATTATAGATGCTAAAACTGAAGTTGAGAGATGTACAGTTAAAACATTTTTGAAATTATTTTGAGACAGAACCTGACCCATGAGTGTCAAGAGGAGACATTACTGAAAAAAAAAAAAAGAAAAGAAAAGAAAAAAAGGAGACATTACTAGGTGGAAGTTTAGCTCTGATTGGTAAAGTATTATTAACTCCCCTCCTTGGGCCTTTCCAATTTTATGTGCCAATTTTCACCTAGTCATGCAAACTGGGTTGTGACTGGCCATCACATGGCTGAAATAAAAACAAACAAATGACAAATGAGTTAATTTTGTGTCTGAGAATAGAAATGGACTCTAATTCTACATTTGATCTTAGCCAAAAGGCCAAGAAGCAGTTAGACTCTAATTCTAAACATTCACATTTTAGTCTGCTCTGTTTCTTTGTGAGTGTGAACTGTACTCTATAACTCTTTATCCAAATGAGTCCTGTGCCCTGTGTTTCCACTGCCAATGAAGGATTATGCCTGGCTCTGAATGTTATTGCTTGTCCTCAGAGTGGCTTTCCTCTTTTTCATCTTTCTCAATGCTCTGATTTGAAATGGTTCTCTTATGAACCATTTCATAAGAGAAATCACTTTGAAATGGTGATTTATTGAATACCCAGGTACAAACCTATGTCTCATGGCTTTCAAAACCCCACTGCTAGCTCTATTCCATTGTAATTGTGCAAACTTGGCCTATAGAACTTTTCCTCAGGAAAGAAGAACTATATAGGATGATGAGTGAAGAAAATAAACCCTCATCTCTTCTCTGGAGCAGGTGGAAATCTCTGTACTTAGTTGGGTCCTTTGCCTTTAGGATCATAAGCTGACTAAGCAAGTAGGAAGAGCCAACTCTCATCTGTAGGGTGTGGAGAAAAGAGAAAGTAAGTTTTGCAACCTGCCTGGATAAACAGCAAAGGCACAGGAGATTCCAAAAGATCAAGTCTAGATGTCTGAACAGAGAGCAAGGCTTATTCCAAAAATCAGACAGCACAAGACAAGCATGAAATGATGTGGAATCTGGAGGAGGCTTATGGGATACATAGAAAGGTTTCTTGAGTGTTTTGAGGATAAGCCTGTGGGAAAGATAAGAGTGGTCGAGATCACTGTGTTGATTTGGACAAAGAGAAATCTACCTCCAAGAGTAATCTGTTCTTCAGTGACTCCATCCTGGGGTCTATGGTCTGAATCATCAGTAGTCTCTCCATACATTTCTTGGAGATGAATGCCCTAATCTGACAGAAATGCTTTACTCACAAGCAGAACCCCTATCTCAGTCAAGTGTTTACTGAACTCCCACTCCTGAAGGAGTACACACAGGCATTTCACCAATCCATGCAGTATTTCTACTATTAAATCTTTAATGGGGTCAAAATGATTTTTCTAAGAAGCATTATAATAATAAAGTTCCTAGAATATCTGACCCTCTATAGTATCTATTAAACAGACACAGCAGACTGTTGGAAGGAGAGGGAATTCATTACAAGGTATTTTAGCAGATTCTTTTGTAGAGTCCTTCCTACTAATTCAGCCAATGGATGCTGTCAAGTCTTGTATTTTTTGTTGGCTTATGAAAAGCACACCAGCCCATCTATTACATGTCTACTATTAGTACGATTTTATTAACCCATCTTCTTCTTAACACAAAGGTTGACTTTCTCTGCCTTTTAAAGTCCCAACATTTTCTTAAAGGCCATCATGGGGACTATAGAAAGTCCAGAGGGGAAAAAAATCCCCCGGGAGACCAGTAGAGCTGTCTCTTTGAAGCATTTGTCCTTTTTGATCAGCCAAGGACTTCTCTAGAGTCAGCCAAAGAGAGCACAGATCTGAGACGGTGAGGTCATCCCTACTTCTGAGCAGAAAAGGGCTTCCTAATGGAGATTTGGGTGAGAAACTTCAACACAATTAAGTCAATGGCCTCTGTTTCTTTATGGTCTAAGTGCCTTCTTTTTTTAATACTCTTCGCTTTAAAGAAGGCAAAGGGCTGTTTTATGTTTATGCATTAATTTTAAATTTAAAAGAATGCCTGGCATGTCTGCTGAAGTTACTTCAGATAATTCAAATTTCTGATGTACTTCCATCCCTAGTTCTTGTCACTTCAACATGAAATCTGAACATTGGAAGAAATTCTTTGGAAATACTTCTCGATTCTTTCACTTTCTATTCTAAGACAAGGAGACAACAAAAGCTAAGAATTAAAATTATCATTTCAGTTTTAACCTCAGATGGAAATGATGGCTTCTTCAAATCTCTGCCAGACAGCATATAGTTGTCACATCAGTGGTCCAGTGTAGGTCAGTTTTTCCAGGAGGTATGAAGTGTGCTATAAACTTGCCAGAGAAATACTCATGTTCCCACACTTCGGGAAAAAAAGATCTTATCACATGAAGTTGTATTATTATCTGAGTTTATATTTCTCTTTTCCTGCTGGACTAAAATACCATCATGCAAGGCTAATGGCTATTTCTTTTAGTAAAGAGTGAATGTTACAGAGACCTAAGATAAATGACAGCCATTAAAGTTGCTGAATAAACAAAAATAAAGGAACGATCTCTGAAGATGTCTTAAATGTAAATATTCTCCAGTAAAATGAAGACAATTAGAGTAATCTAAACCAGGGTTCAGCAAAGTACAGCCAAATTATCCAACCTCTTGGCTTCCTATATTTTAATGAAGTTTTATTGGAGCACAGCATGCTAATGTGTTTCTGTAATATCCGTGACTGCTTACTCACTACAGCAGCAGTTGGATTGTTGTGTTAGGGACTATATGGGCCACAGAGCCAAAATATTTACTACTTGATCCTTTGCAGAAAAAAATGGCTGACTCCCTGATTTAAATGACATAGAAATATAGCGCACAAATAATTAAGCAACAACTAATGAATGATTACTAATAGTTAACACAACTAAACTGGTACTGTTGCAAGATTTTCAGTAGAAACAAGATGTGTTTTACTTCTCTAAGAAATAGGTCTTTTGACCTCTGGAGGACACTGATTTTAGCAGCTGTGCCAGAGTGAAGTCACCACCGATGTGTTGGATGAAATGGGCACTATGGAGATGGTGAAGCGAGTAAAGTTAGAAGGATGTGAGTTTAGAAGGCAAGTGCAAAAGCGATATTTTGGAGGCAGCAACTATGAGAATAAAATTGTCCTCCAATCTCTCCCATTCTTATTTTCCTGAAAGAGTATGGGAGAAGACATTTAATTCTGCACTCACTGTAGTGTAAAGACCGAAACTATTATACTTGGATATTGGATGGCAGAATGACTTCAGAAGCTGAAAAGATTGGTGATAAATTGAAAATACTTGATCTCTGCTATATATAATTGTTGTCTTTTATATTGAAGATACTGTATGAATCAAAGGGTCATGCTAAGAGGTTTATATACATTCTTTAATTTGATTACAGTTTTGTGTAGTGATCCTCCTCACCACTACAAAATAACATTATCATCTTCATGGTAACTTCCAAAGTCACACAGTGTATGAGTCAGTTAGGGGCTGATAGGCTATACGTACCTGGGTAACAAACAAATCCCACACCTTCATGCCCAACGCAATGTCTGTTATTTCTTTTTCATATCACATGTTCACTATGGGTCAGTAGCAATCCCTGCCTGCAATTGTCTTTCAAGGAACAAACTCAAAGAAGATTCATCTTGACCCTCATTTTGACCACTACGCTTGGGAAAAGACCACCTTGGGAAATGTAGCACCTCCTACTGCCTACAATCTGCTCCATGAAGAAGCACCACAAATCTTTTCCAGTCATATTTCTTTAGCAGGATGACAGCCCACTTTTATCTGACTCTTCCCACCAATTTCATAATTTATATGTGTTCATCTTAACACAACAGTATGATTCATAGTCATTTTTCACCCAAATTCTAAACACACAGAGGGCCACAGTGACATTTACTAGTTGAAGAGATATATATTCTCTCTTATGAGACACACACCATTCTACAGACTAGGAATATAGCAGGAAAAAGAAAAATATCAATCCTCATTGAACTTTAATTCTAGCAGAGAGGAAGTAAATATGTTAAATACATAACTTAGTAAATATAAATCAACAAAATATACAGGGCAAGTGATGATAAATGCTATGAAAAAATAAGGTGCAGAAATTGATAACAAATACTAAAAGTCAGGAGCTAAAATCCCTCTCTGTCCATAGTACCTGTTTGTATTTGGTCTTGAGCATGACAGATGGAGACGGCCAGAGAATGTTGTTGATCTCATCCCAAGTGAAGGAAACTGCCATGAAAGACAGGTTCATGCTAGTTCTGGTGTTTTCAGGCCCAATAAAGGTGCTGAGGCTGTGACTAGGGGAGAATTGGGAGGGGCAGAAATCTTGTCAGGATCATCTAGTTTCCTGAGGCTCCTTTCAGATGGAGACAAAATGGTTATAGGAATGGCAGTTGTATGATAACAATCAACTGGACTCTGATGCTTCCTTAAATAGAAGATAACTGTAAACAATAAAATAAATCTCCATAAAATAAGTCTTCAAGGGATATGTTCATGAGAAGGGAAGGAATCTGGCACAAAAACAGGAAAATCTGGACGTATACCTTGTGTGTGTGTGAACAGAGTTTACAGATAAGCCTGTGTTGGATCTGGCTGAGACAGGATCCTGATGTTTCTCTTCATTTATAATAACTGACATGTTTGTAATGAATTTTCCTAGCCCAAATTTTGGTCCTTGCTTCTGTCTTACTAAAATAACTCTCTTTCATTTTCTCTCTTCCATTCCCAAGCCCTCTGGCAGGTTCAGTAGCTCCCATTGGTAGCTCAAAGGATGTTTTAAAACCAAATAATACTCCTTACATTCTAGTAATGCCTTTCTATTTTCCCCAGCAATTTTTCCAACTTGCTATCAATCTTCATGTTAAGGTTTCCAGCAAAATGTGTGGATAAAAAATAGCACTTTTATAAGTGGTTTTTTCTATTAGCCTGGCTCATCCCACTTTGTCAAAACTCTTAGCCATGAGATAGTGATTCCCTTAAAGTTCTGGCTCAGATTTCAATTTGCCAGTGACCTTGAGTGGATGACTCATTTTAGCATTGTGACAAAAAAGGTTCCTTGGGAAATATAGTATTCTTCTTCTTCTTCTTCTTTTTTCTGCTGAATCATAGAGTTAAGAACTCAAGGTTTCTTAATATTTCAACAGTGCCCTGTGGTTGGAAGGAAAATGTTACAAACATCTAATTATGTGACCTTGATTAGTTAAAAATAGAGGGGAAGCTGGTATCCAGTAGCAGACCCTCAGAGTTCAGGCTTCTCCAGAGAAACATCAGAATATCATTATAGTTCTTCAACTGAAGCTATATTCTTAAACCAGCAACCCAAACCCTTGGATTAACTCCCTGGCTCCCCACTCTACCAACTTACTTGATAATAGGAATATGAGAGTAATCTCTTATTAAAGGTGTACTGTATGCCAACTACTATTTTGCATTGTGGCAGGTTGCATAAACCTAGACAATGGCTCAGAATTCAGGTTTGGATAACACTCACATGACCTTTGCCATGTGACTTAGCAATTCCTTTCAAGGCAGAATGTATTCCCTGCCCCACTGATATTGAGCTTGGTTGTTTGTTTGGCTTTGGCCAGTACAATAAAATGATGTGCTACTTACAATGATGTGCTACTTAACAAATCTTTGCCTTAAGAAATCGTAAATGTATTCACTCTTTGTCTTAAATTGCTTGTATGAAAACCAGTCCTAAACTAAGCAATTTAAAGATGAAAAATACCTGTCTTAGTTACCTGAATCACCTTAATATTCAGCCAACATCTGATAAATCTCCACACATGCATATATGTAAGGCAACCCTGAACCAGACATCCCCTTGTCAGCAGGTCACCTGATAGCAAATATGGTAATAAGCCCAAGTCATATAAACCAAGCTGGCCCAGATCAGCAACAGTGTCAAGCTAACCTACAGATTCATGAAAAAACAATAAATGATTTTTTTGTTTAAATTGTATTAAATTGTCTAATCTGATGAGCATTTTGTAAAGATTAGTTAAAATTTAATTAAATCACTATTTCCATTTTATACTAGAGAAAACTGAGCTTTAGACAGCATAGAAACCACAGAGCCATAAAGTGCTACAGCTAAGATTCTAAACCCAAAAGTCTAATAATTCAAAATCTAACATGTTTCATCATATATCACAGTAGATTCTTCTTCTTGCTTTTTTAAAAAAAATGATAATGAAATAAGATTTACTAAAACTAGGGTTTTCTATTTAAGATGAAGGAATTTTTCCTATTTGACTCAAAATGAGAACCAGAGGTCATTCTAACTTTTCTTGGGATCTTTGTAGTCTTCTGAAACTTGTCTGAAATACTTGTCAGTGAAAAAATAGGCACAAGATATTTCAGAACACTAATGGAAACATTTGTATGGTAATATCTGTTTCCTACTCTACAGCTTCCCAGTGCCCTTTCCTAATGAGTGAACATAATTAATGGATCCCACCACTCAGCCAAAAAGAAATTTGTTCATATCCCGAATAACTAATTGGACAGGTCAATATATACGCAATCATCTGAAGTTTCTCTGTAAGAATGGAAGAATGAAGCCTATCTGAGAAACCTCTGGGATTTCATGAGGATAATGGGATTCAGCTTGATATATTGCTTGAGCCTGGGATTATGATTTTCACAAATGTGCTCTCAATCAATACATACTTCTTGGAACAGAATAATGGAAAGATTATTCTTTATTCTTGAAGATTCCAATAAAGTAACCATATTTTCCTTTAAATGGTTATCTGTTGTTAATTTGATTTGATTATTTACAAAGTGCAAAAATGAAGGCTTCCTTTATTTTAAGCAGTTTGGTTTTAAGCATCCAATAGTTGCTAGTCCATCTATTTTGAATATTTTATAAGTATAGACAAGTAGTCTCAACATTCCATAAAGCGTGTCTGTGACTGAAAGGGAATGAGAAAAACAGCTGGTATCTTTCTGCTCACAGACAATTCAACTACATTACACATTCCTGTAATTGCTTTCCAATCGCACGACTGAGGGTGTGAAAAAACATAATTCTTGTGAAGCCTGAATCATTCAGAGCTTTTCTGTTTGTTCCATTGTCAATGACAATTGTGTGACATTGTTCTGATTTTCCACATTCTATAATAAGCTGGGAAAGTTGACATTCCTCTTTTGAGTCATTTTCACAAAATGGAAACAACTCCTCAATAGGACGTTTTCCTGACAGACTTGGGGGCCCAAGAAGAATAATTAAACAGATAAGCATTAACTACAGTTCTTAAGTGCTACCTTATTTAATGTCACATCACTTATATTTATTAAAGGTATGTTATTTAAACTCTATTTTTCTGCCTCGTATTACTATTATTTAGCTTCTATAAGTATTTTTAATTGAATTGGCCATAAGATTCTCCCTAAGTTATCGGATAGCTAACACATTCTCTCATAGTATTTGTATTTTTGTTATTCATGCAATGAATTTAAAGTTCTTAGCAATGGTTGGTATACAATAATAACAATTTTTCAAAATCACTGTTAATTGTTATAACATTTTGTGCTTGAAATAATAAATGGAAACATATTCAGATAGCTGTTGAAGTTTGTCATACATAAAAGCATGTAAGGTTTTTAAGACTAAAATGTATTTAAAATATTTACTTCTTTTTGAAAGTGAATAGTCACTTTTAACCAAGTAATTACAATGAAACACAGTCGTACCTCAGTTCATGAACTTAATTCATTCCACGATTCTGGAAAAGATAGCCACAACTGTGCTCATAGAGGAAAGATGGCTACAGTCTTGTTCTTTGCCTAATGCAGTTTGCAAACAAAAATAGTTTTGACAAATTTCTGCTTGCAAACCACATTGTTCACAAACACAGTGTTCATGAACCAAGGTACCACTATAGCTTCATTTCACTGACCTGGTTACATTGCTTAAGTATGATGGTGTATTAGCTATTTTCCCCTCACTTGGACAAAATGCCCAACATCTACAATTTAAAGAAGGAGAAGTTAATTTTGGCTCACTGTTTCAGTGGGTTCAGTCCATGATCACTGGCCCCATGGCAGATATGGCATGTTAAAAGGGTATGGCAGAGGAAAAACCATTCACATCACATCAGCTAGGAAGCAGAGAGAGAGGGGAGAAGAAGCAGGGGATAAGAATATGCCCTTCCAGGTCATGCCCAATGACCCGCCCTTTCAATGAGGTCCCACTTCCTAATGTGAGAGTGTTAGAGGACATTCTGAATCTAAACCATAACAGATAGTTATCTATGTGATTACATGACTTGCCCCAAACACATTTAAAATTATCAGAAGGAGTATGACATTGCACATAAATCTTTAGTCTGAATATTTCAAAGGCTATTGCCGAGGCTCCAATTAAGAGCACATTTTGACTAAATACCTAGGTCAAGGTGAACGTTGATGTATCCTAGACTAGATTCTATGGGAAGACAAGTTTTAAGACATGAGGACATATTTTCTTAGAACTTTTGGATTTCTATTTTGTATTTGGATGCAGTTCAAACAAAAATATCTGAATCTTTTTCACTCATTCCTCCAAATTAAAAAGGTAGAAAGTAGCCTATGCCATACATAGTTCAGCCAAGTAAATCACAGGAATTTTGCCTGTGGGAAAAAACATCACAAAAAAATGACATAGAAAGAAACAAAAATATATTAATAAGAGGAAAAAAAGCAACAAAAACACTTAAGAGACAATTCAACACAGGATGGACACCTTCTAAATGATTACATTCTGATGTAGGTACAGATAAAAAGAAACCCTGGTGATTTGATACTCTTCTTTAAACTTTAAAAATTAAGTTTTATACTATCTGAGAGACCCAATTACAAATTCCTATGGTGACTCCAATTTGAACTCATACTGGTAATACTTAAATTGTCACTGAAATACAATATATCCTACAGTTTAAAGCTACATCATTAAAATAAGAAACTTTGAGATTACACAGAATTTCATATTTATGACTGCCTACCTTTATAAAGATGTTGCCACTTATTTAAATTTCTTAATCTCAGTATTTGCCCCTCAAAAATAAGACCAATAGTAGGGGTTACAGAATGATTAAAAAGAGATAATACATGAAGAATAAGGTCAAAATTCAGTGTAGCACAGGTAGGAATGGACCTATGGAATTTAGCTTCTCTATTTCTATAACAAACCATTTTTGCTGTTCCTATTTCCACTGATGGCAGACACTTTCCAACTACAGGTAGTATTGTCACTCCTCTGACAGTCACATTTGGGATAAGATAAGGTTCCTATTTCTTTCCGAAGCATTTTCTCTCTCCCACTTTCCTTCCAAGTTGGCATGCATGCAGAGTTCACACAGCCTCAGGGAACTACTTGCCTCCAAGAACTTCTTGCCTTCCTTCTTGCCTCCACTGACCTGCAGGTTAGGCATTGTTCACTGAGCTGCTTCTCTAGGTACAGGGCTCTGCCTTCACTGCGTCCGCTTTGGAGGTGTTCCCAGATGCTCAACTCATAGACTTCCGCCTGGGCACAGAAAAAAACAAAACATTTCCCTATATTGCTGCCTTCATGCAGCAATTTTGTAGACTGTCAGGGACTCAACAGTCACCTCTGCTGAATCCCTCTTAGTGGCTGCCTGTCTTATTCTTGGCTGTCCTCCTAACAGTTGGAGACCATAGTAGAGTGCAGTGGCTCACTGGGGGTCTCAAGTTTTATCTTTACTTTGGTGTTGTTCCTCCCAAATTTCTTTTCTCCTCTTATCTAAAAAGCTTATACCTGCCTTCTCTCCTTGGTGGGAAAGCTGTTAATATCATAGTTCGGCATTTCTTTATTCTAGGGTTAAACATCTTCCCTTTTATTGGCATGACTATGTGTATAATTTATGTGTGACTTTTGAAAAATTTAGATGAAGAAAGTAAAAGATTTTACCTAAAATCTATAGGGAAGTATTGCATGAACATGACCAAATTAGACACAGTATGTATTTAGCACATTAGAATAAAACAAATAATAAATACAAGTAGTATTCATTTCAGATTTAGACAGCTCAGTAAAGCTAAATGTCACAATCCTCCTTCTCTTAGAGCCTCAGATGGAAAAACAAGTAGGCACAAACAAAAAAACAGCAGCAATCATGTGAATATGGAAAGGGTTTGTTGGGCATAAGAAAGATCGAAAATGTCACTTGGTGAGCTGAATTCTAAGGATGCCCAAATTCCCACCCTCCTGTTCACATCCATGCTGTATAGCTTCACATTCTCCATAAGTGTGCAAAGAACTTGTGAATGTGACAGGATGTCATTCCTGTGATTGGATTACTACACTCTTAACTTGGAGTTAATCAAAAGATAGATTATCCTGGATGATTTTATTTAAGAAAGTGGAACATGGTGAAGTGTCAGAGGAGTAAGCAGTAATGTTGCAAACTGGCTGTGGGATTTCAGAGGCAAGGACCTGAGGATGGCCTCTGGCTGTTAAGCGTGGTCTCTGGCTGACAGCTAGTAATAAAATGGGGGCCCCAGTCATACACCCACAGGATAATTAAATCTACCAGTGTGTCAATAAAGTGAGCAACTTGTTCTTAGTTCACTAGTGATGAGCTGAGGATCCCTCAGAGCCATGTCCTGATTTCTGACCCAAGAACACCTTAAGGTAACAAATGTGTCTATGTTTTTAGGAGCCAAGATTGTCCTAATTTGTTACCTAGCAATAGATAACTTACATACTGAATTTAGCAGGTATACAAGAAGCTTCAAACTTGCCTTCCATAGAAGCTTTCAAGGAAAAGGGAAAAGAGACCAAACAGCCCCACCAACACACACACACACACACACACACACACACACACTCACACACACACTTAGAAAAGATATCCATCCAGAAAGAGGTAGAAGGATAGCTCTTTAATGACTTCCAAAAGTAGAAGTAACAATAACAATTTCCACAAAATTGTCTACCATGAACATCTCTGAGTTTAAACCCAGCCAAGGAAAACCTGTGGAGCTCTTAGGAAGAGCTGAAAATGAAGAGGAGGGGGAAAATGATTATTAATTTCCAAATCTAACTGTCTCTAGCAATAGAGAAATTTATCCAGAGATGATGAAAAAGATAAGGAAAAATCTTCAAAGGGTATGGAAGTGGAGAGAAGAGATGCTTGTGAAATTCTTTCCATAGTGTACGTAGAGGGAGGGAAGGAGTAATAGTTACTGGGCACAAAGGTTTTACATGGACTGGATGTGAAGTTCCAGTGCCTCCATGGAAATTGGAAAAGTTATTTGAGTCTTAAAAGTATGTATTCTTTCATGGAACCAGCATACCCGTGGCTAATGTTCACTGGTTTGTCTGGATTACTCTTGGGTTGTTGCACATTTTGAATAGTCCTTGGATACAATACAATAAAAGGGAATAAACTTGGCCATGAAACATGCTATGTTAAGAGCATCTAGCATAATAGAGGTGTGTGTGTGTGGAGAGAGAAAGAGAGAGAGAGAGAGAGAGGAGAGAGAGAGAGAGTGTAATGTGTCTAGCCTAATGTATACAGTAAAATAATGGGGGAAAGAACTACAGTTTGCAAAAAATACATAGAGAATCTTTCTGGAAGAGAAAAAAAGTTCCCCAGAAGAGAAAAAAGTTCTCAGAAGAGAACAAAAGTTCCTAGAAGTGCTTAAAGCTATAGATGTACTAAATAAAATCATGAATTTAAGAACAGGAACTCAAAGAGTTAAACAAGATACATGTATTAAGTGAGAATCGTAAACATGATGAGGTAAAAATAAAGATTTTTATGTTAAGAAAATAAATTGAGGACAGGGCTGGGGATTTAGCTCAGTGGTTTCGCTGCCTGCTGTGCAAGCACAAGGACCTGAGTTCGATCCCTGGTACCAAAAAAAAAAAAAAAAGCAAAAAACAAAAAACAAAAAAAAAAGAAGAGAAATTGAGGACAAAAATCAGTCAATTAAAATAAATTAATATACATTTTTAAACAAATACAAGTAAATAAACATGATAACAAAAATTTTGTCACAGAGAAAAAGCAAAATATAATCAGCTAAAATACAAAAAGACTGATATGTAAGTCAAGAGAAGAGATACTATGACACTGTTGGTCCACTAAATAGACAACTGCTCTCTTTAAAGAAAAAAAAAACATAACAAATGGAAAGGAAAATATTATCAATGTCATAAAATCAGATGTTCTTGAAGTAATTAGTAAATGAGCAAATCAAAATGAAAATTAATATTAACAACTGACATAAATACACCATCTAGACAAACAATGACATTAACTACCAAAAATAAAGACTTTTCTCGAAATCTTTTGGGCCCAGACTTTTCAAAAGCAACATTCAAATGAACAATAGCATCAACAATCATATTTTTAGGGCTAAAGAAAAATGTAATCAAGAAGTATGATGTCTGCATACAATACAACAAAAGGTCGAGTTGGTTTCTGTAGACTAGAAAAGATGTAGAAGTTTACAAATATGATTGTACCTGATAGTACAATACTAAGTGCATTTCCTTAAACAGCCTACTCAGAAATGAAATCCAGACGACGAAGTAATAAAAGAAGATAAAGAGAAGAGAGCAATAATGAACACTGAGTACATAACTATGGAATATTTACTGACAGAAAATAAATCTATTAATCACTTCCCCATTGTTAGGACAAAATACTGAACACCCACAATTTAAAGCAGGAGGGGTTTATTTTGGTTCATGTTTTCAGAGGATTCAGTCCATGCTTAGTTTGCTCCAAGGCATAAATAGCATGATGGAAGAGGGTGGTAGAGGAAACTTGTGTACCTCATGGCAAGCAGGAACCAGAGAGAGTGATGAGGAGAATTAGGATACAAGAATTTTCTCTTCTGTGTTATACCTCCAGTGATCCACCTCCTTAGACCAGGCCTCAACTCCTTCCTACCCAAGAACAAGGGATGTCATTCCATTTTCTGCTATCCTCTTTGATCTCTTTTTTCAGAGTACTGTAGTTTTCAATGCAGAGTTCTTTTACTTCCTTCACTAGATTATTGGGATCTCATCTTATTAAAAAGCTTTTGCATAGCACGAGAAATCGCCAACAGAGTGAAGAGACAACCCAAAATGTAGGGAAAAAAATTACCAGCTGTTCCTCAGACAAAGGACTACTATCTAGAACAAATAAAGAACTCAAAAAAAAATCAGAGTCCCCATATTTAAAGATCAAGTCCAAAAATAGTCATCTGAAATGAACAGACATTTCTCAGATGAAAAAGTAGAAGCAGCAAATAAACATATGAAAAAAATGTTCAACATCACTGGTCATTTGAGAGATGCAAATGAAAACAATGCTGAGATTTCATCTCATTCCAGAAAGAATGGCTGCTATCAAGAAAGCAACCAATATCAAATGCTGGCAGGGTTGTAGGGAAAAAGGAACCCTTCTCCAGTGCTGTGAGAGTGTAGACTGGTGCAATCACTGTGGAAATCTGTGGAGATTCCTCAAAAACTAATACTAGAGGTTACATTTGACCGAGCTATTCCCCTTCTTGGTGTCTTCACAAAAGAATGAAGGGCACACAGGTAATGGGGAAAAAATAATAAATAAGATACATCATGTACAGGTACAAGCACTCAATGATAAATGTAAATGCATTGTGTACCTAAAATGTACCAATAAAAGAATTTTTTTAAAAAAGCATCATATCACAGTGATATATGGGCACCCATGTTTATAGTAGCAGTTTGTAATAGCTAAATCTTGAAAACAGCCCAAATGCCCATCAGTGGATGAATGGATAAAGATGTGATTTTTTATTACTCAGCCATGAAGAAAGATAAACTTGAGACGTTTTTAGCTATATGGATGCACCTTGAGACCATACTCTTTAATGAAATAAATCAGAAACACATGTGTAAATACTGAATTGTTTCTCTGATGTGAGAAACTGAAAGTTTAAATGAGGACCAAAATGTAAACTAGATATTGTGAAATAGGAAGAAAATCTTCAAAAGAGAAGGGGAAATAGGGAGGTGGGCAGGTGAAAGGAAAGAAGGGAAAGAAAAAAATGAGAAAAAAAGGAAAAAATGGAAACAAAGCTTTTGTAAATAAAGAGGTATGGAGGAGTTAAAGAAAGGGAAGGGAAATAGGGAAAAATAAGAACCAAGATATATCATGTACAGGTACAAATTCCCTATGATGAATGTGATCATAATGTGTAACTAAAATGTATCAATAAACTTAATAAAAAACATAACAATAAAAATTAAAAATACTGACAATATAGTGATATGAATCGATAAGTGAAAAATGACAGTCAAAGAAAAAATTTAGGAACATTAATTTCCTATATACCAGCAACAAACAAGTGGAATTTAAAAATTTTAAAGTGCATTATTATTTAAGTTGGCATCCTAAAATGTGAAATATTTACAAGTAAATCTAACAGAATACCGATGAGATCTATATGCTTAAAACTGCAAATTAATTGAAATAAGTAAAAAAATAACCAAATAAATGGAAAGATATTTCTTGTTCATGGATAAGAAGACTTAATATGTCAAAATATCAGTTCAACCCTATTTGATTTACAGATTCCATATAATCTCATGAAAATCCTAGCAAGTTGTTTGGAGACATAGACAAAATGATTTTAAAGTATAAAGATCAAGACAATAAAAGTGAAATAGCAAACTCAATTTAAAGGAAAACAAAGTCAGAGAACAAACATCACATGAGTTCAAGACTTAGTATAAGGCTACAGTAACTAAAACAGTGTAGTAGAGGTGGAAGAATAATGAGTCAGAGAAGAGAACCCCAAAATGGACCCACATAAATATAGTCAGCAGATCTCTGACAAACAAGTAAAGGCAGAGGAAAAAAGATAGTCTTTTCAACAAATGGTGCTAGAACAGTTGAATATCCACATGCTAAAAAAAAAGAATCTAGACAAAAATCTTTATTAAATAATACACTGAAATTTAAAATGCAAGACTATAAAACTGCTAGAAGATAACATAGTGTAAAATCTTTATTACTCTGGAGGTGGGGATGATTTTTAGATATAACATAAAGTCATGATCTATGAAAGAAATCATTAATAAAGTGTAGTTTATTATAATTAAAAATTTCTGTTTTGTGAAATACAATGTCAGTAGTATGAGAATGCAAGCCACAGACTTGAAGAAAATATCTGCAGAACACATATCTAATAAAGGAGTACTATTCAAAATACACAAAGAGCTCTAAAACACTAGAGTTAGAAATAAAATTATCCAATGATATGATGGCCCAAAGACTTTAACAGAAAAAAAAAAAATATATATATATATATATATATTTCTCAGATTAACATATGAAAAGATATTCAGCATCATATGTCATCAGGGAATAGCGAATTAATTCAATGAGATATATTGTTGCATTGACCTGTCTCACAAGCAATCATATGCTTACTAGAAAGGCCAAAGTCCAAAACATTGACAAAACTAAATGCTGATGAAGTTGTGGAAACACTGGAACTCTCATTCATTGATTCCAAAATATTATAGCCATTTTGGCATAGAGCTTGATAGTTTCTCATTAAACTAAATGCACTGTAACCATAAAATCCCGTGTTCATACTCTTCAGCATTGACTGGAAGGAGATGGAAACATATCTACACAAAAACCTGCACATTAATGTTTATAGAAGCTTTATTAATAATTAGCTAAACTTGGAAGCAACCAGGACATCTTTCAATAATATAGATGAAAAATGTACCATCTGGTACATCCAGGTGATGAAATACCATTCCATGATAAATGGAAATGAGCTATTATGGCATGAAAAAAATGGAGGAACATGAACCACACACTGCTAAGTGAAAGAAATCTGATAAAGCTACATCCGGTATGACTTTAACAACATGACATTCTGGAAAAGATAATCTATGGAGTTGGTAAAGAAATCAGTGTTTGCCAAGATTAGAGAGAAAGGGGAGACTAGTAGGCAGAGCATGGTGGATTACTTGGCCAGTGACACTGTTTCATTTGACCCCACAATGGTGAATGTATGTCACTATATATTTGTCAAAACCCATAAAGTGCACAACACCAGGAGTGAATTCTAACATGAATTTCATACACAACAAAGCTATGTCAAGATGAACTCACTGTACCCAATGTATCACTGTGGAGTGAGATGTCAGCAGTGGGTGACTTATATATGCTGGTAGTGATTGGCATGTGAGAACCCTGTGATTTTTGCTAAATTTGTGAAACTAAAACTGCTCTGAAAAGTGTATTTAAAATAAGTCCAAATCGTATGTGTGAAAATATTATTGAAATGTTCATTCTCTCAAGTGATGAATTGACATCTGCCAAAGGAGAGAATAAGATGTCCTTACAACTTATAGAAAATAATGTACTACATGGCCTACCAAAAAGTAAAAACACAATTCTAATGAATACTAACAGGTGTGTGAATGAACTCTCGTTTTCATAAGAGTGCTTCAAAAGATTAAAGAGTACAGTGTGTATGCTCTTGGAATGAACGTTGTTGCCACTGCCCCTATTATTGAACCTTTTAATTTCCCTCTCATGTTAGGCAATACAAGAGTCTCTTCTCCTGGAGGCCAGACCATTCATAGACTTACAACTTCAGAAATATTTGTAAGGCGTTTGATTGTATATAATATGTGTGCATATCATGGTGAGAATTTCATGTTCTTATCCAAACACTAAATTGTTAAAATGACACAAAAATTAATAAAGAAATATTAGTCTAAGGAGCAAATGTGGTAAACTTTGAGCATGGATTCTGAATACTCTGCTCAGTTTCTAGCACCTTCTCACAAAAAACTTCCTCGATTTACATAAATCAGTACTTTCTAAATATGTTTTATTTAATGTAACATGAAAATATTAATATAACTCTCCATTTTTATAATTAGAAGTTTTAAGGTCTAATAAATAATAAAAACTGCTTTCTATTAATTTTTTCTGTGTGCAAGGCATTGAGCTAAAAACATTATAAAGGTTTATATCATTTAATCTTCATAATTACTATGAAATAGCAATTATGCTTAATTCACTTTTGAAATAAGGAAACCATAGCTCAGAGAAGCTATTTAACCTGCCTATGGCTATACAGAGAGCAGAGGGAAAATCTGTGCTTTGAAACTATTTGTGCCTAATTCCAAAATGTGTGTCCTTAATTCTGTCACTCTTATTTTCCTTGTTATCACTCCATTAAAATATATCATGAAAGGAAGAGAGACACAAAACTAACATTTATAGTATATTCATTTTATATGTTATATTCTTTTACTGTCCTGTAGCATCCATAATAATTTTTCAAGGACATAGTATTATTCTCAAGTTACAGGCAAAAAAAGTAAGCTCCCAAGGCCTACGTATTGACTAAGCAGAATTTGCCAAAAGATTGCATGTGATTTGAATACTGTTCTCACTGAATCTAAGTCCACTGTTTATTCTATAGAAGGATATGTCATTTACACAGCTGAGAAGCTAACATGGAATGTAATAAATTCTTTTTTATTTTTTTCCTTATATACAGGAAAATACACTCTTCCTTTTCTGCCTCTGAAAGTTAGGGACAAATGATCACACTTAATGTTTCATGCCTCTGGGAATCAACACAAAAACTCCCACTCAAGCTCTATCAGAAGAGCTGGAAGAGGGTGGCAGACCAGCAAAACTTAGTCCTTTTTAAGCCTTACCTCAGAATCTGAGAGTCTCCGCACCTTTAAAAGCTTCAAGAAAAGGTGCTTTGAAAAGTAGCAATTTCTTTTCAATCTCGGTGAACGTGTGTCTTTTCCTCACCATCAGAACCCCTTCCAAAATGAAAGGTCTGAGGGCACAATGAAGATCCCCCAGTCTTGTTGCTTTAGTCTTGTTGCACAGCCTTGCAAATAAATAGTAAACAACCCTTGCAGTGATATTTTCATTTTTGCCAGCAAAGCTCTTCAGAAGCAATAATTTTCCTCTCCTCAGGAACATCAAACTCTTCAGTTGAGGAATGATAGTTTTGAAAAACACAGGTCTGAAATAGATCAGAGAGAATCACATTCCTGAAACCTATAATCTCATTTTACTGTTGAGAAAGGGAAGGGACATTAAGAGCAAAGTAACCATTGGCTACCACCCTCAGATCCTGTCTCATAATGCAAGGCACTAGAACAGAATTTCAGAGATTCATTCAACACTGGGGACTTCTCACTATCCATAAACTCCTTGGCGATTTTTTTTTACTGCAGTCACAAATCCAGATATATTCAGTGCTTCTCCTTGCTAGTGGCCTCTGCTTTAGAAGTTCTGAAAATCACTTTCCCCACTTACAAGAAACGGCCAAACTGTTGCATGAACCATTTCTTTGTTTTATTTTACAGTGGACCCTCTAGTTACAACAGGCCTGACATATTAACAACTTGGGTTGGGAATTTTAGTTCTAACTTACAAACAAAGTCTTGAGTTACAGCTTGAATGCCAGCCGCTTGTGCTTCCAGATGGTCTCAGATAGATTTAACCCGTAAAGAGTTCTGGAGGGAACATTACAACATCCTTTCCTGTGAGGGGTTAATTGAGAAATCCTGGGCCAATGTCTCACTAAGGACACTGAGATCTACCTGGAGGAAAGTATGGCCTAAAATTATACAGGAGAGAAACTTTGAAGGCAATTGACCAATTTAAGTTAAAACCAGCCCTTAGAAATGAATTGAGTTTGTAAGCCAAGGGTCCACTCTACTTACTTAGACATTATAGAAACAGCCCACCTTCATTGTAGAAAAGATAAAAATATGGATTAGTATATAGAAGTAAAAATGGCCAGATGGTAAATCAGAAGAGCAGCTGTCTCCACAAGGATGTAGCAAGGTAGGGAATAGCGCTGGATATTGAGGGAGGAGAGTTGCACAGAGCTTTCTAGATTGTGCTACATGCTTCATACCTCGATCTGGGAAACGGTGGTGTAGGGATCCAATATTTGATTTTTTTGTTTTGTTTTTACTTTTTTCTTTTTGGTACCAGGAATTGAACCCAGGGCTTTGCTCTTGCCAGGCAGGCCAAACTGCACCACTGAGCTATATCCCTGGCCCTGAGCTACATCCCCAGCCTGGGACCCAATATTTCACAATTAAGGGATACATTTTCCACAAATCGTTATTTACACAGCTTACCTCAACAGAAAGCAAAATTTTGTGTGTGTGATACTGGGGACAAACTACCTACTGATCACTCCAAACCTCGAAGCCATTTTGGAATGGCTTTTACTTTACAAATATTCATAGATAAAACAAATCAATGCACAGAACAAAATGATTCCTGCTTTACTACCCTCCAGCATGTGCTGTCAAGTCCTTTGCTCTGTGATTCTACATTCTATTCTAGAAAATACTTCTTTTCTTTTTTCTTTTTTCTTTTAAGGTCTGCAGGATCATTGCTATGGTTGTGCTCAGTTTTGAAGTATTCCACAAAATTTAATCACTCCATTTTCTCTAATAATTCCGAAACCACTGAGACTGTAAAAATCGTCAAAGGAAGAAGCAGATGATGGGGGAGAGCAGAGCAAGAAAAACAAGGACAGAAAACAGGAAAAAAGGACAGGAAAACAAAACATACGTGCTATCAGTGTAGGTGATACTTGTGCATTAAACATGTAGTTTTATGTGTGCAGACTGCCTTGGGAGGGGCAACTGAAGCAAAGATTGTTTCTGTGGTAGACTTTTGTTTGTATTTACATTGTAGTTCACATAGGTATTTATTTCTGACATTATCTTTTAGGTTTTGTTTGCAAGTACACAGCTGATGTGAAAATGTTGATGTCTATTCTCATCGTATATATTTGATATTTTATTTTATTGATGTCTTATTTTTCTGCTAAGTGCACATTGCACAATATAGTAAGAAGTTCCTGAAAAAACAGCAAGACCAGTGAGATGTCATGTATGCCCTACAAAAAAGACAGGAAAGCTAAGCACATGTACTGTGAGTGTAGGTGATATGAGTGTATGGAACATGTGTGAAGACTGTTGTCATGTATGAAGACTGCCGGGGGTGTAACTGAAGTAAAGATTATTTTTTTGTAGTTGAAGTAAATATTTTTTTGTATTGGGTTTTTTCTTTTTTTTTTTGGTACCAGGGACTGAACTCGGGACCTTATGCTTTCGAGGCAGGCGCTGGAACCACTGAGCTAAATCCCCGGCCCTGTATTGGTATTTTCATTGTAGTTCATATATGAATTTACTTCTGTTGTTATTTTTTAGGCTTTGTAAACCCAAAAACAGTCGATGTCGAAAATTTTGATACTTTTTATAAACACTCAATAAATATTAAAAATTCAATACTTTAGTTTTTCAATATTTTTCCTGTTAAATACTCATTCACATAATAAAACTCATAAAATTAATAATTCATCAATAGAAATCCTTCTAAAGAATGGATGTGGTTTTGTACACCTTTCAGTATGCTCCCATAACACAAAATAGCCATGAGTAGGGGATGGGGAAAGCTCGGCAAGGAAGAGGAAGAAACCAGACAAAGCCCCAGCTTCCTCCTCATCCCCACCTGAACCTGTGGAAACTGCTGTCTACCTCCCACCTCAGAGTTACCTGGGCTGAGGAAGAGCCGGGGTGGGGGGTGGCTGTCACATTCCTGCAGCATTGTCCTGGGGTGAGGTCTTCCCTAGAGGTCATCCTCTTCCTGGCTCTTCAGATGTTCAGGCCAAGCAGAAAGGTAATATCAATGCCTGAAGGCAGCCCTCTAAAGGAAACAGTGGGAGTCACCCATGATAAGCAAAAGCACACAGACACTGGAGGAAGCACTAACTGAAAAGATCCGAGGGGATCTAACTGGGGCATCCAGTGTGTGCTATAGTGGGCAGCTACTTTCCTGTCCTGATTTTCTGTCCTAGCTGTCGCCACATGACTAGGGACCTGCCCTCTCTTTGTGGGCCACAGCTAACTCTTTTGTGTTTTCATTTTCAGATGAAACAATCATTTCCATTGTTAAGATGACCTCCAAGATGAGAGCATTTTGCTATTTTTTAAAAGCTTAGTGTCTCATGGGATAACCTGGAAGAACCTTAAAAGGTAAATTGTATTATGTTTATTTTAAAGCTGTAAGAAACTAAACCTCATCCAGTTCTACAAAATCCAGCTTTTCCCCTTTCTATGTGCCCAGTGAGTGTTGAAGAGCGTCCTCTAAAATGCCCAGGGATACACTTAAACCCTGCTGAGGTGCACTCTACACTCCTGCAAGTCCAGTGCCATGCTTGGTGCCCCTGGGGGTGTGCACCTCTATTTCCAGACCAAAGCATTGGCATGGAGCTTACTTGGAGAGAAGAAAAATTAAAGTTGTGCTCTTGAGCATTTAAAATATTTTTCATTTTTAAAGCTACAAAAAAATCATGATTAGTATTTTGAGTTATCTTATTTTTCTAATTAAAAAAAATAACCCAGGGCTCTCCCTCAAGGCCATATATTCTGGCATGGTCTCTTAGAGGAACTATGGTCTTGTTTGACAACCATTGCATCATATCTGATGTCCCATCAAGAAGAAATATTATATTGTGTATTTTGTACTTCGTATTTAATATTATGAAATCATTTTCTGGTCATTGCTTATTGTTTTTCACATATTTTGAAAATACATTCTAAATATTTTCCCTTAAAACATATGACTCTACTTCCAATATTTCTAAGAATTTACAAAATAGATACTGTTTTCTTCATCTATATTCAGTCCATACATCTAAGGACTCCTTTAGTACTAGCCTTGTTTTAATTATGGTAGTAAAAAGTTATGCAATGTGATGATGCAATCAGACTTCAATTTGAGAATTTTTGTAGGTTTGGGGTTTGTTTTTGGAGAATTTTGGAGAGATATCTTCAGAAGCATGGTTACATCCTATGAGGTCTTTACAATTCCGTTCCTTCAGCCCATTAAAGGCTTCTTTCAAGTCTCAGCTCTACTGCAGTCTGTGACAACCTTTGACAGTTAGATTTCTATATCTCAATTTCTTTTTTGACTAATGAGCAAAGAATGTCTACTCAAGGTTCTTGAACAAGTCAAATGTGAACATGTTTGTGAATGCACTTTGTTAAAGGGGAACTCTCTGCCTACATTTAGAAAAACCATAGCCATCGTACATGTGTATGCATGCAAGTGTGTAGACTCCACTAGGGAGTGGGGAAGCTCCCCTCTACCGCCAGCTCTACTTCTCATAAGCATCTGGCCATGCACATGAATGAGCCCTTTTCCATCTGTGGGTCTCCATCACTTCATCTGAAAAGTAAGATGGATAACTTAGTGGTTTAAGGTTTCTTTATGACTTAAAGGTGTTTAATAATGAAGCCAGGTATAGTGATTCATGCCTGTACCTTCAGCACTTTGGGAGGTTGAGGTAGGAGGATGGCAAATTCAACAGTAGCCAGGGCAACTTAGCAACTTAGTGAGGCTTTGTTTCAAAAAAAAAAACGTAAAATGGGCTAGGAATCTACATTCCTACATTCAGAGTGTAGCTGAGGTTTAATCCCTAGTACCACACCAAAAAAAAAAAGAAAAGAAAAGAAAAAAAGAAAAGAAATTAATCACATAATAAATGCAAATGTTGATTTTTTTCTTAGCTCTATCTTCACCTCAAAATAAGCAACTAGACAATAAATATGCCTAAATAAAACCTCAGCTCAAATATTCTGTGGCTAAAGATGACAGAAAATATACATGTTTCCCTTAAAATGATCAAAACCATTCCCAGAGAGAGTGATACCAAAGTTTTAAGATCTGGGACTTAGTGATACTAAGGTAGCAGGCACTATGGAATAGACTTGGTTAAGAAATATCACTGCTACCACCACATCTCATTATTTTCTTAGGAACAGGGTCTCACTTAGACATCAACACATTTAGCAGTAGCTACAACATTAATATTTTATGAATTTTAGCAGGTCAAAAGAGGACTAATTATATTTGTATGCCCAAGGCAAGAAATAATTCATGGCATGCCAGAAAAACATCTATTGTAAATTTTATATTTACTTTTTTGTTTACCCCTACCTTGAGCTCATGCTGAGTATGTGCTAGCTCTCTGTGATGGTTTCTATCTAGATGTCCTTCTAAAGCACTCAAAGTTAGGGCTTTTGGGAATTGCTTGGATTATGGGAGTGTGGTATGGCTGATTTGTTAGGAGGTGGGTTCTGGTTGGAAGAGTCAGGTCATGGTGTGCGTGACGCTGAAGGTTTTATGTTCCCTCTCAGCTCCTCCTTGATTCCCTCTTCTTCCCAGTGGCCGTGCCCTGAGCAGCTCTCCTCTGCCGTGCCCTGGTGCCACACCACCCTGCCTTGTAGCCAGCGGACTATCGACTGAAACCTCTGCAAACTGTGAGCCAAAATAAACCTTTCCTCCTTTAATTTATGGCTGTCAGATATTTTGTTCCAGTGACAAAGAAAGTGACTAAGACACTCTCATAGTTACATGGCTATATTTGGTGCCTGCCAAGGTTGTAAACATAAACTTAATCTGTACAATAAACATTTTGCGAAATATAACCAAATTAGGCTCTATTGCCTATCATAGAAACTCTAAAGTACTTTAAACAAGGTAGAACTTTCTCTTGCACAGAGAAGTAACATATATGAAGAAGGCAATTAGGTTTGTACAGAGTCTCCCCTGTAGGCAGAATTCTGAAAGCACTCTATCTTTCTGCTTTATCATCCTCATGTGTGACTTCTCAAAGTTACCTAATGGTACTGTACAGCTGCTGGAATTCCAGCTATCGAGCTCATATTCCATGCTGAAAAAGAAAACAAAAGGAAAAGGTATATAACCCTCAATTGAGCTAGAAATTTTAAAGAGTTTTCCCAGAGTCAGAATGACATAGATTAACATCTCATTAGTGAGAATTTAGTCACATGAAGACTAAGGAAATCATTTGTATTTCTAGAGTCACTGCCCTCATCTAAAAACTGAAAGTCTATAACCAAGGAAGGGGGGAATGATATTTATAGGCAACTAGCGTACGTGTGATTTTTATGCTATAAATGTAAACATTGGGTTCAGTGATGAAAAGTAATTGTACACAATTATAGCTAGCAATGTTCCACATCCAAAAGCCAGTATATTTTTCACCAGGTAACATTGCCATCAATGCCTTCTGAGGGTTGTCATGAACAGATTTTGAATACATGTTTGCAACATGAAGTAGCAAGTGAGCACCCTACACCAGCAGTCAAATAAAATAAGAAAGAGCATGGACAATAGCCCAGGACTTCTCAGCTTTAATGTGCGCATGATGGCCTACTCACCTGATTAAAATGAAGGTGATGATTAGGTAGGAATGGAGTGATGCCTGGTCTGAAAGCCTGCATTGCTAACCAGATTTCAAGGGATACTTAAGCTGCTGGTCCATTGAGCACTTTTAGCAAAGAGGGTCCAGTGTGACAGCTGTCACCACACATGGCTAATTGAGCACTTGAAGAAGTGCAGCTACTCTGAAATGATGTATGCTAAATTGTAGTTCAAAAATACACATTGCATTTAAAGATTTAGTATGAAATAGATTTTTTGAAATTATAATGTTTTCATTATATCGGGCTAAATAAGACTACAGCAATTAATTTCACTGGGACTTCCTGTTTTAAACATGGCTACTAGAAAATATAAATTTACAAATGTGGCTCGCATTATAGTTCTATTGGCCAATACTGATCTATATGGGGGCTATTAGTTAAATCAAGTACTAAATCTTGACGTACTAGCCAAGAAATTACAAGTTACTTAACTTTGCTAAGTTCAGTTTTCCTTTGTAAACTGAAGTGACAATCATCTTTACCTCTTGGGGTAGCTCTGATGATTAAATAAGAGAAGAAAATAAAGCATTTAAAACATGGCAACTCTGAATTTTAACTGTGGCATTAAGCTTTCAACAAGGACCACTAAACAAAAATTATTCGATGCATCATGTTTTAAAAATATGTGAAGCCTAGTAATTAGGCACTTTAACAATCTTTGTTGCCAACTCCTTGAAAATTATTTTGGTCATACATATCACATAATCTTTTTCAGGTTCACTCTCCTTATTTTCTAAATTTAATGAAAGTAATGAGGTTCCCAGTGAATAAATGTAATAATATTAACTTGTATTAAATTATCAGTGGTGGACATAACCACAGTACCTACATGTCCAGGCTAATGCTCAGTTTAGTCACGTCACCTTTGCTTGTGCAGGGTCATCTCAAGCTGAACCCCTCCAACCTCTGTGTTTCCATCCCTCAGCCTCTTCTTAGACTTCACAGGCTTAGGTGGATCCGCCAGACATCGATTTGCTGAATGGACAATTTGCCTACAGCCAATTAGTGGAAATTTCAATTCATGGACTGACTGATTCATCAAATTTACTTATAGCTTTCAATTATTCAGTTGTAGTCCATGGGCTTTGATCTTGTCCTTATTAGAGGATTTTAAGGAATGTTTAATTTCTTTCTGTCCCAGCCCCACTGTTCCAACTGGAATTGCAAGGCAAAGAGAGGGACAGGCTAAGGAAACAGAGAGTAGAGAAATAAGAATTGAAAAAGGGAACTATGGGGTGGAAGACAGAGGTTCTGCAGAAGAGAAAGATATTACTAAAAGACCATATTATTAAACATAGAGCATTTTTAAATCTATTTTTCAAGACACTATTAGTCTTGTCGGTGGAAAATTGGTATAGTTCTTGATAGTCAAGAAAATGTTGCAGAATGTATTAAATATATGTGAACAATGTGCATCAACCCAGTTTTCTTGTGCAAAATAATATACTCCTGGACATTTTCATAGGCAATAATTATCCAGATGTCCTCCTGATGTCTTTAGTCTTCTGTGTCTGCAGTTCTCATCCTCCCATCCTCCATATGGTAGCAAAAGAAACCCAGGCCAGAAACATATTGAAGTTTCCTTTGAATGTTGCTATGAAGGCAAAGTGGAAAGTTACCCAATCAAAAGTAGTGTTTGAAAATGGAAATCTGGTGAATGGGCGAATCAACCATTTGCCTTTGGCAAAATCCTCCTTCAGTGACTTAGCTTCCAGGAGTTAGCCTCATGCTGGAGGTGCCAAAGAGCTAACAATGACCAAGATCCAGGGGAAATAAAAACACTGGAGAAAATTTTACATATTCTGCCTTCGACTTTTCTGAGAAAAGGTTTAGGCAAACAACTATCAAGAATATTTATTTTTTACTCTAATACTTATGCTAGAGCATAGGACTGTTTACAACGTCAACAAATATTTGACCCCCTGCTACCCTTTGAGCCCTGCCCACCTCCTCACCACCCAACACTCAATGCTCCTCCTCCTTGCTAAAGTCTGGGATACTCATGCACTCCTCAGTGTGAATAACAGGAAATACTTCTTCCATCCAAGTCTTCCAATCATATTTGCGATAAATGTGCTCAGAGGTGTTTTTCCCCACAAGTAGATCAGAAAAGAAATGTGCAATTATCTTAATGAGACAACTTGATTAAAACAGGAGCTAGACATGCTTAGACCCTGACCAAAGGTCCTAATATAACCAAAGAACAATGGGTGATTGGAGAATGACTTGAAATACTGATGATGCTGACCTTAGATCAAGGGTGCCCCTTCCCACTGTCTGCATCTGTGTGGCCCTGGAGACAGGTTTTCATCATGTGCAGATGGAAGCATTAGATTGCCATAATTTTGGATTCATTTAAAATTGGCACAATATATTTCATTGACTCTGTTCTTCTATGTTTATATAACATAGTTTCTAAATATAATTTGGCTACTTTAATTTGGCTTAGCTAATTTATATGAGGTCTTAGCAATATGTCTCTTTCTAAAAATTTAGCTTTCTAATCACTCTCAGGATAATCAAAGTTACCATTTTTTATTCCATTTTACACACTGTATGTATTTGTGCGCACAATAGATTAGTCTTTAAAATTATGTTTGTGGTGGATATCCTCAGTTACACAATAACTACTGTAACCAAATCTAAAATCTGAAAAGAAAATACTCAGTGTATCTTATAGGGACTAAAACCTTGGAATAAACTGTGTCTGTTCGACTCCAAAGCCTGAGGGGGTTGACCTTTGTATGCTACCATCTTCCAAGTCTGAGTCACTGGTGAATCACTTTTGGAAGCTGATAAAACCAGGTCTTTAAACCAGATTCTGAACTGTGGAAATTCCACACTTCTGAATCTAGCAAGACATCTTTTCTGGGCCTAATGGAGAATCAATATCATGCTTGAGCCAACTGCATGCAACTTCCTGATTTTATTATCATTTTGAAAGGCAAATGATTGTACAATAAGAATCAGATGCCTAATAGTTTTCTCGAGTTCATATACATTTAGAGCCATGTCAAAGAAGAAAAAAAGCCAACGTTACTCTTTACACACATAATTATTACTAACTTCTCAAAAAGTGACGGCACTTTTACCTGTACACATGAAATATAAAAATTAAGTAACTCACACTATGGAGAAAGATTATTTGTGTCAGAATCAATTGTTGACTAGGGCAAAGAATTATGTCCTGCCTCCTTCCCAACAAAAATTAAATAAATAAAGTCAATCAATAACTGAGTAGCCCAAAATCCACCCAGTAATAAAAGCCAGAAATTCTAACATGATAGAAGTAAACATCAAGATGAAAATCAAAATAAGACTAGAGTTAAAGGAGCGTTAGACAGAGGGTTAACACATGGGAACACTCTTAAAATGTTTTCATTATAAAGCCTTTTCCCGCTGCCCCTTATAATGCATATTTCTCCTTCACAACTTGTGGGGTCATTGAGCCAACACCTGAATCCCTGGGGTAGGGACAGTTAGAAGGCAAGGAGGGCACAGTCAGGATTCATATTCTTCTTCTTCTTCACAATGGGAACCTAGATAGTTATTAATTTCTCAGGAATATCAAGTTTATCAGAACATCCTGTTCTTTCGCAAAATAGGGCTTTCCTGACACAAATATTCCTGACCTTGGGAAAGTATTTATTATTGTTATGTACAAAAGGATGTGTTTTTGTGTTTGCATCTGTAAAAGGAGAGCAATGAATGATACTGGGAAATTGTGAGAACACAATTCATTTGTGGGAGCACTTCCAATATTTTAAAAGGCTTAAATTGGCACTAGAGGATAACATGACAATTTACCTTAACACCACTTAAGTCTTAACAAAAGAAGAAAAAGAATTGATATAGGGAAAAGGGGGTTTTTTTCAGAACACAGGAAACTGAATCAGAAAAAAATCTGAGCCTCAGCTTCCAGATTCCAATTTTGGTGTGAATCAGGTCATTGGGAAGCAAAGACAATATGAATAGCACTTTCATTTGAAAGAAAAATAGCAGTGGGAGGGTGAATGCAACCGTACATAATTCAACCAACCATCCTAATGGCTCACAAAGACCCCTAAATAAAAACAAATAGCTAAAATATTCCAAAACAAACAAGTGAAAAAAAATGGCAAGCCCCTAAACATGCAGTAAGATGAAGATAAACCTGTAGACACTGTTGGGGCAGGAAATGAAACAAATGTATAGGAGCAGATAGGAATTCTGGGACCCACAATACCAGATCTGCATGATCATCAGCAAGATATGAGCCTTTCTAGATAAAACTTGTAACTCAACTGGATTCCTTGGAATTAGAAATAGAAAGTTAAATTTTAATGTATGTTGATTAGTGTAACCATAAACCTTTGCTAGAAAAATAATTCTAACGTGGTATCATGGGAAGATGGTTAGATCAATGAATAAAATGGCATTTTTACTATGATAACTCTATTTTACAGTTAAATTTCCCAAAATATATTATTTGTGTATTGAGTTAATTAGTATTTTTGAACCAACTATCATTTATAATTATCATGTCTTTTTGGTAACTGTGAGCAACTTTAGTTGTTGGCAGTAAGAGAGAAGTATTAGCCTCTTTCTCTACCATCTTTTTTTTTAAGAGTAGGAAAAATTTATTGAGAGAAAGAAAGTTTCTCTACTATCTTGACCAGGTTGCAATGAAAACAAATCTAAGACAAAAAATCCTGTCCCATATACAAAGATTTATTACAAAACAGGTGTAACAACAGTTTTTAATTTAGCAAGTAAACTCAAGAAATGTCATCCTACTTTTTTTAAGTGCTCTGACAGCACTACATAAAGGTCTACTCAGGACAAATTCAATGTTTTACCAGCAAGAGTCATCCAGCCTTCTAGTATGGGTTGGGCAACAAAGAACCCCAGAAATCCATGGCTTTACATGGATCATTTTGAAATATAAATCTATGCTTTCATTCTGAAGCCCAAAATCTAGTTCTCTAGATCCTTTTACCCTTTTCATATAACAGTAGGAATGCATATAAAGTGCCACATCTAAAATTCAGGATAAAGGAAACCTAATAAAAATTATATATACTACTCTACCATCTCTATTGAACTACTTTGAATTTACTCACAGTATAGGAAACAATGCAAATATCCTCAACATAAGAACACATAAACAATTGTGTCTGTTCACATAATGGATTAAATACCCGAGAATGAAAAGAACTGACTGACATCTGCAACATGGATGAATCTCAAGAAAATTATATTGAGATCAAAGACCCCAAAGAAAAGAGTATTCACTATATGAATCTCCATGAAAATTCTACAGTATGCAATATAGTTTATGGAGATAAAAATTAGAATAATGATTAATTAAGGAAAAGAGAGGCAATACTAGAAATATAAGAAGGGGGGGCTTTTTAGGGTGATAGCAATGCTCTGTATCTTAATTAAGATATTGGATACAGGTTTTGATAAGTATATGCATACACACTATTCAGACTGAGCACTTAAGTGTATTTAATAATATGTAATTTTACCCTTATAAAAAATAATAAGCATGAGATGTAGCTAC
Organism: Heterocephalus glaber; assembly: GCF_053883595.1. Lineage (NCBI taxonomy): Eukaryota > Metazoa > Chordata > Mammalia > Rodentia > Bathyergidae > Heterocephalus > Heterocephalus glaber. Next base: position 71,950,125 of record NW_028258315.1, on the reverse strand, counting down.
TTCCAAAGCAGCGCTTCAGGCTGGATGTGGTGGTACATGCCTGCATTCCAGCACTCTGAGAGGCCGAGGCAGGAGGATAACAAGTCTGAGCCCAGCCTGGGCAACTTTGCAATATCCTGACACAAAATAAAAATTTAGAAGAAGGATATAGCTCAGAGTTAAGGTCCTGGCTTCAAGCTCCAGTACTGGAAAAAAAAAAAAAAAAAAAAAAAAACGGTGGGGAGGGAAAGAAAAATTGAAAAGCCTCGGGGTTGTTTGGAAGTTATATGATACTATTAAAGGGAGACAGTGTTCATCTGGTCTCTGGAAAGCCATATAAATTGTGCACTGAATTCTATCAAAGAATTTATGAAGTTAAAATTGTTATTATTACTCTTTATCTCTAATGGAACTATGGATGTTCTGTCCAGTGTCACAGCATAGTGAGGAGTTGTGCTGGTGGTCTCAGGCCCCATGTCTTTTTTCAGCTCGAAAGTTTCCCAGCTTACACCTAGCCCCATCAACCAAGCTCTGCAGGAGTCTTGCGCTGCTGAAAACAAGAAAAAACTGTTAGGGCAAGATTATTAAAAAGTAAACCATGAGATGAAGTAAAACCAAAAGTAGGACAAAATTATTTTGATATCTTGTGTGAAAAAAAATAAAATGTATTCTCTCCCATTGGGGCCCAGAATTGCTGTCAACTTCAAAATAGAATTGTGAAACAAGTTCCAGTTTTTCCTCTTTGCATTACAATAGACAACTCCTGCCAATTTGAAATTGCTAGACATTTTCTATTAATATGATTTAGAAAGAAATAAATCTGACAAAAGATGGGTTTCCATTCTTAAGATTATAAACTACTTACTATAACATGTTCAATTAATTAGTTCACTGTTATTTTACTCCATTTACCTGTAATTCTAGCTATGCTATATCCCTGGATGTTTTCGCAAAAAGAATTCCAAAAATCTTTAGTTAACATTGCACTTCAGTTCACAAAAATATACTCAAGAGAAGTTTGCTTTTTAAATTTCAAAGTAGGTCAAATTTTCTTTTTAAAAAGTAGAGCACCAGAAAAGTCAAAGTAAAAGAAAGATTTTTCCAGTTTATTTTGTCTCGTTTCATATTTGTTAACCTAGCTTCACTGTGCATGACTCACTAAGAAACTAAACAGACAAACACATTGCTTAAACCAGTCCTGGCTTGTCCAGGATTGTGTGAGCTAATGGTAACCTTTAAATATATATAACATGGCTCCAATGTTGTCTGAGAAAGAAATTATATTTCTGACACTACAGTGGAAGTATATATTTCAATAGTTTTAAAGATATATTTTCAAATGGTATTAATTTTATTGTTAGGCTAAAATAAGAATGTTACTATTCTCTGCCTTCTTTTCCTTCTCTTCCACACTCCTCATCTTGTATGTTTAATTCAAGTGCATGCAGACATACCTATAGCATTCTGAACAACTGAGTATACACCGGAACAACTGGGCAATATTACAAGCTTTGGCTGTCTCCCACCATATGCACTGTTAAGCTAGCAATTTATGTATGCAGGTGGCTGCTTGCAAATACAATTAGATTATGTACCCTCAGGGAGGGCTCAAGTGTACCTGATTAGCAGGTCAAAGACTATATTAATACTAGTAATATTCCACCTGCAAAAAAAATGGACAGCTTAACCCAGAGGAAGTGAAATATATGACCAGGTGCACAGGATATAGTTGCCAATGTTATTTAGTTAAGAGAAGTATTAAAGGCTGAATCCATTATGCTTATGTGGAGTTGGGTCATCCTACACTTATTAGCAAAGATTTTTTTTTCTCAACAGAGAGAGAAAACAGATTTCCTGAATGGAATGTTTGAAAAATATAGTACTTAGTCCTTCTAAGGTACGACTCTTACAATTTGGTGGAACCAATATACACTTTGGAATAAAACTGACCTACATTCTGACCATATCTTGATGAAGTTAGCCCACAGATAAAATAGAGTCAAGAAATGAACACTAGTTGATGGATAGGGGACACAAAATGAAATGAATATTATGTCATAAGAAATTAATATGGAGGCCTTGACAAGTTACAGTCTGAGATAACTAACCTTCTAGGAAACACAGCTTTATGAAGGTAGCTTATATTATTTTGAAGCAGCAACTTAGATCTTTTGGGGATTGTTATATACTCTGAGAAACCATTCTCAGGCACAATTTAAAGGATATACATTATAGTTTGTAGATTGTTGAAGTTATATTTTTCTCTTAGTTGGAAAATAAAACTCAAAATAAAAATCACTGAAATAAGAGACTAAGAGACTAAGAGGAAGATCAAGGGCAAGAATTAAGTTCATATGGCATAGTAACAAGCAAGGAGAAATTGTCCCAGGGATAACAAAAGTGATGGGATGGAATGAGGACAAAGTAACTCTCTACCACACTGCCACACCCAAAAATCATGAGTGTCATAGGTAATTCACTACAATGTATTTTAGATCTACTAACATTAGAATAATGCGTCATCAAGTGTTCTGTTAAGTAGGTAGAGTATAACATACTTAAGAGTTCAGCCTCCAGATTTAGATATTTGTTTGAATCCTCGTCCCCTTGTGCACTATGTCCTTTGCAAGTTTCCTGATCTCTTGAAGCTTCAAATGGATATAAGAACAGTATTCTCCTTGCAAGTTTGTAGTAAAGGTTAGATGAAGGAATCCACACAAAATAACTGTCAAAGACAAGGTGCTCAGTATTTGTTAACTCTGAGTACTAAATCTGAGTACTAAATCAGTATTATCCCACATTCTGTTCTATAGCTCAGGAAACAAAAACATTCCTAGGAATGGTCAAAAATGTTTGAAAGCAAGAAAAAAGATGATGAAGAAATAGCTATAAAATCAAGAGTTCTTCCCTTAAAACAAGAATATTCGTTTACCTCCTTTTTATTTACCTGTCAAGGCTCAACTCAACATGATCTTGATACAGCTTCCTGCACAAATCAGAAAATTAATCTTTTTCTTCTCTAAGTCCACAAAATTCATAAGCTTTACCCCTACTTATAACATGTAGCTCTTTTGGCTTATACTTTAGTTAATTGTAGGACTATCTTAGCTGCTTATTTAAAAAATTGTTAAGGACTCACCTCTGTCTCCAAATAGAACCTAATACTTTCCACATAGTAATTAAATCTGTAAATGCCTTTTGAATATTGAGATCAGAAAATATTTTTATGGACAATAAGACAGTAAATATGAACAAACACACGTGCAGACAAAATAGTAACTGACTATGGTCTGCAAACTTTGCCTCAAAAATGAAAACGTACACATAGCCTCACTTTACAATGCAAGTTTTGGAGGGAAACAATACATTATTCTTATCAGTGAAGTATCTACCGCTAGCTCCACCCTCTCCTCAATTAAACTCTCAGAAAAGATCAAGGAAGAAAGAGTCACACACATAGAATTGTATTATGGAGAGGAAATTCCAATACCTCTTTCTGGCCCTCTGTTATGAATGAAAGGGAAAATGGGAACCTACCTGACAAAAGCCACTGGAACACAGAGTCCATAACAAATTTCCTTGTAATTGCAAATACATGTTTTTAAAAACTTATTTTACAGAAAAGTTATTGCCATAAGGATGGGCCTGAGTCTAAGTCTTTCCCACACAACACATTCTTGGGAAGAGATAATGTTATGTTTAGGTGTATTAAGATGCACACTAAAGTTCATCATCAAAACCTTGAGCTCCACAGCTAATCCCTACAAATCCCAGGCTAGGCTGTTTTCTACATATTCTTCATACTGTTGGCACTGTAGGCCCAAAGAAACCTTTTAAAAAGACATTTAGGTCAAGAGATGGGAAAATACTTCAAATAATTTGGCTCTATCATTGTTTCTCTATCTCTCTCTTTCACCCCCAAACACATTCAAATGCCAAGTTTTAGTGACCATAATGTTAAAAGTGTATCACCAATCACAACCAAAGTGGCGCTCTCTCTCTCTCTCTCTCTCTCACAGTGTAAGACTAATTTAGATTATTTTTTTAAGTCAGTGTTTAGGTCCAAAGAGCTTTTTTGCTTTTCAGTCTTAAGAAGCACAATAATCAATTCCTTTAAGAGAGAATAATGTGTTTTTCCCAAATGTTGCACAGAAAAGATAAGGCAACTTGTCCCCAGGGAGACGGGAAGGACAAACAGCGTTGTCAACACAGGAAGGCTGCTGCTGAGGTGGACACATCCCCCTGCCACCCTGATTAGCGAAAGGCAGGAAGTGAGGGCTGTTTACTTGGGAGCTACCCTGAGAACCATGCCATGGCCCCAAAAGAGAAAGGAAGAAACAGTCAAATATGGATAAGGCTATGATTCCAAATGGCATTTTTCACTCCTCCTCCATGGCATAACCTGTCTTTAAATCAGTATCAGTAATGCCAAGGGGTAAATCACCATGTCTGCCCTCCCCAGGACAGAAATCAGAAATGGAGAGTGGGCCGAAGGGACATGATAAGGCCTTAGGATTGAAAGAAAAACTATAAAATATTCATTCAGATGGTCTTCAGGGAAAAGATTAGTTTGTATTCAGATTTTTACTGTGTCAGTTTAACTGCAAAATCTCTATTCCCAGATTTCCTGTCATGGCTAAATTACAGGTTGATAAGAGCCATAAGAAACATTGATGGCAGGATTTGGAAGGCTGAAATAAAGCATCAATCATATTCTTTTAAAGCTCTGGAGATAGCATGTGTATAAGTGCAGGGCACATGACACCAAAGCACATCACACAAGTAATTGCTGCTGCCTGGCTCCCATGTTGACACTGGGCAGAAGCCAGGCTTGAAGCTCCCTCAGCTCACACTAGACCTTTCCCTTCAGTTTCCCCAGCTCCTGGCTGGGTCATGGACAAAATTAACAACATTAGTTTTTCCTGCAGTTTATTTGCATGTTTTAGTTTGCAAACTTCGAAAAGGAGGCTGAGGGAAGTTCCAGATTGTCCCTGTGGGCTCCAGACCATCCTTCTGGATTCCAATTGTATCTTTTCTCTCCCACAATTCAGTCTGTCTTTCCTTTTTTGAGTCCTTGCCCTGCTGACTTCAGGCTCCAGTGCCAGTATTTAACTATAACTAGCTCCCATGATTGTGAAAAATTAAATCTCTATAATACACTCTTATATGTATCACTCTTAGTTGTTCTGTTTCTATGGTCAGATCCCTTCTGATGCCATCTGAATGCTAGATGAGAATCCACCAACATTCTTGGTGCTGGGGTTGACCTAGTTATTAATTAGATAATTTGATTTAGACAAGATGGAGTTCTTGAGATTTCTGATAAGAATGAGCTATGAAAATATAATTGTAGAGTTGAAGAATGAGAGAAGCAGATGGCAACAAACACACATTTTGAAGCAGTGAAAATGATAGCTGGAAACCTTGAGAATTATGAATTAAATTTTTCAAGGATGTATGTTCATTTTCTATGTTTAGAACTGTGTATATTTGCAGATATATATAATAAGTGTTTGTATATAAATATCTATAAACATATACACATTGTTAGTCCTTATTTACACTTTCAGTTTCTCACACCAGAGAAACTATTCGGTATTTATACATGTGTGTCCTATTTATTTCACTTAAGAGTATCGCCTCAATGTGCATCCACTTAGCTATAAATGTCTCTAATTTCTCATTTTTTATGGCTGAGTAGTACTCTATTTTATAAGAAACCACATTTTCTTTATCCAGTCTCCAGTTGATGGGCATTTGGGCTGTTTCCAAGTTTTAGCTATTACAAACTGTGCTGCTATGAACATGGGTGCACATAGATCACTGTGGTATGATTCTTTTAATTCTTTGGGGAAGATCCCCAGCAGTGGAATAGCAGGGTCAAATGGGATTTCCAGTCCTAGTTCTTTAAGGTATCTCCATACTGATTTCCACAGTGGTTGCACCAGTCTACACACCCACTAGCAGTGGAACAGGGTTCCTCTTTCCCCACAGCCTTGCCAGCATTTGTTATTGGTTGATTTCATGATAGAAGCCATTCTTTCTGGAGTGAGGTGGAATCTCAGCCTTGTTTTCATTTGCATCTCTCGAATGACCAGTGATGTTGAACATTTTTTTATGTATTTATTTGCTATTTCTACTTCTTTGTTTGAGAAATGTCTGTTCATTTCAGATGCCCATTTTCAGATCGGGTCTTTAAATTTGGGAGGTCTGATCTTTTAAGTTCTTCATAGATTCAAGATATAATAGGTAATGTGAAATAGGAAGAAAAGGGGCAAAGAGGAAGGAAGTGGGAGGGGTAGTGGAAAGGATAGAGGGGAATGGGATTAATATCAGAAAATGGAAAAATAGGAACAAGACCTTTGTAAATAGGGAGGAATGGAGGGGTTGAAGGGAGGGCTGGGCAAGGGTGAAAAATAAGAACCAAGAGAGATTATGTAAAGGTGCAAATTTCCAATGATGAATGTCATTATATTGTATACCTAAAATGTACCGATGATTAGAATGAATAATCGATAATGTGAAATAGGAAGAAAAGGTCCAAAGGGGTAGGGATAGTGGGAGGGGCAGGGGAAAGAAAAGAAGGGAAAGGAAAAATGCTAAGAAATGGAAAAAATGGAAATACAGTCTTTGTAAATAGGGAAGGGTGGAGAGGGTGAAGGGAGGGCTAGGAAAGGGGAAAAAATAAGAACCAAGATGCCTTATGTAAAGGTACAATTCCCAATGAGAAATGTAATTGTGTTGTGTACCTACAATGTACCAATAAAAGAATTTAACACAAAAAAAATACACATTGTTAGAAAAACAATGTTACCGAGCAGACATCTCCATAGGATTCATTGTTTATAAACAAATAAAAATGGTAGGCTGCCAAAGAAATACTCAAATGTGAATCTTTTAATGCAATCTGGTTTGGAAAAGTAACATTGCCCCTGTAATTTTAAAAATGATTGATTATAATGTTTTATATATTCTTTATACCTCATCTCATTTCTAGTAGTATTTGAGGCATAATTTAAAATATGCATATATTGAAAAATATGTTCTGTAAAACAAAATATAATAAGATAGTAAAAGAAAGGCAAGGAGAAAGAACAGCAAGAAATATAAAACAGAAGAATGAAGTAAATTCAGATAAAAGTACAAATTCAAAAGAATATCTCTCATTAATTCCTGTGTAATCAAGTACAATAGGTATAGCAATGTAAAGTGCTGCAAGTTAAACTAAATAAACCAAGATTTAATGTCTTGATGCAAAACCTGATAATTCAATTTCACTCTGTACTGATCAGTTCTTAACTATAACATTTATTCAATTTGTGCTTCCAAGCCCCAGAATTAGACAATCATACTCATTTCAAGATTAGCAAAATAGTTAAAAAACTGAAAATTATATCTTAGTAAGAATGACTGAAGAAAATAAAAATGTTTAGTGGAAAGGAAGGAAGATTTTATGAGTCAGGAGAACTGTTTTCAATATTATAGGACTCCTAAGTAGAATAGCAAATTCGAAATGCATTACCTTGGGATAAATATAAATTCAAAGAGCTGAAAATAGAGGAAATAAATGTAAACCAGATGTAATATATCCGTGCAAATAAAATGTGAAATAAAATCCTATGGGTGAGTTTTAGCAACATTTCTTGTGTTAGCTCTCCATCACTATAACAAAATATCTAAGATAATTAATTTAGAAAAGAAAATGTTCTTTTGGCTCATAGGTCTAGAAGTTCTAGTCCACAATCCTCTGGCCCCTTTGTTTGGGGCCAAAGACAAAGCAGCACGTCATGATGAGAACTCATAGGAAGCAAGGACTGCCCAGGTCATACACAAGAAAAAAGCAAAGGAAGAAGGAAAAGGGGCTGGAGTCCCACAATTCCTTTTTAAGGCATTCCCTCCATGACCTAAACAGGCCCACTAGAGCCTGACTTTCAAAGCTCTGCAGATCAAGCCACCCTGCACTCTGGAGACCAACACAGGGGCTTTCGAGAGACAACCCAAATCCAAATGATGCCATCCTTAATCAATTCACACAACTTCTGAAGATGTGGCAGAGAAGAGTCATACCTTGGGTGTGAGATCAGAAAAAGATTTTATCACTGATTAGTTACTGTCTTGATCCATATCATAAACACCAAGCACTGGAAGGGAAGTACCTGCTTTTTTCCAAACCTGACAGGACAAGTTCTTGCAGTTTAAGAAGTAGAAGAGAGCCCCAGAGTCTGAATACAGTGATTCTTTTAATGCCCATATGACTACTTCCTACATCGGAACTCACAAGAGAAGAGAGCCACACCTGAGAGAGACAAAACCATTCCTCAGTGACCTCCTCCCTGCCCTCCTTCATTGTTTCTTCCACAAACTATAATGATTGCAAAGTACACTTCCTCTAGTTAGACTCTAAGGCAGAAGTTGCCTAAACCATTTCCAGCCTACAGGTAATTTCATGTTAAACTCTATGTAAAGTTTTAAAATTAGTTTACAATATTTAAAAATAAGAAATATTCACATAAAATTCCAGACTAACAACTGCTTTTGAAAATAGAAAATTCTTTTTTTTTTTTTTTTTTTGTACCAGGGATCAAACTCAGGACCTTGAGCTTATGGGGCAGTAGCCAGCACCACTGAGCTAAATACCAGCCCTGAAAATAGAAAATTCTGAGGAAACAACCCATATTACTGCATGGCAGTACTATCAGGGGAGCTGAATTTTGTCTCTGTTCTTTAGGTGACACATACATCTCTAGTTTGTCACTATTTCTTATTTGTTCATGCATTTAGTTTAGCTACCTGGCCTTGTTTGAACTCAGTTCCTACCATGTATTTTGAATATGGTAATCGGTTGGCTTTTTATTTTTTTGAATAGGATATTTTTATGTATGCCTGTTTTATAAGGAATATCTTAGCTGGATTCCCTAGGGAATAAAGCCTGACACATGGATTAAGTTTGATGTTTATTTGGGAACTAAAAATACAAGGTACAGAAGGAAGAAAGTAAGATAGGAAACAATTGTTAGGTTATGCGTAATGCTGCAGGTCATAGCACTCCATTCAGCAGATATGAACACTCATCCAGGTGGGATGTCTCTGAACAGTCAGCACCTGAAACTGTGACCAGGAGGAGGAATGAGAAGGTTTAGCTCCCTCCCATCATCCATTTCCCACTTTGCTCCATTGAAAGTTAACCTCTCTATAATTCTAGGCTGTATGATCCAATCCCTTTAATAGCCTGTGGAACGACTAATTTCAATTCCTAAAATGCAATTTTTACCCTATTCTTGGAGTGAAAGAGAAGACATAAATGCCAGGTGTGAGATTGATTACCCTAGATGTAAAATGGTAACAAATGCAGTGCAAATAAGTGCTTGGCTCCAGGTGGTAGAACTTACATTGAACAGTTCTGAATGTAGTTAGCCAACCACAAACCAAAACCAAGAAATGAGAGTTGCTGGGAGCGATACTGAGGAAGTCAAAGACAGAGGCCAGCCAATTCCAGTTTGCAGGTCCAATCTGGCCTGCCACCTGTTTTTCTGTGGCCCATGTGCTGAGAATAGTTGCAAAAAAAAAAAATCTAAAGAAGAATTCTCTTTTTAAAATATTTTATAATATTTGTAATATGTCATGCAGACTAAATAAAACTTAAATAAGTCAGTATCTATACACAATTTTATCAGAACAGCCTCATGTGCCTTTGTGATGGTCTGTGGCTTCTCTCAGACTACAGCACTTAGTCTTAGAAGCCAACAGAGACCACATGCCATAAAAAAATAAAATATGCAATATCAAGCCTTCCATAGAAAAGTGTTTACAACCTCTGATCTAAGGAGGCCCAATAACTGGATCTAAATCAAGAAGCAAAATAGAAAATTCCTAGAAAGATGAAATAAGACCATAATTACTCGAAAATTATGTAAAAGGCTATAATTTACTCAGGCCTACTTATACCCTTATAATTGGTAATGTGCGCTAGTGTTTCTCTCTCAAAGCCTTGCAAAGTTAATATCTCATGATGTCACTACAGAATCACCTACAAAAAGGCAAAATAACTTTTATGGCTTTAACGTCAAGAACAATATTAGAAATTTATTCTCAGATTAAAATAACCTTGGAGAGGGCCAGGGATTTAGCTCAGTAGTTCTGACTCCTACCTCGCAAGCACCAGTTCCCAAGTTTGATCCCTGGTACCAAAAAAAAAAAAAAAGAAAAGAAAATAACCTCAAAGTATTTTCTGATATGTTGTGGGGTAAAAAAGAGAACCAATATTATTCTTACTAAATTTTTAATTCATATCACATGTTCTGAATTTTAAAAACCTATCTAGAAAATATATGCACACAAACAAGAGCCACAGCCAGAGCCCTGTCACTGATATGTAAACTACCAGGCACACAATCTCTTGTGATTATCATTTGAGGTGAGTTAAAGGTCTTTGGGGTATCAAGTCTGTGCCAGGTGAAGAGACATTGAGCCTGTTAATGACAGGCCTGGTTCTGCTGGTAGCTAAAACAAGGAAGAAGTCTCAGGGACAGATTATATCAAGAACTATGTGTAAAGAAAGACATTGAACATTTAGAAGTTATCTTTTATTTGAGGATTATCTAAATTCTGTTTATTTATTCACTCAAAAACACCAGATAAGATTCTCTTATGTCCTAGGCACTAGGTGAAATGCTGTGAATACTTACAGGAATAGGACACAGTTCCTGCCTTGACACTCAGTATCAATGATGCTTCAGCCCCCATTCCCTGGATTCTGTAAACTATGTGTTCCCTCCCAGAATAGCCCTCTCTGGGGACCAGAGCTCCCAGAGAAACAGCAGAGCTCTACTTCCCAAAGCCATCCTGACCTTTCATAGCAGCTGGAAAGCAGGACTTGCTGTAGTCATGCACGCCTCTCAAAGTGTGTATGTCCGCAAGCCAAGCACAGGGTGTACTTTTTTCAAGGGGGCTCAGCCCTGGTTACCATGCCTCCTCTGTACAATTATCAAAATAGACAATGTGCCTCTTACCAGCAGACCTACTTTATGACACCTCTAATAGTATATTTGCTTGGAAGTTTTAAAAGACACAGAAATGGAAAGCTGGAATTGATTTCTGTGTGCTTTATGAGTAGCAAGGCTCTTCCTGTCTAACATGATAGGGAGGAATTCCCATTTACCCGATTAGACCTAGGGAAAGGTCTCACTGAGACAGACACTTAATGACACTCTGCATATACAGTCAAACATTCTCACTCAAGAATCTCAAGGCTCAGTTTTTAAAAAATAGTTGAATATAAAGCAACATAATGTACTAGAACATTCAATAAGTACTCTCTTATTAATGTCCAACATTCTTGGCCATTATTCAATTAAATATGAATCCTAATTTGCACAGCTCTGTTCTAAATGTGTATCAGAACTGTACTTCTGGGTGAACTAGAGCAAGAACTCTGCTACTTAATATCTTTCAAAATGCTAAAAATATTTTATCTTGTATAAGAATTTCTTAAAAGCTATGGTAGTAGAGGAGATCACTTGGTAATAAACTGATGAAGTATAGAAAGGCACTTTTGTGCAGAAATATAAAAATTCCTTCCAGGAAACAAGATCTGTACTTTCAATTGTTCACAAACTTCTGTGTGAATGATAATTTTCTCAGTTGTAGACTTTAAGGACCCTATTTCTAAAAGGACAAGGTGGAACAAGGCTGCCTATTTATACATCCTGGAAGCTAGAAGAATACCTCATAAATAGCAACCATTCAACTATTAAATTTAATTTATTGTTTTGACCTGAATTTAATCCAACTCCAATTTTCTATAATTATTCATTTATTTGAGTCCAGAATAATCTAGGCTTAACTAAATTGTTGTAGTGGACCACTGTGTGTGGCTGGCTGGATTCTACTCTCCAGATTTCTGCTTCTCTGATTTACCAACCCCTCTGTGGTCTACTGCAGTCCCAGCTCATCAGACTCCTGACCCTCCCAAATGTCACAAAAATGTTTGGAGGAAAAGATCTCTTGGTTTCTTACGAAGAACCAATACATATTCCACAGCCTGATGGGCAGAGCTTCCATCACACCAACTTGGGCAACAAAGATGATGCTGAGAGGAGCATGGACGAAGTAACTCTCCCCTTATTTTGCCTGGCAGAAATAGGAGCAAAACCTTCACAGGAAACCTGAGGGAGAATGGATAAGAAAAAACTATAAAGATTCCTATTTTATACCAAGTTGTAGGCTCTGTACTCTAAGACAAAAATCATCTGTAGTCAAAATAACCTTAGTAAGTACCTCAGATTTCCCATAACTTCTACTATTAGCCCAACTTAGACCCAAGTTTTAGAAGATATCATGTTTTCATTAGTTGAATGCCAGAGGAGATGATTGGGTTGCATTTATAGGCAATGGTATAGATATTTATTAATTTTAAAATTGAAATCATAATTACAACATCAAGATGTTCACACGATGGGAAGAATGCTCACATTGGAACTTACAACTTAGAGAAATGGCAAGTAAAACTAAACTGGATTTCTCATTGTTTTCTTTGCTGACCTCTCCTAGTTGGATTATTGTGTTAAACACTCACATCACAGAACTGCACTGTTCCTAACAAGGTCACAACCAGCAGCCACCTGAAAGGGAATTTGCCTGGTAGAGGTTGCTAGAATGCTAAAACTAGGCAAAAACTTCAGTATTGTATATCTCAAAAGCAGGAAAAAGAAGGGTATTCAAGGAGATAATTAGTTATAGGTCTTGGGCACAGGTGTCAAGAGAGCTAATTTTTACTTAAGAGGGTCTTGACACTGAGTATTTGAAGTCATGACACTGGGCCTGGGTTTGAGCAGAATGGCTCATGACTTCAGGAAACATTGGCTATGGAGACATACGCAGGCCTCTGTGGATTAGAGTCCATTACTACACTGGCTAACACCAGCCCTGCACAAGGGGCACAATTTGGCACCAACATATGGGCTAGTATACTGCACCTACTGGTCTACTCAACCTCCAGCCCCTTTGTACAGTGCTGACTGTACAATGCTACAAAGTAGCCTGATGAGATCAGAAAAGAAGGAAAGGTGATGGTCAAGGTCTATTTTAGTCCTCTCATTTCTTCCCATTTGGTACATTTGTCTCACTACTTGCGCCATGGTGAAAGTGGGGGTCACAGAAACTTAAGGCAGCCAGCCAAGCTGCTTATTATATGTGCTGAGCTCAAGAACAATCCTTTAATCCCACCAACAGTCCCTGCAACAAGGAACACTGATTCTTCTTTTATTTAATTAGAGGACTGTTTTCTCCTGCGTATTGCGCTTGATTTATGAATACCTATTGTTCAAACTGTAATTGCATATTCAGCACTGCTCAGTGGAAGAGGGACCATTTGGGCTTGTACTGCTTGCTTTACATTTTTTAAATCCTTTGCATGAGTATATGTGATTTGTTTCATTAGTATGCAGAAAAATCAAGGTATTCCAGGAGGAACTCTTTGGTACATGTTATTTTTAATAACTGTTAAGTCTCATAAAGAAGACTGTGCCCAGCCAGCCAGAACATACACAGGCTGACTTGAAAGCCTGAAAATTTGAAGAGATACTCAGGCAAGTGCTTCATGATCAGGCTGAGGTTGGATTTCCAGAGGTGCCCACCACTTTGACGAAATAAACTAGAGAAAAGCAGATCCGTGTTGAATAAATAAAATATTAAATCATCTTTTCAGTCATTTAGTAGTACAGAGTAGCAACCAAACATTCTTATTTAATATTTTTGCTGCCTTCCATCTACTAGGGCAAATTCTAGAGTATTGTTAATCCTTTGCAAGAAATTGGGCAGCCAGTGTCACAAGGCTGGATCACTTCATTGGCTTCCCTGAGACACTGTGAAATGGATTTGTGAAATTCAGGCACAAGTAAGTTCAAATGAGAGTTGTATAGACATAGCTTGAGGCTCCATATCACCCAATTTTATCATAACTCCAACATGAGTTCTACCATTATCAATCTCCTTACTCCTCAACTCTTCAGCAGAAGTACTTACTCATTCTTCCTCACACATGCTCAGGTTATCCCACACCCTTGTCTTTGTCTGGTGTTTTTCTACCTCATCTCAGTTCCCAAGGCAACTGGAGTGAGACAAACTCCCAGAGGCCAAAGACTTATTTGCAATTACAAATTTATATTTAATAGAATTATGAACGTTGGCTACACCCTACTGAAGTCATCATCTCTCCTCAGACAATGAAAATTTTCAAATACTCATTTACTATTTCTCCCAACCAATCATTAATATTCACATTCATGTGCTAGGCACTGTTCTAGGTACTAAAACAATAGCACAAAACTGAAAATTAGAACCCATCCTAAATAGATCTCTTACTATTTTACTCTGAAAAATGCATCTGGTTTCCCATTACAGCACTAAGAGAACACATAAAATTATACAATTAACCTAAATTATTCAATTAGCACCAAGAAATTATTTGTGGTTGCCTTTCCATCTATAATCTGTTTTTCAAAGGAGGAGAATATTTGCAGAACATTGTGCGAAGGTCTAGTTCAGTAGTTATCATTGTTTACTATTGTCTGTAAAACAAATTGTCATGTTATTTTTAATTAAAAACATATTTGGCTTAAAAATAATGACTGAGCTTTAGAATGTTTGTGACTATTCCATTTTTAAATACGTTTCTGATTTGTCTCTTAACACAATTACATAAAAGTATACCAATGTACTCAATGTTAGCTCAATGAGCTATATATACAGTGAATTCCCCAAAGCAAATAACCATGTTGCCACCACCGAGATCTCTAAAGATATGTGACCCCAAACTACAGAAGTTCCTCTGCAGTTTTCATCAATCAAAATACCACAAAGTAAACCCTGATGCAACTTTTTGATTTTTTAAATTTTAGAGTTTCCTTTATTAGTTATAAGAAATCACTGAGATGCTAAATCACCCTCTCTTGGTGAATATTTTGACAGATGTGAATTATAATGTTAACACTGATCCTAATTTTAGACAAATATATTTCCATAAAATTAGCTCCTCCCATCTAGGGGGTGGAATTCGTAAGTGCAATGCAGGTTGCTTACTAGTGACTCCTGCCTTGTAACTATGGTCTACATCAGCGATTCTCAACTGGGAACAATTTTTTTTTCTGAGAGGACATTTGCCAGTAAACTATGATCTAATTTCCAATACAGATGCTAAATTTTATCTGGTTTTGAACTTCATGTAAGTGAAATTCTAAAATCTATATTGTTTCACATGAAGCTTCTTTCACCAACATTGTGTGTCTGAGATATGTTCATATTCTGATGTGTGGTTGTATAGTATATCATTGGTGAATATACCATAATTGATTTCCTTATGGTGCTTCAATATTTTCTAGTTCACCCTAACTAGAACATTATGTAAAATAATTTGCATGATGTTCAGTTTTCATTATTTTACTCACATTCTGAATTTCTCATTACTTCAGTAAAAGAAATGAGCCTCTTGACTTTGATGAGTACTGTGTGTGTGCATCTGTAGTTTAACTATCCTCTAAGTAAGACACTTTGTCAATTATTTTCTCAAGATGTAGTAACTCTGTTTATCACATCATCACAGGCTTCTCAAAAGTACCGCATGCTTTTTGTGTACCACAATAAGTAATTCAGACTGATTTAAAATTTACTTCTACCTGAACAGGGGTTCCTTTTATAGTTTTTAAATATCATTTACTCCTGTAGTATCATTTACTCCTTTTGTAGGCCCGGTCTTGCTGAGTGGCTGATCACTGGTTTTATAGGTGCCATTGTTGCATAATGTTACTTCCTCCAGATTAGGTTTTGCTCAATACCTTGTTGCCAGGTGAATACTCAACTGAAACAATCAAATAATGTCAAACCTCAACAGACTCATTATCAAACACAGAATGGTCATTTATCAGCTGTACTTACTAAGGGGCACCAAAAGTAGATTCATGGTATATCTTGACAAAGAAATTTGTTGCTTCATTTCTATCTTGTTTATAATAAAGCACCCTAAGAGGAATCCCTATCAGAGCTTTGTTACAAAATCAGCTGTCCTTCTCAGAGCAACTGATCTGTTTTTATCTTAATGAGCTTAATGAGCACTATGGCTTGCACAGTGCTCAAAGGCATATTGTGACCCATGCAAAAGAACTCTATGGGTATATTTCTTACCTCAACCCTGGCTACCTTTAACCCCACTCCTGTTTTCTGTCTTTTCATTTGCCTTTTCTTAACTTTCATTATTGTTTGACACTATCACTTGAAGGAATGTCTGGAACAAAGTAAAGTATAAAGAGAATGAGAGGAGAATTGTCCCCTATTACTATTCTGGTTAACAAATATCAAAATACTATCATTTTGGCCGGGGATTTAGCTCAGTGGTTCTGCCGCCAGCCTAGCAAGCACAAGGTCCCGAGTTCAAGCCCTGGTACCAAAATACTATCATTTTGATCAGGATACCCAAGTAAATGTGGAGAAGACATTCAGTTTGCTAACTTTATCCTGGTATATAGTTTAAATGATGTTGTAATTACTTGCCTAATTTAGCAGAGCCTTTTAGGTTGATAAATT
The DNA here is from genome assembly GCF_053883595.1 of Heterocephalus glaber. Taxonomy (NCBI): domain Eukaryota; kingdom Metazoa; phylum Chordata; class Mammalia; order Rodentia; family Bathyergidae; genus Heterocephalus; species Heterocephalus glaber. Next base: position 71,933,571 of record NW_028258315.1, on the reverse strand, counting down.
CAATTTTTTCCTTTGAAGGGGTAATTTGATTAACTTAGGAGCAACATTACTAAAAAACATTTTTTCAAGAAACATTTTAATACTTCTACCTATCATTCTATACTCAATTACATTAAAATTTCCTAGATATTCTATTTAAAAGATAAGGAAGACAGGGCTCTGTATTTTTATTGGTTGAACAAATAAACTGAAAGTATTTATAAATATGCAAGTAACTAGTAACAATGATTAGCCATTGGTAACTAGGCAAATGAAAGAAAATGTAAAGGATAAAAATTTCACTGGATTTCTTTTAAAATTTATTGATTTTGTCACAAATTAATATATCAAAAATTCAAAAAATTAAAAATCTTACTTAGAAAAGTCCTTAAGATGAAAATATTTCTAGCTCAACAAAAACAAAATCATTATTCTAAAACACTCAATTTTTATATTGAATTTTTTTATCTTGTATAACAAAAAATGAAAGGCAAGAAATCAAGCAGAAATAACTCTGTCAACATGTCAAAAATCTTAAAATTGAGTAATAAAAATATATATTATTTCACTACAATTTTCAAAGAGCTTCAAAATTCTTTTGAAGAGAACAAATGTTGCTATTGATTATAATGGAGAGACTAGTCTTGTTTGCCCACCAGAAAAACTAGAAAACTTGAAAAAAAAATAGATGGAATAATTTTCAAACATTGATCAACAGCACAAAGCAAACATGATTTTTCAGATAAGAAACAAATGAAGGAAATCTTGGAATCAGCCCAGCTTTCTGCTCAGAAGCACATTCCAGACCATAGTGCAGAAAGGGAAATCCAAGTATATCACAGCACTTAGACCAAGCAAGAGAAATAAATATTAGAGTTCAAGGAAGTTGAAGTGGCTGGAATTTGTGGAACACAATCCTGGGAAGGAGGAAGCTATGAAAAGAAAAGAATTAGCTTCAGAGTTTGGGTCTGAGTCTGTCACTGAATATTAAGTAACACATATACATGGTGAACATCCATGAGTCTAGATAAAAATACTGGAGATACACAAACTGACCAACTCCTAGACATCTGACAGAGCTGGAAGAGGGCTGAGTTCTGTTGACCTGTTAAGGAGAGTCCTTATTTCATTCAGGGCATTCAGTAGAGACTTAAGAATGGTCAGGGTGAAGAACACAACTGAATCAGTACCAGGGTAAAGACTACTCTCAGTGAGCTCTGCCCAGTGGTATTTGTTGCAATTATGGAGATACATTACACTTGTGTTACACAGTACAGTATCCACTAGCTACATATGGCTTCTGAGTACTCAAAATGTGGCTACTATGACTATGGAAATTAATTTTTAATTGTATTTTAATTATATTTAATGAAAACATAAACAGGCACATGTTAGCCTCAACTCTAGATTACACAGCAGCAGTAAGAGATTAGAAGACCAGATTCAAAATGATCAAGCTAATCCTAAAATAATATATTTGCCTTCAAGAATAAAATCTAGTGTTCCTTTAAAAATACAAGCTGGTTGTGGTGGTGCATACCTGTAATCCTGCACTTGGAAGACTGAGGCAGAAAAATTCTGAGTTTTAATTCAGCCTGTGCAGCATCATAGCAAGCTCAAACCCAGCCTAGATAGCATAGGGAGACACTGTAAAAAAAACATTTTGCAACAAATCAGGGTTTCCCTGGGTGACAAATAGCAGATTGGTAGAAGTGACAATGTTTGACATCTAAGGCTAGTTGGAAAAGGTGTGGGACTTTCACATTTGTCTCTTGACTAACCTGAAACCTCTCTCTCTAAGAGAAACCAAGGGCACTATTCCAGAAGATTCAAGAAGCCCTATAAAGAAGCTGATGAAAAGCATCTGAGGCCTCCTACAAAAGCCAACACCAACTTTCCAGCCAGATGACTTAGTTGGAAGCAGATTCTGCCTCCACCATCAAGCCTTCAAATGACTGAGTAATTACCAATTTCCATTTTATTAAACAAATCTGAAATAGAACTATGCAGCCAAGCCAATCCTGAATTACTGACCCACAGAAAACCATTAGATGTATAAATGACACATTATCACTTTTATATTTTGATTAATTTTTCAACACAAAATTAGATAACTAATACAAATAGAAATTATTTTATACCAATAAATTTGTCAACATGCAGTAATATGTACAAGTTCCTCAAAAGATACAAATAATCACAAAAGAGAAATAGAACATTTGAGTAGTGTGATATCTATTTAAAAACTGAATTTGTAATTAAAATTTTCTCAAAAACAAATTCTAGTGTATGATAACTTATTTCACTGTTAATTCTATCAACCTTTAAAAGAAAAGAAAATAGCATACCAATCCACACAAACTCTCAGAAAATAGAGAAGAAGCAAAAGCTTCCCAGATCTTAAGCCAACATTACTCAGACTGCTGTGGTCCAAATGGTGGTTTCCCTCCTAACACTTACATTGAAACATCATCCCCAATGCAACAGCATTAAGAGGTATGGCTGTGGAGGTGATCAAGGTATACTTCTTCCTCCAAATGGACTGGCACCTGAACAAAAGGTCTAGGGGCTGAAAAGCCCCTTCTACCTTTTATTACTAAGGACCCAGCAATAAGCTACTATCTTGGAAGCAGTCAGTAGCTGCCAACCGATATCAGTGCCAGTAGCTTGATTGCTGACTTCCTGCCCTACTGACTTTGAGAAATGTACTTCTATTTCTGTAAATTACCAGTCTTGGGTATTTTGTTGTAGCACAACCAGTGGACTAGGATAAACATCATATCCAAAAATGACATTAAAAAAGAAAGAAAACTGAAGACTAATATCTTCACAAAAATCAATTCAAATATTCTCTTAAAATTAATAACTTGAATCAATTTAAAAATAGAATAGTAAATTATGGTCAAGTGATTTTTTCCCCCAGGAATGCAAGGTTGGGTTAACATTGGGGGGGGTACCAGGGATCAAACTTGGAACCTTGTGCTTGTGAGGCAGGTGGCAGAACAACTGAGCCAAATCCCCGGCCCTTGTGTTAGCATTTAAAAAGTGACTAATTGGAAATGTTTTGGAATCAGACAGTGCTCATGAAAACAAAATTGAGTGGATATATTTAAAACCACTGGCCCTTGTTACCTTTGCTGCCTTGTGTGCACCATTTTGTTTGAGTTCTGCCTTGCTAGTTTGTCATTGCAGCCTCAGAGCTAAATGATTATGGACTGAAATGTCTATGAACTGTGTTTGCTATCATACAGAATACTGCAAAGCACATGACAGTGCAAATACCCTATGAGATCCTGATTGCAATTCTTTAGGAGACCACCACCCAGTGCCAAGGAGCTGAACCTTTTGGGCCACCATACCAATGTCCCCAGCACCAAGAAGCACAGCCTCACTCCCAGCTCCAAGGAGGTGTACCTGCAACAGCAGTACACACACACACCCAACCCCTGTTGAAATGAGAAGACACATAAACAAGTCTCAAAACCAGACTCCCAGATCACCTAAAGCAAGCCCAAAGGGAAATGAGATGGAACAATCTGATACTCAACCACCTGGACTCCCTAAAATAGCAACAAAAGAGGATACAGAAAAAAATAATCAGAAATAATTTCTCAGATAACAGCAGAGATTGTGCTCATAGTGCAAGACATGACTAATAAATCTAGAGTAGACACAGATAAAAAAATATAGGACCTGAGGAAAATGATGGAATCCCAACATAGGAAACAAATGGAATCCATAAAACAGAGGTAAACAGATTTCCAGAAGATTAAAAACTCCATTGAAAGTTTATGCAGCAGAATAAACCAATGTGAGGACAGAATTTCAGATACAGAACACAAGATTGCAATTAGTGACCAGGAAAAGAAAAATTTCTTTAAAATACTAAGGGACCATGAGAAATCAATCCAGCAGCTGCTAGACAATGCAAAGAAGAATAATATAAGTCAGATTGGAGTCAATGAAAAAATAGGAGAGAGTACAGATGACTTTAAAAAACTGTTCACAGAAGTGATGGCAGAAAACATCCCAAGCAGGGGAAAAAATCTTGACATACAGATAAGTGAGGCATACAGGACTCCAACTAGCCTCGACCAAAACAAACCCTACACATAGGCATATAACAGTTAAGATTCCAGAAACCCAACAGAAAAACAAAATTGTACAAGCAGTGAGAGAAAAGAAGCAAATCACATACAAAGGAAAGCCCATCAGAATCACAGAAGACTTCTCAACTCAAACCCTCAAGGCAAGAAGAGCTTGGAGTGATGTATTTCAAGACTTAAAGGAAAACAGCCTCCAACCCAGATTAATGTACCCTGCAAAACTATCTTTCAAAATTGATGGAGAAATAAGATACTTACAGAACAAAGAGAACCTTAGGAACTTCATGAATACAAAAGCAGCACTCCAAAATATTTTAGACAATATCCTAGAAAAAGACAATGAAGATCACAACACCAGGAAGCCCAGCAGAATTAATCCATCAGGCATGACAAGAAATTAAATGCAAAGGGTGAAAATCCAAAAGAAAAAGTCATGACAATGATGTCAGTATATATCAGTTATAACCATCAATTTAATGGTCTCAATTTCCCAGTCAAAACAAATAGACTGGCAGAATGGGTCAAGAAGCAAGATCCCATAATATGTTGCATAAAAGAAACACACTTAATTCAAAAAGAAACTCATAGATGGAAATTTAAGCGGTGGAAAACAACACTCCGTGCATCAGGAACCTGAACAAAAGCAGGAGTAGCCATCCTCTTTGGAGATCAAGTGGATTTCAAACCAACACTGACTAAGAGAGACAAAGAAGGATATTACATCCTTGAAAGGGAACAATCCAAGATGAAGAAATGATAATCATAAACACATATGCACTAAACACTAGTGCACTCAACTATGTAAAGCAAATACTAATGGACATGGATAATCAAATAAGCACTAAAACAACAGTAGTGGGAGACATCATTATGCCACTGTCACAAATAGATAGATCAACTAGACAAAAATAAGCAACAAAATACTAGAACTCAATCAAACTCTTGAACAAATGAACATAACGGATGTTTACAGAGTGTTCCACCACACAAAATCAGAATACACATTCCTTTCAGCTGCACACAGGTCATTCTCCAAAATAGACCACATACTCGCTCATAGAACATGTTGAAGCAGGTGCAAATGAATTGGAGTTATCCCCTGTATGTTCTCAGACCATAGTGCAATGAAATTGGAGATCAATAGCAAAGGAAATTGCAAGAATTTCATAAACATATGGAAATTGAACCACTTCTGAATAACCAATAGGTCACAGAGGAAATTAATAAAGAAATCAGACAGTTCCTGCAATTGAATGACAATGACAATACAACATATCAGAATCTATGGGACACAATGAAATCAGTCTTATGAAGGAAATTCATAGCAGTAGATACTAATATTAGGAAAGCAGAGTAAGCCCAATTAAACAACCTGATGCTTAACCTCAAGCTTCTAGAAAAGGAAGAGTGCGACAAGTCCAAAGCTCATAAAAGGGAAGAAATTATAAACATCAGAGCAGAAATCAGTGCAATCGAGACTGAGAAAAATAGAAAAAAAATTAATGAAGCCAAGAGTTGGTTCTTTGAAAGAATTAACAAAACTTGATAAACCCTTAGCCAACCTTATGAAAAAAAAGGAAAGAAAAGGCCCAAATCAATGAAATTAGGAATGAAAAGGGTGAAACTATAAAAGACCAAGTAGAAATCCAGAGGATCATCAATACCTACTTCGAGAACCTATATGCCAATAAGATGGAAAACACAGAAGAAATGGACAGATTCCTAGATATGTATAAATTACCAATGTTGAACAAAGACCTAAAAATTCTAAACAAACCAATATCAATCAATGAAATTGAAAACATAATTAAAAACTTATCAAGAAAGAACAACCCAGGTCCTGATGGCTTCACTACTGAATTCTACAAGACATTTAGAGAGGAACTATAGTCTCTACTGTTTAAATGCTTCAGAGAAATTGAAAGGGAAGCAATACTCCCAAATTCAGCTTTTGGAAGCAAGCATCACTTTGATCCCCAAAGCAGAGAAAGACCCAACTGAAAAAGAGAACTATAGGCCAATGTCACTAATGAACATAGATGCAAAAACCCTTAATAAGATACTGGCAAATAGAATGTGGAAAATCATTGAGAAGATCATACACCCTGAACAACTGAGATTCATGCCAGGGATGCAGAGATGGCTCAACATACACAAATCAATAGATGTAATACACTATGTCAATAGAGGAAAGCACAAAAACCATATGATCAGCACAATAGATGCAGAAAAAGCCTTCGATAAAATCCAACATGTATTTATAATAAAAACCCTATAAAAATTGGAATAGACAGTCTCTATCTAAATCTGATAAAAGCCAGCTATGAAAAACCAACAGCCAATATCATACTAAATGGTCAAAAACTGAAATCCTTCACACTAAAATCAGCAACAAGACAAGGATATCCACTATCACCACTCTTGCTCCATATAGACTTGGAAACATTAGCCACAGCACTTAGACAAGAGAAAGACATTTTTTAAAAAGGTAGGAAATGAAGAAGTCAAATTGTCATTATTTGCAGATCACATGATACTCTATATAGAAGACCCCAAAAAACCCACCAAAAGTATTCTAGACTTAACCAAATTCAATAAAGTAGCTGTATACAAGATCAACAGTCAAAAATAGCTTTCCTCTACACAGAGAGAAATAGGGCAAACAATTCCTTTCACAATAGCATCCATAAAACTGAAATACCTAACAATCGACATAACAAAAGAAATCAAAGACCTTTCCCTCAAAACTATAGTACTCTGAAAAGAGATTGAACATGATATCAGAAAATGGAAAGATATCCCTTGCTCCTGGGTAGGAAGAATCAAAATAATGAAAATGGCCATAATTCCAAAACTGCTATATAGATTCAATGCAATCCCAATTGAAATCCCAGCAGCATACTTCATGGACCTTGAGAAAACAATCCAAAAATTCATCTGGAACATGAAGAGACTCAGAATAGCAAAAGCAATGCTAGGCAACAGAGACATGGCTGGGTTTATCACAACCCCCAATTTGAAACTATACTACAAAGCTACTGTGATAAAAACAGCATGGTGCTGCCAAAGAAACAGACTTGAGGACCAGTGGAACAGATTAGAAGATGCAGAAATAACTCTAAACACACTCAGCAACCTCGTCAAATGCCCTCACTGGAAGAAAGATAGCTTCTTTAACAAATTGTGCTGGAAAATAGGGTTTCAACTTGCCAAAGATTAAAACTAGACCTATATCTCTCACCATGTACTAAACTAAAATCAAATTGTATTAAAGATCTAAATATTAAAACAGAAACGCTAAATGGGGTGGAACAGAGGTTAAGTAGAACTCTTGAAGACATTGGTGTAGAAAAACATTTTATGAACAAAACCTCAGTTGCCTATGAACTAGCACAAACAATCAACGAGTGGGTTTTCTTCTCATTAAAGAGCTTCTGCACAGCAAGACAAACCACCAACAGTGTAAAGAGACAACCCACAATATGGGAAAAAAAATTTACCATCTGCTCCCAGACAAAGGTCTACCATTTAGAATCTATGAAGAACTTAAAAAAATCAGACCTCCCAAATTTAAAGACTCAATTCAAAATGGGCATCCAAAATGAACACATATTTCTCAGAAGAAGTACAAATGGCAAATAAACATATGAAAAATGTTCAACATTACTGGCCATTGGAGAGGTACAAATGAAAACAATTCTGAGATTTTATCTCACTCCAGAAAGAATGGATTTTATCAAGAAATCAACCAATAACAAATGCTGGCGGGGATGTGGAGAGAAAGGAACACTTCTCTATTGTTGATGGGAGTGTAGACTGGTGCAACCACTGTAGAAATCAGTATGGAGATACCTCAAAGAACTAGGACTGGAAGTCCCATTTGACCCAGCTATTCCCCTGCTGGGTATCTTCCCCAAAGCATTAAAAGAATCATACCACGGTGATATATGTGCACCCATGTTCATAACAGCACGATTTGTAATAGTCAAAACCTGGAAGCAGCCAAGTTGCCCATCAACTGCCGACTGGATAAAGAAAATATGGTTTTCTTATAAAATAGAGTACTACTCAGCCATAAAAAATGAGAAATTAGAGACATTTATAGCTAAATGGATGTACATTGAGGTGTTACTCTCAAGTGAAGTAAATAGGACACACATGTGTAAATACTGAATACTTTCTCTAGTGTGAGAAACTGAAAGTGTAAATAAGGACTAAAAGGTATAATAGATAATGTAAAATAGGAAGAAAAGAGGCAATGGGGATGGGGAACTAGAAGGGGTAGGGGAAAGGGAAGAAGAGAATGGAATAATATGAGAAAATGAAAAATGGAAACAAAGTCTTTTTAAACAGGGAGGGATGGAGGGGTTGAAGGGAGGACAGGGAAATGGGGAAAAAATAAGAACCAAGAGAGATTATGTAAAGGTGCCAATTTCCAACAATTAATGTCATTTTATTATATACCTAAAATGTACCAATAAAAGTAATTTTAAAAATTAAAAGCAAATAAACCCACTGAATTGTAGACTTTGAAATGATGTATTTATGCCTATGAATTACAGCTTAATAAGGTATTATTAAAATACCCACTATCATCAAATTAGGAGAAAAGGAAAGAAAATTCATGTGATTACTTTCAAAGATGACTAAGAAATATTTAACAAAATTTATCTTTCATTCTAGATTTTAAAAAATACTGAAAACTACATTTAAAAGATCACCTAAAACAGATAGAGAAAATCTAAAAAAAGAAACTGCAGATAATATCCTTGAAGATAAAATGATAACTCCTTTCTTCCTAACTCAAAAATAAAGAAAGGATATCCACTCTCACAATTTCTATTCATAATTATATTACAGATCATAAATAGGGCAAGTAAGTGAAAAGAAGAAATAAAACTATCTTTATTCACAGACAATATGATGGTCTGTATAGAAAGCCCAAAAGAAACCTTACCAAAAATGTGCTATTATAGCTCAGTTAAACAATTTTGCAGAATACAAAGCCAACTGACAATATTGGAAATATCATCAGGGAGACTGAAGGAGGCCCTCTCTCTGTTGTTCACTTCTGCAGCTCATGACAATGGCTTTTATGCTCCTTCATGCCTCTGTAGTGTGGATCCAAGTAGTGGCTCAGTCTCAGGCTCAGTCTCCTGGTTGAAAGTGGGTGGAGCAAGCCAGACTGACCAGGGTGCACTTAGCCCGCACCTGCTCTGATACTTTTAATTTTGGGGGAAGATACTCAGTAGAGGAATAGCTGAGTCAAATGGGACTTCCAGTACTAGTTCTTTGAGGTATCTCCATACTAATTTCTACAGTGGTTTTTAACAGTCTGCACTCCGACCAACAATGAAGAAGGATTCCTTTCTTCCCACAACCCCACCAGCATTGGTTATTGGTTGATTTAATGATAGAATCCATTCTTTCTGGGGTGAGGTGGAATCTCAATGGTGTTGCATCTACATCTCTTGAATGACCAGTGGTGTTGAACATGTTTTCATATACTTATTTGCTGCTTTTACTTCTTTGTCTGAGAAATATCTGTTCATTTCAGATGCCCATTTTTGAATTGAGTCTTTATATTGGGGGGGGTCTGATGTTTTTAGTTCTTTATATATTCTAGATAGTAGACCTTTGTCTGAGGATCAGCTAAATTTTTTTCCCACATCATAGGTTGTCTGTTAGCTCTGTTGGTGGTTTCTCTTGCAGTGCAGAAGATGTTTAAAAAGATGAGATCCCAGTAGTTGATTGTTTGTGCTAGTTCCTGTGCTACTGAGGATTTGTTCATAAAGTTGTTTCTTATCCCAATGTCTTCCAGAGTTCTACCTAACTTGTCTTCCAGTAAGTTTAATGTTTCTGTCTTAATATTTAGATCTTCAATCCACTTTGATTTTAGTTTAGTGTATGGTGCATAGTTGTTTGTTGTTTTTTTTTTCTTAAGTACTTTTATTGTTACACTTTAGGTATACAACATGTTTACATTTATCCTTGGGTGTTTGTACCTGTACATGATGTACTTTGATTCTTATTTTTTCCCCATTACCTGTGCACCCTTCACCCCCTCCACCCTTCCCAATTTACAAAGACATCATTTCCATTTTTTTCTTTTCTCATAATTTTTTCTTTCCCTTCTTTCCTTTCTCCTTCCCCTCCCTTCATCCCTACGTCTTTGGACCTTTTTTCCTATTTCAAATTATCAATTATTCATTTTATTCATTTTAACCCTTATATACACTATCAGTTTCTCACACTAGAGAAACTGTTTGGTATTTACACATGTGTATCCTATTTATTTCACTTAAGAGTATGGCCTCAATATACAACCATTCAGCTATTAATGACTCTAGTTTTTCTTTCTTTATGGCTGAGTAGTACTCCGTTTTATAAAAAACCACATCTTCTTTACCTAGTTTCCAGTTGAAGGGCACTTGGGCTGCTACCAAGCTTTAGCTATTACAAACTGTGCTGCTATAAACATGGGTGCACATATATTGCTGTGGTATGATTCTTTTAATTCTTTGAGGAAGAAACTGAGCAGGGGAATAGCTGGGTCAAATGGGACCTGTAGTCCTAGTTCTTTGAAGTATCTCCATAATGATTTCCACAGTGGTTGCACTTGGTGCATTGTTTTAATCTTCGTGAAGGTGAAATCCAGTTTTTCCAACACCATTTATTAAAAAGGCTATCTTTCCTCCAGTGAGGATGGTTGGCACCTTCGTCAAAGATGAAGTAGCTGAGTATGTCTGGAGTTGTTTCTGCATCTTCTAATCCATTCCACTGATTCTTGGGTCTGTTTCTTTGCCAGTACCATGCTGTTTTTACCACAGTAGCTTTGTAGTAGAGTTTCAAGTTGGAATTGTGATACCCCCTGCCATATCTCTGTTGCCTACAATTGCTTTTGATATTCTAGGTCTCTTCTGGTTTCAAATGAATTTTTGCAGTGTTTTATCTAATTCTGTGAAATATGCTGTTGAGGTTTCAATCAGGACTGCATTGATTCTGTATAGCAGTTTTGGAAGTATGGCCGTTTTCACCGTATTGGTTCTTTCTACCCAGGAACAAGGAATGTCTTTCTATTTTCTTATATCCACTTTGATCTCTTTTCAGAATGCTGTAGTTTTCAGTATAGAGGTCTTTTGCTTCCTTTGTTAGATTGATTCCTAGATATTTCATTTTTTTGGATGCTATTGTGAAATGGATTGTTTCCCTAATTTTTCTTTCAGTGAGTCTCTTATTTGTGTATGAGAAGGCTATTGATTTTTGAGTGTTGACCTTGTATCCAGCTACTCTACTGAATCTGTCAATTAAGTCTAGAAGTCTTTTGGCAGAGTTTTCTGAGTCTTCTATGTAGAGTATCATATTGTCAGCAAGTGACAGTTTGAATTCTTCATTTCCTATGTTTATTCCTTTTATTTCTTTCTCTTGTACCATTGCTCTGGCTAATGTTTCCAAAACTATATTGAACAGGATTGGTGATAGTGGACATCCTTGTATTGTTCCTGATTTTAGCATGAAGGTTTTCAGTGTTTGACCATTTAGTAGGATGTTGGCTGTTGGTTTTTCATAGATACCCTTTATCAAGTTGACATAAAGACCATCTATTCCACGTTTCTGCCAGGCTTTTATCATGGATGGATGTAGAATTTTGTCGAATGATTTTCTGCATCTATTGAGATGATCGTATAGATTTTGTCCTTGACTCTGTTAATATAGTGTACTACATTTATTGATTTATGAGCATGGAACCATCCTTGCATTCCTTGGATAAATCCAACTTGGTCAGGGTGTATGATCTTCTTGATGACTCTTTGTATTCTGTTTGCCAGTATCTTCTTGAGGATTTTTGAATCTATGTTCATTAGGGAGAATGGGCTGTAGTTCTCTTTTTTGTTTGGCTCTTTCTCTGGTTTTGGAATCAAATAACACTTGTTTCCAGGAATGAATTTGGAAGTATTGCTTCCCTTTCAATTTCATTGAAGAGTTTAAAGAATAGTGGCAATAATTCTTTTCTAAATGTCTTGTAAAATTTGGCAATGAAGCCATCAGGCCCTGGGCTTTTCTTTGTTAGTAAACTTTTCATTACATTGTCAATTTCACTGATTGTAATTGGGGTGTTTAGAATTTTTATATCTTCTTCATTCAACTTTGGTAATTCATATGTATCTAGAAAACTGTTGATTTCTTCTGTGTTTTCCATTTTATTAGAGTACAGGTTCTCAAAGTAGGTATTGATGATCCTCTGGATTTCTGCTGGATCTGTTGTGACTTCACCTTTTTCATTTCTAGTTGCATGAATTTGAGCCTTTTCTTTCCTTTTTTTGATATGGTTGGCTAAGGGTTTATCAATTTTATTTATTTTTTCTAACAACCAACTCTTCAATTCATTGATTTTTTTTGTATCATTCTCTTAGTCTCCATTGCATTGATTTCTGCTTGATCTTTATAATTACTCCCTTGTCTGAGCTTTGGGTTTGTTTTGCTCTTTTTTTCTAGGAGCTTAAGATTCAGCATTAGGTTATTTATTTGAGCTCATTCTGTTTTCCTAGAGTGGGCATTCACTGCTATGAATTTCTCACATAGAACTGCTTTCATTGTATCCCATAGATTCCTGTATGTTGTATTTGCATTATCATTTATTTGTAAAAACTCTCTAATTTCTTCTTTAATTTCCTGTGTGACCCATTGGTTGTTCAGGAGAGTGCTATTCAATTTCCATGTGTTTGTGAATTTCTTGTAGTTTCTTATGCTATTGATCTCCAGTTTAATTGCACTATTGTTTCATAATATATAGCAGATAACTTGAATTCCTTTGTATTCACTTAAATATATTCTACGTGCTAGTATGTGGTCTATTGTGGAGAATGACCCATGTGCAGGCAAAAAGAATATACGTTCTGATTTTGTGGGGTGGAACACTCTGTAGACATCTATTAAATCCATTTCTTCAAAAGCTTGGTTCAGTTCTAGTATTTCCTTGTTGATTTTTTGTCTAGATTTTCTATTTTTGACCGTGGAGTATTGAGGTTCCCCCACTGTACTTCTATTAGTGCTTATTTATTTTTTCATGTCCCCTAATATTTGTTTTGAATAGTTGGGGGCATTAGTATTTTGGTGCATATATATTTATGATTGTCATCTCTTCCTCTTGGATTGTTCCCTTTAAAAATATGTAGTGTCCTTCTTTGTATCTTGTATTTAGTTTTGGTTTGAAATTTACTTTGTCTGCAAATAAAATACCTACCCCTGCTTTTTTCCAGGTTCCTGTTGCATGGAGGACTGTTTTCCATCCTTTTACTTTCAGTCTATGAATTTCTTTGTGAACTAAGTGAGTTTCTTTTACAACATATTGTTGGAGTTTGCTTCTTAATCCATTCTGCCAGTCTCTTTCCTTTAATTAGTGAATTGGGGCCATTAACCTAGATGATTATAACTGATATGTATTAACTTATCATTGTCATGTTATTTTCCTGTTGTAGGTTCTTTTAAAAAAAATTTTCCCCTCTCCTTTTAATTTCTTGCCTTGACTGATAAATTTGCTATGTGGGGCCTCATGGAGTTGTGACCTTCATTATCTTTTATAGGATTTTTTTTTAGAATTGTTTGGAGTGCTGGTTTGTTATTCCTGAAGTTTCTCAGGTGTTCTTTGTCATGGAAGTGTCTTATTTCTCCATCAATTTTGAAAGATAGTTTTGCAGGATACATCAGTCTAGTTTGGAGGCTGTTTTCTTTTAGGCCTTGAAATACCTCACTCCAGGCTCTACTTGATTTGAGGGTTTGTGTTGAAAAGTCTACTGTGATTCTGATGTGCTTTTCTCTGCATGTGATTTGTTTCTTTTCTCTAACTGCTTGTAGTATTTGGTTCTTCTTTTCAATTTCTGGAATATTCATTATTATGTGTCTAGGTGTAGATTTTTTTGATCAAGGCTAGTTAGAGTCCTATATGCCTCACTTATGTGTATGTCAAATTCTTTTGCTCTGTTTGAGAAGTTTTCTGTCATTAATTCTGTGATCAGTTTTTTATGTCATTTTTATTTTCTCCTGCTTTTTCATGGATTCCTGTCACTCCTATATTATTCTTCTTTGCATCATCTAGGAGCTGTTGGATTGATTTATCATGGTCCCTTATTATTTTTAAGAGATCTCTCTTTTCTTGGTCACTGAACACCATCCTGTCTTCTATATCTGATATTCTGTCTTCAGATTGGCTCAGTCTGCTGTGTATGCTTTCAATAGAGTTTTCAATCTCCTGGATATCTGTTCAAATCTGTTTCATGAATTCCATTTCTTTCCTATGCTGGGCATTCATAGTTTCCATAATGGTCCTGACTGCATCTATTTTTTTATCTGTTTCTATTCTAGAGTCTCTTATCATGTCTTTCATTCTCCTCACCTTTGCAGTAGTTATCTGGGAAATTATTTCTGTTTTGAATTTTTCTGGAGCCTCATTCATCTGTTTTGTTACTTCCTGTGCTATCAGTTCAGGTTGTCCAGGTGGTTGATCATCAGACTTTTCCACCTTGTTTCCCCCAGAATTTGCCTTTGTTGGGGTAGAAGTCTAAGTTTGTGCCTTGCTTAAATGTCTTCTCATTTTTGTTTTTGGTACTGCTCTTGGTTTAATTCCTGGGTTGATATTTTGAAGTTGCTTATTGTAAGTATCTTTGTTGCTTGTAGTTAGAACCCCTATGGAATGATTGCTTCCCAGAGGTGTCTTCCAGGTATAGCTGGTCTTTAGGTTTTGAGTCTCTAATGATTCTGAGGCTATCTCATTTTCATTATACCAGGAAGGATAACTGATTAGATCAATCACAACTTCTTAGCCCAAGTGATACAATCAGCAACACCATAGCATCAAGCACAGCTTAGGAAATGACAATTTGTGGTAGTTATTAATCTATCACCTTTAACTGTGTGAATTAAATCAAAATTGATGACCAGCCCAACATATGTTTATAGTGAATAAACTCTTCAATATAGCAATTTTACCCTTCAGGATGGGAACTTAGAAGGAGTTGGGGAGGGAGGGATAGATACGGAGAAGGATAGGGAAAGGTTAGAAGTGAGGCTAGAGGACACATGAAGATCATACAAACTCTAGGAAACTGTTGAAGACAAGAGGAAAAGACAGAATGAAAGACTAAATATGAGAATAGAACAACCTAACAGCAATAGGGAGGCTAGAAACTATTTACTTTCCTTTAAAACTAATGACAATCAAGAGAAGGAAAAAGAGAAGAAAAGAAAAAAACAAGAAATCTGAATTAGGGCAGGAACAGGAACAAAAAGGGAGATCAAGAACAATGTGGGACAGCAAGAGAATGACAGAGTGAGAGAGAGAAAGTAGAAAAAAAGAAAAAAATTGAAAAGTGTAGAAAAAAAATTAAAAATAAGAGAGAGAAAAAATAATTTTGAAAATAACAAATAAAAAATGAAAATGAAGGGCCTCCTTCAGGGTACATCTCTGCTGTCAAAATAAACAAAGTGGGTAACAGTATGCAGATATAAGTCAATAAGTCTCAGTAAGCCAGTCCAGACCCATGAGATTCAGGCATATTTCTGGCTGCAAGTCCCAAGTTGAGCTCTGTGTTCCCCTGCAGGGTTGAACTCTGCAAAGTTCTACTGCAGGTTCCAGCTGCCTTTCCCTTTAAGATATTCCAGGTTTTGATGGGAGGTGATCCTCCCTCCAACTTAGCATGGACCTTGGTCTGGTGTGCCTTTATTGTAGAGATTCTCTTCACCTTTCTAGTGGCCTTCAATTTTCATGAAGG
Source organism: Heterocephalus glaber (assembly GCF_053883595.1). NCBI lineage: Eukaryota > Metazoa > Chordata > Mammalia > Rodentia > Bathyergidae > Heterocephalus > Heterocephalus glaber. Next base: position 71,917,718 of record NW_028258315.1, on the reverse strand, counting down.
AGCCTGAGAGAGCCTTCTTTCTGTTGTTCAGTTGTGCTCTATCTTCTGGAGCTCAGGACAATGGCTTTTATGACCCCCTGTGCCTCTGTAGTGTGGATCCAGGTACCTGCGCAGTCAGGAGGCCAGAACGGGGTGGGGGGCGCTGCAAGTGCCTGCCTGTCTAACCTGGTCACTAGGAGGTGGGGCCTGGGTGGGACAGAGCCCAGCTCCATGCAGCTGAGGTCCTCACCTTCCACTCACTGGTTGCTGGGAGCCCCAGTCAACAGATCTTAAAGCCTCATGATTCCTGAACTGAAGGGTCTTGCCTCAGTAGTATATAGTTTTCTCACCTAACACAACTACAGTTGAAAGGATCACAGTTTCCAAAAGGTAATTTCATTGCATGTTAGTCCAAAGCTTAAGAGTATATAGAAGCATACAATAATATCCAGTTTTTCTGGGCATAGTTGTACATGCCTGTAATCACAGCATTCTGAGAAGCTGAGTCAGGGGAATCACAGGTTTAAGCCAAGCCTGGACATCTTAACAATTTTCAAGGCCTTAGAAAATTCAAGGAGCTAGTATGAAAACAAAAACTAAAAAAGGCCAGAGATACAGCCCTGGGTTTAATTTCCAGCTGTGATACCTGCATAGGATGGTGTTGGTGATGATAGCCAAAAATAATGTCCTGTATGGTTCAAAGTCAGAGTTTATTTAACACATCCGCAATTTACTTGCATTTTAAATGAAAAGCCAAGAGAATCCTGACCTCTATAGACCATGACTTCATGGTAATGAGGGCTGTGCCAGGTGTCTCCTTAAATGGCTGCAGGATGAAACAAGGCAGTACATCCAGGCTACTTTGTGTCCAACCTGCCAGGCCAAGGCCTCTGTCCAATGCAGAAGAGATGTGTGCAAAGTACCACAGGCTTCTCTGTATGGAATATAGGTAAGAGGAAACCTAAAGCCACCTAGAGTCCAGAAGGCCCCAGGGACATTTCCTCTTATCAGTCCTATCTCCCACATTTCTGGGATATGGAGACAGTTCTTAATAAATTTCTGTTTCTCATAAATTTTACACTAAAACTGAAGCTCCTGAAAAATGAACACTGTTTCACTGTTTTTCAACCTCTCTATACTTGTTTAAGCAGCAGGTAGTGGAGAGGTATTACTGGGAGTTAGGCAGGGAAAAGTGACTTCTAGCAACAAATGACTGAAAGTGTTTCTGAAGGGACAAGACTCTGAGCTTCCTGCAGAGCAAAAATGCAGACCGTTTGTGACACTGACCTTGCCTGGTGGCCATTACCAGTGGTCTGTTAGATGTTGCCACACGTCTTCATTCAGCTGAGAAGTCCCTAAGAGCATCTGGGACCTGTTCCAACACTATGAAAGGAAATTGCAAGGGTTCAGTCCCCAGAATGGCTTAGGGATCACTTGATTACACTGCTGAGTTTAACTGTATCATGCAAGGAGTTCTCTTTTCACAGCAACTCTGTCTTCTTACTGCAGTGCCAATGGAAGGTCCCTTGGAGAGGCCTGACACATATTATGAGCCCTTCAGCCTGTCTGTGTTTTCAAGGGTGATAAACCATATGCCCATATGTCCTATACATGTCCATATATAAGAGGACAGATGGCAAGAGTCAGCTGTCTGGTTGCCCTCAGGATCAGATAGGCCCTGCCATCTCACATCCACCGGGCTCACACAGGGATTCGAATTTGTGCCACAGATTCCCCACCCTACTCTCTGGAGGACCCCGCATCACAGACCCCAAAACTCTAGGTCAGTGTGTAAATCTCCAGATCTATACCCTCACCCTTGAAGAATCCATCTATATCTGACACATGACCCAACAGCAGCAGCTCTTCCTGCAGAGGCTCCAAAATCTAAATGAGGTCAGGTGTATCCGTCACCTTTCCACCACTGTGACAAAATGCCTTAAAAATCAAAATGAAAAAGAGGTTTACTTTAGCCCATGGTTTGGGGTTTGACTTCATGGTTGCCTGGCTGTAGTCTTTCAGGCCTTTGATGAGGCAAATGTCAGGGGTGGGATAAAGCTGTTCACCTCTTGGTTGCCAGGAAACAAAGATTGAGCTCATTTTTATAATAAAGTCCCTATCTACAAACTCATTCAAATAGAAATCTATGAATGGATTAATCCACATATGAGACCCAAGTTCTCATGATCCAAACCACTACAACAGGTCCCCTTCTGAACACTTCCAGATTGAGAAGCAAGCTTTGGAGACTTAAGCCTTTGAGGGCAGTTTAAGATCCAAACCACAACATCAAGTATGCCAAGAACTTGCCCCAGGCCTGACAGGCTGACACTCAGTTTTGTTGTCACCACTGATATCACCAACAAAACCCCACAAGAAAACCTGAGGGGAAAGGATACACACCTGGCACATCCCGGGTATAATGACTAGAACTTGGCCCTAAAACCCTATGAACACTGTATTATGAGCACCTCCTTGTCTCTTTACCTAGGAAAATATTTAGCTTTTAAAAATTTTATTTCAGTAAAAAGAAAGATTAAAAATAATTCATCTGGTTGTTATGGACTGAATATTTTTACACCCCCTCATTCATATGTTGAAGTCTTAATCCTAATGCAACAATATTTTTAAAGGTAGTGCCTATGGGAGGTACTTAACGTTAGACTAGGTCATGAGGTTGAGGTCCCTATGATGAAATTCATGGTTATATAAGAAATGAAGAAAGAGAGATCTAGTTTGTGAGGGCTCAAAAGGAAAGGTAATATGAAGACAAGGAGAAAACAGATGGCAGTCCACAGATGACAGGAAGTAGGCCTGACCAGACAAGGAATTTATGGGTTACTTGATCTTGGTCTGCTTCTCAAAAAAACTCACTTGAAATAAATATCTGTTAAGACACCCGGTCTATGACATTTTGTTGGTCAGCCTGAACTGATCAAGAGAACATTTTCAACTTTAAAAGAAAACCAAATGAATGAAAAATAAGAAACAAAACAAAAGATTATTAGTGGACATCAGTAAGATAGAAAAGGCAGGAAAACAACAGAAAAAAATCAACAAAGTTTAAACTGGCTTCTTGATTAGATTAACAATGTTGATAAACTTGGGAAATATGGCTCAAAAATAAATAGAAACACAAATGATCCATAGGAAGAAGCATAAGTAATACAATATAGATATGAAAAGGAAATATTCCATTCATCTGCTGATGGACCTATAGGTCTCTTGAAAATTACTAAAATTAAGTGTGCTGAAGGACATACTATTCTGAATATACTGAAAAGCCATTGAATGAAACAATTTAAGTGACTGAATTGTACAGTGTGGCAACTATATATCAATAAAGCAGTTCAAAATGCAAAGTGCCTCAAAAAGCAAAAAGATATACATACCAGTTTATTTACTGTAGCACTACTTGTAATGATAAAATATTTGAAATAGCCCCAGTATCCAACAATTACTTGACTGTAGTAGATACATACCCTAAGGACAAAACTAACTTTAAATATTATAAAATATTTTCTGTAATTATACTGTTGATGGTAAAGTTAATATTTTCCTAAAATTACAGGATGGACATTTTGTGGTATAACAAGGAAGTACTACTCAGCCATAACGAAGGATAATTTGAGTAAGTTGCAGGAAAATAGTTGCACCTTGAGATCATATTGCTAAGTGAAATAAAACAGATGTGAAAGGTTAAATATTGGGTGGTTTCTCTTACATCAGAAACCCAAAATTAAATAATTTAAAGACCAAAATAAAAGATGATAGGAAACAAGGACATGGACTCGGGACATGGGAAGGGAACCTGGAGATTGTGAGTAGGCAGAGAAGGGAAGGGAAAATAAAAATTATTAAGATGTGAGATGTATGTGTACCAGCTCCCCAAGATAAATATAATTATTATATATCCAAACAGCTACTACTAATAATAAAAAGAAGTGTGAAGGCTTAGAAAAGGAAATATTATGAACAGATTCATTTTTGTATACTGAAATTTTAAAAGAAATGATTAAATGCCATCAAAGATGCAACCAATCTTATACAAATTCATTCACAAAAAACAGAATAAAAGGAGGTGCTTTTTAAATATTTTCATGAGAAAAGCAAACTTTTGACATAGCCTGAAACTGATATAACAAAGAGAAGAAGTCATAGGCCTTCGTTAGCCATTAACACAGAGGCAGAAATCCTTAACCAAATATTAAGGTAGAGAATCTAGTATTATATGAAAAGGATAAAAAATAACGTATGAAATTGGTTTCAGAAAGGAATGTTTGTTTGACTTTAGAAAATTAATGCAACTAACATAAAAATCATTATGAAGAAAACATACAATCTTAAAATATGCATAAAACATTTAAAATAAGTCAACACTATTTTGTCATTTTTAAAAAAAAAAACTTTCATGCTGAAAACACTTAGATCTGGTTTCTTAGCCAGTTTCCTGTTTCAAAAAATGAATATTTTATTTATTCAGTAACCATTATCACCTGGAGTAAGTTACGTCTCCAGAATATATCTACCTTAGAACTACAAATATGTACACTCTGACCAGTACCTCCCCATTGCTCCCACCTATTGCTACTTGATACCTCTCCTTCTACTCTGTTGCCATGAGTTCAACTTTGAAAAAGTGAGATCATGCATTTTTTTTTTTTTTTGTCTATTTGTCTGGCTTATTTCACTGAACACAAAAGTAATGCAAAATAAGTAACTATGTGAGATGATGGCTATATGAATTAATTTCATTGTGGTCATCACTTCATACTGTGTATGTTGATCAAAATATCATATTGCATGCCTTCACTGTATATAAAATTAATTATACTTCAATAAATCTAAAGACAAAATAAAGGAAAAAAAAAACAAGAAAGCAAGCAAGTATAAAACATCCCCAATAAACTTGGAACAGATGAGAACTTCTTTAATCTCATCAAGAATATCTCTATAACTAAAAAAAAAAAATAGACAAATAGTCTCAGTCTGTATGTTATGCTACAAAAAAAATACCAAAGGCTGAGTAATTTACAAAGAACAAACATTTATTGTCTCCAGTTCACTGCTATTTGAAAGTAAGCTTAGAATATTCAGGGAAGCAGTACCACAGAGCAAGAGATGAGAAGCAAGACACAGAAACCAAGGCCACACCCCTAGGAGCCACTCAGACAACTGGGAAGTGAGCCTCACTAAACCCTCAGGTATCTCCCAAGCCAGTCAAGGTGGAAATTTGCTTTACCCATCACAGAACACGTCCCAGATGGTGAGGATGAGGACAGACAATTGAGTTGCCAGAATAACCCAGCCTGCCTTCCCGATCAGGCCAGCAAAGAAGTATGTGCTGCCCTACACACTCTGGGTTATTTGGGTTCCTTTCATCCCCATGAAGTGTGGCTTCTGAGTCCATTCTCACAAGGAAGGGGAATCTTGTCCAACTATCAGACAAGCCCAGGAAAGTCAGAAGACTGTAGGAGCCACACAGGACAGAAGGTGAGGGCTTTGTCTCAGTGATTCTACCCAACCTTGCTTGCCACTTGTTCATCAGGAAACTGGGCCATGAAAGCCACTCAGGGACTGGATCCTTCCTAAACCCTTCTGAACCCACCATGTAGAGCCCATCCTGCAGCTCAAGGTACAACCTGTGCTCCCAGAGTCCAGGGAGTCTCTGGCTAATCCCAAGGCCCAGGGTCCCCTCAAGTCCACACTTCTGTGTGCACCTATCAGCTCAGCACCTGTGCTACCTGCTCTGGCCACCCATGCCTATACAGACTGGCCCAAATTGGACTATCTAGACCCCTTCAGTCCTCAGCCCCAGGGAGCTGCCACATATTTTCCCTCCAGTCTCTCATCCCACAGGCCATGGAAGCTATTCTGCCCTAATCTATGAACTAATTAATAAGTTGTGTAATGTACCAGAATGGACGTTAGCCATCACAGTCTTGCTCCCCTTTCTTCTTGGGGTGGGGGTTCTGGATGAGGCTGATCTACTTATTCCTTTGTAAGCAGGAGCTGCATGCAGAGGGGGAAGTGCTGCTCATTGTGGTCTGAGGCAGGGAGGAAGGGCAAGTACATTGACTGGGCACCTGTAGGCTGGCCTTCTATGGGACCCTCCCAAGGCCCTGGAAGTCAGGAAGGCTCAAGGAAGTTCTGGCTCCTTCTATAGGACACAGGACAAAGTGCCTAATCCTCCGAACTTCCAAGAAGGGCTGACTCCTATACCCTCCACTTGTTGGTCTCTGGGAGGTCATGTCCATGCATCTTTATTCATAGAAATTTCTACTTTGTCCTGTGTTAGCTGTGCTCTATGGGCCAAAATCAGTTAAGAAAGACTTGAAAACTCAAAACTCCCATCAGCATTATTTCTGGACTTTTGTATTTCAAAGTTATATTCCATGTTCAAAATTTGTAAGAATAAATAGTGACATGTATATCTTATGGATAATTTGGGTTAGATCATCACAAACCTTTCACTTCCTGAAAACTTATTTGTATATATGTACGTATTGAAGCATTAAATTTTCATTTTTTTTTTGTACAAATGTTTGCTAACTGTGCTAAAGGGAAAATTTCAAATAGCATAATACATCTTACAAACATTAATAAGAATAAGTATGTAATTTAAAATTCAGATTTGTTAAAAACGTAAATAGATTAAAATCCTAAAAGAAATAAATATCACAGACTTCTAATTACATTAGCATTAATAAACTTTTAAATTCTATTGCATACTTAGTGTTTAAAAGTAAAACCCTTAGACAAATTAAATTTAGCAGTTTAGCTGAGTAAGGGGAAAAGAAAAAGATTCACTTCCCTGACAGCTTTCAGAACAAGTTCAAAGACCTGGAGCTTATGGGATGACGTGGCAGCGTTTGTGATCTGAAGTGAGGTGCACAAACAGCTTCCCTAGTTACAGTGACAGCTTAATACCTTACATCTGCAATTTATGGGCTCAGCTGCTGTAATTGGCTAAGACTCAGCTGTTTGCTAAAAGAGTGTATTCCTGAGTTGAGGGTGCAGCTGAGTGACAAGACTGAGCACATGCCCAAGGCCCTGGAAATTAAAAAAAAAAAAAAAAAGAATACAACATATTTTAGTTTAATTTGATCATAAGACTTATTTTGGATAATAAATTTGATATGGCATACAAAATTAAACTATTTGCAAGACAATGAGAAAAAGAAATTATGAATATCCTATCACAAAACAAATATTTTCCAATTGTTAGCTTTAAATTATCTTGCAATTTATCAATCTTGAAAGAAAATATCTGGTTTTTATTAGATGGTAAAACACCTAAGAGAGGAAGATTTTAGTATTCCTTGAGCACTTAATTTGTTATTTATGTTTCAAATAATTTTGTTAAGCTTGTGGTTACTTTTTAAATTACAACAATATACTTCAGGAAAAAAATAAGTTCAGGATGGAAGGAAAATTGATTGGTTAATTTTTCAATAATATAACCACTTAATCTTTAAATCTATATTCAAAAAGAGAGCATTATCTTCTCTGAATATACTATTTATTGTACTATTAAGCAACAGAATACTAAAAACACAGAGAGAAGACCTACTTATCATTTTTACTTGACAAATTTGCTGAAATATGTGTGTACTTATTTAGTAGCTGATCATTTTGCATGTAATCACAACTTAATTCTAGAAATATTTACCTTCCAAACAATAGAATTCCTAAAATATGCACCAAAGATTTATTCTTGCTTTTAATAGATAATTATTCAAAATTAGTAGGTAATGATTCAACATATAACTGTGGACATACTTCTTAAAGTAATGGGAATGTATCCTTTTGCTTTAATTAACAATGAGTAGATTCCATGCTCTGAGGGCAGAGAAGGTGAGCCACTCCCAGCACACAGGAGGAGGCTCCCCTGCCGCAATTCCACACTCCTAGGGCAGAGAAGAAAGCACGCCCCCCCCCCTCAAAAAAATGAGAACATATGTAAAGAAGCCTCAAAAACAGACTTTCAGATCACCTACAGCAAACCCAAAAGTAAATGAGATGGAACAATCAGATACTCAACCACCTGGACTCCCTGAACTGGCAACAAAAGAGGATCTGGGAAAAATGAAATCAGAAATAATTTCTCAGATAACAGTAAAGATTGTGCTCATAGTGCAAGACATGATTAATAAATCTAGAGAGGACACAGATAAAAAAATAGAGGATCTGAGGAACATGATGGAATCCCGACATAGGAAACAAATGGAATACATAAAACAGATGTAAACAGATTTTCAGGAGATTAAAAGCTCCATCGAAAGTCTGCACAGCAGAATGAAGCAATGTGAGGACAGAATTTCAGATATAGAAGATAAAGATTGCAATTAATAACAAGGAAAAGAAAAATTTCTTTAAAATTGTAAGGGACCATGAGAAATCAATCCAGCAGCTGCTAGACCATGCAAAGAAGAATAACATAAGACTGATTGGAGTCAATGAAGAAAGAGGAGAGAGTGCAGATGACATAAAAAAACTGTTCACAGAAGTAATGGCAGAAAACTTCCCAAGCAGGGGAAAAGAACTTGACATACAGATAAGTGAGGCATATAGGACTCCAGCTAGCCTTGATAAAAAAAATCAACACATAGGCATGTAATAGTTAGGATTCCAGAAACCCAACAGAAGAACAAAATTGTACAAGCAGTGAGAGAAAAGAAACAAATCACATTCAAAGGAAAGCCCATCAGAATCACAGCAGACTTCTCAATGCAAACCCTCAAGGCAAGAAGAGCTTGGAGTGATGTATATCAAGCCTAAAGGAAAACAGCCTCCAACCCAGATTGATATACCCTGCAAAACTATCTTTCAAAATTGATGGAGAAATAAGATACTTTCATGATAAAGAGCACCTCAGGAACTTCATGAATACCAAACCAGCATTCCAAAAAATTTTTGACAATATCCTAGGAAAGGGCAATGAGGATCACAACCCAGGAAGCCCAGCAGAATGAATCCATTGGGCGTGACAAATTAAATGCAAAGGAGGAGAATCCAACAAAAAGAAAAAGTCATGACAAGGCTTTTAAAACTTTTAACTTCATCTCTCTAATGAATGTATAATTCAATCTTATTATTGTACTGATTAGTATTTTTCTGATTCTAGTGTTGCACACCTTTCCTTGTGCTGTACTGGCTATTTATCATCTTGTTGTGCCTACTTTTTAATTGGGTTGTCTATTAATGAGCTGTAAGAGTTCTTTATATATTCTGGTCATAGGTTATATGCATTGTAAATATGGTCTGTTTAAGGACTACTTTTCATTTTAATGATGTCATTTAAAGTTGTAAATTTTGATGGAATCCCATTTATCAATTTTTTTCTTTTATACATCATGTTTTTTGTATCCTAGGTAGTTCTTGCCTACCCTAAATTCATAAACATTTTCCCTTATAATTTCTTCTTAAAGTTTCATACTTTTAGGCTTTCATATTTAGGTTCATAGATACTTTCAATTTATTTTTATGTATGGAAATAAAGAGTTGAGGTTAATTTTTTATATACAGATACCAGGTGTTCTAGTGCCATTTGCTGAAAACACTGTCTTCTCCTCGGCTCTTGAATTGAGTTTATGTTCTATAAAATGCTAATGTTAAATAATCTTTCAAAGCTGAGTAGACCATATATGTGCCATTCTGTTTCTAGAGTCTCTGTTTTTTCCAATGATCTATATGTCTTTCCTTACACCAACACTGCCTTGATTACTGTAGCTTTAGGAGTCTTAAAATTAGGTACTAAACATCTTCCAACACTGTTTTCTTTTTTTTCTTTTTCTTTTTACTTTTCTAGGTCCTTTGTACTACTACATAACTTTTAAATTTCAATATCCAATTCTTCATTTATAGTAAGTATAAATAGACCTGAATTTTTATACATACCTTATGTTTTCTAATCCTGCTAAATTCAAATACAAGTTCTAGGGGCTCCTAGAATCACTTCATTTACATATAAAGATTTTGCTTCTACCTTGCCAATCCTGTCCTAATTATGTCTTTTTATTGCCAGACTATTTTGGTGGGGCCTAGTTTTCAAAGTTTAATGAACAGATGAAGAGTAAGCCTATCTGCCTTTGTTCCCCACCTTAAGGAGAAAGCATTGTATCTTCTCCATTCATATAAGGCATTCTCGCTGGAAGTATGGAGTACATGTCTTTAATCTGTTGAGAAGGTTCTGTTCTACTTCTAGTCTCCTGATAGCTTTTACCATGAACAGCTGTGGAATTTAGTTCAATATTTTTTCTCCAACTAGTGACAGGATCATATGGCTTTTTCCTTTCCTCTGTTAAAATGATGACTTTTGGGGGTGGATCTTCCAATGCTGAGCCAACACTGCCATCCCTATAATAAAACCACTTTCTACATTCTGCCAGATCTGACTTCTAATAGTTTGTTTTGTTAAAATTTCTATCTATGTTCATACTTTTTTCTTCCATTAGCTTTATCCAGTTTTAGGATCAGCACAATGTTGATTTCCCAAAATGAGGGGAGAAGTGTTCCTTTTTTCTCTGCTTTAAATGTTTGATACAATTTATCAGTTAAAATGTATACGAGTCTGTTGTTGTCCTACAGGTAGGTTTTCAAGCTAGAAATATATTTTCGGTATTAGGTGCTATTCAAATTTTAAAAAACAGACAATGAGTAAATGATCAATAGGACAAAAAACTAAGTACAGATGTAATCCATAATGAATTGATATTTGTAACCATGATTATTATCTCTCTTATTCTTTTTTCTTTTCCAATTGTTTCCTCTTTCTTTCTGTGTGTGTGTGTGTGTGTGTGTGTGTGTGTGTGTGTGTGTGTGTGTTTTCAGTACTAGGGGAATCAACCTAGGGCCTTCACACTGAACTAAAATCCCAGCCCTTTTTTCATTTTCTTATTTTGAGAAAAAGTCTTGCTAAATCAGTAGATTGCCCAGGCTGATATCAAACTTGTGATCCTCCTCCCTCATCCTCCCAGAATGCTACAGTTATAGGAGTTAGCTCTCTTTAAATGTGTCTGGGAATAAAAAACTTAAAATCAAGTTTATTTAGCAAAATGGTGCTGGCACAATATGGTGTCCCACCCCATCTCCAAGTCCTCCACCCCACTTCCAAGTCCATCACATACCAATGGACACTAGCTTTTTAAAAAAAATTTATATATTAATTGGTACATTTTAGGTATACAATACATTTACATTTATCATTGGGTGTTTGTACGTGACTTAGTTCTTATTTTTTTCCCCATTACCTATGCGCCCTTCACCCCCATCACACTTCCCTATTTACATAGACTTTGTTTCAATTTTTTTTCTTTGTCATAATTTTTCCTTTCTCTTCTTCCCTTTCCCCTTCCCCTCCCGCCACCCTTACCCCTTTGGACCTTTTCCTATTTCAAGTTATCAATTATTGATTTTAATCATTTTTATCCTTATTTACACTTTCAGTTTCTCACACTAGAGATACTATTTGGTATTTACACATGTGTGTCCTATTTATAACACTTAAGAGTATGACCTTAATATGCATCTATTTAGCTATAAATGTCTCTAGTTTGTCATTCTTTATGGCTGAGTAGTAATCCATTATATAAAAAAAAAACACATCTTCTTTATCCAGTTTCCAGTTGATGGGCACTTTGGCTGTTTCCAAGCTTTAGCTATTACAAACTGTGCTGCTATAAACATGGGTGCACATATATCACTGTGGTGTGATTCTTTTCATTCTTTTGGGAAGATACTCAGCAGGGGAATAGTTGGGTCAAATGGGACCTCTAATCCTAGTTCTTTGAGGTATCTCCATACTGATTTCCACAGTGGTTGCACCAGTCTACACTCCCACCAACAATGGAGAAGGGTTCCTTTCTCTCCACACCCTGTCAACATTTGTTATTGGTTGATTTCTTGATAGCAGCCATTCTTTCTGGGGTAAGGAGGAATCTCAGTGTTGTTTTCATCTGCATTTCTCGAATGACCGGTGATGTTGAACATTTTTTCATATATTTATTTGCTGTTTTTACTTCTTTGTCTGAGAAATGTGTGTTCATTTCAGATGCCCATTTTTGAATTGGGTCTTTAAATTTAGGGGGTCTGATTTTTTTCAATTCTTTATATATTTTAGATAGTAGACCTTTGTCTGAGGTACAGCTCCTAAAAATTTCTTCCCATATTGTAGGTTGTCTCTTAGCTCTGTTGGTAGTTTCTCTTACAGTACAGAAGCTTTTTAATAAGATGAGATCCCAGTTGTTGATTCTTTGTGTTAGCTCCCGTGCTACTGAAGATTTGTTCATAAAGTCTTTTCCTATGCCAGTGTCATTGAGAGTTCTACCTAACTTATCTTCCAGCAAGTTTACTGTTTCTGTCTTGATATTTAGCTCTTTAATCCACTTCGATCTTAGTTTAGTGCACAGTGATAGGTATGGGTCTAGTTTTAATCTTTGGCAGGTTGAAATCCAGTTTTTCCAACATCATTTATTGAACAGGCTATCTTTTCTCCAATGAGGGTGGTTGGCTCCTTTGTCAAAGATGAGGTGGTTGAGTATGTCTGGAGTTGTTTCTGCATCTTCTAATCTATTCCACTGATCTTCATGTCTTTTTTTTTTGCCAGTACCATGCTGTTTATATCACAGTAGCTTTGTAATATAGTTTCAAGTTGGGGATTGTGATACCCCCAGCCATGAGTGGACACTAGCTTAATGCATCCTAGGGTCTCAAAGAAATAATTTTTTAGGTCTTTTTTATAATATTCTACATCTGATATTAGCATTAAGGATCCTTGTCATACAATAATGATGATCCATACTTATTATGAAAGCCCAGTAAAACTCCAAGAGATTTCTGTCCTTAGTACCTTACTAAATATGGAGCACTGAATATGATTTATATTCATAATTCAATTGCTAGCCCAGTAGTACCAGCACAGATTTGGGAGGTATCTGATGTCACATAAGCTGGAGCTTTTTCTATCACCATTCATTATCTTGTCTTTTGACTTGTCAATATTTTGGTAACTGCTTTTAATTTATGTACAAATTCCTGAGAATCAATCAAACATTTTAAAATCCTTAAAATATTCAGGTTCAAAAAGAGAAAACAATTCCTTTATAAATGGGAGTGTTTTGAAACAATTGAAATCATAAAACATACTCCTATTAGTAGATATTAGGTAGACAAGTGATTTCTCCAAGTAATATCAGGTAATAAATTCTTCCACAATGTTTTCTTCTCTTTTATCACACCTCTTTACTCTTCTCAAAACTCCCACTTCTTGAAAATAATGAATAGAAAGGGTTGTAATTCAGAGCAAAGGCATTTTTCCCCAGTACAGAAAGAAAGAGAGGGAAGGGAAGAGAAGGGAAGAGAAGAGAAGATGGAAGGATGGGAGGGAGGGAGGGAGGAGGGAGGAAAGTCAAGTGTATTTTATAAATGTTCACATAATATAATGCCTTTTAGTCTGAATGTTTACAGGTGTGGCAGAATTCCAAGAGGCAAAAGAGACCAAATGAGATTCAAGAGGATTTATTTAAGGTGTATACACCAGCTCAGCAGACCTTGTGTTTAAAATGGCTGAGTATTGAACAAAGAGAAATTCTAGCCTTTATTCATTTTGTCAAAGGGTGTGGTTTTTCCAGTGATAGCAGCAAGTAAGTTTACTGGAACAGGACCAGGGTAGACAGTTTTGCAACTTTTCCTTGAAAGAAGACTATGTCTTATGAATCGTATGAGAACAGAGTGTCATAAACTTTGTTTCCAGGACATAGATGTCAATTTTATCTGTATCAGAACAAGGAGTTAAGGCTACAGGGGAAAAGGAGGTGATGGTGGGGGGAGCTGCCTGGGGCTGAGAAGGACTTGTTTTTCTTTAAATCCTGCTTCACTGGTACTATGGTTTTCAAAGGCATCTTCTCTGTCTCTAAGTTCTTTAAAATGTTTAGTCAGTAGCTGCAACTTTTAATCGTTAAATAATATTAAACTAAGCCTAATGGGGGTTCTTCCAGGTGAGCTGAGGTGAGCCCTCTCCTGCAGTAGAATTGAACCCAAATACAAAGAAAGGAGAAATAAAAGGGAGAGGAGCAGATGAGATTCTGGAGGCTCAATCTGGAGCTCCTGCAGCAGAGCAGTGAAGATGTTGAAGCCTTTGCTGCTCTGTAAAATACTTTTCTCCATCCACTTATTTTAATCTCTATATGTCTTTATCCTTAAAGTGTGTTTCTTATATGAAAAAATATCAGTTGTCTTTTATTCTGATCCCAATATATACATGACAACATACTTTGTTGCTATTATTTTGAACAAACTGTATTTTTTATGTCAATTAAGAATTTAAAAAATAGGCCAGGTGTGGTGATCCTTACCTGAAATCTCACCACGGGGCAGGCTCAGGCAAAAGGATTGCTGTGAGTTCAATGTCAGCCTGAGCTACACAGTGTGTTTTAGGCCAGCCTAAACTAAATAATGAGACCTATCTCAAAATAAAGAGTTTAAAGAATAAAGATTTTAATTTTACCTTTATTTATTTCTTCATGTCATGTTCTTCTTTAAGAGGATCAATGTTTCTTACCTATATCATTTTTCTACTCTGTATAAAAAAAGTTTTTAACATTTCTTGCAAAACAGGCCTACTGGCAACAAGTTCTTTTTATTTTTGGTTCTCTGAGAAAGTACTTTTCTTAAGGATAATTTTTCAGGGTACAGAAGTCTAAGTTAGCATTTTTTCCTCTCAAAACTTTATTTCATTACCCATTTTTCTTGCTTGATGATTTGCGCAGAAAAATCAGAAGTAATTCTTATCTTTGTTTTTCTCTAGTGAAGCATTTTTTCTCCCTTTGGTTTCTTTCAAAATATTTTTATCTTCTGTTTCCTATAGTTTTGAAAATTATATGCTAACATATAATTATGTTAAGTGATGAGGAGTGGCTAACATTAGAACTGTTAGCTGCTCTCACGCCTAGGGCTGAAAGAACAAAAGGAGATGAGAGTGGCACTCTAACCGTGGCTGTGGTTGACTGGGAGGATCTAGGACCATGTTGGGAATGCTGTGCTGAAGAGGCAGAGGTGAGTTCTTAGGCTGCTTCTCTCATCTTCACTCCTCATCTCTCTCCAGTGCCTCCTGTTGGCTGACTATAGTCAGAAGCAATTGCAGGGGAGCCCGGGAAATGCAGAGAGAAAGACGAGGTTCAAGGGTAAAGATGGGTATAGAAGGCAATGGCCAGGAAATGGATTCAAGAGCAACCAGGCAAATGACCAGCCCACTTCGTTTTGTTTTTGTTTTGATACCAGAGATCGATCTCCAGTCCTTGCCCTTGCACAGCAGTCAGCAAAACCTCTGGGCTAAATCCCCAGCCCCTGCCCACTTTAATGTGAAATGCATGTTTACCTCCAGTCTTGGATAATGAAGAAGAAAATGTGAAAAGCTTCAGGTTCCAAATCTTTGTTTTATCTGACCTTCTTGAGCAAGCTAAATAGGATCAAATCATTTTGTCAGAACCCTTCCCAGAATGTTTTATAAAATGATGAAAATATGCCAAGAATGTATCACAGAACAAGTGCCAGGTGAACACCTAGTAATTCCTATGCTTCAAACCTTATCTCAGAAGTTCATTCCATTTTGAGTAGAAAATGAAGTAAATTGTAAGAAGAGAACAAAGGTTTTAACATCTGAGCATTCCTCTTTATACAATTAAATAAATCAGAGAAACAGAACAACACCCAAAGCATTTGTCTTTTAGAAATGCTAAAGTACCACTAAGCAAACAATAAGCCAAAAAAAGCAAGTGTTCATTTTCCTGCCTTTCTGGAGTGTGGTTCTAATTCCTTCAATTCAGCATATTTATGAACTGTCTTGCCCTCTTTCCTGCCTTCTCCCAATTCTTCTGTCCTTGTAGGATGCTGTTCTTTCACACATGTTGTTCTTGCTTAATAAAGTAATAGCTTACACAATCTGCCCTCTCCACAGGGTAATTATATTAGTCTGTTGTTATTGATTTTGCTGCTAGGGTCTGAGAATCTGCTAATATGCCACTGCGGGAGGAGGGGAGCATGTTCTAATATTTTCCCATAAGCCAGATGTTTTCTTTAACTCTTACATCTTTAAAATATTTTCTCTTAAGGGAAAAAGAGGATTTTAATAGGTTTAGGATGCCAATTTTTTTTTCTCAGCATACCACGAGTACACACCCAAATAACTGAATGTAGACAATTTATGCTTTGGGGTACTTGTATTTCTGATTCTTAAGGGAACTATATTCTTCCCGATTTCCAGTGATTCTGCTTCAATTACCACTGAAAACATTATCATTTAAATATCACAGCAAATGTAAAAGGGTAAAATAATAATATCAGTATTGCACAAATTTTATGGGTCAAGAATTCAGGTAAGACTCAGCTGGGACTATCACTTGGGATCAGCTAAGATTCCTTTTCAGAATACATACACATGGTCTATCCAGCAGGGCAGTTTCAGGGTGTTTGGAATCTCATTACAATTGATTTCTCCCAGAGCAAGTGTCCCAAGAGAACCAGAAGAATGCTGAAGGGTCTTTTATGACCGAGGTTCTGAAGCCATGTGACTTTTTTAAGGCCATTCTTTAGTACAGTGGTTCTCAATGAGAGGCATCTGTGACCCAAACCTTGCCCACAGAATGACTGGAAATGCCTGAATCCACTTTTGGTTTCCACACCTGTGGGTGGTGGGTCCCACTGGCATCTAGTGAGTCAACCCAACCCCAGGGATGACTCTATATGTTCTGCAGTTCTCAGGAGACATCCCATGACAAAGGATTTTGTGGCCAAATATGCCCCTTAGTCTGAAGAGGGGAATCCTTACTCCAATAATTCACGAAACCATCCCTACCAGACTAATGGGGAAGGAACATGGGGTCACAATTCTTGTTGAGAGGAGAGTCAAAAAAAAGGACAAACAGTTTAAAAAACTGCCACTAAGCCCTGAACGTACTTTTAGTTTCCCTAGTTCAAAAACTAAGTCTTTTATTAATTCAGTTCCTGTAAGTTTTTAAACCAAGAGAAGAAAGCTATAATAGCTTAAAAATCATGTCAGGTGTCTCCAAATAGGGCTTGGAGGATATACCTAGATATACCCCTTCATCCGAATCTGCACACAGGACCCTAAAAGTGTAATTACAAGGTCAAATGACACAGCTGAGCAGGAAACTCTGGGCCTCCATTCAGCTCCATAATTTGATATGCTTTTATTTGTTCTTGATCCTTTTGATTCCAACCTCTTTTTATTCACTTCATTATCATTCCACTCTAGAAGAATGCTATTTTTAGAAATTAATGCAGTTACATTTAAACATAATCTTTAAACTTGCTTACCTGAAGTGCAGAGCACATTTATTAAGGCTCAAAGTTAAAGGAACAGAAAGTAATATTGTTGGGATGACAGGGAGGATGCCCTGTGCCTGAGGGAGGCATCCCCCTAGCATTCACCCAGCTGTGGATCTGTGGGGCTTTTAGAAACTCGAGGTGGTAAGATGTCATTTAGCAAGCTGACCAGTTTTATATAACAGAAAACAGGGTTTTAAAATAGCTACTAGCACCAATATCTTTTTTATAGTTGTTTTCATGAACTCTTTTCTAAAAATCTATACTCTCATTTCTTTATTGTTCTGATGGTCTTTTCTATTGTCTTCAGATAAAGCATCTAATTTTTATCTCCTTTCTCCAGTTGATAAATGGGGAAAATGCTCTGGTGTCATTCTGGCATTCATCCAGATATTTCTGGAGCAGCTATTACATTCCAGGCACTAAACTGACTGCTAGAGGTTTTAGCAGAAAGCAAAACAGATTCAGAGTCACCGCCCAGCGCTTGGTGCAGTCTTCTCACACATAGGCTTATGCAATTGAAACAAACTCACCAGACAAAAATATATGATTACATGAGTTATAAATAAGGGAAGAACCTGTCTATACCTAGGGAGTCCAGAAGCCTTTGTGGAGTCAGTAATTCTTGTGTGAGCCACCTTGCTGTTACTATAACAACAACTTGAGATAATCAAATAATTTAGAAGCAGAAAAGGTTTATTGTGACTCCTGGTCTAGATGGACCAAGCCTTTGTCTCTCCCCCACCATGTTTTTTCCATAAAATGTTTTGTTCCAAAAATGTTCACAGTTTGTCCTGCATGATGCTCCTGCCCAGTGTATCAAAATGTTTTGTAACTGAACTGTGTGACCTTTCAAGAACGTTCTGTTAGCTCCGCCCCCTTGTAGGAATGTTCTGTTAACTCCACCCACCTGCGTCTGTGAGCATGCTCACCTGCCTGGTAGATTCCTAAATAAGGATGTTCCCATTTCTGCTCAAGCACTCTGACTTCACAGTATAAACTCCTCTGAGCCCCTGGTGTAACTAAAGGTTTTTCTCCATCTCTTTGACTGACTTTTTGGATTCCTGCTGGAGCAGTAACACTTGAGCTGTAGAACTGGAGCTGTAACACGGAACTGTAATACTTGGCTGTAAAACGAAGCTGTTCCACTTTCCACAACAGTCTCAGAGGTTGCAGTCCATGATCACTTGGCCCCATTGCTTTCAGGGTGTTGAAAACACAGTTTATCACACATGGTGAATGTGTGGTGAAGTAAAATTGCTCAAATCATTGAGAGAAAGACATATACAGAGAAAGACACTCTTGGGTCCCACGGTCCCTTTCCAGGGTACACCCCAGTGATCTAAATACCTCTCTCTCGCTAGGCCCCACGACCTGAAGGCTCACCATGCCCCATTAACACCGAGGTGGATAAAAAGTCTTTAACACTTGGGCCTTTGGGGATATTTAAGATCGAAATTATTGCGAAATCTAAATTGAAAGTTGGAGATGGAAAGAGCTGAGGTAAGTGAAGAGAGGGAGGATCTTTCCAAGTGAAGAGAGAAAAATGGATGAATTTCCTATTTGAGGTTCAACAATGTCACTTTTTGGATTTGTTATTGCCTTGTCAATGGTTTAAAATGGTAATGACAAATTCTTAAATCTTTATACAACCTTGGGAAGGGATTCAGAATTAGCTATTGAATGTTTCCTCCATAAAGCTCTAATTTTCTTTGTGTGGCTGTATGCTGCTTCAGTATTACGATCTTTTAACTTGTTTTGCACTATTTATAAAAACCATAAAAAACTCATGTTCCCAAGGACTTTTTAATAAAAATCTGATGCCCTGATTTTCTAAGATGTGCCTGTAAACAAACCTCCTAAAGCAGATCCCAGGCCCTAAACAGCTTTAGTTAAGCATTGCTTCATTTAATTTTTAAATTTTTATTAGTACATGTTTACAGTGCATAACTATTACATCTATCATGAGAAGTTGGTACATGTATAGAACACATCTTAATCTTCTTTTCATTCCATACTCCCTCTTCCCTCCTTCTTCCTTCCACTTCTTGGTCACCTTTTCCAAAGATATTTTCCCTGTTTCATATTATCTATAATTTATTTTGCTCTTTAACATTTCTACTTTGGATTTCTCATATGAGAGAAATCATGACATTTAAATTTGTGAGTCTAATTTATTTCACTTAACATTATGGTATCCAGACGCATCCATTTTCCTACACCCGACTCAATTTTTTCTTATTTATGGCAGAGTAGTACTGTGTGTAAGTACCATGCATCTGTTGGTGAACATATATGCTACATCCAAGATTTGGCTATTATGGATTTTGCTACTATAAACACGGGTATGTGTATGTTACCGCAATTTGATGCTTTTAACTTTTCTGGAAAGATATCTGGAAGGGGAATATCTCAGTTGAATGGGATTTCTAGTTCTAGTGTTTTTTAGGAATATCCATACTGATTCCTGTAGTGGTTGAACTAGTTTACATTCCCACCAGCATTGTGGAAGGGTTCCTTTTTCCCCACAGCCTCAGGAGGATTTGTTATTATTTGATTTCTGGATGATAGCCATTCTTCTAGAGAAACATGGATTCTTAGTGATTTTTTTTTTGCACTTTATTAAATTCTTTTATTGGTACATTGTAGGTATACAACACAATTACATTTCTCACTGGGAATTGTACCTTTACATAATGCATCTTGGTTCTTATTTTTTCCCCATTCCTAGCCCTCCCTTCACCCCCTCCACCTTTCCCTATTTACAAAGACTTTATTTCCATTTTTTCCATTACTCATCATTTTTCCTTTCCCTTCTTTCCTTTCCCCTGCCCCTCCCACTACCCCTACCCCTTTGGACCTTTTCTTCCTATTTTGCACTATCGATTATTCATTCTAATCATTGGTACATTTTAGGTATACAATATAATGACATTCATCATTGGAAGTTTGCACCTTTACATAGTCTCTCTTGGTTCTTATTTTTCACCCTTGCCCAGCCCTCCCTTCAACCCCTCCATTCCTCCCAATTTACAAAGATTTTGTTCCTATTTTTCCATTTTCTCATATTAATCCCATTCCCTTCTATTCTTTCCCCTAGCCCTCCCACTTCCTTCCCCTTTGCCCCTTTTCTTCCTATTTCACATTACCTATTATACATTTGAGTCTTTATTTACACTTTCAGTTTCTCACATCAGAGAAACTATTCGGTATTTACACATGTATGTCCTATTTATTTTACTTAAGAGTATTGCCTCAATGTGCATCCACTTAGCTATAAATGTCTCTAATTTCTCATTTTTTATGGCTGAGTAGTACTCCATTTTATTTAAAAAAACACATTTTCTATATCCAGTCTCCAGTTGATGGGCATTTGGGCTGTTTCCAAGTTTTAGCTATTACAAACTGCGCTACTATGAACATGGGCACACATATATCACTGTGGTATGATTCTTTTAATTCTTTGGGGAAGATCCCCAGCAGTGGAATAGCGGGGTCAAATGGGATTTCCAGTCCTAGTTCTTTGAGGTATCTCCATACTGATTTCCATAGTAGTTGCACCAGTCTACACTCCCACCAGCAGTGGAGCAGGGTTCCTCTTTCCCCACAGCCCTGCCAGCATTTCTTATTGGTTGATTTTATGATAGCAGCCATTCTTTCAGGACTGAAGTGGAATCTCAGCATTGTTTTCATTTGCATCTCTCGAATGACCAGTGATGTTGAACACTGTTTCATGTATTTATTTTCTATTTCTACTTCTTTGTCTGAGAAATGTCTGATCATTTCAGATGTCCATTTTCGGATTGGGTCTTTAAATTTGGGAGGTCTGATCTTCTTAAGTTCTTTATAGATTCGAGATAGTAGACCTTTGTCTGAGGAAGAGCAAGTGAAGATTTTTTCCCACATTGTGGGTTGTCTTTTCACACTGCTGGCGGTTTCTCTTGTTGGGCAGAAGCCTTTTAATAAGAAGAGATCCCACTTGTTGATTGTTTGTGCTAGTTCATGGGCAACTGAGGTTTTGTTCATAAAATCTTTTCCTCCACCTATGCCTTCAAGGGTTCTACCTAACCTCTGTTCCAACTGGTTCAGAGTTTCTATTTTAATATTTAGATCTTTAATTCATTTTGATTTTAGTTTAATGCATGGTGAGAGATATAGGTCTAGTTTTAATCTTTGGCAAGTTGAAGCCCAATTTTTCCAGCATCATTTATTAAAGAACCTATCTTTCCTCCAGTGAGGGTGTTTGGCTCCTTTATTGAAGATGAGATGGCTCAGTGTGTCTGGCGTTGTTTCTGCATCTTCTCATCTGTTCCACTGGTCCTCAGGTCTGTTTCTTTGCCAGTACCGTGTTGTTTTTATCACAGTAGCTTTGTAATATAGTTGCAGGTTGGGGATTGTGATACCCCCTGCCATGTCTCTGTTACCTAGAATTGCTTTTGCTATTCTGGGTCTCTTCTTTTTCCAAATGAATTTTTGGATAGTTTTCTCAAGGTCCATGAAGTATGCTGCTGGGAAGTCAGTTGGAATTGCATTAAGTCTATATAGCAGTTTTGGAAGTATGGCCATTTTCACTATATTAATCCTTCCTACCCAGGAGCAGGGGATGCCTGTCCATTTTCTGATATCCTCTTCAATCTCTCTTTTCAGAGTGCCATAGTTTTCAGAGAAGAGGTCTTTGATTTCTTTCATTAGGTTGATTCCTAGGTATTTCAGTTTTTTGAGTGCTATTGTGAAAGGAATTATTTGCCCTATTTCTCTTTCAGTGAGTCGGTCATTTGTGTAGAGGAAAGCTATTGATTTTTGTGTTGAACTTGTAACCAGCTACTTTACTGAATTTGGTTAAATCCAGAAGACGTTTGGTGGAGTTCTTGGGGTCTTCTATATAGAGTATCATGTCATCTGCAAATAATGACAATTTGACTTCTTCATTTCCTATCTTTATTCCTTTTATTTCTTTCTCTTGTCTAATTTCCATGGCTAATGTTTCCAGAACTATATTGAACAAGAGTGGTGATAGTGGACATCCTTGTCTTGTTCCTGATTTTAGTGTGAAGGATTTCAGTTT
This sequence comes from Heterocephalus glaber, assembly GCF_053883595.1. NCBI lineage: Eukaryota > Metazoa > Chordata > Mammalia > Rodentia > Bathyergidae > Heterocephalus > Heterocephalus glaber. The sequence goes on along the minus strand of NW_028258315.1, from coordinate 71,895,331 downwards.
TTGACCATTAGGACAACATTGGCTGTTGGTTTTTCATAGATGACTTCTATCAGTTTGAGGTAGAGACCATCTATTCCAGTTTTTTGCAGGGTATTTATCATAAATGCATGTTGGATTTTGTCAAGTGCTTTTTCTGCATCTATGGAGATAATCATATGGTTTTTGTCCTTGGCTCTATTGATATAGTGTATTTCATTGATTGATTTTCATCTGTTGAAGCATCCCTGCATCCCTGGGATGAATCCTACTTGATCAGGGTGTATGATCTTCTTGATGATCTTCTGCATTCTGTTTGCCAGTATCTTATTAAGGATTTTTCCATCTATGATCATTAGTGAGATTGGCCTATAGTTCTCCTTTTCACTTGGGTCTTTCTCTACTTTGGGGATTAAGGTGATGCTTGCTTCCAGGAATGAATTTGGGAGTATTGCTTCCATTTCAGTTTCATTGAAGAATTTAAACAGTAGTGGCAGCAGTTCCTCTCTAAATGTCTTGTAGAATTCAGCAGTGAAGCCATCAGGGCCTAGGCTTTTCTTAGTTGATGAGTTTTTAATTACATTTTCAATTTCATTGGTTGATATTGGGTTGTTCAGAATTTTTAGGTCTTCTTCGTTCAACTTTGGCAATTCATATGTATCTAGGAATCTGTCCATTTCTTCTGTGTTGTCCATCTTATTGGAGTATAGATTCTGGAAGTAAGTATTGATGATCCCCTGGATTTCTGCTAGATCTCTTGTAATTTCACCCTTTTCATTCATAGTTGCATAGATTTGGGCCTTTTCTTTCCTTTTTCTGACAAGGTTGGCTAAGGGTTTGTCAATTTTGTTGGTTCTTTCGAAGAACCAACTCTTGGCTTCATTGATTTTTTTGTGTTGTTCTCTTAGTCTCCATTGCATTGATTTCTCCTCGGATCTTTATAATTTCCTCCCTTGTATGAGTTCTGGGGTTATCCTGTTCTTCTTTTTCTAGAAGCTTGAGGTTCAGCATCAGGTTGTTTAATTGGGCTCATTCTGTTTTCCTGATATGTGTATTCACTGCTATGAATTTTCCTTGTAAGACTGCTTTCATTGTGTCCCATAGATTCTGATATGTTGTATTGTCATTGTCATTTAATTGAAGGAACTGTCTGATTTCTTCTTTAATTTCCTCTGTGACCCATTGGTTATTCAGAAGTGTGTTGTTTAATTTCCACATGTTTATGAAATTTTTTGAGTTTCTTTTGCTATGGATGTCCAATTTCATTGCACTAAGGTCTGATAATATACAGGGGATAACTTCAATTCCTTTGCACTTACGTAAACATGTTCTATGTGTGAGTATGTGTTCTATTTTGGAGAATGACCCATGTGCAACTGAGAAGAATGTGTATTCTGATTTTGTGGGGTGGAAGACTCTGTACACATCTGTTAAGTTCATTTGTTCAAGACTTCAATTGAGTTCTAGTATTTCATTACTTATTTTTTGTCTAGTTGATCTATCTATTTGTGACAGTGGGGTGTTGAGGTCCCCCACTACAATTGTATTAGTGCATATATGACTTTTCATGCCCATTAGTATTTGTTTTATATAGTTGGGTGCACTAGTGTTTGGTGCATAGATATTTATGATTGTCATCTCTTCCTCTTGGATTCTTCCCTTTACAAGGATGTAGTGTCCTTCATCTCTCTTCATCAGTGTTGGTTTGAAATCTACTTGATCTGCAAAGAGGATAGCTACTCCTGCTTTTTTTCAGGTTCCCGTCACATGGAGTATTGTTTTCCACCCTTTAACTTTCAGTCTATGAGTTTCTTTTTGAAGAAAGTGTGTTTCTTGTATGCAGCATATTGTTGGATTTTGCTTCTTGACCCATTCTGCTAGTCTATTTCTTTTGATTGGTGAATTGAGACCATAAACATTGATGGTTACAGCTGAAACGTATTGACTTGTCATTGCCATGACTTTTTCTTTTAGTTGGGTTCTCCCCCTTTACATTTAATTTCTTGTCATGCCAGATGGGTTCATTCTGCTTTGCTTCCTGGGGTTGTGATCCTCAATGTCTGTTCCTAGGATATTGTGTAAAATTCTTTGGAGTGCTGGTTTGGTATTCACAAAGTTCCTAAGGTGCTCTTTGCCGTGAAAGTATCTTATTTCTCCATCCATTTTGAAAGATAGTTTTGCAGGGTACATCAATCTGGGTTGGAGGCTGTTTTCTTTTAGGGCCTGGAATATGTCACTCCAAGCTCTTCTTGCCTTGATGGTTTGTGTTGAGAAGTCTGTTGTGGTTCTGATGGGCTTTCCTTTGTATGTGATTTGTTTCTTTTCTCTAACTGCTTATAGAACTTTGTTCTTCTGTTGACTTTCTGGAACTTAACAATTATATGCCTATGTGTAGATTTTTTTTGATCAAGGCTATTTGGAGTCCTATATGCCTCACTTATCTGTATGTCAAGCTCTTTTCCCCTCCTTGGGAAGTTTACTGCCATTATTTCTGTGAAGAGATTTTTTATATCATCTGCACTCTCTCCTGTTTCTTCATTGACTTGAATCAGTCTTATATTATTCTTCTTTGCATCATCTAGCAGCTGCTGGATTGATTTCTCATGTTCCCTTATAATTTTGAAGCAATTTTTTTTTCCTGGTCATTAATTGCAATCTTATCTTCTATATCTGAAATTCTGTCCTCACATTGGCTCATTCTGCTGTGTAGACTTTCAATGGAGTTTTTCATCTCCTGGAAATCTATTTACATCTATTTTATGGATTCCATTCATTTCTTTTGTTGGGATTCCATCATAGTCCTGAGCTCCTCTCTAGAGTTATTAATCATGTCTTGCACTTGGGGCACAATTTCTCCTGTTATCTGAGAAATTATTTCTGATTTCGTTTTTCCAGATCCCCTTTTGTTGCCAGTTCAGTGGGTCTAGGTGGTTGAGTATCAGAGTGTTCCATCTCATTTCCCTTTGGGGTTGCTGTAGGTGATCTGGAAGTATGGTTTTGTTACTTATTTATGTGTTTTCTCATTTTAACTGGGGGGGAGCTGTTGGCACCTGCACGGATTACCTCCTCTGATCTGGGAGAGGTGGGACAGGGCCTGGGAGCAGCGGTAGGGATGGTGGCCCCAAAGCCCTTTCCTGTGGGGTGGGAGCAGCGGGAGGGATGTTGGCTGGGAAGCCCTTTCCTCTGGTCCAGGAGCAGAGGGATGGCAGCTCAGAAGCCCCTACCTCTGGGCCGGGAGCGGTGGGATGGATGGTGGCCCAAAAGCCCTTTCCTCTGGGCCAGGAGCAGTGGGAGGGATGGTGGCCAGGAAGCCCCTTCCTCTGGACCAGGAGCAGTGGGACTCAATACCATGGTCTGGTTGTCAGGTGTCCTCTGTGTCTTTGTAGTGTGGAACCAGGTGGCTGTAGAGAGGAGTGTGGGGGGGGATCCAGTGGATTGTTGCCCGGGTGTGGGCTGATTCGGCATATTCCGCTCAGTGATGTTTTAATTTGCATTTCTCTAAAGGCCAGAAATGTTGAACATTTTTCCATGTATTCATTTGCCATTTGTATTTTGTATTCTGAGAAGTGTCTATTCATTTCATTTATCTATTTATGATTAGGTCTTTCATTTTGATGCACCAAACTGCATATTCTTCATGTGTCTCTAAGAATTCAATAAGATAAAATAGAAGATGAGAAAGCCTATAGTCAAATAGATGTTATTATTGTTGTTGGTATTATTATCATTAGTGATAGTATTGTATAAACAATAATAATTAATAATAAAGTGGTTTATTATTGTACCTAAGTAGCTGTTTAAAATTAGTTATCTGGGTCCCACAATCCCTTTTGAGGGATTGATCTAAATATCTCAATGATCTAAATATCTCTCACTAGGCTCCACCATAAAGGATCACCTTCTCCCAGTAACACCAAGGTGGATAAAAAGCCTTTAACACATGGGCCCTTGAGGATATTTAAGATCCAAATTATTATCTTTCTAAAAATAATTACCATACCGGTTATGACACATATTCTAATGGGTACACATTTACTAGAAACAAACACATTGATTTGTGTGTTCACAGAGAATTGGTGAAGTCATTTCAAACTGAGAAAATAATCTGAGGTGCTGACACTGACACAACTGTGGCCATTAAATGTGTTATTTGAAATAGAACCAATCATATTATTTGTGCGCATGTTTGTTGTAGGGGCTTCACATATATTTTATTGATATTAAAAATAGGGGAATCATCATTATAATAGATGATTTCAAATTCAGTTGTGTACCTTCAAAACCATAAGCCAGTGAATCTCAAGGTTCAATTACAACAGAATAATCGAAGAATCTGTTAAAATAGACTTTTCCAGACTTTTTTCCCAGAAGTATAGATTTATAGTGAGCCAGGAATCTGCATTTATATAATTTTTATGATATGCTACCTATCTCAAATTCAGGACAATTATTCCATATATAGAAGGTTAATTTAAAAGAACCTCTATAATCACTTTTGATAATAAATTTTTACAACTGAGTTATCATCTTATTAATAGCCTGCCTTCCTATTTTCTTCTTGTGCAAGTAGATGAAAGTAGTGAAAGAGTTGGTCTGTTTTGCTACCCCCACTTTAGTTAGTTAAAGCTACTTGGGTGCAAATAATGCATTGCTTTGATCTTCTTGGATTTAAGTCGTGTGTCACAGTGGCAGTGCTGTTATAATCAGCCTCACATCTTTCCCAATAAGTATCATTTCTGGCTGTCCTCTTTTGCCTGAACTGCATGTCTCAGGCTTCATCCTCAAAATCAAGTTATGATACACAATCTAGCACTGTATTCCATGCAATTAGTTCTCTCTATAAGAACCTTAAAAGATTGCCTCCACAAATTCAAAGATAAGTTTTATGTGTAAGCGGTAAATAGGCCTCAAGGTGAATCGCTAAGAAGTTATTCTGTATCTGCCAAGTCCATGGCCCATATTTCCATAAGCTAATTAATTTGCTAGACAATTTATCTATGACATTACATTTTCTTGAGGATACAATGTATACATTGAGTAACTAGGTCATGCCCTTTAGAATTTTATTAAATAGCGAGAACTAAGGAACTTAGTCGTAGATGAAGCAGAGATAATTTAGGGAGGGAAGATATATATATATAGTGGTACCTCAGTTCACAAATTTAATTGATTTCCACAATTCTGGAAAAGATAGTCACATCTTTGTTCATGTGGGAAGGAAGGCTGTGGACATGTTTGTTACCCAATGCCGAATTTGCAAACAAAAGCAAAATTTTGCCAAGCACTTCTGTTGGCAAACCAAATTTGTTGGCAAACAAAAATGTTATTGAACCGAGGTACCAAGAGTCCACCAAAAAATGTGTACAACAAGAAAAGAAAAAAATCGTATAAATATTTTAATACTAAATGTGTTGAGACATCATGAGATTCATGAAATTAATTCAAGTTACCTTGATCTCTAAAATTACAAGAAGTACTCAAAGTGCTGACCATTAGCTTCCAGACAAATGACATGTGTAGACATTTTTTTGGTGATATTCTGCCTCTCTCTCTCTCTCTCTCTCTCTCTCTCTTCCTCCCTCCCTCCCTCTCATTCATATGAAAATATAGGGAGGGGAGATGATAAGGTCTTGGGTTCCCCAAGGCAAGCAAGTTTTCTAAAGCTTATTCCTGAGAGTTTATAACTGTTTGGAAATAGATTGGAAAAGACACAAGCCTACCACATTTGTCCCTTGAGATTTGTTCAGGGCTAACTATATTAACACTATCTACCATAGGCATTATGACATAATCTTAATGTAGATACATGCTCGTACTTGCTGAATTCATGACAAATGTAATTTGCTGCTTGTTGATTGATGACAACTGGGCGTTAGCTGGCATTATTCAAATCGTAGGCATGGTCAGGTCTCAATCATCACCCACATTCTCCTAATGTTTACCTGCTAGAATTTAATCAAAGTTGAATTTTAATATCCAGCAAACACGTTAGTCATTGGAATAATAACATGTTTATTTTTATCCTTTGAAAACCAAATAGTTTGTGGAGAATCTGAGATTATTTTAAAACATGTTATGTAAATAAAACAAGTGCTTTAAACACTAAGGTACACTGAGATGCACCTCTCTTCCAGATACTCATATCCTAGGGCCCAAAACTTGTGAATATGGTATATATATGGTGAAAAGAAATTAGCTGGTGTTAGAAGCTAATGATTTTGTTGCAGGGGATTATTTTGGAGTATGTAGGCCCAATGTAATTGCTGAGGTATTTATAAGAAGGAGGGAAGATGATCAGAATCAGAGGGAGGAAATGTAATGACAGAAGTGGTGGATGGCATGAGAGGTTTGAAGATAAAGGACCACAAACCAAGGAATTCGGGTAGACCCTGTAAGTCAATAAGGCAAGAAAACAGATTTTCCCTGAGAAATTCTAGAAAGAATGCAGCTTTACTTACTCTTTGACTTTAGTTTTTGTAAGACCCATTTTGAACTTCTGACATCCAGAACTGTAAGGTAAGAAAGTTAAGAACTTTTAAGCAGCTAAGTTTGCAATAATTAGTTACAACAGCAGCAACAGAAGATTAATATAACCAATGTGCCTTACATTGAAAAGTGTATGGTATGGTGTGATACTGCTCATGTAATAGTTTCTGTTATGGTTAACAGGCTTTGGAAGGAATTGTTATTATGTAAGATGATACTAATTGAAGTGCACATAGAGAAATAAGACCAATATCAAGAGAGTGAGGAAGGTCTGGATAAATGGGAGGTGAGCCAGAAGAGCAGGAGCATAGGTAAATAAAGGACATCCAAAGCACAAGGCAAACTGCCTAAAACAAGATTCGAGCCAGTGAATGTACATAACTCTAAATATGTGAGAAACCTCTTAGACAGATTTTTGGAATATAGGTAGCTCAACAGACATGAATTCACACACACACACACACACACACACACACACACACACACACACACACACAGAGAGAGAGAGAGAGAGAGAGAGAGAGAGAGAGAGAGAGAGAGAGGACACCTGTAATCCAGCTCTCCAGAGGCTAAAGCAGGAGGATCACAAGTTCGATTGCTGCCTGGGCAACTTAGAAACTTAGCAACACCTGGTCTTAAAATGAAGGTCTGGGGATGCAACTCAGTGTATAAACCCTGGGTTCAATTCCTAGTACTTGAAGCAAAATAAAAAGACAAAGAACAAACTGATGAGAATATTTATCAAAATACTATTTAGGATACTCCAATACTGAACAAATAATGGCATATTTACACAGTGAAATACTTTCCAATCATGTAAAGTTGTAGTCTCACACCTACACTTGAAAATATGGTTGATCTTTAAACAATAACAATGTGGGAAACGACCACATGTAACAGGCTCAGATTTTATTATGCTACTTTTATAAACCTCAAAAAAATCGAGAACAATGGAAGTATCGGAAGTTCTGCAAGCTGTTACCCTTGTAGGTGTAACAAGGTGGTATTTGGAAAGAATTTAGGGGTGACAGAGCTTTGGAATACAAAGATTGTGGTATTTGAGCTGGGACTGATTCCAGAGTTGTACACAATTAGTGAAAATTCAATGTGTTACAAACTTACTTTTGCATTTTTCTGTGTAATGCTATACTTTTGTAAAAAGTGAAAAAAGAAGAAATTTTAATATGTTTCTGGGTTAATAGGGGGTATTGAAAACATACAGTTTGAATCTGATCTGAGAATCTTTAATTGCCTACTGAAGGAAAGTTTGATTTCTGCTTGAGAGAAATGAAGGCTCGGCTTTTCTTACCTGGGCTTTAACTGAATCGTATGTGCTTTCTCCTTGTGTGAGGGAATAAATCCTTGTTGCTTACTACAACTAACTGCTAACTACTCATCAACTGCATTATCATTTGGATCTCACATCTATTATTCCTTCAGTGAATGGTTCATTCATCGGAATAGCTATGGATAGCTACATATCACACACATCCTAAATATTAACCCATTTTAACTGTAAAAGATGATGGCTTTGCAGCTTTATGAAATAAACAAGTGTCTGTGTTCAACTATCTCGTTACTTGTGTAAATGTTCCACTGTCTAAGAGTGTGCCTGCCCTTCCTCCAGGATTTCCTTTGAAATGCTCACTGGGTTTTGATTTGTGCTCAAGATCACTTTGTCTAGAAAATTTGCTTTGGGAAGATATTAGTGGGGTCATCAATTAAGCTTTTTCTGTTTTTTTTAATAGTGAGATTTCTAAGTGCTGAGCAGGATTTGAAAAGTCATAGGAACGCATTTTAGGTGGTTTTTAAGTTAATTTTATTGCTACATTTTAGGTATACAATATAATGACATTCATCATTGGAAATTTGCACCTTTACGCAATCTATCTTGGTTCTTATTTTTTCCCCTTCCCCTACCCTCCCTTCAACCCCTCCACTCCTCCTTATTTACAAAGACTTTGTTTCCATTTTTTCACTTTCTCATATTAATTCATTGGAACATATTTAAAACAAGAGTCTCACCCAGTTGTATGTTTTCAGTGTTTTAAAAAGAAAATCAGATCCCTAGTATTTAAAATAAGTTTTTAATTAAATTTTCAAATATTTTAAATGATCAGTAAATTAAAAAATTTAGAACCTTTTGTAAGGTAGGCAATTGTTGCTTACACAGAGCTAACTTGATTCTTTCACCTGTGTGATTTTTTTCACTTCTTGCAAATGTCCTATGAAGTGGCATTGTATAGAGAAGGAAAGGGAAGGTCCTGAAAGGGTAATGTACTTATCAAGTCTGGGTAGCCAGTAAGTGGCCCAGCCAAAGTGCAATCCAAATCTAATTACACAAATTACCATTTTTTCCCAACAAGAAAGGCCTTGTCATATAGCACTGACACTGAGGATAGCAATTAAATTGCTTTTTTACTTGAAGAAATAATAGAGGAAAATATAGAGGCAATATTTGCATCATTTACTAAGGAAATTTTTTTTGGCAAATTGTTTTGAAATTCTGTACTATAAACAGAAAAACATCACCTCATTAGATTCTTCTGGCAAGTAAACAAGCAATAATAATATTAATTTTAAAGCCACAACAAATAAGACAATTACCTTGTCTTACACAATGTAAAGGCTACAAAGGGACTTGGTTTAAAATATCTAGACATCAAGTGACAAGTGTCATCTGATGAGATGGATCTGTGGCAAGGATCCTGCCTTTTTTTTTTCTGGTACTGGGGAGCAAACTTAGGACCTTGTGCTTGCGAGGCAGATACTGTCACTGAGCTAAATCCCTGGCCTTTTTGATTATTTTTATTGTTTTGATTGTTCCAAATTTTCCAAATATTTATCACTAATATAGTTTTCCAAACACAATGTTAACTCAATATCATTGAGACATTCAGATCTATACATATTTTTATCCAAAACCTCTTCCATTTCCAATAAATGAAGAAATACAAAAGGAATTATTTGGACAACAAAAATAGGATAGCCAAGGAATGCTTATTACTCTGACTCTAAAGTCCCCAACTGACCTTAAAATGCAACTTGTCTTTAAAATAAAAAGTGAAATTTCTTTTAAATACAAATAAATTGAACTGATGAAATACATGTAAGGGAAAAAAAGATGAACTATTTATTTAATAATACTTTTAAAGTTTCTGTTTTCTGTTGAAGGCAATGAGTCATACCTGGGACATTTCTGTCCTTTCAAATTGCCATGCCATAGTTAGGTCTTCAATATCTCAAAATCACAAGGTTATTTTAAAATGAGATGCTTGTTTGCTTTACAAATATCTGTAGCTTTAGCTACTTCAGTTACAACTTTGCATTTGTTAGGCTAATTGGTTAAAACATATGGAAAGGTGTGATGTATCATTCTCCAAATGTCCAGTATTCAGCAGCCACATGGGACTGGCTTCAATGAAAACTTGTTTTCCACCCTTATGAACCAGTAAAATATCATCTTCTCTCTCTCTTGGGTTTTACTTCTTACTTTTTTCAACGTTCATAAGTACTATAATCAAGATCGTGCCACACACAACCATTTTCCTTCTCAGGATAGTGTCACAGATGTTGACATCAAACCAAAAATATTAACTATGATGTTGCCCTTTAATGTAAACATATTTATTAAGAACATAGCTTCACTTTTATTCTAGACATTCTATAGTTTTGTATCACTTCCTCCTCACAAATAAAAGAGAGGATTTTTTAAATGTAGAAGACTTTGAACCAAGCTGTTACTTGGTTAGTGTTTGTCCTAGGGGAAAAAGTTAATATATTTACCAATTTCAAATTTGTTAAAATATTGGGAATTGAGGAGAAAAAGTAAAAAGTTATGTACATGCAATATTTACACATTTATATTTACATAAATATATAAGCAATGTTATTGTCTTCCATGGCCTACCATCTATAAATAAAAAATATGAGTTTATTTTAAAAACGTATGTATCTTGCTTAGATTTAGATTTTTATTTTAAATGGTCTATGATAAAATTAACAAACTCTTACATAGCTTTGGAAACTAAAGGCAGATAAAAACTATGTTAATATTCATTCTTCTTTCATGTAACTTATAGCCTGGTATATGTCAGTTCAAAATGGTGGAAGAGTAAGTAATGTTTCTAACTATGAGACAATTCAAATTATTTTGTTATAAGTGGTGTATAATAATTATAGAACCAAGGATATTCTAAAAGATTCTCAATACTGAATTTTGTTATTTTTCAAATGATTGTTATATATTCATAGAATGTCCCAAATATTATGCTAGGTCCTTAGAGGAATTAGTGGAGTCTATCATTAAAATGGGAAACCCACGTGTATGTAAAACAATATGTGGGCCCATAGTGGTAGGAAAGAGTGGTGAGTACTGCATTGCCTGATTTATGTATTCTAAGTTGGACCTTCCTCCTGTAGTAGGGGCTGCTTTCAAATCCTGTATCTGTAGCACATGACATGGGGAACCAGCTGCAAACATTAATTATTAAAACACTCACACTCCAACTGCATCTCACAGTTTCAAGATGACTTAAGTTTATACCTCTAGATCCTGCTATCCTTGGCCTTTGCTCCAAACAAAATGCTGACTTCACTGCCATTTTGGCTTTGGGGAAGAGCCAGAAGCCTTGCAGTGCCAGATCCAGTGAATAAGGTGAATGAGAACACACTGTAATGATTTTATTTGACTGAAACTGCTGTAAATAATTTCATCATTTCATCAACGGTAGCCACAAGAATACCTTCATGAAAGAAGATTCGGAGAACTGCTTCAGAAAGTGGCAAGAATGATGGGATAAATATGTTCAACATGAAGGAGGATATTTTGAGGAGGATTAATAACAATGTATTTTTTAATGTAATAGCATTTTTTAAAGTTTTATTTTAAACCTTCATCACTAAGTGGATGCACATTGAGGACATATTATTAAATGAAATAAATAGGACACACATGTGTAAATACCGAATAGTTTCTCTGGTGTGAAAAACTGAAAGTGTAAATAAGGATCAAAATGTATAATTGATATTATGAAATAGGAAGAAAATGTCTAAAGGAGAAGGGGAAGTGGGAGGGTTAGGGGAAAGGAAAGAAATGAAAAAATAAGAAAAAGGGAAAAAAATAGAAACAAAGTCCTTGAAAATAGGGAAGGGTGGAGGGGATGAAGGGAGGGCAGGAGAATAGGGAAAAAATAAGAACCAAGATACATCACGTAGAGGTACAAGATCCAGTGAAGAATATAACTGTGTTGTATACCTAAAATGTACCAATAAACTTAATGGAAATTTTTTAAAAACCTTCATCATATGTTTTTTTCAATTTTTACTTTTATTAGTACTTTTGTAGTACATAATGATTACATTCTTTGTGGGGAGTTGATACCTGTACATAACCCATCTTAATTCTTTTCTCATCTCCTTTTCCTCCTCTCCCATCCCCTCCCTTCCATCTCTTGAGCTCCTCCCCTTTTGCAAAAGATTTAGTTACCTATTTCTTATTTTTCATTTTCCTCTTTATATTTTGGTTTTCTCATGTAAGAGAAATCAGGTAATATTTAAGCTTGTGTGTGTGATTTATTTCACTTAACAATATGGCCTCATTTTCCCATAATTGACTCAAATTTATCCTTCTTTATGGCACAGTAGTATTTGATTATATATAAATGCCACATTCAAGATTTAACATTATGGATTGTGCTACCATAAACATAGGTGTGCATTTATCTCTGTAATAAGATGCTTTTAACTCTTTGAGGAAGATATCTAGAAGGGGGTTGAATAACTGGGTTGATTTGAATTTCTCTTTTCAGTTTTTTTTAGGAAACTTCATATTGATTCCCATAATGGTTGTACTCCTTTACATTTCCACCAACAATGTAGAAGGGTACTTTTTCTCCGACAGCCTCTGGTGTTGGAGTTCTTCCTGGTAGCTATTCTTTGTGTGATAGGACAGAAACTGAGTATTGCTTCATTTTGCCTGTCTATAATGGAAGGGATATTAAACTTTTTTTTCATGTATTTATTTGCCATTTATAGTTCTTCTGAGAAGTTTCTATTCATTTTAGTTGATCATTTTTTAATTGGGTCCTTTATTTTCACAAGTGTAGTATTTTTAGTTCTTTGTATATTTTAGATATTAGTCCTTTGTCTGAGGAATAGCTGGCAAAAAGTTTTCCCATTATATAGTTTGTCTCTTCACTCTGTTGGCTTTCTTTGCTGGGCAGGTTTTTAATTTGATATGTTTACATTTTTTAATTCTTGAGCTTATTTCTTGTGCAATTGGAGTTCTGATCAAAAAGTCCTTCCTATCCCTATGTCTTCAAGAGTTTTACCTATTTTACCTTCCAGCAGAGTATTTCTGCTTTATATTTATACCTTTGAACCATTTGGTTTTAGTTTATAAGTCTAGATTCAATCTTCTGCATGTGGAAGGTCAGTTTTTCCAGAGACATTTGTAAAAGAAGATATCTTTCCTCCAGCGTAAGTTTTTAACCTTTTTTCAAAGATCAGAGAGCTGAATGTTCCTGAGCTCATTTCTGCATCCTGTGTTTTGTTCCATTGACTCACATGTCTGTTTTTGTGCCCTTACCATGCTGTTTTTCAATTATAATTTTGTAATACAATTTGAACACCTGGATGTACTGTGGACTGAAACCAACCAACCAGGCCAGCCAACTGTGGACTGAAACCTCTGCAAACGTAAGCCAAAGTAAACCTTTCCTCTGTAGAATTAGGGATGTCAGGAATTGTATCTCAGTGACAATAAAGCAACTAAGACACATTTGTTAAACCATTCTTGCACCCCTGAGATGAAGCCTACGTACTCATGGTGTATGATTTTTTTGATGATTTGTTACATTCTGTTTGCCAATATCTTGTTGAGGATTTTTGCGCCTAAGTTCATTAAAAAGATTGGCCTATAGTTCTTTTTTTTGTTGTTAAGTTCTTGTCTGATTTTTGAATCAGGGTAATGCTAGATTCTAGGAATGACTGTGAGACTACTCTTTCCCTTCCAATTTCATTAAATAATTTGAGGCATGTTAGTGTGAGATCTTCCCTGAAGTTAAAGAATTTATCAGTGAATTTAATGGGTCCTGGGCTTTTCTTAGGTAGCAGGGTTTTTATCACTACTTCAGTTTCATTGCCGGTAACTGAATTACTCAAAGTTTTTACATCTTTTCTGGAATTTATCCATTTCTTCTGAATTCTACAATTTAGTGGAGTCCAAGTTTTCAGAGTAGTTAATAATAACAATCTGGATTTCAGCTATAATCTTTGTGATTTTGCCTTTTTCATTTCTTTCTTTTTCTTTTTTTTTTTTTGGTACTGGGGATCTAACTCGGGACCTTGCACTTGCGAGGCAGGCACTGTAACCACTGAACTAAATCCCTAGCCCTACCTTTTTCATTTCTAATTGGATTGGTTTGGGTCTTTTGCTCTTTTTTTTGTTAAGATTGGCAAAGGGTTTGTCTATTTTGTTTATTCTTTCAAAGAGCCAGTTCTTCGATTCATTGACTCTTTGTATTGCTTTTTTGGTCTCCATTTCTTTGACTTCTGTTCTGATCTTTCTACTTTCCTTTCTCATACTAGCTTTGGATTTGAATTGCTCTTATTTTCTCTAGGACCTTGAAGTGCACCATTAGGTTATTCATTTGGGCTCACTCTGTTTTTGTGATATGGGCAATTAAGCTATAAAATTCTCTCATAGGACTGCTTTCATTGTATTCCATAAGTTCTGGTATGTTGTACTGGCATTATCATATGATTCTAAGAAACGATCTAATTTCTTCTTTGATTTTTTTTCTGTGACATATTGATTATTCAAGACTGTATTGTTTAATTTCCATGTGTTTTTATAATTTCTGTAGTTTCTTTTGCCATTGACTTCTACTTTCATTGCATTATGATCTGATGGTATACATGGGATAATTTTGAAACTTTTGCATTTACTTAAGCATGCTTAATGGGCTAGCCGATGATCTATTTTTGAGACTGTTCCATGTACTGCTGAGAACACTGTGCACTGTATTGTTGGGTAAAGCAATCTGTAGATAGTTATTAAGTGTATTTGTCTGAAGATTTAGTTCAACTCTGTCATTTTTGTCTTGGTTTGTTTTTTTTTCAAAACAGGATGTCACAATTCAGTTTAAGTGGGCATTCAACTCACTCTGTAGCCCAGGCTGACTTTGAACTCATGGTGATCATCCTGCTTCATCCTCCTGAGTGCTGAGAGTACAGGAATGCACCACCATGCCCAGCTATCTGGCATTTCTTTGTTGATTTTTTGTCTAATTGAGCTATTTGTGACAGTGAGGTGCTGAGACCCCCCACTATAATTGTGTTGAAGTTTATCTGATCTTTTATGTCCAACAGTGATTGTTTCTACGAAGTTAGCTGCACCAGTGTTCAGTGCATATGTACTTATAGTTGTTATTCACTGTATGTTTTTATCACGCTTCATATAATGTTAGATCATGAATGCATAAGAACATCTCTTAAAGCATTAGGCTATGTCTAAAAGCTCCTGAACAGAGAGTGAAGCTTTTGAAACAGAAAAATATGACTGGGTTTGGAAACAGGTTTGAGGGTAGATTGGAAAACAGAGACAAAAGACTTACAGATGCAAGGAGATAGTGTTGTATATTTAGAAATAGTACTAGTGAAGGACATGGAAAACATAACTTCAGGTGGTCAAGAAATGTTCAACAGACTCTGGTGATGACTAATGTGATACATGAGAGAGTATTCACCTTCTCTAGCTCATATAACTGAGTGGACTTTGGTGTCATTAATTGAGAAGTAAATAAAAAGGAGGCTGTCTTGAATCTAAAAGAGCAATAGACATCCAGATATCAGGAGATAATTGGGAGACCAGGTATAAAGAGCTTGGGAGAGAATACTGATAATAAGATATAGAGAGCACCAAATTCTACTACTTGTTTTTGATGTCTGCCTTTTCGTAGCCCCTAAACTAGACTTATTAGACTAGCTGGAAAATGTCCTGTGCCCCACATGTTTGAGAGCCTAGCAAATTGACAAAGAAGACACTATAGTATTGGACGTCAGTGCTAATGGACATAATTCAAGGAGAGCCAGAGGAGGATTTGTACAAGTGTCTTGGTTTTGAGGTGGCATGGGGAAGAAGAGTAGGACAGGCAGCACAGAAAAAAAATGGGAAAGAGAGCTGAGACCTGCAGGATTAGGAGAGATTGACAAGAAAAAAGGGAAAAAAGAACTTTTCAAGAGATGTTCAGTGTGTTATAAGCAGGAAGCAAAATGACCAAGGCTCTCATGAGAAACTGGGAGAAGCTCCACTCTTGGTGTCAGGCAAAGAGTGGATGGCAAGTATTGCGGCTGAGGAGAGTAGCTCAGGCAAGCTCCTGGCGTGAGAAACTTCCTTGCACATTCAACTTTATTCAGTGTGCAAGACAAAGCCATTTAAGAATTTTTAACAAGACAATGAACCAATCAAACATGTATTTTAAAAAATCACTCCAGCTACTTGGAGAATGAGGTGCTAATTAAGAAAAGTGGCCTTGATATGATTACCTAGGGCAAAGACCACAATTTGATTCAACCTGCTAATGTACTCTGGCCTGTGGAGTGCTTCTGAAATATTCATTTAATTCTGAATTATTTTGAACATTTCAAAATTGGACACTTTCACATAAAATGAGAATTACAGAGCTTTTTTAAAAATTAGGAGACCTGGCAGCTGTAGGTCTACATTCCTGAGCTTCCAATAATTGAGTGGACTGGGCTTCCTACAAAATACTCTTGCTACACAAGGCAAGTACTCTTCTGCCTGCTAGTCTAAAGTCAATAGTTTAATTATACCATTATTGACTTACCTGGACAGAATATGTAGAATGAATAAAAGCAAAATATTTTCATGATCTTGAAGTGTTTCCCTATATTTGCAAGAAAAAATTCCAAATATACAATGGATTCATTGAGCAACACCTTAATCAAATAATCACAATTAAGGTCAGATGGACATTATGTACTTCCACCTATGCTGACTTAAGAAAGACATAATGTCACTTATGGAATATTTATGTGGACAAAGGTAAACTCCAAGGAAGGCTGGTTTAATACCCTGAAACAATCTATGAACAAAAATGTTGGGATAAGAATTTTAGGCAATCATCTGAGGAATGACCTTAAGCACTGGGACATCTCAAAACTCCTATTATGTGGAATGAAAATAAATTTTTACTTTTTTCTGTATTTAAAGACAACTAAAACATAATTTAGGCATTTAAAAGCAGTCTGACCTCTTGATTCAGAGAGAATATCCAAATTCCATTTGCAGAACTGTTAGAAAGATTTAAAAATTAGATCGGGAATTCACCACCTAGCAAGTTCCATGCACTGTCCAGGAGGACCCACAAACAATGTGCCCTTCCCCCAGCTGATGCCTCCACTTTCCTGGGTTCCTGTACAGGCCCCAGGAGGACCCAGAAACCCCATGACCATCCCCAGTCAATGCCACCACCCATCAGGCCCCTCCTTGGTTCCAGGAGGGCCCAGGAACTGCACAGCCTTCCCCAAGCTGATGCCCACTGGCCCCTGTGCTGATGCTAGGAGGGCCAGGAACCACGTACTTCACCTCCAGTACCTTGGTTCTCCACAGCATGGGGCAACAGAATTGATAACAAACTGACCAACCTGATCAAACAAGAAACAAAACCCCAGAAGGAGAGTTTCACTTCAGAACTGAATTGACACAATTCCATAGATACTGGGTGAGAGACAGGCTTGGAAGAAAGTGTTGGAGTGGTTGAGAGCTAAATAGGATCTCCTGGGATGCCCCGGGAGGCCTGAGATCAGAGCAGGAGGATCATGATGGTCTGTGTTCTGTTATAGGAGCCCAGGTTTGGTGGGAGTAATCATCAGAGTGGGCAGTCCTAAGAAGGCATATACAGTGGACCTTTGGCTTAGAAACCCAATTCATTCACAAGGACTAGTTGTAACTCAAGTTAATAGTAAGTCAAGATTGTTTTTTCCATAAGAAAAAATGAAAATACCCATAATGTATTCCGAACCTCACAAAGCACCCTTTAACTAACCTTTTCATAAAAAAGGATTGTATAATGTGCATAATTTACCAGAAATACCAGTAATTTTTGAGGTGTATTCACCAAAAAGTTATATAAAATGTGCCTACTTTATCAGGAACAACAATTTCATACTACATTCACTCGAGTTGACATCTTTGGCTTGGAGGAAGGATGAAATGAAAGGTGGTTATTGTGTGGAAGGGGAGTCCCTTTCCTTAAGAACATCAGAAATCCGGATCTCTGTTGTCCTTTCTCTCCTTGGGAGAGTCTGTAGCTCACTAAGACCAGCTTCTGTCTCACTAGGTCATAACCTTTTCAGAACTAAAAACTGATCTAAGGTTGTCTGTTTCTGTCTTTTCTTTAATACTGCTCTGAAATATGACATGACATTGTTATTAAACAAGTGAATGCAATGATTGGCTTTTTCTCTGTCTGGGTGGGTCTTCTCTACCCATGTTTGTAGCTCTGTCCATGTTTTCAAGATTTCCTTTATTTCATAAGAACTCTATTGCACTGGTTGTTGATACTCTCACTCTTCAGAAATCTCCTCAGCTCCCATTCTCTGTTGCTCAGCCAGAAGTTGCTAAAGTTCTTCTGAGTGTTCCCGCACCAGTTCCTCAATATCACCACTGTTTACCTGCAAACTTATGGACTCTGCTGTAGTGACAGTGTCATCAATCACAGAGTCAACTAAAGGCTCAGGCTCTTCCACACAGCCTTCAAAGTCTTTCTCCTGTATAATTTTAGGCCACATTTTCTTCTAGGCAGATCTCAGTGTCCTTAGAGAGGCAATGGTTCAGGATTTCTCAATTAACCCCATTTAGGAAATGATGTTGTAATATTCCTTCCAGAACTCTCTAAGGGTTAAATCTGTATCAGAGACCATCTGGAAGCAGTTCAGGAACAGATCCTTGATGTATAGCTTCTTAAAGTTAGCTATAACCTGCTGGTCCATATAGGCTGGAGTAGAGGAGTTGTACTAGGTGGGAGGAACTCAATTGACAGCCATGGAAATTCTTCAACCAATTCTTCTTCCAAATCTCATGGGTGAATAGGAGCATTACCCATGATTAGTAGAGCTTTGAGTAAACCTTTGTCCTCTAGATATTTCTTAACAAAAGGACAGAAAGCTTTCCTGATCCACTCAATAAAAAGCATTCTTGTTACCTGGGATTTGTGTTAGATCTCCACATGATCCCGAGCCTATTTTCCATGACTTTATGTTTTCTAAATACTCTAGGGGGTCTCAGAGTGATAAACCAAGAGAGGCTTTATCTTAAAGTCACTGCTGACATTTGCACGTAACAGTAATGCTAGCCTACCCTTCATAGGCTTATGGCCTGGCATTTTCTTCTCTTCCTGGGTAATGTATGTTCTCCTGGGCATTTTCTTCCAGAAAAGGCAAGTTTCATCACAGTTGAAAACTTTTCAAAGTGGTGTACTGTGGGTAAGTTTCAGCAGCCCTTTTATCAACACGGGCTGCTTCATCATGCCTAGTTATGCTATAAACTGCAGTTCTCACTTTAAAATTGTGAAAACACCCCTTACTGGCATGAAATATTTCACCATTATCACTTGTTTATGGATTATCCTTTATGAATATGCATTTATAGCCCTGGCCTTTTCACAAATTATAGACTCAGATAAGCTATAACCTGCCATTTGCATTTCATTTATCCACACTAATAACAGCCTTTCTACCTCATCTAACACTGTTGATCATGATTCACTAATTTTTGTAACACCTTTAGCAACACTATCTTCCTTACACAAATATTTTCTCTGTAAAATTGTCAAGATAGTGGATTTCAACATGCTCTACATATTAGTGAGATCATTCACATGTATACCACTCTCCTATTTCTCCACAATTTCCTTCCTCTTTTTATTGTGATTGCTTTCTTTACCTTCTCTTCATTCCTTAGGTTCTTTTCTAGCTTTTTGTGGCCACTGTGTTAGCAGTAATATAACAATTATATAAAGCACTGACCAAAATCACATCCATAAACATGTGCATTCTGGCTTAGACTGATGCTTATGTATGTTACATATGCTTTTCATGAGTATTTGTTTACAACCTCCAAAGCTGCCAGCATTCAGATTGTAACTCAAGACTTTGGTAGAAACTTAAAACTAAAATTGTGGTACTAACCCAAGTTCTTCGTATGTGAGGCTGGTCGTAACTCAAGGATCCATTGTAGTTTAGTGATATATTTGAGTTCTGGCACTGCTGCCAACATCCAGCAAAAATCAATGCTCTGAATTACTATAGAGAAATATAAGACTGGGGCAGTAAATTGTCTTCATTAAAATAAAAGTCTTCTTTGTTTTGGTGAAGGGTTGTTAATGAGAGTGGTTTTCAAGTTTTGTCAATATAAAAATGTTGACATTTTATACCATTGTTGTTGGTGATTCACTATCACAAATAAGGTAACATAGTAGTAGCTGGAAATTGTTTTTCTATCTATGCCAATACCTGGATTCCCTGGGGAGTCATAAATAACACTGTGCCTCACTCCCAAAGAATAGGGCACTGAGAAAAAAATTTGCAAATTCCAGCACAAAAAAACCCCAGAAAAATGAAAAGACAAAGCAATAAAATACCCCCCAAAACTACCCACTCCTCCAAAATCAGTACAGGAGCATTGAGGGGAAGGGAATCATAAACTACAGAGAAGATAGGACTGAAAGGTTGCCAATGGAAGTAAAAACAGTTCTATAAGGTGTTTGGCAGATTTAAAGAATATATAATTAATCACATAATGAAACAAAAGATCAGATAATCTAGAGAAGATGCTAATAAACATATTATAGCTAAAGAAAGAGATGCAAAACATGAGTGTCTAGCATATAAAAGAGTGGGAATCTGTAGAAAATTTCCAAACAGAAATCCAAGAACTTAACATAATTAACAGTATGAGTTTCAGACCTGAAGGACAGAGCTGTGGTCAATGATCAATTGAGAGATACCTTGAAAACAAGAAGGGACCATGAAAAATGGGTCCAACAGCTTCTAGATGAGTCAAAGAGAACTAAAATGAAAGTAATAAGGTTTAGCCAAATATCAGCAAAAAGGCATAAGAACATCTTTACACAAGGAATAGAAGAAAACTTTTCAGACATAGAAGAATTTTATACACCATTAAGAGAAGAATATAGATGCATGAAGAATATACAAGCCCAAATAGCCATGATCAGAAGAAACCACTCCATACCATATAATAATTAAAATACCAGAAACACAACACAAGAATAAAATCTTAAAGCCTTCTAGAAAAATAATGAATCACATATAAAGAAACATCTATTAGAGTTATAACAAATTTCTTAATACAAACCTTAAAGGCAAGGAGAGCATGGAATGAAATGTTTGGAGCTCTTAAAGAAAACAACTTCTAAGCCAGACTGTTATATACTGCAAGATAATCTTTCAAAATTGATGGAGAAATAAGATACTTTCATGATAAAGAAAACCTAAAGAAATCCATGACCTCAAACCAACACTCAAAAAAATTCTTAAGGATATCCTAGAATGAGACAATGAAGCTGACAATGCCATAAGGTCTAATAAAATGTATACATTGAGTAGAAGGAAATATTTAAAATTAATACAATGAAGGAATAAGTCAATGTCTATCAATCATAGCTAGCAATATAAATGGACTCAATTTACCAATCAAAACACACAGATTAGTAGAATGAATGAAGAAAAAACCCCAACAGTTTGCTGTATACAAGAAACACATTTAACACAAAAAGAAATTCATTGACTAAAAAATCAAAGTATGGAAAACAATATTCCATGCAATGGAAACCTGAAAACAAGAAAGAAAGGCTAATCTATTTTCAGAAAAATTAGATTTCAAGCCAAACTTGATCAAAAGAGGCAAAGAAGGACATTACATATTGGTTAACAGACTTACTCAATAGGAAGAGATAACAGTTACAAACATATGCACCAAATCATGGTGCACACAAATTCATAAAACACACTCTAATAAATGTAAAATATCAGATGAATATCAATATAGTTATATTTGGGGATCTCCACACCTCATTATCACAAATAGATCAACTAAATAAAAAATTAACAAATAAATTTAACAGTTGAACCAAATCTTTAAACAAATGGATTTAATGGATATATATAAACAGTGTTCCACCCAACAACAACAGAATACACAATCTTTTCAGCCATACATGGTACTCTATCCAAAATATAATGTATACTAATGAATAAATCTTGCCTAAGCAAATGAAAATGAATCAAAATTTTACCATGCATATTATCTGATCACAGTGCAATGAAACAAGAAATGAAGAGAAAAAGAAACCACAGGAACTATGCAAACATATCAGTATTAAACAACACACTCTTGAATAATCAGTGGGTCACACAGGTAATTAAGGAAGAAATAAGAAAATTCCTAGAATTAAATGATAGTGCCAGTCCAACATACCAGAACTTATGGATCACACAGAAAGTAGTCCTGAGGGAAGTTTATAGTGTTGAATGTCCACATCAGAAAAACAGAATAAGCCTAAATAAATAACCTAATGATGTATCTCAAGGTCTTAGAGAAACCAGAACAATATAAACCCAGAATTTGCACAAGAAAGAAAATTAATGAAATTAAGACTAAAAAAACAAAATACAAAGAGTCAATGAATTAAAGAGCTGGTTCTTTGAAAGAATAATTTTTTTCTTTTGGTACTGGGGATCGAACTCAGGACCTTGTGCTTGTGAGGCAGGTGGGAGAACCACTGAGCTAACTCCCCAGCCCTTGTTTGTGTTTTTTAAAATTTGTTTCATTTATTTATTTATTTATTTATTTATTGGTACCTGGGATCAAACTCTGGTCCTTGCACTTGCGAGGCAGTTGGCAGAACCACTGAGCTAAATCGCTGGCTGAAGGGATAAATACAATAAGCAAACCCTTAGCCAATCTTACCCAAAAAGGAAAGAAAAGAAACAAATTGATGCAATTGGAAATGAAAAAAGGTGGAATCACAATGGGCACTACCAAAAACCAGAAAATTATTAGCAACTACTTCACAAACATATATGCAAGACAATTTGTTATGTCTAGATGCCCACCAAAAAAAAAAAAAAAAACTTATGTGATCATAGGTAGGGCTTTTTAGAGATGGCTGGATCTACAGTGTGGAAAACCAAATTGGTTTAGCATAGATATGGGTATTAATAATGGAAGACCCAGTCTGTGTGTGTGTGGAACCACTCAAAAGGCTTGTGGCATGGATGGGATAAAAGGGAAAGAGAAGCTGGATGTGTGCTGCCTCCTGCCTCTTCTGTATTGGACTATTTTCTCTCCTGTGATGACCCTCTGACATACAACCCTACCTTGGAGAAACCTGTGGACTGAAACTTCTACAAACTGTAAGTTGAAATAAACATTTCCTTCTTTAACTTTTGAGTGTTTGTTATTGTGTCTCAGTGACCAAAAACAAAGTAATTAAGCAAAACTGTAGGACTCAGAAGAAGTGGAGAGATTCCCAGATACATATAAATTTCCAAAACTGAAATAGAAAGACTTAAAAATCATGAACAATCCAACAAAAAGCAATAAAATCGAAACAATAATAATTTTTAAAAACCCTGCCAACTAAGAAGAGCCCAGGACCTGATAGATTCCCAAGAGAATTCTACAAGAACTTCAGGGAAGACCTGACACCAATACTCAAACTTTTAATGAAATTGAGAAGGAAAGAGTACTTCTAAAATCATTCGTGAAAGCTAACATTATCTTGATCCCAAAACTAATTCTAACCAAAAAAAAGAGAACTATTCTCTTTCTCTAATGAACATAGATGCAAAAATTCTCAACAAGCTACTGGCAGACAGAATGTGACAAACCATCTAGGCTTCATCCTAGGGATCCAAAGATGGTTAACACATGCAAATCAGTAAGTGTAATTCATGTCATATACAAAAACAAAGACAAAAATCACGTTATCATCTCAACACATTCAGAAAAAGTTTTTTTTACAAAGAACCAAATCCATTCATAGTACCAAAAAAAAAAACCTGAAGAAAATAGGCAGAGAAAGACTTTATCTCAGTATTATAAAAGACATTTGTGACGAACCTATTGTCAACATCATATTAAATAGGGAAAAGCAAAAAGCCTTCCCTTTAAAATTAGGAACAAGACAAGGATGTTCATTATTACCACTCATGTTCAGCACACTACTCAAAACACTAGCTATAGCAACCAGGTAAGAGAAAGAAAGAAGAGCAGTAAGTATAGGAAAAAGACAAAGTCAAAATATCATTATTTGCAGATGATATGATTCTTTACTTACAAGACCCAGAAAATTTCACCAAAATACTCCTAAAATTTAAAACCAAATTCAGCAGTGTAACAGGATATAAAATAAATGCACAAAAATCAATAACATTAATTGATACACTAATGCACTAATAATGAACTCACTGAAAAAGCAATTAGAAAAAAAATTTCATTCACAAAAGCATCAAAAAATTAAATACTTAGTTATTAAACTAATTAAGTAGTGAAAGACCTCTATAATGAAAATTACATCATTTGAAAAAGGAAATCAAAGAAGGAAGACATCAAAAAATGAAAAAGTATCCTCTATTCCTAGATAGGCAGAACCAACATAATCAAAATGGCTATACTTCCAAAATTGGTATACAGATTTAATGGAATCTTAATCACAATACTAATGTCATTTCTCACAGAGCTAGAGAAAAGAATTCTAAAAATTATATAGAATCAGAAGAGACCCAGAATAACAAAAGCTATCCATCACTATCCCAGATTTGAAACTATACTATAAAGCTATAGTGATTAAAACAGCATGATATGGGGACAAAAATAGGCCTAAGGATCAATGGAACAAAGCAGAAGTAGCCAAAACAACGCCAGGCAGATACAGCTATTTGATTTTTAACAAAAGAGCAAAAAACATGCATACACTGGAAGAAAGCCTCTTTATTAAATGATCCTGGGAAAATTAGATATCTACATGCAAAAGATTGAGTCTAGACCCATATATATCAGAATATACTAAACTAAAATCAAAATCAAAAAGGAAGAAAAGAAAAAAGTTACCAAAGAATAAGTTTTCAGAGGAATGTAAGATAGATATGGTTTTATAGGCTAGTCACAATATTTCAAAGTATTTATTATATAAATTTTATTTTATTTTATTTTATTTTTTTGGTACCAGGGATCGAACTCAGGTCCTTGCACTTGCGCAGCAGGTGATGAAACCACTGAGCTAAATCCCCGACCCTATTATATAAATTTTATCACTGAAAATATAGAAACTTTTACAGTTCTTTTTATGTAATGAGCTTAATCTTTAAAATCTAAAAGAAAAGAACAAAACATAATTTATAATGCAGTAAATTAGAAACAAATATGAGATTATCACAATGAATTTATATTTGAATTTTTCTGAATAAATGTTACACTGCTATGAAAAGTTAAAACATAAAGATATAAATATTATCAATATAAATTCTAAATTTTTAAATTACAGTTAAATTCAATAGATTATTGGAAAGAATGACACATCAAGAGCAAGTAGAGTATAGTTTAAAATTCTTACACTTGCATATGTTTTCTTAGTAAGAAATGTCATAATATATCACCTTAAATGAAAAAAAGCATGTGATTCATTTAAAAGTTGTTTGATGAATATCAATGCATTACACACAAAATTTTGAACCAGAAATAGAAAGAACACATAACAGAAGAAAATATGTAATGCTTGCTGACCAGATAATAATAAAATTATTCTCATTAAAATAAGGAAAGAACCAAAGATTTAAATTATTGCCACTACTTTTTTAAAGCCTCATTTTGAAAGAGTCAATCAATGGCATTAAACAAGAAGTGAAACATTTAACAATTGCAAAGGAGGATACAAAATTATTATTTGGAGTTTGTGACATTTGACTAAAAATGGAAAGAACTAACTGTAAAATCTTACTCAGCTAATAAAATGACCAGAGACAAAATAAACATGTAAAAACCAATAGCTGCAGGGAAAACAAAATGGCTTTCATGACAGAAGGCAAAGCACATGATACCTAGTAATATATTTGGCAGAAAACAATATGCAAAAGAATTTTATAAGACAAATCAAAAAGCCAATATATCCAATATTCTGGAACAAAATTAATTCTCTACTAAATTAAAAATGTTAATACAAGTCAATAAAATTTTCTGTCAAGATGTTGTTTTCTTTAATCTGACATATGTTTGTAAAATTGATTTCAAAAAATACAGGCCTTCCTAGACTGAATTGAGAGAAACTTGGTTAGATAGATTTGATTGTCTGCTGCTAGGCAAGCTTGAGGCTAAGTCAGGAATTAAATTAGTTTAAGAAATAAATTCTATTTTTACTTCCCTGAGCCAATGACTGAGAAATTCTTGCCTATTATTCCTTAATCAACTCAGGTCTATGCTTCCTTAGCAACCTTTGGTATCTTCTCAGTTGTACTTCGAATGAATCCAAACTCTTCCAAAGTCTGCAAAGCCTTGTGCAATCTCCTAGGCACTTGCACCTCTCAGCTCATCTCTTCAGCCCCCTCAATCCACAACGTTTTAGGAGCACACTTTTTTTTTTTTTTCTTTTAGGAGGCACTTTTTTCCTTGAAAAGAGCAAGCTCTTCCCTGCCTTATTTCTTTATACTTGCTGGACCCTTTGTTTGGACTGTGTTCTTTTGCTTGAAGAGTAACTTTTCAGTTTATTTTGTTTCCCTTTAACTTTCTTCTTATTCTTTATTTCTCAACTCCAGTATTATATCCTCAGAAATACCCTCTCTGATTTTCCTATATAAAATACAGTATATGTTATGCTCATAAATGTATATTATTCACAATATGTTGTAGATCAAGTTGTTTGTTTTTTTCTTTTTTATCTCCTCTGCTTGTTCCTTGTTTGTTATCTGCTTCCTCTTGTCCAATATGAACTCCTGAGGACAAGAGCTGCATTTGTTTTTTTCCTTTGTAGATCTCTAATTTCTAGTATGATGCTAGGGATATAATACCATGGATTCAATAAACCTTGTCTGATTGAACTTATAACTTGATTATTCAGATCATAGAAAAGTAATGTGTAGACAAAGGCAAGTGTTTGTGATATGTCAAATTTAAAATACCGGTATTATGAATAGATTATCTCAATTTTATAAATATATATATCTACATATAGTTGAATATAAAAGGAAGAATTAAAAATGCTAGAAGAGAATATACCAAGAAGTATTTGGGTACTGGGAATATAGATTATTTCTATTTATTTATACTTTACTGAATTTTCCAATTTTTGACACTAAACATGTATACAAATATTTAAAAGAATTAAAATATATCCATATAGTAACTATCTGATGAAACATTATTTTCAGACTTCTTTTTTCTCCTTAATGTTTCCATCCATCCTTAATCCTGCCTCAGAGAGGAGGTTGTCATGGAGATGGCAGATTCAGGTTGAAATCACCTACCTCTCAATGAGCAAGTAAAGGGGGCAAGTTACTCAACCTCTCTGAACTTCTTCCTACAGTAGAAATAATGCTCAGTGAGAATAGTTAAAACTAACCTCTATGAGATGATAGTGTTGTGGAAATCTGAAAGACTGGAGAGACCCACCAACAGGAGGACTTCTTTTCAGGTTTAAATTGTACACCGGCTCAGTGGACTCCTGTCCAAAGGAAGAGCCAATGTACAAAGAGAAGTTCCAGTTTTCATACATTTTGTCGAAGGAGGTGTTTTTCTAGTGACATAGCAAGTGAGTTACCAGAAGAGGACAATGCAGATAGTTTAGTAACTTTGCCTTGCAAAAAGACAGTGTCTTATGAATCATATGAGAACAGAGTGTCATAACTTTGTTGACAGGGCCTAGTTGTCCCTTTTACCTGTACCAGAACAAGGAGTTTCAGCTACAGGGGAGAGAGGGGTGATGGTGGCGGCAACAGCCCAAGGCTGGGAAGAACTTGTTTTTCTTTAAGTCCTGCTTTAATAGTGTGCTTCTGTGAAATAGAACCAGGGGAAGAAAAGTTGAGCAGCTGCCCTACCATTCTCCAATTTCTCTTGTCTTTTCACTTTTACTTATTGTTGTTTTTCTTCTCCCTGTTTGATCTGCATCCTATCAACCATCAATTATATCAGAAGAGTTCTCTGAAAATTTAAATCTGGTTCTTTGAGAAATTTTCTCAATAAAAAGTGATGTAGGTCTGATGGAACCAGAAAAGCCAGGAACCTTCAGAATACTCTGCAAGTTCTATTTTTAAATTATCCAGGGCGGAAATGTAGCTCAGTGGCATAGCACCTACCTGACAAGTGCGACGTACTGAGTTTGATCCCTGGTATTAAAAAAAAGAAATTATTATCACCATTTCCTTTCTCTCTCCATCTCCTTTGTAAGTCCTGAAACAGCAACAACAATAACAACAACAACAAAAACCCAGCAAACTTTAGACTAGGTAAAAAAAAATTATATAAATAATTTTCTACATTACCTTTTCCCAACCAAAAAAGACATCAGAAAGTTCAAAATTCAAGATGCAAAATGTGTTTGACATACTCCTAGCAGGAAGAAAATGAATTTGAATTTATTCTCGAACCAATTCAGGAGAGATATAAACACTGAAATGTTACAGTTTGGTTGGCTTTTTGGAGCCACATCAGCATTTGCGTTTCATGGGGAAGAGCAAAATGAGGCAAACAACCTGGAATTAAATGAAAATGGGTAGGATAGAGAGGTGCATATACAATATGAATATTTCCTCTTGTGGTTTTTATAGACACAGGGCCTACTGAAAAATAGGTACTTATAAGTTAAATCAATACTCATTAAACTCATTGGGAGAAATTTAGCTAAGACAACAGTCTAGATATTTTATTGGGTTTTACAATAGGGAGCACTCTAAGCTTTTAAACATTAAGGTAGGAAACAGCTAACTACAGAAATTACTCTGGTGTAGGATTGCACAGTGGGAGACAGTGCATCTCCTGATAAAACAAAAGTATGTATATTGAAAGACTGGAGTTAGACAGATACTTTATATTTTCAGACCCCAAAATAATAACCCCAATGTGATTTATTTCACCATGATCCCATGACTTCTCCTATCACCTGTAATAGTTCCCTATTCTGTCCCTGAATCTCCTTTAATTTCTTACTCTTCTCAGACAACATTATGAATTATGCTTCTCTCCGCAGCCTGGTAATGAATGAATTGCTCTATGCTGAGAAGCAGCCAATTTTATATAATTATCACCAAACACAACATGAAGAAATTCTTCTTTTGGAAACAACACTTAAAATAACCACTTAAAACAATCAATTATTTTTCATATAACACATCTTTCTGACCTGGAAAATCATTCCAAGATAAAGAATTCACTCTTCCAGATTTTATTTCTAGTGTCTTTTCATTCGTCAAACATGTCAATCTATCCCAGGTTCTAGGAGCTGTATCAGGTACTGCACATGAAGAACGAGGCACAAGTGACCAACCTCTTTCTGGTCGCTTTATAGCCACCGTACTGATCCCACCATTTACTGTTGATTATGCTGAATTACAGAAGATGACTTGTTTTTACAAACCAATAACAAAATTTGACTTCAGATCTATATAATTCAAATCCTTTCATTTTTCTACCATCCTGAAGTGTGAGGTGATTCAAGAACTTAACTTTTCTATTAGGATCAGTCAAAATTCTATTCATCAGAAGCAATCTTGGAAAAACAGTACACTATGTTCATTTGGATGAAATTCTAAGCTCACCCACACCATCCTGTCTCCATCCTGTCTCTGGTGGCTTCCTTGGTTCAAGATGTGAAGGAAAGGGTATAATGAACAAGAAAATGAATTTGTGTTGTTTTCAGGAGGAAGAGGGGAAGAAAATGAGCAACAGATCTCTCAAGTCTTCCAACGGATGCAAGCGGGACATCTGTGTAAATACTTTAACAACTTAAATAGAGATTCAGACAGACTCAGGCCAATCCAGGAATAAGAGGCAGATTAAACTATGATAAAATATGGATTAGTGTTACATTTGATTGGTTGTTTCTGGTATCTGGCTGTCCTGACACTCATGTTTATAAAAAATTTCTACCTTTTCCATGGAAAAATAAATATTCAGACCTTAGCAACATGGTAGTACAACCAGAAATTCTGAAGGACCTAAAATATATTCTACCTTTTTAAACAAATTTCTTTGCAGGCGTGGATATGCTCCAAAGTGACTAGGACCAGATTGTAGCTGGAAGGCCAGGACAACCAGAAGAGCTCTATCTCACCCAGGGATGCTCAGGGTCTCTAAATCAGAAGGTTATCTTATCAGGACCTGAAGCAACTTTTTCTTACTTTCCAGAACTGTTCTTATTCAATAACCCAATAAAAAAAAAACTTTCATCAAAATATTATCAATGTTATTTAAAAAATGTTTTTTCATGAGTTCCATAGTTCATCCAACAAAATCTCTGGACACCAAACTGGAAGGGCCAGTACAATCTAGCTTAAAAGGTCCATCCTATAATCAACACGGGTGCACATAGCTTGTCCATTGCTGTCTCTGCCATAAGGTGTTTGTGTTATATTTAACAGACAGATTCAGGCCCTGACAAGAATATCTGTTGATCAATCTTTGCATGGTAGCAAAAGGAAAATGTATTATTGCTGTTTTATCCAGGAGTCTTTGGCAAAACTGTAATGTCTTCTTTTTTTCTTTAATGTCATGCTTTTGTTTGATGCAGTTTTCCAGATAGAATAATAAAAACATAAGCAAGCCAGCATATTTCTCCAAGTTGAAAAGAAAAGATCATTCTAATTATATCTGATCTTTATTGTTCTTGAGTTTAAAATGAAAAACATTTACTGTGAAACCATAAATCAAAAAGCAATCAGTGCTCATTACTTAACAAAATTAAATGCACCGATTTGATTTCCTTTTCTAAGTAAGCAATGTATTAGTCAACCACTGCTTATAACAGATCCATTTAAATAATTAAACTATGTTTCCCTGACCTGTGTGCTATTTGAAAAGAACAATGGGATCTTTAATAAGAAAAATTTATGCTAGAATCTCCATTTCTTCAGGGGCAAGAGAATCAGTGTTCTGGAGTGGATGATGCAAATACGATGCTCAATCAGCATAGATTCCCTGAAAAACCAGTAGTATCTAGTGAAAATAAGCACTTTTCCACTCTGTTTTAAGTCCTTGGACAACTAATCTAAGTATCATGCAAATGATACTCTACCTCATTTTGGAATGGTCACAAACTCAAACAATTAGAAAATAACATGCCAGAGATAAATAAAGGTGTTATTGACTAAATTACGCCCTGTCCCTGAAAAATTAATATTTTGAAATGCTAACCATCATCAAAACTGTATTTGGAGATAGAGCATTTAAAGTGATGGTTAAGATTAAATGAAGTCATAGGGTGGGGCCCTGCTCCACTTTGGTATCAAAGAAGAGAGAGACACCAGAAATGTGTGCGCACAAATGAAGGTCATATGAAGACACTGGAAGAATGCAGGCATCTGTAAACCAGGGAGTGAGAACTCAGAAAACAAGACCTGAGAACACTTTGATCTTTGACCTCCAGCCTCCAGAACTTTGAAAAATCAATTTCTATTGTTTAAGCTCCACAGTTTGTGCACGTATCTGTGATATCTCTAGGAGGCCAATATAGTAAGCTTTACAAATTAGAATATATTATTATTTTAATTTTGTTATAGAGTTAACTATTTAAAATTCATTAGTCTTCTTTCTCTAATTTATTTACTCCTTCAACCAATTCATACACCTTCTTAATTCTAAGATCAGCCTTAGTAATTTGAGATTTTAAAAAATGTCCCTGCCTTCACAAAGCTTATCGAATAAATAGAAAATAAATAAAATAGAAAATAAATAAGCGGAGAAGCAATGTAATTTTACATAATCATTCTTATTGAAGGAGAACTGAACAAACTGAGATTATAGAAAGCCTTGGTCAGGCTTTGCTTTGGGTGGGGTGATCGGGAAGGCTTGGTAAGGAGGTGGTATTGATGTTGAGACTTAAAGAATGAGAAAGATCTAACAAATGGAAAGCTGGGAGGAAATTTTTCAAATGGAAAAAGGAGAAACTTCTGGTGATGAGAAGGAGCTTGGCTTGCTTGAGGCTTAAGAAAACGTCATTGTGACTACAATGTCATGAACAAAGGAGACCATAATATTACATGTGTTTCAAGAAGAAGTGAGACCTGGGTTATTATACACAGTGAGATTTAAACCCTAGAAGGGCTCCATTTTCTATTTTATATACTAATCACAGATGCAAGATTATATGTACATTTTTATCTCCTTCTTTGCTGTGGGTTGCAGAATTCTTATGTTGGAAACTTGATCCTCAATGCAGCAATGTTCTATGTGGCACCTTTGGGAAGCAAATGGGTTATGAGAGCTCTGCTCTTATGGATGCATTAATCCACACATGGATTAGTTGGTTAGCAAGGGAGTGGGTTAGTTATCACCAGGACAGGTCTGTTATAAAAGTCAGTTTGGCCGTCTCTTTGTGAGCCCTCTTGCCATGTGATACCTTGTACCACCTCTACTCTGTAGAGCCCCCACTAGCATGAAGGCTCTCACCAGATACCTGTACCATGCTGAAGGATTTCCTAGTCTCGATAACTTTGAATTAATAAACCTCCATTGTTTATAAATCCCTTAATCTATGACATTCCATTATAGCAGCAGAAAACAAACTGAGATATCCGAAATACAGTGTCTTCTCTGGGTTTCTGTGAGTCTACATTTGACTTGGCTTTCACCCACTTAAATAGCTGACTACTTCTAAACGCCAAATGTAGCCCTTCTCTTCTCTACTTTCACTGTAAGTGTCAGGATGTCCTAAAGGTTTGTACTTCTTTTTTCCTTGCTCATCCAGGATCTTGCTTCCGCAGTGGCACTTGAAATGCAGTTTTCCATGTTTAATAGACATTTTCAGATTACAAACTCTTAATTTCCACATTCTGACTACTCCATACCCAGATTTCCCCATCTCATAATAGATATTTCTCCAAAAGACCTGTAAAAATCCCCTGACTTTTAAAGTCGACTTGATTGCTCAAACCCCAAACCTAGGAAATGCCTTCCAGTCTCTCATTCCTCATTTACCCAATCTGTTGGTTTAATGCATCCATCCATTTCTCCAGACAACTCAAACCTACCCATTTCTCTTCACCAAGTGATCATCATCCCTCACTATAACTACAACAGCTGCTTGGTGGTCTTTAGGCTTCCATTTCAGTCCTTTCTGGCAGCTGTTATCCAGCCAGTGACCAGAGTGCCAGGAAAGATGAGGCACGGCCTTGCCTTGCTCTCTGATCTCACCTCATACAACTCTCTCCCATTCACTGGCCCTGTGACGCTGTCCTCATTCCTTTTCCTGCAACTGACCAAACTTGTTGCCCCTTCCTGTGGACTCACTGCACTATTATTTCCCCTTTTCAGAATGTTCTCTCCTCAGATTTTCTTGTGACTGCTCCTTTTCACCTCCTCTCAGAAGTTTCCCTCTAAGAGAGGATTTTCGTGGACTGTCAATACAAAGTGGCTCTCCTCCTTATCCCCAGTGATTGTCAATCCCATTACACTCTTTCTATCCTTCTTTGTACTTTCCATACTCTCAAATAATAGTGTTTATTTAATCATTTACTTATTTTCTGTCTCTTTTCATCAATTATTTTAAACTCTATAAGAGCAGGACATTTTGTCGTATCTACTGCTGTATTTCCCACATCTATTCAAATGAATGAATGGAATCTATAGTCCTTTCTTGCTAATTAGAGGCTTTTAATAGGGATTTCCAAAAAAGTTCTTTACACTATACCTATGGAGACAGTGAAGTAGATGAAATAGATAGCTACACTTGCTGCCAAAAGTTTTGCTAATAATGGTACATTATCTCCCTAGAAAAGCACCAGTGCATTCTAAAATCTTATATTTAACAGGACACCATTGCTACCACATATTTATCCTGTCTCTGTTTTTTATAGGGTGACTTAATTTATAACATGCAAATAAAATAAAATTTAATTTGATTTCTCTTTTGACTGCTCTCAAGGATTTTACAAACCAAGTAAAAAGAGAAATGAAAAACAACTACAATGTGACATATAATATCCAGAAACCAAAAGAAGAAAATGATAGCACAAATTATGAGACAGCTCATTTTCCATGAGAGTTGGCAACAAAGAGAGCAGCACAGAGAGTATGACATTTGGGCAAGGCTTTGATGGACAATTGTGACAATCAAAGAAGGAAATAAGATATTTCTAAAGTGGGAGCTGCTCAAAGTTAGCCAAAGTGAATATGCACGAAATTTTCCAAGAATAATGAGTTATGCCAAGGATGAAAGAAATAAAAAAATTCACGATATAGATTGATATTGGAGATGACAATACTTAGGGTCCAATTCTACAATTCTAGGTTCCTATACTAACCTACAGATCAGAGTTTGCAAATGACTGAATCTAGTTAATAGATGTCTTTTGTTTAGTCTGGAGTATTTTAGAGTGCTAATTTGATGCCAACTTTAAAAGTCAGGGAATTTTTATAGCTCATTTGGAGATATATCTATTCTTTGCCCATTTTAAAAATCAGATTTTGTTATTTTTATGGACATTTGTATGGTAAGGTAGGTTTAACTCTTCTCGGATGTATAGTATGCAAATATTTTCTCCCATTCTGTAGGCAGTTTTTCATTTTGTTGATTACTTCCCTTGCTGTGCAGGAACATTTTCTTTTGATGTAATAAAATTTCTCGTCTTAATAGATACTTTTGGTGTTACCCAAAAACTTATTGCCAACTCCACTGTCAAAGAGATTTTTCTCCATTTTCTTCTAGGAGTTTCCATGGTTTTGGGTAGTATACGTCTTTCATCTATTTTAAGTTGCTTTCTGTGTATAGTAAAAGATACAGTATAATTTCAATCTTTTGTATGTGGCTATGCTGTTCTCTTTATACTACTTATGAAGAGGCTACTCTTTCTTTTCCTTTTATATTTTTGGCTCCCTTGTCAAAGACCATTACCCGTCTATAAATGGGCTTATTTCTAAGTATTCTATTTAGCTCCACTGGGCTATGTGTCTATTTTTAATCTCAGGTGCTTTTTGAAAAAGTGTTCAACATCACTAAGGCAGCAAAACTATAAGAGATATCACCTCACATCAGCTAGGACAGCTATGATTGAAAAAAAATATATTGCTAAAGATGTGGGGAAAAAAAATGGAACACTTGCACACAATTTGTGGAAATATAAATTGGTACAATGTTTGTGGAAAACAGTATGGAAGTTCCTCAAACAATAAAAAATTAATTTTACAATATGATCCAGTAATGCTACTTTGTATATTTATTAAAATGAATTGAAATCGGGATCTCAGAGATATCTGTATTTTCATGTTCACCGTAGCATTATTCAAATATCTTAACTCTCCATCCATGATAAATAGTTAAGAAATGTAGTATAAACATTCAGTGAAATATTGTTTAGCCTTAAAAAGAAGGAAATCCTACTATAAATGGGAAAATGATGGTCAAAGGGTACAAAGTTTCACTTATACAACATGAGTAAGTTCTGGCATTCTACCATACTACTGATTGTAGGCTTAAAACTTGCTAAGAGGGTAGATCTTATATTAAGTATTCTTACAACAAAATAATGACAACAAGGCTTTGATGGACAATTGTGACAATCAAAGAAAGAAATAAGATATTTCTAAAGTGGGAGCTGCTCAAAGTTAGCCAAGGTGACTATGCATGAAATTTTCCAAGAATAATGAGTCATGCCAAGGATGAAATAAAAAAACACTTGATGATAATAAATAAAAATACTTCATAATAAATACAAAAATACTTAATAAGGCCAGACGTGGTGGCTCATGCCTGTAATCCCAGCACTTGGGAGGCAGAGGCAGGAGGATTGCTGTGAGTTTGAGACTAGCCTGGGCTACTTACTGAGTTCAAGGCCAGCCTGAACTACAAAGGGAGACCCTGTCTCAAAAAAACAAAAAACAAAAAAAACCCTTAATAATAATAAAAAAAGGTGGGAAGAAATGCTGGGAGGTGGTGGGTGTGTCTATGAGCTTAATATCAACAAGATTTTCCAAAGTTTTTATTTGTCCTCAATATCATCACCAAATTGTCTACATTAGGCATGTAACTCTTTACCCATGTCAATCATACCTCAATAAAGTGTTTTTAAAAAAGAAAATGAGTAAATTTTATATAAAACCATGAATTTATGAACTTCTTTGAAAAGTCAGAAGGCATGCAGGCTAGCCGCATCCCTAAACAGCGGGCAGAAGCTGCAGTGACCACCCTGAGCACATAGGACCAATGGGTAGGCTCTACCTCACGGAGTTCCTGCCTCACTTGCTTCCTTACTTTTCCCTGCCTGGCCCTGTGCATTCTGAGTTTATTGTACCTGCTTTTTGGCCTAATATATTTATGGTAACAAGAAAAAAATCTAAGATTAAAGAGAAAAATCTTAAGTCAAAATTTTAGTAAAGAATAATATGCAGTAAGAAAAGTCCCTACATCCATAGATCTCAATGTTTTTTCACAACATGAACTCACTTATGTAATTATCACCTAGAATAAGAAATAAAGCATTACTGCATCCCAAAAAGTCACTTCCAAGTCCCCACCCTCCATCACTACCAGCAAAATAATTCAATACTGTAGATTTATTTTGGCTTCTTTTTCACCTTCAGAATGTTTACAGCATTGTATGCTTTTTTATGTCTGTTTTCTTTCAGTCATTATGATTTTGAAGCTCATTAATATTATTTCTCACTATTAGCAGTACTTACTCATTTTTCTTACTGTGCAGTATTCCATTGTTTGTTTGTTTGTGTTTTTGTTTATTTGAGACAGGGTCTTACTACGTAGTTCAGGATTGCTTTAAACTTACTGTATAGCCCAGGCTGTAACAAACTCTCAGTGATCCTTCTGTCTCAGTCTCCTGAGTACTGGGATTTTAGGCATATATGACCATGTCCAGCTTATCCATTATGACCAATAACAATTCATCCATTCTACTACTGGTTACTTCCACTTTGCTTAAATTTTGTGTCAGTTATCTATAGTGTTGTTAGGAAATTATTTTTACATTTCCTATTTCATGTACATATATAATCCTCTCTTTTAGGTAGTCACATAGAAGTGAAATTGCTAGGAGGAAGAATAAGTATAAATATAGCTATATAAGTGACTAGCTATATTAAGACGTTACATATAAGAGTTCCATTTTTTCAGGGAGTTACCATCATTTGGTATGGCAAATTGGTATGGCAAATTGGTACTGCATTCTTGATTTTAAAATTTTAATTATGCTTTTGATTATCTCATTGACATTCTGATTTACATTTCTTCAATAACTAATATTGAGTACTTTGCATATGTTTATTGGATGTTTGGTTATCGGGTTTTGTAAAGTGTTTTTTTCCAAGACTGTTATCCAATTAAAATGGATAAATTATCTTTTTGGCTTTAATTTGTACTCATTCTTTATATATTTCACATTAATTTATATCATTTAATATTTCTTTTAAAATATATTCTTCCAATCTATATCCTGCCTTTCACACTTTCAACAATATATTTTGATAAACAGATGGTCTTTATATTCATTAAGTCCAATGTATCAACCTCTTCTTTTATCATCAGTGCTATTTTTATCTTCTTTCACCCAGTATTGGGAATTGAATCTAGGACCTTGCACGTGTTATACAAGTGCTCTACCACTGAGCTACAGGCAACCTTATATGTATCTGTTTTACATTCTATTACTAATATATATTTATACCTTTATGTGGAATTGATCTTTGCTTATTGACTTTTTATTGTGTAACTATAATAAATGTATTTATTTACTATATTTTCATGGTATTTTTTGGTCTTGTTGCATATTCTAGAATGTACAATACAATGCTGATTAGTTATATTAGTTATGTTTTACTACTTAACAAATTACCTAGCTATTTGGGCGTTTATTATGTCATAGGCCCTATAATGTGACTGTGGCTTGTCTCAGTCCCTGTGGCTCAAGGTATGTGTTAGCTTTCTGTCTCTGTGATACGATACCCAAGAATAGCAACATAAAGGAGGGAAGGTCTATTTTAGATAAGTGTTTCAGAGGTTTCAGTCCATAGTCAGCTGGCCTCCTTGCTACCAGGCCTGTGGTGAGGTGGAATAACATGACAGAAGAGTGTGGTGGAGCAAGCCCACTCACCTCATGTGGCCGGAAGCCGAGAGGAAACAGAAAAAGCCTATGCCGAGGTGTTTCATCCTTGTTCCATTTTTACACCATCTGTGTGGCCTTAACGTCTTAATCTCCCTACTCAGTTTCTGTTCCACGTGCCAGTCATCTCTAGAAACAGCCTCACCAACATACTCAGTCTTGTGCTTTACTAATTAATGCCCTAGGCATTTCTCAATTTAATCAAGTTCACAATCAACATTTATCATCACAAAGTCTTTTGGGAAATTGTAGTGTACCAGTCAGTGAAGGCTATGCCCATCTTGAAGATTGCAGTGAGGAAGTGTGAAAAAATTCATTTATTTAAGCTCAGGCACATGTGTGTTTGCAATCCTAGGTCTCTCAATACTTCAGAAAGTTGTGTGAAGACAGGGCAGCTGATTTCTCCCATTTAGAGATATTGAACAAAGAATGAGAGGCTATGGAAGTGATTTTCTTTGTACTCTAGTCTCAAAATAACATCTCACTACTTGTGCCAAATTTAGTTCCTTAGAAGTGAATCAATAAGTCCAGCCTTCACCGAAGGGTAGAGGGAAACACAAGGACATTAATACTAGACCATAGATATCACTGGGGAAGGTTTTGAATGTTGCCTACCATAGCAGTGGTGATGATGAGATTTCTGGTTCCTAGTCCTAATATTAATAGTAATACTTTTTATATTTCACTGGTATGTATACTTGTTTTTATATTTTTAAAAACTTGGCATTGATTGACACTTTCAGCATTAATCAGGCTTGCTTTACTCATATGCAAGCAATTTTGTTGTAAAGCAGCTTTTTAAATATTGATGAATTTTATTTGCACATGTTTTGTCTAGGGTTTTTTCAACCAATGCTCATTTAAAAGACTGACTTTTAATATCAATGTCACTATACATCAATCCTTCTTGAAATATTATTGTTAGGAATTTTTATCTCAGTTTTGCTGGCTTTACACAATGAGCTGGAAAGTGTTTCTTTTTTCCAGACTTTGCATAAGGCTGGTATTTTCTTCATAGAGATTTTGGAAAAAATTAACAGCAGTTTGGTCTCATTTTCTTTGATGAAATTTTTATTGTAAATTTGAATAAATGAATTAATAAATCCTCTATTTAGGATATCTATATTTATCTCACATTCGATCACTTTCTTAGTAGCTTATTTGACCTGAGTTCCAAAAATTATTGGAATAAAATAATTCACAGTATTCTCTTTAAAGTTTATGGCACCTATAATGATATTTCTCTTATATACACTATACTAGCAATGTTTTTCTCATTACTTTTTCCTTGATATATCAAAACTAGTTTTTTTTCATTGAGTTTATTGGTAAGAAGGGAAAGGAAAAAATATGAGAAAAGGGAAAAATAGAAACAAAGTCTTTATGAATAGAGAGGGCTGGAGGGGTTGAAGGGAGGGCAGGGGAATGAGGAATAAATAAGAACCAAGATATATGATGTAAAGGTACAAAATTAGTTTTATCATTTTAGTACAATTTAAAAGAATCAGCTTCTGACTTGTTGATCATATTTTGATTTTCTTATGTTTATTATTTTCTCCCTTTTATTTTGTTTAGATCTATTTGTTGAGGTTTTTTCCTTTTTTGAATAGATTCTTAGACATTAATATTTTAGTCTTTCTTAATTTTTAATACATCTAATCAAGGATTCAAATTCTTTTCTAGGAAAGGTTTTAACTTGCGTTGTAAAACAATTGATGTACTAAAATGTACCTTATTTTCAGTTGAGCTTTAAATAGTTTCTGATTTGCATTATGATTTTCTGTTTGACTCTTTGATTTTTAAAATGTATATATTTAAATTTTACATTCGCATCAGCAGGAATAAGTATTTCTTTTTCTTCACATTTTCACTAATAATTTTTTCCTGTACTTTTTACTAATATCATCCTATAGAAACATGAAATAGTATCATTTTGTAGTTTTGATTCAGTTTCATAGTGATGATATCTATCCTTTTCATGTGCTTATTTGAACTGTTTTTATATTTTTTTAAATTTTTATTTATTTATTTATTTTTTGATACCGGGCATTGAACTCAGGTCCTTGTGCTTGCGAGACAGGCAGCATAACCACTGAACTAAATCCCTGGCCCTTGAACTGTTTTTTTAGACAAGTGTCTAATCAGATCCATTTCTCAATTTTAATTGGGTCGTTTTCCTTTTTATTACTAAATTGTGAAGGATTTTTATAATCCAGATAAATAATATGTAGTATATATGCCCTTCAAAAATTTTCTCTGTTGAATTATAACACTATTAATGATGTCTTTTAAAGCACAAAATGTTTTAGTTTTAATGAAGTCCTATTCATATCTATTTCACTTTTTTCCTTTTGTGTTTTCTTTTTGTTTGTTTGCTGTTCATGTTTTTGGTGTCAAATGTAAAAAGGCTTTGGCTATACTAAATCAAGAAGATTTATTACTGTGTTTTCTTCTAGGAGATTTTTAGCTTAGATCGTACATTTAGATCTATGATCCATTTAGAATTAATTATCATAAGTGGAATAAGGAAGGCATCCAATTTCATTCCTGTTTTCATGTGAATAACCACTTATACTAGCACAACTTTCTGAAAGGTGTATTATTTTTTAAATTAATTTGTACAAGAACCTTGTCAAAAATAGATAGTAAATGTGAAGATTTATTTCTGGGCTCTCTATCTATTTTTATTGATCCATATGTCTATCCATTTTTATTGATCTATATATCTATCTCAATGACAATGTCTTGATTTTTGTGTCCTTCACGCAAGTTTTAAAATCCAAAACTGTAAATCCTTAATTTTATCTTTCCTTTATCAAGACTATTTTGACTATCATTATTTTCTTCAATTCCATATGAATTTTAGGATCAACTAATGGGTTTCTGAAAAGAAAATCAGCTAGATGAGATTTTTATATTAATTCTGTAGATCAGTTGGAGAGTACTGCTATCTTACAATAGTAATCTTCCAGTCCATGAACATAGGTTATTTTGTTCATTTAAGTCTTCTTGAGTTTCTTTCATCAGTGTTTCACAGTTATCAGAATATGACTTTTACAATTTCTTGAGTTTATTTCTAAGTATTTTATAGATTTGAAATGATTGTACACAGAATTTTCTTTAATTTTTCTTTCATTGCTTGTATACAAATATATAATTGATTTTTGTATGTTTATCTTATATAACATGCACCATTATTAAATTTATTTACCAATTCTAATAGTTTCCTTAGAATTTCTATACCAATGATTTTGTTTTCTGCAAATAGTACCTGACATTCTCCTTCTATCCCATAGAGGGTACAACTTCTATCCTTTG
Organism: Heterocephalus glaber; assembly: GCF_053883595.1. Lineage (NCBI taxonomy): Eukaryota > Metazoa > Chordata > Mammalia > Rodentia > Bathyergidae > Heterocephalus > Heterocephalus glaber. Next base: position 71,854,195 of record NW_028258315.1, on the reverse strand, counting down.
AGTGATGACTGGGTAGAAGTAATCCCAGACTGTTCAACTACTCTTGCCTGGAATAAAGCTTCTCTTATGTGAAGGGCTGGCAGGTGAAACCATTTGGTTGCCTGCTATTCATGAAAATACCTCCTCCCAGGACTGTGAAATGGGAGTCAGACATTCCTGCAGTCTTCACTGCATTCATCTGGAATGGGGCTTCTGTCATGCTGAGATGGAGGACAAAAGGAGAGAGCAAGTCATTGGCTCTAATCCCACAAATTCTCACTGTTCTGCACACGATTTAGGAAATTTTCTTAAACATTTTTCCACTTGCCACACGCTTTTAGATAATTTCCAGTGATTTTAAATGTATTTTTGTGGTGGTCATTTTGTTGTTTTTGTTTTTATGTAATTTCCACCACTTAAGGTTGTTTCATGGGGAAACTTAACATTGAGCTCCTTGTGATATCATTAAACATGTTATTCCTAACTTACTGTTTATCAATATAAAAGATCCCTCTTGATATCTAATAATTTTTGTCTAAACATTAATTTGTTAGATAATAATACATCAGCTTTTTAAAAACACAGTATTTGCATGATTATCCACACTTTATTTTCATTCTTTCATTTTTCTTACATTTAAAATATAGTAATTATAAACAGCAGATAACTGTTTTTATTTTTAATCAGTTCACAATTTTCTTTCTAAGCTTTTTCTTTTTTGAGACAGGCTCTCACTATGTAGTTCAGGCTGGCCTTGAACTCACTGTCATGATTTTCATTTAAACTGAATTTGTTTTTTCTTTTTCCGGCATGGAAATGGAATGCAGGACCTTGTGCTTGCAAGGCAGGTATGGTGCTATTACAGATAGATGAGCTAGGTGAAAATACTATAGGCAGTCAGATAGGGCTAAGTCCTCGAGAGGGCCAGGACAAAGGTGAAGCACATCACAGCTGCACATTGGCTGAAAACCAAGCCTCAAGATGGAGACAAGATGACTGGACCCACATACTTCTTCAAAGAGCTGGGCTTAAGAATATATAGATAGACAATGACTACCCTGGGGGTGACCAGAGACCTCTGGACCCACCGCCTCCTAGGGGAATCCTTGTTCTTCCCATCCACGCTTGCTACATGACTTGCTTCCCAATTGGACCACCATTACCTAAGTGACTATACTTGTAACCCTATTGGATGTTCATGGCTGTGGCCCACGTTGTACCCATGTGGGCTTCACTCTATAAAACTTCTCTCTAAAGTGGGGTCCTTGGCTACCCATTCAGGACCTCTCCTGCCCCTCAGAAGCTTTCCTATCAATAAATATCTTCCTACATTTAACCTCCATCATTCCTAGGACTCATTCTTCAATTTCTAGAGAACAAAAACTCAGCCTATCATACAGTTAACAGGTTGGAAGATATAGGATTTCATATTTCATATTTCCTGTGACAGCGCCACTGAGCTATACCCCTGGCCTTAAACTGAAATATTTTTAGTGCTTTCTAACATTTTTGGATTTTAACCTACCATAGTACTTTGTAATAGTTTGTTTAATCTTTTTTCTATATTTTGTATCTTTATTTGCTATCAAATAAATGCTTTTTAAAAAATATCTTCCCTTCTTTAATAGTTTATGCATTATAAATTCTTCTATAAAAATTTTGGTGATGCCATACTATATTTTTATTTATTTTTCATTTATTAGAATCCATTATAAATAAGTATTTTTATCCTTTGTGTGTGTGTGTGTGTGTGTGTGTGTGTACACGCAGCTTTGTGTGTTGGGATTACAAGTATGCACCACACCACAGCCAGCTCTCAGCTTTTGCTTACACATATCATATAACGAAATTTTAAAATGGTCAAAGGACTTGAATAGACATTTCCCCAAATACGACATAAAAACGACTAGTAGGTGCATGAGAAGGTACCGAACATCACTAGTTACCAGTGAAATAATCAAAACTGCTTTGAGATACTACCTCACATGTTTTAAGGTAGCTATGATGAAAGTGATAGGAGATACCTAACATTGGTATGGATATGGAGAAACAGGAATCATTCTATACTCTTGGTGAAAATATAGATTGGTGTGTTCATTGTGGAAAACATTATGATAATTCCAAGAGAAATTAAAACTGGAGATACCATGTGACCCTTAAATCTCTCTTCTGGGTACATACTCAAAGGCAATGAAAATCACCAGTTTATAAAAATATCTACACTCCAATATTTGTTCCAACATTGTCCAAAACAGTCAAGATATATAATAGCCTAGATGTTTATCACTATAAGAGTGGATAAAGAGAATGTGATATATACATATATATCACTGAAATTATGGTAAATTTAAATTTTTTTAAAAAAATTATTACAGTAAATGACACACTGCCATTAATTCCCCTGAAAATACTCAAAATGTGCCCTCTCGCTTTAAACACATTTATCCCCTCATTCCTGGAAATGAAACTTGTACTATGTTTTAAATTACATATACATAGATATAGAATTTATACATGTATTTACATATAATGAAACATTATTCAGCCATAAAAAGGAGGAGATCCTTCTGTTTGTCACAAAATGGATGGGTCTCAATAACATTATGCTTTGTGAAATAAGAAATAGAAAGAAAAATATGATCCCATGGGTATGTGGAATCTAAAACAAAGAAAAAGAAAGATGATAAATTATTGTTGTTTTCATGAAGGTAACATGCATTTTCGTGCTGCTTCTAAGTAAATGATTTTGTCTTTGTATTTAACAGTGTAACAACAATGTGGATAGGTAGGTTTTGTTTTCCAGTCTCCTTCTAGGATTATAGTAATTTTTGATTATGTGGCTTGATATTTAAAATGAGTTTTAAGAAATTTTGTTGCCAGTCCCATATCTTCAAATGTTACTCATGAATCATTTTCTCCCATTTCTCTCTCATCTTCAGGGTTTCAAAACTCTTAAACCTCTCATCCTCAGCCATGCTTTCTGTTTCAATTATGTATTGCTGCATAATAAATTATCCTAAACATTAATAGGTTAAAACAACAACCACATTTTTAAAAATCCGCGCTTCTACATATTAGGAATTTTGTCAAAACACAGTGGGAATGGTTTCTTTGTACTCCAGAATGGCTGTAGGTCCTAGGCGGAGTGACTTAGGAACAGCCATGTTGGCTTGACTGGGTATGTAGATCTCCTTCTCATACTGCTCTCAAGTCTGTCCTCGACTTCCTTCAGGTATGGTGCTTTAACATTAACAAAAGGAAATATTTCAAGCAGTCAAGCTTCAACATGAAAAAATTTATTAAACATTTATGTAAGTTACTCTTGGCATTTTCCACATGCAAAATACATTCATCGCCTTTAAAGGCCCTGAAAATTTTACCTTTACATTAGACTCACACTTTACAGATCAAAATTCTATCATCTAAATCAAAATAAATTATTACTAAGGACCATCAACGTGTGATTTCTTCGGTGCAAATTTTAGGTGAGTTTTATTTTGACTTGCAGTTTTATAAATTAAAATGCAAAGTATTTGTCCTCCCTACCCTAACCCTAAAAAGGGCAAATAGAGGTTGAATAACTAGGATAGATACTGTTTTAAATAGTGAGAGAATGAGAAGCACATAGTAAGTAATTACTGGTCCAGAGTAATTCTGTAAATCAGCTGACAGCCTATCATATCACTATTTTCTCCTCTCTGAAGGCAAAGAATGTTGATTACTTAGAAAAAAGTTCTGCTCATTAGAATGATTCTCCAGGTTTCCTGGCTCTATCCCTCAGGTTGTTACTTTTATTTTCTGAATAATCCTTACTTTTCCATAGGAATGTTCTTTGTAGCTGAGTAACTTTCCAAGTTTGCTTGCTTTCCATAGAAGGTAAAGATTCTGAACAACCTGCATTTTTTTCAATCCAAGAAGGTACAGCCCTATTAAAATCTTGGTGTGTCTTGTTTATCAAATTATAAGCCACTTCATTAAACATATCAGTCGATTTCTTTAAAATAATCTCCTTTATATCTTAAAAATTTTCTTACGATGTTGTGAAATGATATTTTTAATAAGATTTATAAAGCACACATCCAAGGTTACTAAAATTTATTTGCCCTCAGTGAGGTAAAAATGCTCCCACTTAGAGCTGGGGATGCAGCTCATTGGTGCCGCCGCCTGTCTCGCAAGTGGAAGGTCCCAAGTTCCATCTCCGGTACCAGAAAAAAACAAAACAAAAAAATGCTCCCACTTTAAATCTTTTCGATGTCTTGATAAGAGTCTTATATCCTTCCCCTTGACTTGAATAAGATCTTGAGGTAATGATCCATTAGCACGGATCCTAGTAAACTGTAGCATCATTATCCAATGTTCAGAAAGTGTGGTAGTCGTTCAAATTACTAAATATTGTTAGTCATTAAATTATTTCATCTAATTTTTCTTGAAAAGTGAATAGTTTCTTCTTTAGCTCAAATTTCTTTTCTTATAGCTTACCATATGCAGGCACAAATATGTCAAATGACCCTTTCAATATTATACTTATCACAGTTTTAAGCTAGCTCCCTGAGTTTTTCAAGTACATTTTCTATGTCTAACATAATCACTGGAAAGTGTTGTCAAATGTTTGGCTTTACAAAACATGAGTTGCCTTCTCTTTAGTCTCTACAATTTTTCTCACTGTTTTTTTCTGTCTCTGCTAAACTTTCTTCATAGTTCTTCATCCCTGACAAACAGCCTGATCCCTAAGACAATGCCACATGTTTTATCTTGTTGCAGTTGTGATAGTTGTTTCCATTTTAGGAGCTTTTCAATTTAATTTTTCTTTTAATTTTCACTTTAATTTCTTTCCCCTCTATGTCTTAGTCTGAATATTTGGTACTAACCTTTTTTTCTAATTCACTATTTCTTTTTTTTCCCATTAAGTTTATTGGTACATTTTAGGTATACGATACAGTTACTTTCATCATTGGGATCTTGTACCTTTACATGATGTATCTTGGTTCTTATTTTTTCCCCATCCCCCTGCCCTCCCTTCAACCCCTCCACCCTTCCCTATTCAAAAAGATTTTTTTTCCATTTTTTTCCTTTTCTCATATTTTTTCTTTTCCGTTCTTTCCTTTCCCCTACCCCTCCCACTTCCCCTACTCCTTTAGACCTTTACTTCCAGCAGTAAAAAACGAGAAACTAGAGATTATTTATTGTTAAATGGATGCACATTGAGGCAACACTCTTAAGTGAAATAAATAGGACACACGTGTCAATACCAAATAGTTTCTCTGGTGTGAGAAACTAAAAGTGTAAATAAGGATCAAAATGTATAATTGATAATGTGAAATAGGAAGAAAAGGTCTAATTCATTATTTCTTTGGTTTTTAATCTGTTCATGAATACAACTTTAAATTTTATTTATTAAATTCTTTCCTTCAATAATAAAATTGTATTTTAATCATTTGAATAGACTTCTCTGATGAACATTTCTATCTTGCCATATTATTTCTTATACAACTTGTATTTATTTAAAATTTCATGGGTGAAAAATTTGATACATGAATCACCTATGGACCTTTACTTCTCTGGGTTTCTTCCTTCTCCTCAGTTTACTTTTATTTTGCCCTGCTTCCAGACATATTTGAATGCTGAAAATTGTAAATGAAACATTGTGGAGGCTCTGTGTGGTGCTATTTTTCTTAGCAAACATTTTCTTTTCTTCTGGTAGTCAGGTTAGTGACAAATTACCTTGACCCAATCAAGAGTTGAGAAGATTCAAGCCAGAATTTTTTTTGAGGTCTGGTCTATTCCAATTTGGCCTTTACCCCAAGGATACAGTCTCTCTAATTAGGATCTTGGCATGCTTACCAAGAGCCCTCCTTTGAAGTGCCCTGAAATTCAAATTCTGTCTCATCAGCATCATGAGTCTGCTAAAAAGCTGTACTTGACATTTTAGCTTTTAGGTACTGCTTTGTGCATTTTTATATGCTTTCACTACATGCAGTTCGCAATTCTGCAAATACTTTCAGAATAAAACCTGCATAGAATTTTGGAATCATGTTTTGGAGTTCCATTTCCTATGGGATATTAGACCTTCAAGTTCTGTTTCACTTAATGACCTTGATCTCCACTTTTTATTTCCTCGAGTTTATTAGATTGAAAACTGTTTGAGCTGTCACTTTTCTGGTTAGTTTCTTAGTCTACTACCAGTTATGAAAAAGTAAATATTTCTTATGGGTCTAAAATGTTCCCCAAAAGGCACATTGTATTGATGCCAAGGGCCCCTGTGCAACAATGTTCAGAGGCATGGTTTGGGGGAAAGCGATTGGAATATGATAGCAATAATCCATCAGTTGATTAATTCATTCAAGAGCCCATAGCTCACAGCTATTAAGAGGTGAACCTTGTTGAAGAGAGTGGGCCATGGGAGTGAGAACTTGGGGTCTATATCTTGTCCCCAGCCCTTACCTCTGTGGCTTTTTCCCTCTCACTCAGTGCCTGGCTCTCATGAATTGAGCAGCTTACCTTTCACACACCCTTCCACCATGATGTTTCTGCCTTGCAATGATTCCAGAAACAATGGAACCAACTGACCATCAACAAAAGCCTCTGAAACTGTAAGCCCACATATGTCATTCTTTCTTTAAGATGTTTTTCTCGGTATTTTGTCACAGTGATAGAAAGCTGACTAACATAATGTTGCAAGGAGAATAATGACGGGCAATAGTGAACTCATCATGATCTGTTTTTCAAAATCCTGGTTGCTCTCCAAAGCCTTCTAACAGCTGTATTTGGTTTTGTGTTGGTTTTACTTTACCTAGCTTTCATAGGTGTCTAGGGAGATATATCCTGTAAAAGAGATTCTACAGTTACGAAAAGCAGAAGCCACATTCTTTTATAAGATCGCTGATGGCGTATTTTATCTGAGTCTCAGGTTCATCATTATTGGCAACCCTGAAAGTTTAAGGCCATCCCCATGAAATTAAATCTGATTTGATGCTATCTGTCTATATGGAAATTTATAGCTGAAAAGGCTTTATCTTTTTCAAATCTCCTCACTTTGCAAGTGACACATAAATTTAGCGGTGAAATGTAGAGCCCTAGCCTCCAGGTTCCCAGTCTAATATGTGTTTCCACACCATGATCCCTCATGAATAATGCCAAAAGTCCATTATCAAAGTTTTATAATTTCATCCTTCAAAAACTTCTTAGGCAGGGTTAATTATTTTTAGCCACAAAGGTTTGAAAATGAATATACTTTTAAAGTCATGCAAAAAGTTTCCACAAATATATCAAAAATGTTTAGTTGGGGCCGGGATTTGGCTCAGTGTTTCTGGCACCTGCCTTGCAAGTGCAAGGTCCTAAGTTCAATCCCCAGTACAAAAAAAAAAAAAAAAAATGTTTAGTCAGGTCAGTCTACCAAAAGGAAACTATAAGATTTTCATGTTTCATTTTTTATTCCTTAAAATAATCATCCCCAGATAAATGAATGACAACATCTGCTGACAGAAACATGTTAGACAGACCTGGGCAGGGATAATGGTTCCAAGACTGGAAAAATGTTCACATCTATTAGTGGAAACCTTGGGAGTTTTTGGTGGTCTCTCTAGAGGTAGACCTGAGACCCCGGAAAACACCAACTTTTAAAAAAAGAAAAGGAGACAGCCTGGGGGATGAGCAGCAGTTACTTCCTCTGGCACTATTGAACAATCACAAAGGGAAGAAGCAAGGCTTTTATACATGTAGGAAAGCAGCTTAGTTATTCTGGCTATCGTCTTTCTGATTTTCACCTCTGGTGACAAGTGACTTTAAGTGACTCATAAAAGCTACAGGTGAATTCACAAGTCCCCCATTTCCGTTCACCAATCCCATCAAAGAGCACACCGAAGCCATCTTCTTATCAGATAGTATCAAGAGAGCAGGAGGATTTCAGCCAAAATCAAGCCCACGGCCCACCATAAACATCACAGATGTGCATAGTGAATCATATCTCTCTCACCACCCATAGAGTCATTGGATTGCAGTTCTCTGATCCCAGGAAATGGTAAATAAGAAAACTAGGAAAACCTGTTTTTCTCCCATGAGAATTTTACAACGTCTCTTAAAGTTTTCTGGCATTCTTTTAACAAACAGACTTGTGGAATTTCCCAGAAACGACTTAATTTTCTCAGTTAACAAACTTCTTGTGGTCAATTCTTACAACTAGGTAGCTGAATTCTACCATTTCCCACAGGAGTGAAACCAGAAAAGCTCATTAATCTAACATGAAGTACAGAAGCTGAGACCAGTTTCAGCTAAACAACTCTCCTGCTAGTACTTTTTCTGCTGGCACTAACAGCAGTTAAACAAAGTTCATGATTATCAGGAGGCCCTAGTATAGGAAAGGTGTCTTTAAGGAAGTGGAATAAGCCTCTCCTCCCTCCCTCTCTCTCTCTCTCTCTCTCTCTCTCTCTCTCTCTCCCCTCCCCCCCCTTTCTCCTTCTCCTCTCCCTCTCCTTCCTCCTCTCCCTCTCCCAACAAGTACATTCACAGGCCTAGTGGTAAAAGTAAAATTCCTTAGGTGGTGTCTGAATACTGCTTTGATCCCCAGACACTCTGCCTATTAATAACAGTTTGCAATAAAGCTACATAAGCTCTACTAGAGAACAGAATTTGAGAGTCTCTCAAAAACTTTGAGTCAGTGACTTTCAGCATGGCTGTCATGTGGTCATGATGCTCTGTGGTGTGAATGATATATCTAACCCAAAGACTTCTCAAGAGTCAGCTATGAAAACACACAGAATTCCTCCTGGTTACACATGTGAAATCTTATTTCCCCACTGCTTCTTCCTAAAATTAAGTTCACTCCTTTGAGAGCTGTGAAGATTTGCCTAACGAGCAAGAGAGTAATTGTAAACAATAAAAAAGGCAGCTCCCAATATTTCCTGCCTTACAACAAGAGAACAGCTTTGGCATTAGGGGCCATTCTGCTCAGTATGTATCCTTGCCATTGCACCCACAGAAAGCGTGCTAAGGCTTTTATATTGAAGTCCTAGGCATTCTTCTAACTTAAGAGCTTATTTAACTTCATCAGTGGTCACCATCCAGAAATACTCTTAATCAGCCAAGGCCTCTGAAAGCACTGAGGATTCACACATACTTTACTCCTGATATCTGTTAAAGGAAGCCCCAGATGAGTTGCTATGTAATCAAGGAAAATAAATTATTTTTCTAAAACCATAAGTGACTTGTTTGGAGCTAATGAACACAAGAGGACTTTGGAAAGAAGTCTCCCACATTTTGGCATGAACCATAAATATCATTCTCCAACAGGAAGAGTCAGGAGCTCTGTACAAAGGACCACATTGGGGAGAATGTACCTAGAACTGCCTGCCAGGCAGACTGTTCATAGAATTCTCGGCCCAAACATTGACTTCTTTTCCTCAGCTGATTCCCTTAGTGTGTCAACCTCTTTTATTATAGGCCACCTTACATTCCTGTTGCTGATATGAAGAGTATAAGCCATTGCCAAATTCAATTAAGCTTTTCCAACCAAATCTCCTCTTCTTGGTAATGACCGATGGATGGTCCTTACAGGGTAGGGGTCACTTTCAGAAATACGGCCAGTTCATGAGAACTGTAAAGAAAAGTACAGGACCACCAATTTTGGCCTTGTTTGCAACAAAAAAGAAGTTCCATTCTTGGAATCACTTTCTTTTTTTTTTTTCCCCAGGAACATTCCTGCACTTTCTTTTCTTCAGAACTTTAGTTGTTGCCACTAAGTGAACAATTAAAAACACTGTCAGAGAGATATAGATGTAATTTGAGAATAAAACACTACTGTCATCTTTGGAGTTTAGATAATATTTCAAAACAACACTTTCTCAGTTTATCTTGAAGGAAAGCAATTTTTTCCTCTGATTTCCTACAGTGACTGTAGGATAATAATAAGTCAAGTACTAAAAAATAGCTTTGGGATAATTATTAAACACGTCAAAACCTGCTTTTGTTGTTTCTACATGTAGACTGGTTGTAACTCATAATAAGTAATTAATATCATCCTCATTTCCAATCAGACTGCTACCCAAGTTGTCCCCCGCTCAGAAAAACAGAGACAACTCTGGAAACAATATTTCCATCACCAGTATGCCTTTGGAATGTTTCTGTGGTTCACTTTGCAATCTATTATTTCATGAAATGTTTTCATTCTAAGACCAGAAATTGGGATGTCATTTTGCAGCATAAGATCTAGAGGCAAAAAGACAAAATGGCACACTTTAAATTTAACTCATCTCTACCTACAGTTTGTAGCTTTCCATAAAAGTGCGACTGTATTAAATTTCCCAGATAATGGCTATATATAGACCGAGAGTTGGAATTAGTGGAAAGACAAAAGGTTTGGCATATCTGCTCCCTTCCTAACATTCAGCTTCCTCCAGCCATGAAAATTTTATTTGCTCAGGGAATAGAAGATGAGCCTTAAGGATCTCAAAAGACTATTGAGTCAAAGGTATTTTAGGGAGCAGAAGACAGAAGACACCTAAGGCAAGCAATTTAAAGCCCCCAGGCTGATTTCTTATTTGAAGTATGAACCTGTTTTTTGTTTTCTTTCCAATATACGTCTGTGTTATTAGCTAATGAGAGGATCTTGAGGTTTGGCTTTTGTTCCTCAATCTTACTTCAGACTGTCCAGGGCATTAGGCCAAGGAATACCATTTAATGCTTTTGAAATTTTATTCCCTTCTCTTTGCAACAGTAATGACAATTCTGTCACTCTCAAGAATGATTTGTTCACCAAAGTGTGTTGATTCTTACATAATTATTTACTAGTTATATAAATTTAAAAATTCAAAAAGAAATTACATATTCCACAAATGATAAACTTAAAACATTAATATCAAAATCATATAGCTGAAAATAGCTTGTTTTTTCCCCCTTTGGGGACCCTAATATAGAAAAGGGCAAATAAATAAGAAATAAATTATTTCCCTCTTAATTTCAACAGTAGATGGCACTAGAAAAGCTACATCTTCTAAAACTTATGTATCCTATCACATTTGTTTGTCCTCAGCTCTTGCTCCTGGAGTCACAGAACCATTATCTCCTCCTGTGAAATCAATACTGTTGAATGCATTGTGTGGCAAGGGTCTTATTCTTGCGTTGTGTGAAGTTACCAAGGCCAGGGCCTGTACTTCATATAGAACTAATGATACTTCCTAGAATTTTAAATGTGTCTATTCATATTTGTGTTATAAATATAGCACTCACGCTAACCTGCCTTGGGAATCACACCAAATTCTTGACAAAACTGGGTTTACTGGAGGCAGAGCAGTGCAGATTATCAGCAGACTGGAAGAGGGACAGTTGGGGAGTGAGCCCAGGACATATTCTGCTTCTCATTCCTTCCTCAGGAATGTCTTTGAAATAACTGGTGGGTTATGGCAAATGTAATTTCTGTCACAAGAGAAGAAAGCAAAATGGAAGTGAGAATGAAAGATAGCTATTTTAAAACATATATATATTATATTTTATTATATATATATTTTAAAATGTATAAGACTCTGGGCTAGATACTGAAGACACCAGGGGAAAAAAGAACATGTAACCTTGGATCTCTCCCAGTCTGATAGTTGGAGTTATATGTGCTCGTGACAACTACAAGAGGGTGTGATAAATTCTATCCAGCTTCATGGTGATGTCCTTTGTTTTCCCAAATGTACTGAAAAGTAAAAGAGCATATTATTTCCATTAAGACCCTGAGTTTCAAATTCCAGCTCAATCCTAACTTTGCCACTTGTGTGTGTGCTCCTCTGTGATTATCATAATCACCAAATCCCTCTTGAGCTTCCTCATCTGTGGTTTAGGAGTGGCACAGAGAAAGAGTGATCCTAAGAACTAAACAAAATAATGTTTGCAAATTTTATATAGGGCTTGGAATGGAGGAAGTACTCAAAAGAATTTTTAGCACTTTTTATTATGTTTTCTACTTCACAGATGAGAAAACAACTCCAGAAGTCTGTGTTTTATCCAGGTTTACAGAAGATTCAAGGTAGCAAAGAGAGGACTTGAGCTTCTATCCAATTCCAAGTATATTTCTCTGCTCTATACACATGGGGTTAGTTAGTTAGTTTGTTTGTTTGTTTAGAGAGGGTCTTGATATATAGTTCAGGCTGGCCTCAACTCACTATGTAGCCCAGGTTGGCCTCGAACTCACATTGATCCTCCTGGCTCAGCCTCCCAAGTGCTGGGATTACAGGCATGCACCACCACACCTGGTGTTCTTTGTGTAGAGAGATGCACTGCTGTATTCAAGCGTTTTCCCTTGCCACAAGTGTCATTATCTCCTAGGATTTCCAAAAATCGCAAGCTGTATTCCATGGAATCCCTCTTCATCTGCCCATGAAAGAGCAAAATTTGAGGGCAGCCAAGTGAACCAGAGAATAAAACAATTTTTTTCCTCCATCCATGATCTGTATTCTAAATGCAACCCAATGTGTGCAGTCTCTCTGAAAACTAGTGGGTTTTTTTCATTCGTTCAATAGTCCAAAGAGCTTTTTAAAAGTATTTGTGTACATGACAGGCACTAAATCAAACCTTAAGGATTCAGCTCTGAATCAGATAAAGTCCCTGCCCAATTAGAGCTGATATTCTATTGAGGGAGTGAAAAACTGAACTTGTGAACAAACAAATATTTTCTGCATTTCAAACCAAAGTAAGAGGGAAGCCTGTCTTGGAATGAACACTTAATCTCAAAAGTAATGACTTTGAAAAAAAAATTAAAATAAAAAATAATTTTTTAAAAAAGTAATGACTTTGAACATTTGAGTGAGAAGATGGAGCCAGGTATTTAAATTTCCAGAGGGTGAACAATGTCCAAAAGAAAAATACTGACTATAAGTAGCCAAGGGCCACAAGTGGGAACCATTGGGCACTATAAGTTAGTGGTACATAGTGGGACTCCCAGAGAAGGTGAAGGCTTAATCAAGGAAAACCATCCAGGACACAGGAGAAGGGCTGAATTTTATTCCAAGTAGGATGAGAAGTCCTGGAAGGTTTTTAACCTTGAGATGAGTCACATTTTTAAAGTTTCTTGAAAATCTAAGTGATGCTAATCTAACCCTTGCTACATTATTTTAGGAAACAGACTCTCCTACTATCTACAAATCAGCAACCCAACTTTTGATTCAAATTTGTAACACTTTCTCCTCTTCTCCCTCTTCCTCTTCTTTTTTGCTGTCTCTCTCCTTTCCCCTCTCTCAAATACGTACATAGGTTTTTGAGGTTATCCACAAATGCACCCTTTACCAGGAGAAAAGATAAGTTGTGAGGCAAGCTCCATTATAGACCCTCCATTGGTTCCACTGAGGGGGCACATGTTCAAAGAGCAAGGGTGACTGTCACATACAATCACTCAGTGAGTAAGTATAAGTGTGAAAAAGGAAATACCTGGCCACCGAGAAACTAAATCTTCTAAATTGCTACTGTCTTTGGATCCATTTTGAAGAATAAACCAGAGAAACTGGGAATATCCAACCATTGATTTATGGCTTCTACTGACTTTCAAAAGCCATTCAAACCACAGGCATCCAGCATTAGCTACTACAGGGATAAATCTGGTCAAGTACTCAGTTGGTCTCAGGAAAACCATCATGGTAACAAATGAAGGCCATGTTTCACCTCAAACTGAAGCAATAACGAGCTAAGGTTACTCTCCATATAAGATCTTTTTCCTTAAGGTTACCAGTATTTTCTTCCACTGAAATACAAGATATTTACCTGTATTTCTCTAAAATAATTTTAAGGCAAGAGACTTCAGAGAGATAGGAGGTGTCCATGAAAAATTCAAAGAACTTTATCAGGCCCTTTAAACTTTTAAATTTATTTTCAAGCACATTTTGTCCCCTACAAAGTCCTAGAGCTTAAGTATATAAGAATGTGTGTGACTTCAAAGAAATAAGAGCAACCATCGTAAACGTGTAATTTCCTTTTTTCTTCCACTCTTTCAATTTTCAAATTTTGGACAGAGAATTTATCCAGTGAAGGCAACAAAACTTATCCTAGAACCTACAGATGACCTAAATAATTTTCAGAGGCATAAATACAATCCTGTATCCAAGGTAAGAAACAGCATAGTCAATAGTGTAGCCCAAGGAGGAAAAAGATCTGCTTAAGTATGTAATGTCACTTGATGGATTGCAGGAAGTTTTGCTTTCAAGATGGTTATAAAATGTGTGTTTCAGGTACATGTCCCCTGTTTGGAGACACTCCCCTATCCCTTAATACAGACTGCTTCTAATTAAATGACCTTTAGAAAAAGCAGAAGCTATGAGTCAGTGTTTGGATGCTGCCAGCTTCTATGATTTATTGTGTCAACATGGTGTCAGACAGTCTAACCACTGTATGGATTTATTTTCTCTATAACCTTGTGGTTCCTTCTTCACATGCACACTTATAAACACACCTGTTCTGTGAGTGATGGCATGTGCCAGCCCTAGTGGAGAGGATGGAATAGAATCACTAAACCCACCAGGTTGTGTAGAAGTAATTCCTTGGGAAGCTGAATTCATCCAAGAGATTAAATGTTCTCTTTAGACTTTAGATTTCCTTTCATAAAAAGATTATTTATTCTTATATGTCTTTTGAAAAGTAGCTGCATAGTTAGTAAAGAGACAAAGCTATATCAGGTGGAATACGTTGACCTGACAGAAGAAATACTGATAGATTGGTGGGAAATATCTTTAGTTCAACACACACACACACACACACACACACACACACACACACACACACCCTGCAAGATAATATTTTACCTTGAATTAATTGGAAAATAAGATGAGCATTGCAATTGCCTGATTGAAACATGGAGAACATTTTACATTATTTGGATGGAAATGAACTTTCTCATTTCCACAAATCCAGAGGGAGGAGGCAAGTCTCAAATTGAAGTAGATAAGAATTCTTATCCTCTCTTACTAGCCCAAGAAAAAATTGTGATCATGTCTTCAAGACAGAGTAGAAATGACCAAAGAACCCAAGTAGAGAGAACTGAGGCTGGCTTCTGAAACACTGAGGTGTACCAAAACTCAGAGCCAGGGAAGAAAAGATCCACTTGGCAGAGAACTAAAACTTCGTTCATTTTCTACATTGTAGTTCACTACTGTTGTTTCCTAAACCTTGGTTTTAACTCTTCTTTGGAAAATTTATAGAGATTCTTGTCCTCATTGGTAGGGTGAAATAGTACTGAGGAACCAGACATGAAACAGATGTCTAATAAAGCCAACAAGTGAAAATCACACTGATATCATACAACATGGAGACAATCTCCTAACATTTTCAGATACACTTGGGGAGCGGATAAAAGAGCAATCTTTCCACAGTTATTCAAGATGACAACTCAGATAACTGATATTTGGATATTAAAGGAAAAGGAGATCATTGAGAATTTGGTTATATATGAATGGGCTAGAGAAAGGAGTACAAGGAATACTTTACAGTTTAGTTATTGAAAATAGCAGGTTTCATTTCCCAAATGTTTTCCCACGATATATCTACATAAGCCGTCTCACTCATGAGGGCTAGTTTCAATTGACAGAGAACAATCCCCTATTGTTGAGTCTCATTTTAACTTTCTAAAACCCAACACTGATTAATTTATCCAATCCCAGAATGGAGCTAGGCATTCTTTGAAGTGAGATATATCAGATTCTAAATTCTTTCTCTGTCACTTTTCAAATCAAGAATTTTGATAATATAATTAACTTACTCAGTTGCCAGATTCTCTTTATTCTTTATAGTAAAGGTATTGTACATGCATTTTACTAGTTAAATGAAATAACACCAATACTTCTAAAAATACAGGTTTCCTTTTCACCTCTCTCCCTGGCCCAAATCTCACATAAAGCACCGTCTGTGACCTCTGGCCATGTACTGTACACTTCTGTGTGTGCACTGACCAACTGGCAACATTTCTAATATGCAAGTGCTAGCTCAGCAAGTCTGAGAGTCTATGTTTTTGACAAGTTTCCCAGTGGTGATGCTGCTCCTCAGACTCCCTTTCCTTTTTTTTAATTCATTAAGTTTATTGGTACATTTTAGATATACATTATCATCACATTCATCATTGGGAATTTGTACCTGTATGTGACATATCTTGATTCTTGTTTTTTCCCATTTCCCTTTCCCTTCCTTCCACCTCTCTAACCCCTCCCTATTTACCAAAAAGCTTTGTTTCCAATTTTTCCTTCTTTTCTCATATTTTTTTCTTTCCCTTCTTTCCTTTCTCCTACCCCACCCCCACTTCCCTTCCCTCTTTGGACCTTTTCTTCCTATTTTACATTATCTATTATACATTTTGGTCCTCATTTACACTTTCAGTTTCTCACACCAGAGAAAGTATTTGGTATTTACACATGTGTGTCCTATTTACTTCACTTAAGAGTATAGCCTCAATGTGCATACATTTAGCTATAAATGTCTCTAATTTCTCATTCTTTATGGCTGAGTAGTACTCCATTTTATATAAAAAAAACAAAAACTTGTGGTTTCGTTCATAAAGTCTTTTCCTATGCCAATGTCTTCAGGAGTTCTACTATCCTATCTTCAAGCAAGTTTAGTGTTTCTGTTTTAAAATTTAGATCTTTGATCCACTTTGATTTTAGTTTAGTGCATTGTGAAAAATATGGGTCTACTTTTAATCTTTGGCAGGCTGAAATTCAGTTTTTCCAGCACCATTTATTAAAGAGGCTATCTTTCATCCAGTGAGAATATTTGGCTCCTTTGTCAAAGATGAGGTGGCTGAATGTGTCTGGAGTTGTTTATGCATCTTCTAATCTGTTCCACTGATCCTCTGATCTGTGTCTTTGCCAGTACCATGCTGTTTTTATCACATAGCTTTGTAGTATAGTTTCAAGTTGGGGATTGTGATACCTTCTATCTTGTCTTTGTTGCCTAGAATTGCTTTCACTACTCTAGGTTTCTTCTTGTTCCAAATGAATTTTTAGATTTTTTTTCTCTAATTCTGTGAAATATGCTGTTGGAATTTCAATTAAGATTGTATTGCATTGAATATAGCAGTTCTGGAAGTATGGCCACTTTTGCTATATTTGTTCTTCCTACCCAGGAACAAGAAATGTCTTTCTATTTTCTGATAACCTCTTCAGTCTCTTTTTTCAGAGTGCTGTAGTTTTCAGAATAGAGATCTTTGACTTCGTTAGGTTGGTTCCTAGATATTTCATTTTTGTGGATGCTACTGTGAAAGGAGTTGTCTCTCCAATTCCTCCCTCATGAGTCTGTTGTTTGTGTACAGGAAGGCTATTGATTTCTTTTTTCCATTAAGTTTATTGGTACATTTTAGGTATACAATACAGTTACATTCATCATTGGGATCTTGTACCTTTACATGATATATCTTGGTTCTTATTTTTTCCCCATTCCCCTGCCCTCCTTTCACCCCCTCCACCCTTTCCTATTTACAAAGACTTTGTTTCCATTTTTTCCTTTTCTCATATTTTTTCTTTTCCGTTCTTTCCTTTCCCCTACCCCTCCCACTTCCCCTACTCCTTTAGACCTTTTCTTCCTATTTCACATTATCTGTTATATATTTTGATCCTTATTTACACTTTTAATTTTTCACACCAGAGAAAACTATTCAGTATTTACACATGTGTGTCCTATTTATTTCACTTAAGAATATAGCCTCAATGTGCATCGATTCAGCTATAAATATCTGTAGTTTCTCATTCTTTAAGGCTAAGTAGTATTCCATTTTATTAAAAAAACCACATCTTCTTTATCCAGTCTCCAGTTGATGGGCAATTAGGCTCTTTCCAAGTTTAAGCTATTACATACTGCTGCTATAAAGATGGGTGAGCATATATCACTGTGGTATGATTCTTTTCATTCTTTTGGGAACATACCCAGCAGGGGAATAGCTGAGTCAAATGGGACCTCTAATCCTACTTTTTTGAGGTATCTCCATATTGATTTCCACAGTGGTTGTGCCAGTCTGCCCTCCCACCAACAATGGAGGATTCCTTTCTCCCCACAACCCCGCCAGCATCAGTTATTGGTTGATTTCTTAATAACAGGGAAGGATATTGATTTTTGTGTGTGGACCTTGTATCCAGCTACTTTATTGAATTTGGTTATTTAGTCCAGAAGACTTTTGGTAGAGTTTTTGGGGTCTTCTGTCATGTAATCTGCAAATAATGACACTTCAACTTCTTCCTTTCCTATCTTTATTCCTTTTATTTCTTTCTCTTATCTAATCGCTTTGACTAATGTTTCCAAGACTATAATGAACAGGAGTGGTGATAGTGGACATCCTTGTCTTGTTCTTGATTTTAGTGTGAAGGATTTCAGTTTTTGACCATTTAGAAGGATATTGGCTGTTGGTTTTTCACAGATGGCCTTTATCAGGTTGAGATAAAAACCATCTATTCCAATTATCTGTAGGGATTTTATCATGAGTAGGTATTGGGTTTTATTGAATGCTTTTTCTGCATCTATTGAGATGATCATATGATTTTTGTCCTTGGCTTTGTTAATATTATTGCTACCTTTTCAATTGCATTGAAGTGTTTAAACAGTAGTCACAATAGCTCTCCTCTAAATGCCTTGTAGAATTCAGCAGTGAAGCCATCAGAACCTGTCATGCTAGTGGGAGCTACTTAATTTTTTTGGTACTGAGGATTGAACTCAGGACCTTGTGCTTGAGAGGCAGGCGGCAGAACCACTGAGCTATATCCCTGGCCAGGGAGTTACTTATTTTTAATTTAATCTCTTTTTATCATTTTCTGGTCATCAGATTAAAAGCCTTATTCAAGGATATTTACTGGCTAAAGCTGCAACTTGAAAGGAAAATGTCACTGGAATTTGTGACTTTTGAGACAGGAAATTTATGTGAATGTCGACATCGATATCTACTACACCAACCAACCATCCTTTCTTTCTTCCTGAGAACACCAAGAGATAAACCTGAGTGGAAGACTTAGCAAAATATGTTGCCCAAATGATATCCTTTTTATTATGTCAACTGAAATGCACATAATGGTCTTTGGGGACTATTTACTGAACATTCATTGATAATTTGAAGGAAGTAGAAGTATGAATATTTTTCAATAAAAAAGAAGGAAAAAATAGAAACAAATCTTTTGTAAATAAGGAGAGGAAGAAGGGTTGAAGGGAGGAGAGGGGAATGGGGAAAAAAAGAAGAGGCAAGATATATTATGTTGAAGTATAAATTTCCTATGATGAATGTGATCATTATGTATATCTAAAATGTACCAATAAAATACTAAAACATTTACATTGAATAGAGTTAAACAAGGGCCTACTTTATCATTTTAAGTTATTTCTACTTTAATTTGAGAACATTTTCTGAGTTGATATAAAAACACCAAATTAGAAAAAAATTATCATTCTTTCAACTTTTTAAAAAAGTACTTTCCATAAATAAAATGATAATTTTCTTTCAACATGGAGGTGCTGCTAAGAAGTGCTGCCGAGGAAGCAACTACTAGTAAATATTCTCAGCAGACAGATATTTTGATGGATATCCTATAATTGTATAATCTCTGGAAATTCAGTTCCCTTTTTTGGATTCATGAGAAGGTTCATATTTTAACAGAGAGGGTGAAGGCTTGATATTTCTGGGCCTCTAAAAATCCCCCTTAGTAAATCAATCCTCCAAAAGGAAAATCAAGCAATTTTCAAAACCCATTCTTATACAGCATAAACTGATCAAAATAATTTATGCAGAATTACTCAATACATTGTACTATAAATTGAGAGCTGACACATATTAAGTCAACCCCACATATTAAGCCAATGCCTTACATCATTATGAAATTTCGTGATTTATATTAGTTATTAAGGAGTGTTAAAAGATTGCCAGCTAGGGAAATGCTGGCTCACAGCTAGAGGGGACCCCTAAATATTCTGAAAATTAAAGTGCTTCTCTTAGAAGTCCTTCATGCTCAGCAGCTGCTAGGTGTGTTCTGTCATAACCTTCCAAATGTTCCATGGTTCATATTCATTTCATGGTTTAATTACTAATGCTGATTTCTCTAATCATTCATAGCTTGCTTGAAGGCCTGAGGAATTTGCTCTCAAATCTTCTGGCAAATGTTCAGCCTTTGTTGGTGAGTGACAACTAAGAGTCACTCAGAAGTCTGAGAGGCCAAGAAAATCTGGGGAAACAAAGAATTTTTGGTCTCTATGAAACTGCAAATATTAAAGAGAAAAAGAGCTAAAGTGAATGTCCTACAGACCAGCTGCCATTTTCTTGACTTCAACAGAATCTTTTCAGAAAGCTCACTTGTTCTGGAACTAAAAAGTCGTCTTTTCACTCTTACAAAGCCCTATTTCCAACCATCATGAATGTATTCTTATGACTTTTGTATAGCTCTTGGTCTTGGAATGAAATTATTGGGTGACAATAATATCACTGTTGTTCTAATGTATCAAAGAACCTCTTCATGAGAAAAGTCATTTTCCTAGGCTTCCCATTCCAGTAGAATAAGCCCATAAACCATACTGAAGTACTCTTTCATCAGGGCCTAATTCTATCCAAGATCATTAGAAATTTCTCTGTGCAGAAAAAAAAACCTAGCAAAAGTCACCTCGAGGCTAGACAACTCTGAAATTTCTGAAACAAAAAGCATATTAAAAATGAAGTTCAAGAGTAAAAGATGTAAGTACAGCATCTGATGGATTTTAGGGAACAAGAGGACCAAATTTTTCCATCTGTAGGATAATTGAAGAAGAATATGCCTATGATTTCATTTTCTGCTCTTTTTCACAATTTTTAATGTTTCTTTTATTTTCAGATAATCTCAGATGAATAAAAGTTAAAAATCAGTACAAAACATTGCCATATATCCTTCGGCCTTATTTCCCAAATTAAAATTTTACCACATTGGCTTTATCATAGTCTACTGATAGCTAAAAGATAGATAAATAGACAGATGATAGATAGACAGATGCTGGATATGATACGAAATGATATATGATATGATAAATAGATGATAGATACATGATAGATGTAGTTGTAGATGTCAAAATGACCTTTTGGGGATATATTGCAGACATTAGGCCCTTTTCCTTAAATACTTGCATGTGACTTTCTCTTTACACAGCAAAAATACAGATATCAAAATCAGAAAAATAGTTTTAATACAATAATACTATCAAATCTATAGACCTATTCAAATCTTGCCAACTGTGCCAATAATCTACTTTATAGTCTAGGAAAAAGTAGTTTCTCTCAAGATTCAGTCTAAGATAACACACTGAAATTCTTTATCCTTTCCCTTCAATTTTCATCTGAAGGAGTTTCTTACCCTTTATTTGTGTTCTTAATCTACTTGAATGCTCCAAGTTTTTTATTATTTTGTGACTGGTCCCTCAATGTGGGTTTGTCTGATGTTTTCCCGTAATTATATTGAGTTATATATGTTTGGTAAGAAGAGCTCAGAATTGGAGTGGACTTTCATTGCTTTGGAAATATTCCTCATGACTTTGTGATGGTGTCCACATGAGTTTTCTCATACCTCATTGACTATTCCATCTCTATTATATTAGGAAGTGTCAGAGAACCTTGGATTGCTCCTGCTTCTTTCCTCCTCCCTAGCCCACATGCTCACTGCTTGCCCAGTCTCCTGGAAATAGGCAGCATCACACTGTGCTCTTTCCTCTCTCTATTCCAGACTCAAACACACAACGGCCAACTCACATTTTTCCTTGGGTATCAAAATGGCATGAAAATTTTAACCTGGCTGAAACCAAGCTATTGGTTATTTCCCCCTAAAATTTACTTCCAGAGACTCCAAGTTGAGACCTAAGAAGGAGAATTTCAGATAAAAATGAAGAGGTGAGTAGGGTAATGTTCCAAGTGGAAGGAATTACATTCATGTTGGCTAGCCTTTCTAAGATTATTAGAATCAGCTGAAAAATTAACCTCAGAAAATCTAGTCTGATATTGCACAATGTTATCAGCTCTTCTACAGAGGTTAAAATGCATAGTTTTTATAGTTGTAATCTTGAGAAATTTTACTTTATAAGAAAGTTGTGCTGTAAAGGCAATTAATTTAATTGAGCAAGCTAAGATTTCATATGTATCTCTGAATCACCTAAAAGTCATGTTTTAAAAGTGAGCCTAATTCAAATCAGGTTGCAGAAAAGCATAAAATTTCAGCACAATTTAAAATTGCTGATACTGAAAAAGGACTGCAGTGAAATGTAAGCAGGCAGCTCTGCACACCAAACTGCTGTGGATTTCTATGATGCACACAGTTAGTGATCATGTTGTAATTAATAGTAGTCTGTATAATACAGATTGTGTTCCTGAATCAATCGATTACATTACACATAATTTACCTTAAGGGAGCACAAACTGTGGAAACAATATTTGTAATTAGCTTCTGCCCCAATGCTCTTGCTGACAAAGGAGACTGCTGTCTCCAAATCAGTTAATTTCATTTTTAAAATATTATCCACTATTACCAATAACTTCTTTATATTAAATCAAGCACTGCCACCTAATAATTTTTAACCATTGATTCTAAGTTCAGTCATCTGCAGACACATAGGCATCTTATTTCTTTTGTACATGACATGGTTTAGAAATTTTCGTATTTCTTCTTTCTTTCCTTCATCTATCTCAGGTCAATAGAATGCTGGTTGGTAAATGTCTTCTCAATAAAAATGTAGACATAGAGGCAGGGCTTCCTGTTTGTGCACTGAACATAAACAAATTTAGGTGTCAGTCTAGACCAGTGACATTGATCTTCCTATCTTCCCGGCTTTTCCTGGCATCCTATTCTCGTAGTGGTAAATGCCAACTCCATGTCTATAGTATGCACTGTACAATCTTTGCCTAACCCTCCCTGCAATTTAAGTGTTATCTATAACCAAGTACTTGGATGTCAGTAGTAAAATTAACTGGCTTAGCTCTAAACTATTGCTTCATCTTTTTATTAAGATTTCAAATCCAATAGCTCTGTCTATCTTGGAAGCTATTGTGGCTTTCCCATTCTTATTTCACAAGCTCTCCACTCTAATGTTCTCACATTCTCCAAGAAAGATGTGTTATTTCTGAAGTTGGGAGGCAGTTTCTCACCCAGAAGATTTCAAAATCACAAGTAATTATTCTGGCCAAGAAACAAGTTTCTTGTTTATTTAACAGATACACTGAAGCATAATTGACATGCAATATTGAAAGTGTACAATATGACATGGGTATAGGCTTATAAAACTATTACCATTGCAAGACTATGAACATACACATCATTTCCCAAAATTTCCTTTGGCCCCTTTGAAATTCCCCTTTCTCATTCTTTCTTGCTTTTCTTCCATACCCAAGCAACCACTGGCATGCTTTGTCACTATAGATTTGTTTGCATTTCTAGAGTCAGATTGCAGAGCATGTACCCTTTTTTCATCTGCATTCTCCAGCTAAACAGAACTGTTTGAAGATTCATTCACATTGTTGCATGTGTCACTAACTCATTTGTTTTGATTATTCACCATTCCACTGTATGGACATACTCTAATATTTTTATCCACTCATCTAATAATTGGTCTGTTAATCTAATCTAATCATCTAATCTAACAGTTGGTCTGTTGCCAGCTATTGGATGTGACAAAGTGAACAGAGTTCTTTCCATTTTTCTTGAATGAATAGCTATCAACAATAATACTTCTTTTCATCCTTCCAAAGCTCAGCCAATTCTGCTAGTTTAAAAGTCCACTTTTTGTAAGAATTAAGAACAAGTTCCCCAAGAGTCTCTGATTTAAGAAACACCTGATATTACCGCATTCAGATGTATCAATTGCATGTATTTTAAACCATTTGTTCCTTCGAATTTTCTGATCTCTGAGAAAATATGAATTTATACTCCCCATAGTTTGAGGAAGCTATTTCCCTCCTACAAGAGAGCTTTGGGCTCAAATACTGTAGCAGCCATACCACATACATTGTTTCTCCTAAAAGATCTAGGATTTCTCATTGAAGAAGACTCCCAATAATCCACTTTGGTGTTCCTGAATTTTCAAGATGAATATTTCCTTAGATTCCTACCATGAATCTTTCTCTAAGTATAGAAGGGTATCAGAGAGAAAAGATTCTCCAATCATCTTTATTGTTTCAAGTTCCCAACTTCTAATGAGTATCTTCTAATACTCCTTACTTCTACCACACTCTCTTCTGTTTTCCCCTTTCTGCCCTCCTTCCTCTGACCCAAGTTCCTTGTCAGGCCAAAGTTCCATGTAAGAAAAGAGAAGAAAATTAAAAATTGTTAAGGTGAGTGAAATGGGTGTTCCAATTCTATTTCTTCTTCTGACATCATGTTCTATTCTGTTACAACAGTCTTCTAATTTAAACAAAATGTATGGAAATATAAGAAAAGCAGAGGTCTTTCCTTACAAATTTGTATTTATATATATATATATATATATATAATAGAGACTGTCATCTCTGGGTGCAGTGCCAAGTTATTTGAGAGCAGTTTCTGGGCTCACATGTTTGAAATGCTCATCAGGAAATCCCTCCCCTGTCAGATCACATGAGTGGCTGGTTATTGATACAACTCAGCCACAACTGACAGCACTGAGATCATGAGCAAAGCTAATGGTTCACTGCAAGACCACTCTTCTGTGAGTTCAGCAAAATTCTCTCCCCTTGTCTTTGACTTTCAGGTAGATTACTTTTCAGCAGTAGTTGGGAAAAGTGCCCACAAAAATAATCCAATTTCTTAAATTGTGACCATTTGAATTTATGAAACCATATTACAGCTGTACATTTGTCTTTCATATTGAAATCATTCATCTCCAAAAGAGGGCAAATAATATCTAGAGATTTGTTTCTATCTTGAGTCACTACAGGCTTCATTCAGAAAGGAATTAGGTCAAATTTGGGAAGCAAATAATAAGGATCCCAAACCTTACTCTGTCATTGGGATCTCTGCCCTATCATTGAGCTTAGTCCATTCTCAATATCATGTGTTCCATGATAATCAGTATGATACTATGAATGAAACCAGTGAACCACACCTTGAGATAATACCTGCAGAGGGCATTACTACATTGTGTGAATGTGACATCCATTTTAAGATTAAGGGCACCACAGCTCATTTCCTATCAGCTCCCTGTTAGCTTTCCAGTGTTTCCAGTGGGCTCAACAGCAACTTCACCCCTACCTCACTCCTCTCTACCTTGTTTTTTAGTAAGTTTAACAGCAATTCCTACAGGCAGCTTCCTAGTGAATTTCCCTGTTATCCTAACAGGCAATTCTCTACCTACTCACCATATCCCACCAATTTTGAGCCAGTTCTTATCTGAGCATTCCAGGGTTACCATCTTAACCTTTCCAAGAGGATCTGAATCTTTGGGAAGAATTTCCCATGTTCCAAGTTTATTTCTTTGCTATATATTCTTCTTCAGTCTTAGGATATTCTTTAGATTTCTCTTAAATCCCTTCATAGTTAATTCCCTATAAATCACTGCTAATTCTTTACAATAGATCATTCTATTCAAATTACTTTGTTTTTCTATTTTCTGATTGAACTCTGAAATACCAGAGTTAGTGCTTAAATTTAGTTACAAAACTAAACTTTGTAACCAGTGAAATGCTCATTGAGCTCATTGGCCAAGCGTATGTTCATGTCCATACCCGGAACTATGGAGAACAGTGAGAGATATCTAGTCCATATGGCTGAGAAAAAGGAGTAGTTTCCTGAAAGTAATCCATGAGGAACTCATTCTGTGGAAGAACAATCAGAATAGCACATCAAAAAGAGCACATTCTTGACCCAGGCAAGCAGGATGGACTTTATAGGAGTCTTCAAAGTGAAGCAAACATTTAAAAAAAAAAAAAATCTATAAGAATATAGTTGACAAAAATAGTATAGGCCTCACAGGTAGGAATTTATATCAGAAAAGAGATCTTTCTTTAACATCCAGCATTGAGGTTTCCAGAATATTTTTATTAAGAATTCAACAAGGAACCAAAACCATATATAAACTTGCTTAAACAATAAAAAGTATATGTTGCTTAGATAAATAAAAAAATTCAGAATTAGGACAAAATTTAAGCAGTGCTTAATCTTTCAGCTCAAAAATCTCATCCGAAATACAATTCTTGTCATTTTCTCCTCATCTTTCAAAAATGTTGGTTTCATTGTGAGTTTGGCCTCCCCCTTATTTCCAAAATGGCTGCTAGCAACTCTTGGATCACTGTGCTTTCATCTCTCCTTCTAGATGGAAAACGAGAGCATTTTTGACTTAGAGTTCTCTGCAAAAGTTTCAGCACTTTGTTTTTGAGAAGCGTAATTTAGATGACTATGAACCATTAACTGAGACCAAGGGCAAGGAAGACATGAATGGGTTTAGCCTGTATTATATCTTCAATTCTTAAAACCAAAAAAGCATAATCTGGTTTGATTTAAAGGTGTAGAATGCATGTTAAAAAGCCAACAAACAGATAAACCCTGCAAGAAATAATCTTTTCTTCATTCCATCCTCAAACAAACTTCTAACTAAAGCTCCATTATTCTTTATTTGTATTAGTTTTTATATGTATAGCTCCTCTACTAGATGCTGGGTGGTTTTATTTGATAGTGTAAAACATCCCTTGTTCATCCCCCTCAATCTGTATTAAATGGTAGAAACTTAATAAATATTTAAATGAGGGCCGGGGAATTAGTTCAGTGGCACCATGTCTGCCTTACAAGTGAAAGGTACTGAGTTTGATCCCCGGCACAAAAAAAAAAAAAAAAAAAAAAAATTAAATGAATGGTGTTAAACATTAGGCTTGTCAATAGAGTTTAAATTTTATTCTATAGTCAATAAAACACTCTTGAAGGGTTTTGATGGACTAGCATTATAATCTAAGCAATTATCAGAACCTTGATATCACTCCTCGATAATTTTTAAATGGAAGGAGGGAGCCAGTAGAGAGACTAATGTAGCAGTCCAAGAAATTAATTTTTTAAAAATTTGTGGCAAGGATGGTGTGAATGAAGAACAAAAGAATTCTAAAATGTTTCAAAGGTAGTATAGATAGGCCTTGATGACTATATATGGGGTTTAAAGTAGAGGGAAAATTTACAACTCAAAGTTCTCATTTCAGTGACCAGATCAGTTGACCAAGGAAAGAAACAAAAAACAGGGAACTTTGTAGAAGAAAATAAAGTGTTTACTAAACATAATCTATAGAATTCAATAGTTGCTTATTAATAATTGATGAGAAGGAGCTGTTCATTTATAAATATCTCAAATATTTTCTCAGCTTCCATAAATCAGTGAGGTAAAATAGTTGTTAATAAGTATTATTTCTGTGTATATTATGCCAAGAACTATTAGGTCTAAAGCAATTAATCTAATCATGACTTTCTCATTTACAATTGGCTTAGGACATTACTTATTTTGATACCTATGTGACCTATTAAATTTCCTGGGAAAACTGACTATCAGTAAGACAGTGCAGAGTGGTGGGCTATGGTCAAACCTGCTAAGGCAGCCTGTGGAAAATGCTGCAGATTAGGGAGAGAAGGAAGAAGAGTTTTGTTTTCCTGATGCTATGATTCTCACAGCTGAGCAAGCTGAGCCTGAATCCCTGATCATCGTCCTTCAGAAAAGATCTTTGCGATTGGCTTCCTCCAATGGGTAAGGAGAGAACAGCATATCTAGCATGTTGTCTTCTGGTGAGTTGTTCACTCTGCGGTCTCCACAGAACTCTAAAGGAGTGACTTGTGGGATCCAGGGTAGGGCTGAGTTTTAAAACATAGGCTCTGAATCAGGACAGACCTGGGTTTCAGGTAGATATGCACCATTCATTATCTGTGATACACTGAACAACTTTTTGTCTTCTTTAAGCCTTACTCTAAAATGAGGAATATCACAGTTACCTAACTCATCATTGTTTTAAGACAAATATAAGAGAAGCACTTAGCACAGTACTGAGCCAAGGATAAACATAATAGATAGCTGCTGATAGTAACATTAACAATTGTGAGAGGCATTTATAAATCACACACATAAAAGAAATGTTTTATGAGAGCCATCTATCCACCCCCTCACTCTGCTTCTTCCAGCAGTGAGCATGTTGTGTGGCACAATGGAAACAGATGATGATTGAAAGTCCCGCACATTTAGATTAAAACATGTTTTCCATAATGCTTCTTTCATCTAAAGACTGATAGTAATACTATCACTTCCCAACAGAGTTGTAGTTAATGTTTCATAAAGAACTGTAGGTATAGAAAGCCAAATGAGGTTAGGGAATTTTGTCTGTGTTGTTCACTGGTATATCCCAGAATTTTACTTACTATCCATCATGAAGTAGGCACCCAACCAACATTCATTAAATCCTATTGAAATAACTTGTATCCTTCCTGAAATAGCAGAGTGCCACTAACTAAATCTCATCCCCTTCTTTTTTCTACTTCATTAGCTAATTGACATTTGATGTTCATGGCAAGGCAATAAATTTATCAGAGGTATTGGGCTTAAATTGTTCCACAGTAAAGCTAAAGCTGGTCCATGATCCAATTCTACTTTTCAGACTATCTTTGCTCAATACACATCTTTCAGGAAATTAGGATAATTTTCTAAATTAGGAAATGGAAGATTCCTACTCAGTATCTAAATCCCATCTCCTCCAGAACAACCAATTCTTATTAGGCAAACAAAGAGAAGAGGATCTTCTCCTTCTAAACCAGAGCATGATTGTTCTAACTTTCCAGAGGCTCTACCTCATTTACCTGTCATTATCTTTGCTCTGTTAGTTTTCTTATGTCCAAATGCTTGTCTTATTTACACTATCTCCATGATTTCTAAAGATATCAAAATCTGCCATCCCTGTTCTGTGGCTTTTAAAAAAAGTCAGTGAGAAAGAATTGGACCAATGTTTGATTTGAGTCTATGGTGCAAGTGCAGATTTAAATCCAAGGCCAGGAAGACTAGTTAGAAGGATAGTTAAGAGTCATTTCTCTAATAGGGCAAATAAATCCTTTCACAATGGCATCCAAAAAACTGAAATACCTAGGAATCATCCTAAGGAAAGAAATCAAAGACCTCTTCTCTGAAAACTATGGCACTCTGAAAAGAGAGACAGAAGATGATATCAGAAAATGGACTGACATCCCCTGCTCCTGGGTAGGAAGGATTAATATAGTGAAAATGGCCATACTTCTAAAACTGTTATATAGATTTAATGCAATTCCAATTGAGATCCCAGCAGTATACTTCATAGACCTCGAGAAAACAATCCAAAAATTCATTTGGAACAAGAAGAGACCCAGAATAGCAAAAGCAATTCTAGGTAACAGAGACAAGGCAGCAGGTATCACAATCCCCAACCTGCAACTATACTACTAAGCTACTGTGATAAAAACAGCATGGTACTGGCAAAGAAACAGACTTGAGGACCAGTGGAACAGATTAGAAGATGCAGAAACAACGCCAGACACACTCAGCCATCTCATCTTCGACAAAGGAACCAAACACTCTCACTGGAGGAAAGATAGCCTCTTCAATAAATGGTGCTGGAAAAATTGGGCTTCAACTTGCCAAAGATTAAAACTAGACCTGTAGCTATCACCATGCACTAAACTAAAATCAAAATGGACTAAAGATCTAAATATTAAAATAGAAACTCTGAACCAGTTGGAACAGAGGTTAGGTAGAACCCTTGAAGACATCAGTGTAGGAAAAGATTTTATGATCAAAACCTCAGTTGCCTGTGAACTAGCACAAACGATCAACAAATGGGATCTCTTCTTATTAAAATGCTTCTGCACAGCAAGAGAAACCACCAGCAGTGTGAAGAGACAACCCACAATGTGGGAAAAAAATCTTCACCTGCTTTTCCTCAGACAAAGGTCTACTATCTCGAATCTACAAAGAACTTAAAAAGATCAGACCTCCCAAATTTAAAGACCCAATTCAAAAATGGGCATCTGAAATGAACAGACATTTCTCACACAAAGAAGTAGAAATAGCAAATAAATACATGAAAAAATGTTCAACATCACTGGTCATTCGAGAGATGCAGATGAAAACAACGCTGAGATTCCACTTCACTCCAGAAAGAATGGCTGCTATCATGAAATCAACCCATAAGAAATGCTGGCAGGGCTGTGGGGAAAGAGGAACCCTGCTCCACTCCTGGTGGGAGTGTAGACTGGTGCAAGCACTGCGGAAATCAGTATGGAGATACTGCAAAGAACTAGAACTGGAAGTCCCATTTGATCCCGCTATTCCACTGCTGGGGATCTTCCCCAAAGAATTAAAAGAATCATACCACAGTGATATATGTGCCCCCATGTTCATAGCAGCGCAGTTTGTAATACCTAAAACTTGGAAACAGCCCAAATGCCCATCAACTGGAGACTGGATAAAGAAAATGTGGGTTTTTTTATAAAATGGAGTACTACTCAGCCATAAAAAATGAGAAATTAGAGACATTTATAGCTAAGGGGATGCACATTGAGGCAATACTCTTAAGTGAAATCAATAGGACACACATGTGGAAATACCAAATAGTTTCTCTGGTGTGAGAAACTGAAAGTGTAAATAAGGACTAAATGTAAAATAGGTAATGTGAGATAGGAAGAAAAGGGGCAAAGGGGAAGGAAGTGGGAGGGCTAGGGGAAAGGATCGAAGGGAATGGGATTAATATGAGAAAATTGAAAAATAGGAACAAAATCTTTGTAAATAGGGAGGACTGGAGGGGTTGAAGGGAGGGCTGAGCAAGGGTGAAAAATAAGAACCAAGAGAGACTATGTAAAGGTGCAAATTTCCAATGATGAATGTCATTCTATTGTATACCTAAAATGTACCAATGATTAGAATGAATAATCGATAATGTAAAATAGGAAGAAAAGGTCCAAAGGGGTAGGGGTAGTGGGAGGGGCAGGGGAAAGGAAACATGATGAGAAATGGAAAAAATGGAAATAAAGTCTTTGTAAATAGGGAAGGGTGGAGGGCATGAAGGGAGGGCTAGGAATGTAGAAAAAATAAGAACCAAGATGCATTATGTAAAAGGTACAATTCCCAATGAGAAATGTAATTGTGTTGTATACCTACAATGTACCAATAAAAGAATTTAATACAAAAAAAAGAGTCATTTCTCTTACTTAGATTCTTATCTTAAAATATATCCCATAGTGTGATTATACTGCATGGTAAACATCTCCTCAATCTGTGAGTAGCAATAACATTATAAGTATCATCACAGATAGGATACAAATTCTAACATATTTGAGATGTCATGAACATTTAAGTAGAAAACACTGAATGTTTTTACTGTGAAGACGTATCTATAAATATTAACCTTCGCAATGCTTTGGAACTGGATCTTAAATGATCTCTTGGACCAAAGGCATCTTGAGGAGCACCCAGTACCAGAGAAGGTGGCCGAAAACATTTGCTGCCCTGATTACCACAGTTATCAAAATGCCCCTCATAATGCTTTTCCCATTCTTTGTTCATGTAAATCAGTGATTTGTTACTTCAAGAATTTTAGGATTTAATGTCCTAGGAAAAAGAAATAAGAATACAATACTTTTGAACTAATTTTAAAATACCTGGGTTTATGAGGTGTGGAATAAACAAAAGCTACTCATAATTCAAACCAAGAGAAGGGAAAGGAGGGAAGAATAGATCAGAACAAAAGAGAGAAATTCAAGCAGCACCAAATTTCAGCCTCCTTTTTAAGTCATAGAAAAAGAGTGCAAAGAGAGAAGGGAATAAAAAGGAAAAGAAGAGAAAGATAAATGAGAGAGAGAAATGAGAGAAAATAATTACCAATGGAATTGATAGGAGTTTTATCTTTCTCTTTCTCCCTTTTGAAGACTACATGAAAGTTTTAAAAAAAATCACGACCACAGAGAATGTACAAGTACCTGTATTTAATGAAATATGTTACGCTATGGCAATCTGAGAAAGGAAACTTTTCTAATTTTGAGAGATTTATTCTTGACTTATAATTGCCATCAGAGTGAAAGCTAGCAGTAAATAAAATTTTTCATCATTTCCAACCACTCTCCCTCCTCGCATACCAGGACATAAAGCTTCTTTCCTCAGAACTCAGGACTCTTAAGTCCTGAATTGACTCTGAGAGTTGTGGTAGATTTTATTAATGAACAAATGAAAAGGGATGGGGAAAGCATCTAGAAAGCTGATTATGGCCATAGATCCCAGCCTCATCCTCCTCTACCATAAATAAAGTTAACATTTTGATTACCATCTGATTAATCCATTCATCTATTCCTTATTTCTGAGCTCAGAAAAACTAGAAACATGTTATTTATGGTTTCATAAAACTCCCAATTAACAAATCAACTGGGAACCTTGATAGATAGTTGAAAGTGCTAATATTCAGAGACTGAAATAGTCTAGGGAAGCCTTGGAGACAAGAAGGTTATTGGCTCAATTGGGGAAGGAAGATTGGACTGTAATCTACAGTGTTTCATAAACTCAAGCCTCTCTGGTTTTGCATCTTGGCAATTTGTAGCAGCTTTTATGGTAACTATGCAGCTCTTTTTGTAACAGGCATAGACTTGGGAGAGAGGGGCCTCCACAAATCACCCTGAACTGTTTTTATGGGTGTAGATTATCTTTAGCAGGATTATTCCAACATTTATTCAAATGTACAAATGTCCAATAAAGACCTACTATGTTCAAGGCACTGCTCTATATTTCTAGAATATATCAGTGAATAAAAAATAGAGAAAGATAAGAAATACTAGGAATTCCAGGGTTTGGAGGAGGGTTTCCAATAAAAAAGTGTCGGGTTAGAATAGGACACATGAATAAGAGAATTAAAGCAAAAACCTGAAGGAGTCATGTAATGAGCCATATATGTCTGAAAGCAGTAGCAGAACATTCCAGGCATAGGAAGCAGGCATTTTAAGAAATACTTGTTTCAAGAAAAAGCAAGGTGTTGAGGTGAGGGTAGTTGAAAAAGAGTGATCAAACAAAAGAGTAATGAACAGTTAGGGAAGTTAAGATGGAGAAGAATAGGGATTAGTTACAACTGTGCAGATGTTACCTGGGAGATGGGAAATTATTCAAGGACTTCGTGATCTGACTTCATGTTTGTAAAAATATTTTTTGTCTTCTATATAATAGTGTACTCTATAGTCCAGAATGGAAGCAGAGCAACCAGTTAGGAGACAATTACATTTATTCCAGATGAAAGAGGATGGTACTTTAGACCAGGCTCATTCAAGTGAAAGCAATAAGAGGTCAATTCTGGAATATGTTTTAAATGAAAGTCAACAGGATTTCCAGACCACTAGGACATAGATGAGGATGAAAGAAGAGAAAAAGTCAAGGATAACGCTAAGGTTTTCCATGAAAACCAAGAAGAATAGACTTGTCGTTTAATAATGTAAGGTAGGATTTGTAGAGGAAATCCAGAAGTTTAGTTTTGAATGTGTTAAGTTTGTGAAGTTTATTAGAGGATTATGTTGAAGTGTTATGTAGAGTTAAACATGTGATTTTTGGAGTGTGTGAGAAAGATTGAAGAAGGAAATACAAATCTGAGGGTCATCAGTATATTGATGGGAACTCAAACCATGAGATGAATGACAAGTGTGTGTAGCTGGAGAAAAAAGAAAAAAAAAGACTCAAGGACCAATCAAATTCAGATTTCAGGTGGGAAGGTAGACTGTTAGTTTCAGGTAAAACTTACGTATCACAAAAGGCTGAACATCTGTTTATAAATATTTTAGTAGGCTAAATAGATTTATGCTACTTGAGTTGATTCATAAACTAGATTTTTTATCTCTAGAACTGTTATTTTGACATATACAGGTATTATGAGATAGCTGCCTCAAATTCTTTTCACCTTGTTTTGAAATACACGGAAAACAATAGAGAGATTGTGAGACTGTATCCCCGCCCCCAAGCTTTTCAAGTCTCCTAACTTCTGGAGCTCTGGAGGGTAAAACTATGATGTATCCATAGGGTAAGATGTCAGCAGGGCTGCAGCCTCTCTGTAGACTCTAGAGTGAAAACCTCCCTTGCCCCTGCATAGTTCTTGGTGGCTCCTGGAAATCCTTACTGTTTCTTGGCTTCTAGCTGCAGCGCTCGAAATTCTGCTTCCCTTTTCCCATGTTCTTCTCTGTGTCTCTATGATTTCTCTCTTTCTAGCTTCTGTAAGGACAGCCATTCTTGAAGTTAGAGGCCATTCCATCCTAATCCAATTGAGTTTCTTTTAAGATTCTTACCTTAACCTACGTCTGCAAATATCTTTACTCACAATGAGGCCACATTTTGAGGTTCTCAGTGGATATATTTTTTTTGGAGACCACATTTCAACCCTCTACATATAATTTCATCAGGACAATAGGATTAATTCAAGATTTTCTTTCTGGGGAAACCAGGTGTATACAGTCACCTTAAAGAAAAGGTGGGAGAAATACAACAGGACAATGGTAGAATAAGTCTAGTCATATGTTGAGGTTAATAAATTGGAGATTCCTCTTGGGTGAGATTGCCTTACTCACAGAGATGAAGAAACACAGGATGTCATTGAACAGTGTATAAATGTGGCTTAACCAAATCTGAGAATCTTAAATCTCTACCAACATTTTGAGAAAGAAAACAAATTGAGAATAGTATGTTAGAAATGCATTTATATGACCCTGAAATAAAAAGTGTGAAAGTAAGGAAGGCTTTCAGATTCAGAAGTCAATGCTAACTTTATGGGTAAGAAGGGAAAAAGAAAGAAAATAATTTTAAAATATGGTTAAGTGTTAAAAGCTTAGGTAAGTCACCAAGAAAGAAATAGAGGAATAATAAAAGGAAATTAATTAATTCAGTGGCATATGTGTACCTCCTTTAAAAAATTCAATGAGGCATAAAGAGAAATCTCTACTGCTTTTTAAATTAGAAAGCAATGATTCAAGGCCTAAAGATCTATTTTGTATTTATACTTATTTTTAGTGACATTTTAGTAAAAATAACATACAGTAAACTTCACAAATCATCAATGTACATACAATTCACCGCATTTTTACCAAATGAATGCAACTATGTAAATAGCACCTCTATCAAAAGTCAAAATATAGCCAAAGCCTCAGAAACCCTTTCTGCCTGCTTCTAGACATTGACCCCTCAGCAATTTACATTCTTTGTGTGGAGTTGGTACATGTAACATGTGTTATGTGTTATGTACATAACACATCCTGATTCTTTTTATCATCCCCTTTCTTTCCCATCCCTCCTCACTCCTTTTATTTGTTGATCCCCTTTCCCATTTAAGGAAGATCTCTCCCTACTTCCTATTTTCTTTCTTTTATTTTGCTCTTCATTTATAATTTGGATTTTACGTATGAGAGAAACTATGTGATATTTAAGCTGGTGTGTCTGATTTTCCTGACTTAACATTATGGTCCGAAAATGCATCCATTTTCCTACAAATGATTCAGATTTATCTTTCTTTAAGGTAGAGTAGAAATTCATTGTGTGTAAATACCACATTTTCTTTACCCATTTATCTATTGATGGGTATATAGGCTGATTCCAAGATCTGGCTATTATGAATTGTGCTGCTGTAAATGTGAATATTCACTTATCACCATAATACAATGTCTTTAACTCTTTGGGGAAGATACCTAGAAGAGGAATAGGTGGGTCAATGCATCTTGTTGTTAATGAAAATGCATCCATACTCTTGTTAATGAGCATTTAGGTTGTCTTCAATTTGGAATTCTTATTACAGAGTTGCTATGAACATTCTTTTGCATGTCACCTGGTGAGTTTTTGTTTGTATTTCTGTAGACATGCAAAGGAATCGAATACCTATGAGTGGAAATGCCAAGTCATAAAGTACTTTTATATTCCATATAGTAGATACTGTCAAATAGTTTTTCAAAGTGGATTTACCAAATTATAAAGGCAACAAAAATATTTTTCTTTAAATACAGATCCCTGAGAAGTGTGTTTGACAGAGGACTTGGTCCTTCAAGGCTATTAGGGCCTTAGGTTTCAGAGTCATCAATAGGAGCTTCACTTTATGAATCTGTTACAGGGAATTCTCCAAATGAAGCAAAAATAAAGATCAAAAGAGTTCAGAAGTATACAAAAGGGCAGAGTTCAGAGGCCAAGAAAATTAATCCCATACCAAAAATCAGTGATGGCAGGCATTCAGTGTGAAAAGAATTGAAATGCTTATTTACTAGAAATGGTCTAGTATCAGATAGAGGCCGCACTGATCTGGAATATCACAAAACTCAATAGAGATACGACACTAAGAAGCTTGGAATATGTGCCATAGGGAACACAGGGTCTAAAGTAAAACAGAACAGCAGGTAAACAGGGAGGGCAAATGATGTATCATTCAGATCCCCCTTCTGTGAAGGGCTTGTTGTCCAGGTGCTGGATCCCTTTGGGAATTATCTCAGATGTAGAGACCTGTGTTGTGAGAAATATGAAATATTATACCTCCCAACCTGTTAACTGTATGATACTCTGAGTTCTTGTTCTCTAGAAATTGAAGAATGAGTCCTAGGAATGACAGAGGTAAAAGTAGGAAGATATTTATTGATAGGAAAGCTTCTGAGGGGCAGGAGAGGTCCTGAATGGGTAGCCAAGGACCCCACTTTAGAGAAAAGTTTTATAGGGTGAAGCCCACATGGGTACAACCTGGGCCATAGCCATGAACATCCAATAGGGTTACAAGTATAGTCACTTGGGTAATGGTGGTCCAATTGGATAGCAAGTCGCATAGCAAGCATGGATGGAAAGATCAAGGATTCTCCTAGGAGGCAGTGGGTCCAGAGGTCTCTGGTCACCCCCAAGGTGGTCGATATCTATCTGTACTTCACTAGCCCAGTTCTTTGAAGAAGTATGTGGGTCTGGTCATCTTGTCTCCATCTTCAGGCCTGGGTTTCAGCCAATGTGCAGCTGTGGTGGGTTTTACCTTTGTCCTGGCCCTCTCGAGAACTTAGCTCTATCTGACTGCCTATAATATTTCTACCTAGCTCATCTATCTATAATATCTGGACCAAGTCATGGCATTTTCTAGTTAAGCTACACCCAGTGACTGGTGGTCATGTTAGTAAAAATCCCTAGCCATCCCAGCCCCAAACTCAGGATAATTCTGGATCATTTTAGCTGCTATGGATCTTATCATTGGGCCTACATCACATCTTTACTTCTTCATCCTCTACCCATTCATGTTTCATTTTCTTCCCTTTTACAAGTTGATCCCTGAGACTTTTTAATAAATATCCTACATACTATGCTCTATTTCAGAGTCACCTTCCCAGGAAAGGAAACCTGTGAAAGAGCTACTTCGCAAAAAGGCACGAATAGCTCTAATGTTACTCTCTACTGCTATAATAAGTATGTTCTGCTAGTATAAATAACATCCATAGAATCAGTGTGAGACTTAATTTTGAATTATTTCCATTTGGAGGATCCCTAAAGAACCACACACACAATCCAATGATAGCCTCAGGTGCCAGCTGCTAAAAGAATTCCTCTTTGTACCTCAATATCTGTCTCTTGCTAAAACTCAACAGAATAAGGCATTGGGGAGAGGGTTTGGACTTTAACTTTAACTTAAAATCACAAAAGGTTTTAATTTGAGGGTCTTTGGATTCACCCCAAGGATATGATAAAAACAACAACAATAATAATAAAGGTGTTATATTATTCAAGTAAGAGGCATTTTTCATACTACTGCTGCTATATTTTTGTGGTGGTTTTGTTCTGTCATTTGGCCTAACAACTCTTGAGCTACTCTTGTGGCTGGGAATAACTTGAAAAGTAGAATGGGGAGCAATACTTTAACTCATGGTGCAACGTGGTTTCAGAGATAATTTAATGAATATCCTATTGTCAACCATTGTAGAATTATCTCTTGGTAAAAATTAAATTGCGGGCCAGGGATTTAGCTCAGTGGTGCTACCACCTGCCTCACAGGTGCAAAGTCCTGAGTTTGATCCCCAGTACCAAAACAAAAAACAAACAAAAAAACTAAATTGCCCATTAGATTGGTGTAGCTTAATGATAGTGGGAATGAAACCACTTCATGAAACATACACAGTTGTTTGTTCAAGGAATTAAGAGATCAAAAAGTTGATGTTAGGAAGAATTCTGTAGACAGATTCTTTATTCCTATAAAAGAAGAAAATATTTGCAAAAGATAATGTATCTGTATGCACTTGGCCTTTCTCCCTCTCTCCCACCACCCTCTTCTCTGAGTGACTTTTCTGCTTCAGGAAAATAGGGAGATGTGAATATGCTTAACTTGGTACAGTTTCTTGTGGGTAGAGCTCCTGTCATAGACAAGAATTCTTTCTGAAAGCTAGCATGGAAGCCAATGGTGATTTTACACACAGAGATGCATTGGAACTACAGAATCAATTCTGGGAAAGCACTTTGCTCAGCAGTCCCAAATTTCTCTTCAGTGGATTGTTTCAAATCAAGGTATTTGGAAATCTCATATTGGTTTCAGATGTTAGAAGCTTATCAACTATAAAGCTAATGATTTGCTATCATCAGCCTGAGTCATGATTCTATTCTTCACATACTCTGAACTTGGATGGGTTAGGGAAGAAAGTTTCTAACTGGGAAGAGGCACATCAGAACGGACCTTAAATTACTGACTATAAGGATTGGGGTGTATTTGAAAAAGTTTCTAAGAGAGTTGAGGGAAAAAGAGGATATTATTGTTGTGGAACGGGCCTTCCACCTTCAAATCCCTGATTCTAGGCAGAACAACTTACACCTCAAAATTTCATTTGAGCCTAAGGCACAGATGGTGAGCGCTTGTGCAATTTAGAAATCCCCCTGCTCTCTGGGGCTCAGAGTCAGGCAGCTAAATTTCCTGACAGAAGAGGCTACACCAACTTTAATATCTTGGTTCTGAGACATTGTAATATAGATTCTATTCCTCAAAGAACACTTTAAGATTTTTCTTCTGTCTTTTGCTCATTCAGTTTTGCTATTTACTTCCAGGTTGAAGAAATTTTTCTAATGATTTTGGAAATTGATACAAAAATAGGCATTATTACCAATTTAAATAAATACATATCATTGATTGTTTGGTGTGTACTTGTTGCATTCTCTTAGACACTATGAATGAGAGTTGTCATATTTTTATTTAAGATCAGATTCCTGTAACCGGGTCCCTAGCCTACTCTTCACTCCTAAAGCAGAATGCTGCCCCCTAAAGCAGAATTTCAACCAACCATTAATTCTGCTCCTTATGAAGTTTTCCATCCCTCACTGATGGAAAAGACATTACACCTAAGACATCGTATCATGGGCTTTGTACTTGCTAGTCCCTCAGCTTAGCCCCTTTGGACCATTAATTTTCACATTGTTGGTTTTTCTATATCATTTTACTTTGCTGTTTAATTTTTTGATATTATGTGAAGTTTTCTTATTTCTTCATTTGTTCACATTTTTATGGTAGAGAAACTGCGTAAGAGGGAGCATTGTTACATGTCCATCTCAGAGGAGCTGTCTGGTAAATATGTAATGAAGGAATGTCCTGAGGTCTTAGAAAAGTAAATGCCTTTAAGCTTCCTTCCAGTTCAAGACTGTGGCTTGGTCACTAAAGAGTCAAGGAAGGGAGGTGCTTTCTCTGCCCTTCAGTACCTCATGTGGTAGTTGTGGGGGGAGGAGGGGAGCTGAGAATAAGATCACTAAGATTACAAAGCAAAAATTGCAAGAGGGACAAAGAGTATGTGCTGAAAAGGAAATTCACCTGCCAACATTTCAGACTGAATGAGAGTGGGAGAAATTCCTATTTTCTAGCAGGGCTGTAGAGTAGGGGACACTGAACTTTCAACAACTAATCCTGGTATTTCAGATACAAATTCCATATAATTTGAGTTATTGTGTCAGGGAGAAGTGGGTGGAGGGACAAGAATTATTTTAAGAGAAAAAATCATTGATAGAATTGTTCTTGTGATCACTTCTCGGCCTTTGGCTAAGACCAAGTGTAGAACTGCTCTTGTGATAGAAACTACTGTGCATGTTTC
The DNA here is from genome assembly GCF_053883595.1 of Heterocephalus glaber. Classification (NCBI taxonomy): domain Eukaryota; kingdom Metazoa; phylum Chordata; class Mammalia; order Rodentia; family Bathyergidae; genus Heterocephalus; species Heterocephalus glaber. The sequence continues at coordinate 71,814,257 of NW_028258315.1, read as the reverse complement.
CAAAGCAGGAAATGAATAAGTATTCAGCTTTTCCAAACCTTCCTCACAAGATCTTTTGTATGAGGTATCTTATAGTTACTTTTAATAAGTGGTTATGAAATATTACTAGTAATAACATAATGAGCAAGTACATCAGCAGCTGTTCAATTTCTATAGAAAAGTATTTGGAAAGAGAGAAATTTAGAGGATTTTGTTATTTTTTAAGCTGCTACAGATGAAATTGTTCTCATCCCTGTTGAGAAATCATTTCAGAAAAAAATATCATCAACACCTGTGCTTCTTTGGCAGGTACTCTAACATTCCCTTCATAACCTGGCACCAAGTTGTCCCTGAGAGACCTATGCACACTTGGACTGTTTCACACACCCTGATTTGGAAAACATCTGGAGAAGCTCTTCACATGTTCAAGGAGGCATTGAGTGATGACATAGCACACATGGCATTGGCCAGCCTGAGATGATGGCTCCTGCAGAATGGTTTAGGAAAGTTTGTTACCATGGAAAGTGTGGTTCAGACATGTCATTTATTATAACCTGCAGTGCTCGTTCACCCTCCAGCTTACCCCTGACCAAATCTGTTTCTCCAGCACGGTAAGAAAGTGGTGATTTGGAGCCAGACAGCCCCAGTCTTTAAAGAATCACATTGTATTTCATAATCTCAGCCCTTTCATTTGTGAAATAAGAGAAATAATGTCATGAAAAGTTACATAAATCTACTGATGCACAGTTGAAATTCAATAAATGTCACCCATTGTAAGCTTCTAATAGGAAAAGTACAAAAATGAAATCATAATTATCTTCTTTTATCCATTTCCTTTGAGTAGCCATTCATGCTTCTTCTAATAAATTGCTGGAAAACCTTTCTTTGAAAAAATGACTGACTGTCCACTTTTTTAAAAATCACTGGTTATGCAGACTGAATTGATTAGCTGCCTTACTCTTCTCTCTTCATTGACCCAGAAATGAGATGCTTTGCTTTTCAGCTCCAGTGGCTTCCCAGATCTCACTCCTAAACAAAACCAAGAACAAAGACATGAAGTACACAGCCAGTAAAATTTTTTAAATACTTCCAGACTTTCTCCAGTTCATTTCTGATTCATTTCTGTGATTGTTTCATTTTCTCTCAATTAAGATGGGATTTTTCAATGTAGTGAGTGTCAGAGTTTCCTGAACCTTCTGTACCTCAGTTTCCCCACTAAGTGAGAATTTTTTTCCCAGATCCTACTTGAAAAATCCCTTAATTTGTTGTGGGTGCCTACTGTTCAACAAGCTAATTGTTATAGGTGGTACAGGGCCATCTAAGAATATGGAGACTTACTTTATCATCACACTAAGACAGGAAGGTAGGATGTGGCTAAAACTGGCTTCCCAGGAGGTGTGACAAGATCTCAGAACACACACTCAGAACAGTTCTCAGAACCCTGCACATGGACTTCTCTCAATAACTCAAGCATGTTTTTGATAGGATGACCTGGATATGATGCCAACATGAAAAATTTCAAAAAGATGATTGCCATTAAGTGCTCACTATCATGTTTCTTCACAATAGCTCACTCTACACTGTGGGGTTTATTTTTATTTTTAATTTTTAAGCCCTTTTTACTCTGCCTAAACTCACTCTGTGGAGCCAGTTAATTTCCCTACCTTTAATAAATTTGAAACCTTGCCACTGTTTATGCTTATTTCCTTCAATTCATCATCCAGGACAGAAAGGACCTACAATAACCTCTAAGAGGAGACTCTAGCACCCCAGAACCCAGTAACAACATCACTGGAATGAATAAAGAAAGGGGTGTTCTATTCTGAGAAGAGGGGAGAAAGCTTGGTAGGAAAACAAAAAATGTCCTCCTCAAGCTTTCAGTGTCCATCTTAGGGTTTCAGTGTCCCTCTCAAGACTTTCTAGTACCAACCTCTTGAATCATTGTTCCCATGTTTATCAAAGATGATGAAACCTGTTACTTAAAGCACGTAAAGGAAGAGGGGTCAGTGGGTAGGGAAGCCAGGTCTTGTTACAGGAACTAAGTTGTTTATATTCTTATGACAGTCATTTTTATGGAAGAGGAAAGTGAGAACTAGAGGAGTTATTTATTGAGAATCACAAAGCTAGTAAGTGGCAGAGCAGGATTCAAAGCCAAGTTGACTGCCTGCAAAGCCCATATCCACTTCCAAAAGTTTTTCTGTGAGAATGGAGAGCAAGAAATGACTGAATAAACAGAACTGAGAAGCCATTTTTGAAGGCTGTGCTGAGGCTGACCCGCAATGGTCACAGGGCTTGTGGGGCACAGCTGTTGACCAACTATTAGATCTTGCACAAGTGCTTGGTATCCCTTGTCCTGCCACTCTGGAAAACAAGAACAGACTTGACTTGCACAGACATTCCTGGAGTCTTATGCCAAAAGCCAGGGGATTGGCTTAGAGTACTATTCTTTCTCTAGAACAATGTCCTTCTAGACAAATCACAGAGCAAGTCCTGAGAGTCTTACCAGGCTTGCCTCCCCAGCTGTGATATCACCAGGGCTGATTACAGACCATATTCTCTACAAGTATGTGTGGCCAGATGCTCAGCTCCACTGTGATAAAATCGTGAACCATGGCTAATGGAGCTCAAAGAAGCAAATAGAATGAGGCAGAGGAAAACCCTCAGAAAACATAACCTTAGGAGACCACAATTGCATCAGTGCTCTTTCTTCCATGAGATCATTCAGATTCTTTTACCTTTTTTAAAATAGCACACACATCTTCTCAAACACCAACTCATTCACATTTGAATATGGATCATTGTGCCCTTGTCTTCCCAGCCAAACCTCTACCTCAGGAAAAGCTTTGACTCAAGTTCAGGTTTTAAAGTGAAGTGCTTGCCTCTCCTAGCCAAGAAGGTGAGGGTGAGGATTGGCTGTGGAAAGACAATTGTAATGAATCATCGCCTGAATAATGCATGTGCTGTTTGTGAAGCTAATTAACTGAATTCACTTATTTGAATGATGATGCTAAGAATTTCTTTCAGAAGACAATGAAAGAGTTGAATAAAAAAAATCCTCCCATAATCCCACGTCCCTGCCTTTTGTGTCACTGGGATGTCACAGCAAACCCTCTGAAGGTGCAGAATATATATTTCCAATTGCTTTTTTAGCTTCATAATTACAAGGATCTAAAAACCTAGATCTGACTTTTCAATGACTTTGTGGTGAAACCCTATTGCCAGCACAAGCAAAGCAATTTCCACTGTGCCTACAGAACAGAACACATTTTGAAGGAGCAGAGGGATAAAAACAAAAAGTGACTTTTTTTCCCTCTTCTCCAGTATTTGAATTTGTTATTTGCTCATTTTCATTTCCTGCTTTTAAAGGCTAGCTAGTGAGCATCCAATTTTGTGTGCAGGGATTGTTTTCTGATTTAAAAGCTCTACAAAGGCCAAATTTAAACAGGAATAGGAATTTATTTCAGCTAAACTCTGGAGAGGTTGGAAATGCAGGAGATTTTTGTTTTCCTCATTGCATGTCTATTATTCATCATGCTCTGCTATTTCAAAGAATAATAAGGACAAGGTAATATGTAGATTTTTTTTCTTTCACCATTACTCAAATCCCATTCAGGGAATTTAATTGTTTATTTTCTAGCTTTCATGTGTATGATTTGTTTTTGCTGCTTTTATTGTTTTTTTGCTTGTTTTCTAATTTAATCTTCCTTGAGTTTATTGTGTTCTTAATTACTCAATCACCAAAGTTTGTATTCATCTAAAAATAGCCCATGCCTCCTCAATAACTGTTTGGTCTACTGACAGTTTACTTCAAAAGAGAATATAAACCAAACTTTCAGTCCTAAAACCCAAAGTACTGATAAATGGTAGAAACTCATCAGGTTTGCAGGGGAAGAAAAGCTATTAAATTTGTCCCCAATTTTTCTTCATCTACAATTGTGCCACTTGAGTATATTGGGACTCTCTGGAGGAAAATTTGAGGGTTTGGAAAATATTAAAATATTTTTTAAAAAGTTTTAGCCAAGTATGGAAGCACACACCTGTAATCCCAGCACACTAGAGGCTGAGGCAGGAGGATCACTGCTAGGTCGAGGCCAGAGACCAGTCTGGCTATATAGTGAGCTCAAGTCCAGCCTAAACTACATAGCAAGGCCCAGTCTCCAAAACACAAACAAAAAATATTCAAGTGAAGTTTTGAGCTCAACTCAGCCCAACTTACACCACAAGAAGCCTCAAACTCTGGAAGTTGTGGCTTTCCTCTGCTCTCATACCAAGGGCCTGTGAGAAATAAGCCAGATACATCATCCCCAGACCTGGGCAGCACTGAGAATGAAAGAAGTGCTTCACAGAACTCCACACCATAAGCCAAAACCTCCACCGTAGGATGGGCATTACAGACTTTTATTCTTGGTGGAAGATGAGATAAGCCAAAGACTACATGAAAAATAACACCCAAGATACCAAGGCCAGATAAAGGGAAAGACTGCTCACCAGAGCAGCATTCACAAAGGGTAACAGATGACACATCTGATAATGTCACGTGAGAAGAGAGGTGCTGTCTCTGTTTTTACCATGGTCCACTCAACAGCACCCTGCTGGGAGTCTACTTGATATGACGGCGAAAGCCAGAGAAGAACCCCAGAAAATTGAAAAAAGAAAGGGAAGAGGAGAGGAGCAAAAGTAGGAGTAAGAGGAAGGAAGAAAGTGTGCAACCTACCCCCACCATGCACACCCAGAGAAGGAATAAAGACCTCCAGAATTCACAACTTAACCACATATTTCTTCATATTTTCAGCCTCCTTGGACAAATGGGCTGAGGTAAGAAGCAGTAACTGGACTCTCCTAGGCTTACAGAGGGGGCCGGACTGGGACTGAGGTAAGGCCCACTAGATGCAGGGGGAAAAATATTCAAGGAGATTCATTCTCAGATGATGATTCAAGGAGAGGGACTAAAACCTCAACAAAAGTAACCAAAATGGTGCTCTTTGGGAAATGAGTTGAGATATTGGAAAGGAAATGAAACATTATGATAGATAGGTAAGTTAATAGATATCTTGTTGGCCAGTAGATGGGGCCTCCCTTAAGGTGCCAGCCCTCCAGAAGCCAACACAGCAAGGAACCAACATGGAGAACAATTGAGGTACATTCACTGGTCAGCATTATAAAAAGGAAAACAAGTACTACTTTCCCTAGAGGTAGATAGCAGTGATTGATATTCTAAATGGGAAATTCCTTGTATGTGACTTGTCTTCCCATTTGATCCCCATTTAATCAATATTACCTGGGTGACTGTACTTGTAATCTTATTGGTTGGTCATGGTTTTGTCCTACCTCATGCCCACCTTTAAATTTCCATTGGGTCTTAGACTTTTGTCCCACTTTGTACTCACCTCACTACATGGCTTTGCTGTATAAAACATCTTTGAAAAGTAGGGTGGGTGGGCACCTAACCCTCTATCTGGTCCCCCTTCTGTCTCTCTTAGGCAGAAGCTTTCTTTCTCCCAATAAATTTTTCCTACTCTTAACCTCCGTTTTTCCTAGAATTCATTATTTGTTTTTAAAGAACACGAACTTACATTTTGGATATCTAGTAAGTTTGGAAGTTACATCTCTTCCCCCTATATCATTTTAAAGGTCCCACCGAGATTACTGGTCAGAGGTAAGAGTTTTCTTTCATAGGTTGTAACTTTGGTCTTTTTGCTTCATAGATTGTTACTTTTCATTTCATAGATTCTGGTTTTTGTTTCATAAATTCTGGCCTTTGTTTTGGCTTTTGTTTCAAAAGTGTCTTAATTTTAAATTGTGTGTTTTAAATGATTGCAAATTTCTTGTTTTTCTCATGCATTGTCTTTTGTTAAAATTCTTGTTTTGTATGTGTTGCATTTGGACTTGGTTGCTTAAAAATGTTGTAAAATGGGTCTCTTATAAAATCGGCACAGATAAAGACAGTTCAGGCTTTTATCTGTCCCTTATAGAATGCCAAACAGTGGTTACTCTGCCAGCTAGGAATTGCCTTTAGGGCAGCTGCCACTCTCAAAGCAGAGGACAGGTTTCTTCAGTTGCCCTCTGGTGAATCCCCACTCCCATTGACACCAATGCCGGTTGGAATGTTGACCAGATAGGCAATTGGGTTCCTTTCAGAGACAGAGCTCTGATTGTGTGGAACTAGCAGAAACTGAGGTGACAACTGAGGGGTCATGGCCAGGGATACCCTCTAGAAGATACCCAAAGGTCCCTCAGAAGACACTAGCTCCTGACAGGCCATCTGGGTAATCAGCAGAAAATCTCCACATCTTGTCCCTATCTGGACTCCTCAGTGAGGTGAAAGGGGAACTCTGTCAGTAATCATCAAATATCCTCTGTCTCAGAGTGATCTGAAATTATGCTGTCAGAGCCCTTTCTTAAGCCTCCGTGAAGAGTTGAACTACAGGTTTGGACTGATTTCTCTACTACTAGTAAGACCTCTAGACAAACGTAGAAAAGGAATCTTTGATAGATTAAAAGCTACCTGAACCTTTTCTCCCGCCAGGCATGGTCTTCATCATTTATGTGTGTAGGGAGAAAATGCCTTTTGGGATAGGTTATAGACTTTGGAACATTGACTGTGGACTTATAAAATGCTATATGGTAATTTTTTTGGATGTTTAACTAGCTTGAGCTTTATTTGGACTTTTTTTTTTGGTACCGGGATCGAACTCAGGTCCTTGCACTTGCACAGCAGGCGGTGAAACCACTGAGCTAAATCCCCGGCCCAAAAAAGCTTTTTTTTTTTGGTACCAGGGATCAAACTCAGGGCCTTGTGCTTGTGTGGCAGGTGGCGGAACCACTGAGCTAAATCCCCAGCTCGGGCATGTATTCTTGAAGGTCTAAGGAATATAAGAACTAAGTCCTTCAATTATTTTAAATTGTCAACTATTTATCAGGAAAAATAGGGCATACCTACATCCTGATTTGATAAAAGGAAATACTATAGTTTTTCCCAAGTCACAGTCTTGCAATACGTAGATGGTGTGCTCTTATGTGCCCCCTCAGAAGAGCTTTCTAGCCAAGACATCTGCTCCGCTGAATTTTGTAACAGACAGGGGTTATAATATTTCTAGATCTAAAGCACAGCTTTGCAGCTTTGAGGTAAAATATTTAGGCCTTATTATATCTAAGGGAACCCAAAGACTGTGGGAAGAAAGAATTAAACCAATTCTTTCCTTACCACAGCCCAAGACTCTAAAACAGCTAAGGAGATTTCTGTAAATTACTGGCTTTTGTGGCCTTCAGGTAGCAGGATATAGTGAGATTTCATGACTCCTCTATCAGCTTATAGAAAAACTCAAGAGACAGACACCTGGGAACCTCATTCCCAGACCGAATTCCAGAAGCTCAAACAAGCACTTCTAATTGCCTGCTACAGGACACTGTTTCAGTTTGTATGTTAACAAAAGGTGAGATACGGCTTTGGAAGTGTTTCTACAACATCAGGGAGCTGCTCAACAGCCTGTAGGGTATTTAAATCATAAATTAGATATTACAGATTCAGAGTAATTCATTAAAAGGGTAAGCCCTAGGCCAGAGATTTAGCTTAGTGGTTGCCTGCCTGCCTCACAAGCGCAAGGTCCTGAGTTCAATCCCCAGTGCAAAAAGAAAAAAAAAAAAAGAGGATAAACCCTAAACAATATAGTTAGAGCACTCATTCTCTTTCAGGAGGCAAAAAGGAGCCATTTGGGTTCTTTGATTATTGGTTTGATTTTCTGCTTGGCAATTCAGTTGGAGTCAATCATAGCTTTTATGTCTGGAGAAATGTTTTGCTAAGGATCACAGATCCACTCTGGAAAAGCTACTGATTTTAATTGTCCTTCTACACCTGAGATGGTTAAGACTTAGTTCTTGTACCATACTTAAAGGCCCTCTTCTATCCCTTCTCCACTTCCCTGCCCCTGAGAAATAATGCAGTTTGATTCAAGGCACTTCCCTCCTCTGTGGCTGCTGAATTTCAAGACAAAGCTTCCAGAACATTGTGTTTCCCCTCCCTGGAATCCTTCCAGAGTAAAGCTGACCTTCATTTATCACTGGGCCATGTAGAAAACTGGTCTAGGTTTAATCTTGAAACTCTCAAAAGATAAATGTAAAAGTTTTAGTTCAGATTTATCTGTCTTTCAGCTCTCAGGCAAAATTAGAGAATGGTAAGAACAGCTAACCTGGCTCTGGCCACTTCCTTGCACCTCTAGTCTGCTGCCACTGGCACAGGATGAGACAAAGTCTGAGGGGCAAATTAGATTGGGCACAGAACAAGAGAGATAGACAGGGATACCTTCTTTCTGACTAGTCTTTCTTATAATTATAAACCTAAAAATTATAAAAGTTATTATAATTCAACTTGACCAAATATATCTGAGGGTATTTTGGTTTATAAACAAGTTGTCTTATGTGTGTGTGTGTCTGTCTGTTCAATTTGTTAAAACATGTGCAGCTGTTATGTTTGACCTTTTTTCTTTTTGCATTTTGGATTTTTTTAAGATGTTTGCCTGTAACTATAGATAATATAATTAAAGACAGCTTCCCCCAGGTTGCCGGATTGTCCAAATAATGTCAACTTGTTTTCAAAAATAATGTGTTAATTTTTATGATCTGGCTCTCATAGGTCATCTAAAAATGTGTTAAGATAAGTATATAAAGACTCTAGCACTTAGGAAAAGTAAGGGACAGGACTCCCCTTGGTAAATAAAGCAGCAGCTGCCTGGAAAAATTTATTCCAGCCTTTGTTCACAAAGGAGACCCCAATAATTCCCTTGTGGAAAATACATTGCTAAACATATTATTGTGATATGTATACATTGCTCATGGTCAAATGGCTAAGTTTTCTGTGGGAAAACAAGGTTTTATTTAAAATGTTCTTGGTACAAAACAAAATTAAGGGACAAAGGGTTTCATGTAACTGATACTCATTGTTATTTCATGGTATATATATTCATGTCTTCTGTGTGTACACGTCTTCTAAGATATTATTTATGGTAATGATCTTTTTTGACTCAGGTATCTGCCTTTCACTTGCACTCCAGGTACTTGTGATAAGAGGTACATGTCAAGCCAGCATGAGAAAACCAGTCAAATAATAGTTTTCTTAAAAACTTGTGTGATGTATGTTATATGTGTCACCACACTTAGGGATGTTTAGTTGCCAAACACCTGAAATAATGTCACACACTAAAATTAGCAGCTAGAGAGTACAAACTCCTAAGGTACATTTATAGGCCAATATGTATGTTCTCTTTAGATAGCATCCTACTAAAGGATAACAAATAAGAGTTTTCTTTATGTCATTTAATGTCTTGTGATCAGATGGAGGTGTTTGACTAAAAGACTATTCTGTACTTAGATGGACATGTGTTACAAAGAAAATGTCATCATGATTGTCATGCTAAAATACTATGTGTAGCTCTTGATCTTAAGTTTCTCTATAATATATAACTATTAACATTCTATTAACATTCTATTACATTCTATTGTCTATTAACATTCTACAGAGAATCAACTAAGTGACTATGGTTGGTAAAATAACAGCCTTCTAACTCTGCTTTATACTTCAAAAGTGCTTGATGTCTTAACTATTATAATAGTTAAGCTCACTGCTCCTACTGAAATACCTGTGTCACTGATCTTCTCTTCTGGGTGTTCAACAACTAAATTTTGGAGACCAAAACTAGAAAGGTATCTGGGCTATGAGGGCAGCCAATATTTTGGCACTGGCCCCTCAAGGTCAACAAAGACCCAAAGGACACAAAGGAACCTTTCCTGCAGGATTCTACATCTTTGGTAAGTCACTCAACCTCCTGAGCAGGGAGATTGATGGGCACCAGAGGACAAATGTACCATGTGCCAAAGGAGGGTCACAAAGAGGGAAAAATCTCCTATGCTTTCACTGAAAGCAATATGGTCAAGCAAGGCCGTGACCCATACTGATGGCTGACACTGACAGAAGAGCTGAGAGGCCCTATGCATGGTTCCAAAGTAATGCCTGAGGAGACTGAACTGACCTTGATAGATAGCAAGAGGTTCATACTGATTGACAGGTCTCACTTTAACTTGATCTTAAACACCCAGCAGAAAAGAATAACCAAAAGAGGTATAAAATAATGCCATAGTAATAAAGGTAGATTTAAAAAGGGGCTCCAGTCACTGACCCCTTCTGGCAATTTCTAGCTACACCAGTAGCTGACCATAGTTATGGATCATTAGGAAAGAACTATGGCAGAATCTATAAGAGCCAGCAGGTTACAATCACTATTTCAATTTGTAAGTGTGACTTTCTTCCCAACCTGCCCTTCCATTCTTCTGTGCTCATGCTTAGATTATACATGCTCTAATCTCTTAAAAGTTTTGTTTATTCTTGCCTAGAGGGTGCCAAACTCCAAGCAGTCATACAAATGGAACCAATGACAAATGTGCTGGACCTCTTTTACTGGGATCCACCAGATTGGTCTTGTAAACAACTCATAACTGCTAAACTATACAATAGGACTTCTATGTTGGATTCTGAAGTCCCCTGGACCTTCTTATCCTCTTTGTGGGGGGCTATTACTAGTTCCTCCCAGTGGAAACCTTTGTTGGCTATATTCATAGCAGTCCAGCTGACCTTATTATTTAACCCATGTACTCTTTTTTTTTTATTATTCTTAAGTTCTTTTATTGGTACATTTTAGGTATACAGTACGTTTACATTTGTCATTGGGTGCTTGTACCTGTACATGATGTATCTTGGTTCTTATTTTTTCTCCATTACCTGTGCACCCTTCACCCCCTCCACCCTTCCCTATCTATGTAGACTTCATTTCCAATTTTTTCTTTTCTCATAGTTTTTCCTTTCCCTTCTTTCCTTTCTCTGTCCCCTCCCATCACCCCTACCCCTTTGGACTTTTCTTCCTATTTCAAATTATCAATTATTAATTTTAATCATTTTAACCCTTATTTATACTTTCAGTTTTTCATACTAGAGAAACTATTCGGTATTTACACGTGTGTCCTATTTATTTCACTTAAGAGTATGGCCTCAGTAGGCATCCATTTAGCTATAAATGACTCTAGGTTCTCGTTCTTTATGGCTGAGTAGTACTCCATTATATTAAAAAAAAAAACCCCACATCTTCTTTATCCAGTTTCCAGTGGATGGGCACTTGGGCTGTTTCCAAGCTTTAGCTATTACAAACTGTACCGCTATAAATATGGGTGCATATATATCTCTGTGGTATGATTCTTTTAATTCTTTTGGGAAGATTGCCAGCAGGGGAACAGCTGGGTCAAATGTAGCCCATGTATTCTTAACTGTTTGTTTGGCTTTTGTCTCCTCCAGACTCAAAGCTATATGGCTACCAAGCTGACAATGCCTGGCACCTATCGAGGGCCTTTAGATAGACTCTCTGTAGAGTAACTCTGACTGCTGATCACAACTACGACCCTCTTCAGCTGGAAGTAGCCAGAACAGTCTTTGCCCTTTGCCCCCTCATGGCAGTTAGGGGTACTTCTTCAAAGGGGAGTATATTATAGATAGGTAAGTTAATTAGATATCTTATTGGCAGGGAGCCAGGGCCTCTCCTAAGGAGCCAGCCCTCCAGGAGCCAACACAGCAAGGAACCAACATGGAGAACAATTGAGGTACATTCACTGGCCCACATTATAAAAAGGAAAACAAGTACTACTTTCCCTAGAGGTAGATAGCAGTGATTGATATTCTAAATGGGAAATCCCTTGTATGTGACTTGTCTTCCCATTTGATCCCCATTTAATCAATATTACCTGGGTGACTGTACTTGTAATCTCATTGGTTGGTCACGGTTTTGTCCCACCTCATGCCCACCTTGTAAATTTCCATTGGGTCTTAGAGTTTTGTCCCACTTTGTACCTGCCTCACCACATGGCTTTGCTGTATAAAACATCTTTGAAAAGTGGGGTGGGCAGGCGACCCACTTTCTGGTCCCCTTTCTGTCTCTCTTAGGCAGAAGTTTTCTTTCTCCCAATAAATTTTTCCTACTTTTAACCTCCATTGTTCCTAGAATTCATTCTTTGATTTTAGAGAGCACAAATTTGCATTTTGGATATCTAGTAAGTTTAGGAGTTATATTTCTTCCCACTATATCAGCATGAGAAAAATGAAATAATTTGCCCAATGCTTGCAGCAAACTCCAAAGATATGCAGGCTGGACAGCTTCAGTGTGCTTATTTTTATATTTATTTGAATCCATGATTTTTTATATATGCTAAGTGTTTCATTATTTTGTATCTTTCTTGATTTTTGACATAGTTGAACTAACTATGATTTTAAGACAGATTAGATTCTAGTTTAACAATTTATGTCACTTTGAACAAATTATTCACCATCTCTGAGTCAGTTTCTTGACTGTAAAATGGGGTTGGAGGGATGGATAATGTGACCAAACACAATTGTATGGAAAAAATAAATTCTAGTGTTCTATAGTTGTTGCCGTCAGAGCTTGCAAGGGAATAGATTTAATGCAGGACACATAATTTACAGGATTATTTTATGACATTCACCTATAAAGTCAAATTTAGAAGAGAACAAGAGATCTGTCCATATGCTAGATACCTGAAGAGTCCAGCTGAGTGCCTGGATCCTTCAGCAGTGTGCCACACAAGTCCAGCTAAAGGCCTCAAGCCCAAGGCAATGTCCTTCACCGGTCCAGCCAGAAGCATAGAGCCCACAGCAATGTCTCATGAAAGTCAGTATGAAGGATTTATATCAGGAAGGCCTAAAGGCCAGTAGTGGAAGTTAAAATGTCTGCGTCACCTCGGTGAAGAATTTGTGTCACCAGGATGACCGATCTATCTGCAGTGGAGCCAGGAAATGGTGCTCAAGATGAAGACAAGACCTCTCCTGATGAGAACAGCAGCCATCCCCAGTGATGGTGAGGACCCAAGCTCCTCTGACAATAAGCTTTCCTAATAAGCTGAGTTATTAGGAAAACCAGCTGCAGCAAGCTTCTCCAAGAAAATCAACAGCATGTAGTCTTCCCCTCCTGTTCTCTTTTTATGCTGTTGGCAACAATCTTCAAATGGGGCCCAGAACCATGCTGACTCAGCTCAGCTGGGTGTTCCAAATTGACCATTAATTAATCCACCACAACATTACAACTGTATGATTATAGTTTATGAGGAAGTCAATTATTTAGTTTATGAAGAACTAGAGGAGAGAAATTTAATGACTCCAAATATGCAGAAATGATAAGAAGATACAGAGGCTAATTGCCCTGATTTGATCCCTACCTATTATATGTACACAATGAAATAACACACTGTACCTATAAATATGTATAATTATATATTAATTAAAAAGCAAAAAATTAAATTTAAAATGACATATTTTGCAAGGGTTTATTTACTCAGACATTTACTCATTAATATGTATTCAGTACCTATCATCATCAGACCCCATGCCAAAGGCTGTGGATAAAATATTGAACAAAACTTATATGGCCCCAGTTTTTGGTCTAACGAAGGAGACATTACAGGGAATAACAGTTTTGTTTTGTTTTGTTTTTACTAGAATGGGCATTAGTGAACACCTGCTCAGGTATTAGATTTAAAGACATACACTCATCACTAGCATTTGTGAGTTTAGTTTTTCCTAATATATAGGTGCTAGAATTAGTTGGTACAAGAGATTATTTCTCCTATGTGCATAGGTTTCATTTTTTTCCAGTGGATTAACTCAGCTTTAAATTCAACAAGACAGGATTAGAGTTTATTGAAGGGATAATACACATTTCACAAATTCTTTTACACAAAAGACTTCAGGGAGTCATGCTTTCAAAAGTGCCCAAAGATGGATTTATGTCACATAACAGTCATAATGGCTCATTTAAAGCAGTTATACACTCTGTTGGGTAAATAATACAAGTTCTATCAATCATATCTATGCTGTGTTTACACAATAGACCATGACTACTCCAGAGAATCCCAAACGATCTGATTCAAAATTGGTTTACAAGTATAAATACAGTGCAAGTTAATCAAATGATGCAGCCCCCAAGGAAGACAGGTTTTTCAGGTAGACCTGAAGAAGATGAAGTTAAGGAAATGTGTGCCTTTGATAAAAGTCTAGTCTCCTGCCTTGCAAATAACTAAAGCCAATTAACTCCCCTAGCAATAAAAAGATGGTGCCATATGGGAATGTAGCTCAGTGGCTGAACACTGTCTGGGAGTCTTGAGCCCCTGGGTTCAATCCCCAGCACCACAAAAGGGATGGGAGGAAAGGTGGCCAACAGAGAGTCAGTAAATTTTTTTAAATGTATAAAGGGTGCTTTATAAACACCAGTCAGAATGTACCTAAATTTAAAAGGGGAACTGAGATTTTGAGAGGGAATTCTACAAAACTCCAGAATATTCTTCAATTCTTTCTTCTCAAAATTGTATTCTATTGTTTTCAAAATTGGCCTTCTGTACCTACTATTTTGCTTATGTAGCCTCATAGCTTCAGAGTTTCCCTGTCATTCTTCCAGCCACATATAAGGGCAGATTCCCTATCTCTAGGTTTTAGCTTCAACTTCCTAGGAGGGAAATTTTTCACTCATCCCACTAAGTGATCGCTGACTGATGCACATACCTGTAGGTCAGGAAGTAGTCTTAGAGAGGAAATGGCCTATGGTCTGGGAAGACAGCCAAGTAAGTGTCCTCCAGAAGTCCTTTAACTGTGATAGGAATCAGAGACAAAGGGACACACTTGAGACTAGACTCAGTACCAGTACGTATAGGGTTGTTTTGGACATCCATTCCTTTCCACATCTGAGAGAGAGAAATGCTCATCAATCTGCAGCATGCTGCCTGTTTTACAACGATTCAATTTACCCTATAATTTTCAATTCTAATGAAGTACTTATGCCTTCCAGAATGCATTGAAAAACAACTAAATAATAAGCTCCAAAATAGGAAAATTCTAAACATCAGGATGATGGGCTGTAGTTTTTAATATTTCTCTTGGTGTTCTACTCACATAAAAGAAACTAAGTATTTGAAATGTTCCATGATTTAAGTTTAATGTGCAAAGCAGACCACTGTGAATAGATTAGGTATTTCATAAATATCATAGAATTATAATTATCTTTATAAATTTAAGCTCGTTATTTATAAAAACTCATTACTCTAACCATAAGTGCTTCAATACATATAATTTTGGCTAGTTCTTCCTTTTCCAGGAAAAATTGCTGCACATGATTTTCATAACAGTGTTGAGATATGTCTTTGAATTTATAGTGTATACCCTTACTATTTCTCCAAATTTGAGGGTGGCCCTCAATCTTAGGTGCCCAAAACTGCTATTTTCCCTTTGTTGTTCCTCTTCTTCATTTCTACTTCCATTGCCAATGGCTCCCACAACACAAGAAAAACTTTACATATTGACTCACTAGGGAAGCTTGGACATGGCACTTTATTTCCTTTATCAAATGGTACAATATACATGTAAGTAGACCAAGAGGCATTTGCGGAGTGTTTGGGAAATTCCTTGTCTACCCTAGCTCCTATGCTATCGTCACAGACATAATTCAGTGTCAGAAATGCAAATCCAAACTATCATTGTTTTTATGTTAGATTTTTTTTCTTTTAAATATAAAAGAAAGCTTAAAAGGGAAAAAAAGATGCCTATAATTCCAACAATCAATTTTAACATTTTGGTTTATTTCCTATAAGTTACATGTATTGATAAGTTTGTTTAGTTGAACCCATATTGTATCTGCAATACCATACACTAATTTTATCCAAATGTTAAATATCTTCATATTTTTTTTAATCAAGGTCTTACTGCATTGCCCAGACTGACTTATAACTCCTGGGCTCTAGCAATCTTCCTTCCTTGGCTTCCTTGCTGGCTGAGACTACAAATATGCATCACTGTGCCTGTCTCTTCACAAATATTTTAGCAGCTACAACGTAGTGCTATTTCTTATGAATGTGCTAACATTTCCCTAATCACGCTTCTCTTTTATATTTAGTGTCAGAATTCATTTGGGCTGCTGTGGCTTATGATAATATAGATTTAATTTTCACAGCTCAAGAAGCTAGAAAGTCCAAGATAAAGGTGGCAATAGTTCTGCTGTCTGGTGAGGACTCACCCTTTGGCTCATCATGTAGGGGAGGTCGGATGGCTTAGGGGTATCTTCTATAAGGGCACTAATCCCATCTTGAGGGCCTTCCCATCATGATCTAATCACCTCCCAAAGGCCCCTCTTCCTAACACCATCAGCCTGGGAGTAGGATTTAAACATATGAATTTGAGAGGAAGAAAACATTCAGGCCATAGCACTTAGGGTACTTGAAATTATTTTAATATGTACTTACCGAATTACCCTTACACATGTGACACAAATTAATATTTCCATAGGTTCTTGAATGTGTCTCAGGGAACAGAGAAAACCCATCATAAATGTTGAATATTGACTTCTTTAAATGATTTTAGAGAAATCATAAATTTTAATAATTTTATAGACAGTGTGCTTATTTTGATTTGTCCCCCTTATTTTCAACTAACTTCATTAGATATTGTATTCCATGTGTTAACCACTTATTTTCTCTTATATCAATTATATTTATATTAATTTTTGAATATTTGTTTACATAGTAGCTTTAGTCACTATTTAAGTTACGTAAATCATTTTTTGTTGTTGTTTTTTGACAGACTCTCACTATGTTGCCTAGCCTGGTCTTCAAGTCCTGGACTGAAGTCATTCTCCTGCTTTAGCCTCCTAAGTGCTAGGAATACTATAGGTATGTTCCACCATGCCCAGCTTCCATTTTAGTTTGTTTGTTTTTTGGTACGAGGGATCGAACTCGGGTCCTTGAGCTTGCTCAGCAGATGGCAAAACCACTGAGCTAAATCCCCGGCCCTCCAGCTTCCATTTTAAACTGATGATTTTATCAACTTTGCTTTTAGCCTCTCAAAATTAAGTAAACATTTTTGGTCTTAGAAATATTTGGGCATTTATATAATCAAATCTGCCAATATTTACCTTTGTAATGTTTTCCATTTATTTTAGGCATATAAAGTCTTTGACATGGAAACATTTAAAAAATATACTCATATTTTACTCTAGTCTTAAAATAGCTTTCTTAAACATTTAATTATTTCATGAATGTGGGATTCAGTAAAAACAAATTTCTTTTCTTCCCTTAATAGTAGGCCTAATTTCCCAACACCAACGACTAAATCAGTCTTTCTCAAAGTTTGTTTCTTGGAATACTCATTTTAAACATTTTGTTTTTAGAAGGAAAGGGGAAGAGAGAAGATAAAGAAAGAGGACAGGGAGAAGTAAAAGAAGAGGAAGATAAAAATATTGTGTGGTAAATCATTTATCCAAATACTACATAATTTTTCTGGTTACTTTATAATTTACAAGGTTGGTTAATATATTAAAGACTAAATAGTTCCACAATAAAGAACCCTGCTTTACTGTTTAATGTTATATTTTTCAAACTGATTTGAACCACAGACAAATTAGATCACTCAGTGAAGAATACACGTACCTTGAGTAGTTTATTAACCCAATTCATGACATAAAAGGATGGAGGTTATGGGCAACCCTTAGCCAATACTTACCGCCTACCATACACAGAAGACACTGTCTTGGCCCAGGGTCAATCTATAAAGCAGTCACTTCCCATGTGCCCATTTTAAAAGAGACATTTTAGATTTAGTAAACTTCAGTACTTTATCCAAAGAGAAACAGTGGTAATGCTATCACCTGAACTCCAGTCAAAATTTCTCCAAAGCTAGTCTTTTTCCCACTGATAAGCTTCAATCTTTTTATAAAACCAAGGGCACTTGAACCTCTGATGGGACAAAATACAGTTATGCCTTTCAGATGTTCCAATCGCAGAATATCTGCTAAGACATATTTCTACAAAATCACATTATTACTCAAAAATCCTTTCACTGCTAAATAGCAATTCCTGCTCATTCTCCAGCTCACCTTAGAGGATAAAAGTTATGTCTTCATTATAAATTCTTTATTCCAGATACGGAGACAGAACAAAAACCTTAGGCCCTTTATTAGGCCATACAAATGTATCACTGACGTAGTTCATTCTGGGAAAATTACTATCAAGTGGGCCATCACACCTTGCAGTTAATTTCTTGGTACAGTCAATCATATGCAGAGAAAGAAAAAAGTCACATTACACTCTGGAGCCCAGTAGTTATTATGTCTATAAGCAATTTCCTGCTTTGCACTATATTTGACAAATGAACTCCAAGTTCAGTGATTAATTCAGCAACATATCCAAACTGAAAAGCAAGAGGTACCATTCAAGATGTGTTATAAGTTTAAATAAAAGGACAAGATATTTATAAAGATTTAAACTGTGGTCACATTATTTCATTACATTTCTCAATCCCAAGACTGAGACTGGGGAATAAAGATGGCTATTTTTTAAGTAACATTTATTAGCATTCACATGCATTTTAGCAATGGACAAAGTATAATGACATGTATTTGGTAGGTGCTCGACAACAACAACAAAAATTCCAATCAATTGAAAAAATTTTACTGTCAGGGGTTACGAACAAAGAGAAAGGAAAAAATTAATTTCAAACATTCTACTTTCCAGATAGACAAACTGAGTAATTCAAAGCAAATAGATTTCCCAGTATCTTACAAAAAAAGATTGCAACAGAACTTTGGAAATAACTCACTTCTTCATATTCTGTCTCCCAAAGAAATTGAATAAAAGTTGATCTGAAAACAAGTCCTTTCACATTGGCTTTCGTTTGTACCACATAGACTCTCATGACTACAGGACTGGTGCCCTATAGCAGTGAGTGCCAGGCAGTAGAAAGGTGTGGGGACAAGATTGTCACTTCGATGCCTTCTCTATTCGGAGGAACCACTGAAGTCATCACACTGAATGATTGTTCAGGGCCATTAATGTTCACAACAGAGGAGGGAATTTTCTAGCCCCAGAATACAGTTGTAGAAGATTTCTTGCCTTCAGTCTGAAATTATTTTACTCCTTTCATCTTGCAACAAGTGAACCAGCAGTTTATGGGAATGTCTCTTTCCTTGCCTAGTAAACAGAGTGAAGAGATATTTCAGGAGGACCCAGGGACTACTGAAAAGTGGCATGTTTCATTTTAAAAAGTAGGGATTTTATCAACAGACTAGTACTGGGAGTTCAATTCCATGACTGCTAGTTTCTAAGGTATCCAAGATTCTGATTATTTTGGTACACAATGAGCATGATAATGGCTCCTACCATATACTGTTGTTAATGGCATTGCAGAGGTAATGGATGAAAAAGGTAGGCTTAGCATAGGCTGTCTATAAATAATAGTTCGTTTCTTCCTTTCTTCACCAAGGACACCATATTCTTTATCTCGCCAGGGTGATATCTATTAGAAAGACATGCAATGGTTCTCATAATTTCTAGACCTTTATGTAACACATAAGAGTAAAAGAATAAATCATAGTCAGCATGGACTTAGGAAGTTATGGTCATATCAACCCTGTATCTTAACACTACCCAGGAATGTTAAGTCCTAAATGTCAGTGTTAAGTCAGGTTGGATGTAAAGTCTCTTGAGAGATTTTAAATAATAACCAATGAGTTAAATAGGAGCATTTCTGTCTCACTCTAGCTTCTTTTTCCCATTCTTTCTCAGTGGTAGTCAGCTGAGGATGCTATAACAAAATACTTTTAAATGGAAGACTGAAACAATAGACATTTATTTCACACCATTTTGGAGGCTGAAAAGTCCAAGACCAAGATGTCAAAAGATTTTATTCTTGTTCTGGACTTTTCTCCAGTATTGGTCTTTTTCTCTTCTCATAGGTTACTAATTCCACAAGACACTCCACTTTTATGACCTCATCTGAGCCTAATCACCTCCTGAAAACATCACCTCCTAATATCACATTAATAACTGGAGATTCAACATCCGAATTTGGGAGAACATATTCAGGTGATAAACACTCCTCGCTCCCTCATCATCCCACCTCTGCTTCTTCCTTCTCAGTCTGAGATCTATTTAGTTAGCAAATACCATTCCCACAGAAAAGAGAAAGATTGGCATACTGATATAAGATAATGGGATTTTTTGACAAATATGGCTAGTAGCTTCAATAAACTATAAGAATCGTAACCTGTTATCTAATTGCCAGTGGAGTAAAGGAGTGTAGATCAGATTTCCAAAAGGTCAAGTTTCTGTTTTGCCTATGATGTAAAGCTAGTGCTGTGTTCTGGATGAGTTTCCTGCTAAGGTCCGTGTGTTAAAGGTGTAGTCCCTAGAGTAGAAGTGTGGGAGGTGCTGTGGATCTTCAGGCGATGAGCCCCAGCTGGAGGTCTTTAGGTTATTGATGGCACACCCTTGAAGGTAGCTGTCCCTTCCTGTCTTCTCTTTGCTTCTTGGATGATGAAGTGAGCACCTTTGCTCCCCTACACACTTCCACCATGATGTGCTGCCTGAGCAGGAGCACCAGTGCTTTGGGCTGCTTGAGCATAGACTAGACCCTACACAAGTATGAAACCAAATTAAACCTTTTTGCTTTGTAAATGAATTGCCTTAGGTATTTTATTACAGTGATGGAAAGCTGACTGTTGTAACTCGAAAATCTACTCAACTAGTTAACTGAGATATCTAGAAGTACATTTTGCAATTTCTTCATCCTTGAGGTTTTACCAAAGTATTATATTATATAAATTTATTTATTTTGTGGCTAGGTACTTCACTTATTAAATAACAGGTTTTATACAACAGAGAAGAGGTCAAGAAATTTTTCTAATAAATCACCAAATAGTAAATATTTTAGGCTTTATAGGCCATGGAAGTAATAGCAAATTCATAAACACATGGACATAGTCATATTATGATAAAATTCTATTCATAGCCACAAGCTTAAATTTCATACAATTTTACATAATGTAATATATTATTCTTCTTTTGCTATTGTCAATCCACTTAAATACGTAAAAACCATTTTTAGTTCATGGTTGTACAAATACAGACAATGAGCGGGATCTGCTCTACAGATTTTCCTTTGCCAACTCCTGCTCTAAAACATTTAACCATTTATGTCTTCTGATTAGAATTGACTTTGAATAATTTGTTGAGGAAATCATGACACTGCTTTCCTGTTAAAAATAGAAGATTGTTGGATTGGAGATTTAGCTCAGTGGTACTCCACATGCCTTGCAGGTGCAAGGTCCTGAGTTTGATCCCTGGTAGCAAAAAAAGATGAAGAAGAAAAAGAAGATGAAGAAGAAGAAGAAGAAAGAGGAGGAGGAGGAAGAGGAGGAGGAGGAGGAGGAGGAAGAAGAAGAAGGAGGAGGAGGAGGAGGAGGAGGGGGAGGGGAGGAGGAGGAGAAGGAGAAGGAGAAGGAGGAGAAGAAGAAGAAAAAGAAGAAGAAGAAGAAGAAGAAGAAGAAGAAGAAGAAGAAGAAGAAGAAGAAGAAGAAGAAGAAGAAGAAGAAGAAGAAGATGATGATGATTATCAGACATGGTGGCACATGCCTGTAATCCCAACACTAGGGAGGCTGAGGCAAGAGGATCACTATGAGTTCAAGGCTAGCCTGGGCTACATAATGAGTTTGAGGGAAGCCTGAACTACATAGCAAGACCCTGTCTCAAAAAACCAAAGGGAAAATTGGACAGGTAAATGTTATTTGTTGCCTCTAAAAGCTGCACAAATGAACTGTAAATCTTGAGGTATAGATCCATAAGGACAAATACACTGACAACACAAAAAAGAAAAAAACTTGGAGAGCAGAAAAGGCCCTTCCTTTCTACCTGTCATTCACAAGCCCTGACTGATGCATGGGGGTGGGTTTGAGGTCTCAAATATCTTACATCTCTAAGGAATAATTTGGGAGCCACCCTCCTTGGCATCAAAACAGACCACCAAAGAACAGATTAATGTAGAGTTCACAATTTGTCTCCCTCTCACAGATTAAAAAAAAGGCTTTTAGAGAGCCATGCTTCATCAGTGTTTACTGAAAAGCAGCCCTTGAAATGTGATTATATTTATTCTAAGGATATTGTTGAGGGATGTTAATGTTTTATGTTGTTATTTACTGAATAACTTATTTTTGGATTTTAGAATCAAGAGTAAATTCTTCACCTAATGAATCAGATTGCTTTAACTTACATGTAATTAACTTTTCGTACAGTAGTCTGTTTCATGCATCTTCACCAGAGATCTTATGAGAGTGGTGCAAGAAATGTATGAATGAAATCTTAGTGAGGTTTTCTTTGTATTCCTTCTTCTAGGACAAACATTCTCTTACTCCTCTTTAAACCCCCAAGCACAACCCATGCTGAAGACATAATAAATCCAAATAATTTATCATTGAATTTACTAATAAGAAATACTGTAGTAAATATATATATGTATAATTTACTAATAGGAATATTATTACAAATATATATATATATATATAAAATAAAGTTTAGCACAAAATGAAATCTCCCATTAATAAGATGTAGGTTAAGAGATATAACTTATAATCTCAATTTTTAGTGCCTTTGAGTAGACATTCTCATGGAAAACTGTGGGGAAAAAAATAGAAATGACTGTGGTTTCTTGCCTTCCACTACAGTTAGTGACAGTCAAACCTAAGATTGAAGGTCAGTAATGCCTGATGGACACTAAACTAAGTCAGTTCAATTTTCATAGCTTTCACTTCCTACCAAAATTTCAATCTTTCTCTTTCAGGAGTTAACTAATGGCAAATGTGACTGACAGCTGAGAAGAAATTCCCCCATTCTAAGTAATCAACAAAAGTAAATCCTGATTTGAGAAGACTGCAGTGGAGTGCTCTTTTCATTCTGTAGTTTGGTTCATTCTCTGTGTGAAAATTGCATTCATTCATTCATTCATTCATTCATGAAAGCCAATTTATTCAAGCACAATCAACCATCTGTTACACAGACTAGAAATATTCATGGTATTATGAAAAGTGTCATCTCCCCTGCCTGCTGCACAAGCTACATGAAAATGCTACTTCAGATCAATGGACCACTTTATTCATTGGCCATAAGAATATTCTTTCACAACAATCAGAAACACATCTCATCTTTACATCTTGACCTGTGATCAGCCCTATTGAGAATTACCTATCAGCTTAATAAGCATTGAAATAAAGCAATATGTCTAATTGCATAGGTCAGAGTTGCTGGTTGAGCTGTAATCACTGTGCCATGGCAATGGTCATGCCATTGGTAATGTAAATGCTCCTGTTTGCATGACTACACCCTACATATCCCGCTTCAGGACAGTTCCTGCTCCTCTCATTTGGGTAATGTAAAGTGGAAGCATCAATGCTAGATGTTAAGGAAGAATGATGAGGACCAGAAAATGGCCATCACTGTCCTCATTTTATAGGCAAGGAGACTGATGTTCAGAAATGTTAGCTAACTTGCTCAGTTCACTCATCCAGTGTAAGTGATGGAGCTGGGACTTCTGCAGAGCTTGTGCTCCTATTCTGTTAGCCATGATGTGCATCCTTAATGGATGTGTAAAGATGTAGCCTGATAAACCCAGACTCTGGGACACTAACAGGCTATACCCCTGCTCTAACTTCAACACCAATATCATTTCCCCTTCTCCTCAACCCCTTCTCCCCATTTCCCTACACTTTAGGTACTTTTGAGTTTCCTGCTATAACTCAAATATGCCAAACCCATTTCTGCCTGGAGCCTCTTTTCAGAACCTGGTTTTCCCTCTGTCTGGGAGACTTGCCAATAATCATAAAAATTAACTGTTTCATTGCTATAACTGGGCTTGGAATTTTGTAGTTGTTTTAAAATCATTTGTTGGAATAAAATTTAATAATAATTAATGTGTCTGAAAGTGACACTTCTTTATAACCCTTATTCAGAGAACCAATTCTCAGATCCTTATTTTCATATTATTCTCTATAGTAGAACTTATTTAAATACACCCTGCCAAGATAAAATTTGTTTTGCACCTCATAGAATGTTCTCCAAAAGATCATATTTTAGTCCATAAAGCTAGCTTTAACAAACACCAAAAATTTGAAATAATTTCTTATATTGTATCAGGTTATAATTGAAAACTAGAAATCAACAGAAAGAAAAAGACACAGAAATTATATGAACACATAGACATTAAACAATTCACTTCTCAATGATCTCTGGTCATTGAAAAAATCAGAGAGGAAGTTAAAAATTTCTGAAATCAAATAGAAATGGAAATGTAACATACCAGAATCTTTAGGATACAGCAAAGGCAGTTCTATGAGGAAAATGTATAGCTATGACTACTTACATAAAAATACAGAGATATCTTAAATAAATAACCTAGTCATATATCTTCATTATTTAGAAAAATAATAGCAAACTAAAACTAAATCCAACAGAAGGAAAGAAATAATAAAGATCAGAGCTAAAATTATAAGACAGAGACTAATAGAACAATATACAGGATCAATGAAACAAGGTGGTTCTTTGAAACAATAAACATGATTTATAAACTCATCCAAACTAAACTAAAGAAAGAGAGAAGAGCCACATCAATACAACCACAGATGAAAAGGAGGATATTACAACATATACCCCTGAAATGCAGAAGATTATTAGAAACTTCTTTGAAAATTTATGTTCTAATTGGAGAATTCAGAAGGAATAAATAAATTCTAAATACATATGCCCTATCAAAACTGAACCCAAAGGATATAAAAACCTCAACAGATCAATAACAAGCAATGAGATTGAAGCAATAATAAAAAGTCTTTCGACAAATAAAAGCCCAGGACCAGACAACTTCATGGGTGAATATTAACAAACCTTTAAAAAAGAACTGCCATTGATGCACTTCAAACTGGTCCATGAAATAGAAAGGGAAGGAACACTTCTGAACTCATTCTACAAGGCCAACATCATCCTGATATAAAAACCAGACACAGATACAAGAAAGGAAAAAAAAAAGAAAACTATAGACTAATATTCTTGATGAACAGAGGTGCAAAAATCCTTAATAAAATATTCACAAATCAAATTTAGCAACATATTAAAAAGATCATACATCATGATCTAGTTGGTTTCATTCCAGGGATGCAAATGTGGTTTAATGTACTTAAATTAAGTGTATTATGCCACATGAATAGGATTAAGGATAAAAATCTCATAATCCTCTCATTTGATGCACAAAAAGCTTTCAGCAAAATTCAACATCCTTTCATGATAAATGCCCTAAAGAAAGTAAGTATTGAAGAGTAATTCCTCATATATCATAAAGGCCATATATGACTAACCCACACCCAGCATCATTCTGACTGGGGAAACTTGAAAGCATTTCCTCTTAAATCAAGAACAAGGCAAGAATGTCCACTCTCATGACATTAATTCAATATAGCTCTTAAAATGTTAGCAAGAGCAATTAGGCAAAAGAATAGATAAAGGAGATACCACTAGGAAAGGAAGATGTCAAATTATCTTTATTTGCTGATGATATAATCCTATATTAGGAAATCTTCAGAATTCCAACAAAAGACTTTTAGAGCTAATAAATGAATTCAGCACAGTAGCAGTATATAAGTAAGATCAATATTTAAAAAGCAATAGCTTTACCATACACCAATAATGGACTAGCTGATAAAATAAGGAGACGATTTTACCTACAATAAAATTAAATGCCTATGGATCACCGTAGCTATGGAGATAAAACAATGAAAATTTCAGAGCACTGAAGAAATAAACTGAACAAGACACCAGGATATGGAAAGGCTTCCCATGTTCATAGAGTGGCAGAATTAATATTGTCAAAAATAGCCAAACTAGGGCTGGGCATTTAGCTCAGTGGTTTTGCCGCCTGCTGCGCAAGCACAAGGACTCGAGTTTGATCCCTGGTACCCCCCAAAAAGAAAGCCAAACCTCCAAAAGCAATTTAATAAAATTCCCATCAGTGACATTCTTCACGAAACTAGAAAAATCCTAAAATTCACATGGAAACACAAAAGATACAGGATAGGGCCCAGGATTTAGCTCAGTGGTTCCGTCACTTGCCTTGCAAGCACAAGGACCTGAGTTCAATCCCTGGTAACAAAAACAAAAACAAAAACAAAAAAACCAAAAGATACAGGATAGCCATAGGAATCCCAAGCAAAAAGAGCAAAGCTGAAGGCATCCAAAACCAAATTTCAAATTAAACTTCAAAGCCATAGGAGCAAAAGCAGCATGGTGCTGGTACAAAAACAGTTTAACAAAACAGAGTACAGGATACAGAAATAAGCCCACACCACTAGAGCCATCTGCTTCTGGATAATAGAGCCAGAAATAAATATCAGAGAAAAGACAGACTACAAATGGAGTTGGGAAAACTGGAAATCCACTTACAGAAGATTGAAACTAGATTTCTATCTCTCACCCTGTATAAAAATCAATTTAAAATGGATCAAAGACCCAGGTATAAGACTTGAAACTGCTAAAGGGGAACACTTGAAGTAATAGGCAGAGGCAAAGACTTCTCGATAGGACCCTAATGGCCCCAGAAATAAGAGCAGGAACTAACTAATGGGGCCACATCAAATTAAAAAGTTTTGGCATAGCAAGAGAAACAACTAATAGATGAAGAGACAGCCAATAGGATGGGAGAAAATATTTTCCAGTTACTCCTCTAATACAGAAAATGAATATGTAGACTATATGAAGAACTAAAAAAACCTTACACCAAAACAACTCAAATAGTCCAATCAGTAAAAGGACAAATAAATGGAACAGACCCTTCAGAAAGGTCAATAAGTATATGAAACAAAATTGTCAGCCGGGCATGGTGGTACATGCCTGTAATCCCTCACTCAGGAGGCTGAGGCAGGTGGATTGCTGTGAGTTCAAGGCCAGCCTGGGCTACAGAGTGACTTCAAGGCTAGCCTGAACTATTAGCAAGACTTGTCATCTAGTCTCAAAAACACTGAAAAAAAAAAAAAAAAAAAGATCCACATCTTGATCCATTAGGGAAATGTAAATCAACTACACTGAGATTCCATCTCATCCTAGTCAGAATGAGTATCATCAAGAATTTTTAAAAAACAATAAATGCTGGAGAGGATGCACAGAAAAAGTAACCCTCCTACTCTGCTTGTTGAAATATTAGTTAGCTACCATTTAATTCAGCTGTGCCACTCCTTAGTATATATCTAAAGCAATCAATGTCAGCATACTCTAGAAATAGCTCTAATACCATGTTTATTGCAGCACAATTTAAACTAGCCAAGATATAGGGCCATCTTAGTTGCCCATGGATAAAGACAATGTGGTAAATGTACACAATAGAGTTCTACTCAGTCATAAATAAGAACAAAATTCTGTCATTTGCAGGAAAAGGAATGGATCTGGACACTATCCTGGAAAGGAAAATAAGCCAAACTCAGAAAGACAGACATTGTATGTTCTCCCTGATATGCAGGATTTTAAAAAGATGACAAGAAAGTAGAAAGGAAACTATTATTAGACAAGAGGAAGGGCATAAGAGAGAAGCAGAAGGATTTAAGGTCAGAAAACAGTGAGGATGCATATAAGCAAAATATATTACACACACTGAAACAAAAACAAACTGTGAAACTAGAGCAAAAGGCAAAGCAAGGGGTTGCTTGGGGATAAAGAAGATCAAAGTAAGTTATGTGCATGTACCAATCTCTCAAAACAAAACAAATTAATCTGTATAACCAATACAAAAGGAGTAAAAATGAAAAAAAAAGCATCAAAATGAGATATCCTGAGATAAACAAAAAGCATCTTTGGGAAATTCTTGCCAGTTATTAATGATATGAGGCATTGATTTCATAGTCATTTCATCTGCCTATATCATATTTGGCAACTAATTTGCCCCTAGTGATAAAAAATAATAATCACCGTAACCTTTCATTGTGTTCCTACATTGTGAAAAGGATTAGAATAGATATGATATGTCATCTATTCCTCATAACAGACATGTAAGACCAGCTCAGATTAAACAATTTGCCTGAGGACAGAAAGCTAGTAGATGGAAGAACCTATGAGTATTTGAACTTTGATATCGAGCTTGAAAGCCCCTGTAATTTTTGGTCCACTCTTTGATGATAACTGCTGTCTTATGTCTATAGAGAACAAATTTTCCACTAGCAAAAGTCAGGGTGCTCCCAAATTCCCATTAAAAAGAGAATAGGCCAATCTTCTATGTGCATTTATAAACTGAAATTACTATGCAGAGGGGAAATGGAACCAACCAATGCTGTATACAACAAAATGGATAAACCTTACAGGGGTTATGTTGAACAAAAGAAGTCAGACCTGGGATTTCACACTGATTCAACAACAGAAAAAGTGAAATGAAGATAATGAACTCAGGAAAGAAATAGGAAGATCCCCATTAAAATGTGATGAGTGCTGGAAATTTTATGTGCGGGTATGCCTGTGTACATATGGAAAGATCTCAAAGATGGACACATAAAGTAGTGTGTTTTACTGTGCCTGTGTTATAGAATATCAAAACAGAAAAGAATTATAATGTAGGAAGTCAGGGTACATATGGAATCTTCAGGACAGAGTAATCGCAATCATGATATCTTGGAAACTTGAAAAACTGCACTGCCTTTCACTGTAGAAAACCTCACAGACATCTGGATCGCAGGTCACAATTGTCTTGGTGGCTGACAACCAGCGGGAAGATGGAACCAACCTCTGCCATCTGTCTGCAGCCACCTCAAAAAAAGCTGAGCAACATAAAGTTTTAAAGAAGTGATTTGTTTTTCCTTGCCTGTTTTGCTTCAGATCCGCTCCTAGAATTTAATGAAGCACTCTTTTTTCTCAGACCTGGCTTTTCTCCTGACCACTCGACCTTCTCTCAAACTGCAAGGAGAGAGAAGAAATGCCTGTCAAGTTTGAATCATGTTTGGCAGGGAAATAACTTGTTTTATTGCTGTTTGTCATTGGAACTATCTTACATTAAAAGGATCACAGTGACTCCAAGTCTTTTACTTTTTTAAAATAACAAGTCATGGAAACATCAAGCCATTTATACATGGAAAGATATGAGGGATAGGATAGGCTGTATTAGTCTTTATTTTAAAAGAGAAAAATACTACATGAGAAGGAGTTCTAGGTCTGAACTCTTTATGAGGAGAGAGTATGTAACATTGGCAGGGTGAAAGTGGGAAGGAACAGTCTCTTCAAACCTCAGGGTCCATAGGAAATTTCCAGATAGGCAGTTTCTCAAAAATCTTTGAAAGGTGGCATTTTTGCTAATACTAAATCAAAGAAGAAAATCAATTTCCCTGTAAACAGGGCTGACCCGCTCATGCATGGGGGCCTTTGGCATGCCTAGCAATGAAGTCATCCAGAGTCTACAGAGAGCTATGTACCCGAGGCTGAGGCTTGTTTATGGAAAAAGGAGTTTTGAGGCTTGGCTTTGCTTAACGAGTGTTCTCTGCTGCGGGTGAATTGGCTGTTCTTTACAAAGTAGCTCTTGTCCTTTGAAGCAAGTGTCCTGATTTCTGGCCTCAGCATGAAACTCAAAGTTCAGACTATCAGTTTTCTTCATTTCCCATGGGCTCAGCAACCACCCCTGCCTCAAGGGCAGCTTTGCAAACTATGCTTTAGGTTCACTTGGATGCTGGTACCTCACCTGAATAAAGAAGCCAAGAAACACGCTCAGGCTATATGGGCTGGAAGCAGAAACATGGCAAGAAGTGATGTGGCTACTTTCTAGCACAGCAAGGCCCATTGACGACCCTCTCCACACACCTAGATGTCCTGGAGCCTCAGTTGCTCTCAACTCTGGGAAAGACAGCTCTATGACTCAGAGACCATAGGACACTACTCTTCAGGTTTATTCCTGGGCCAGTTCCTGTGCAAGAAAATTGCCACTTTCCACGGTCATGAAAGCTTGTGTCAAACGAGGATACAATGATAAAAATTGATTAAAAAGCCTTTAATCCTTTTTCTTT
The DNA here is from genome assembly GCF_053883595.1 of Heterocephalus glaber. NCBI lineage: Eukaryota > Metazoa > Chordata > Mammalia > Rodentia > Bathyergidae > Heterocephalus > Heterocephalus glaber. The sequence continues at coordinate 71,784,354 of NW_028258315.1, read as the reverse complement.
CTCCCAACTCTCTGTGGAGGACTCAGCAATTCCAGAATAAACTTGATGTGATGTTCGTGTATTTGAACTACTGTTGGTATTTAACTAAATAAATTAAAGAATGGACTAAAATTTTTAGGAATGATGAGGGGGATTTGTTTAGTCTGGAGTTCTGTATCAATCGTAACTTAGATCTTTTGTTTTTGTGGGTTGGGGGATAGAAAGCAGGGTCTCACACATGCTAGGCAAGTGCTCTACTACTGAGCTATATCCTGCTTCTCTCTCTTCTTATATTGGAAGTATTTCTACTTTCTTCACAGTATGTAATGTATGAAAGCGACTCTAAAGAAACTTCCAATCCTCTCTGCCCTTTTCTTTGGCCCCTATAGGTTTGTGAATAACAGGAAATATTTTTAGGGCTGGGAATGAAAAAGAAGGGTGGAGGAGTTTTCCTTGTAGCTATGCTGAGGCTACCAGTGGGAATCACAACTCTTGTGGGGCACATCTTGGCATCCTTTCTCCATGACACTCAGAAATGTATTAGATTAACAAAGAAAGCGATGAGGGAGGGGGTGTCACTCAGTGGAAGATCACTTGCCTAGCATACACAACACCCTGGGTTCAATTCCCAGTAACATCAAAAAAAGTTCAAAGGAGGGGATGAATGAAGGAAGATGGGATGAATCTAAGCACATGAGTATATTCAGTTGAATAAAAATATCTCCTGCCCAGTGAAGTCCACATTGTTTGCAGAACCAAGGAGGCTTGGCTGTGAGCATGTAGGGAACAAAGCCCAGTAGGCACATCCATGCTTCCTGCTTCTATTCCACCACCTATTCCCTTTAACATCACAACTATCTTTTCAGTACTTGAAGCACTTTGGGAATCCTTGAGTTTCTTGAGACAAATATAAACTAATAAAGTCTAACTACAATTTGGAAGATTTTAAGATCCTAAAGATACTAGTGAGATATAGGGGGCCCAGGCAGTATGGTGTATCAATCTTATCTCAGACATATTTCTTTCTGACAGCATTGTACATAATCCAGAAGAATCACTTTCTCCAGGCTAGCATTGCAAATCCTTCTGATATCACACCTTCCCAGTATAACTTCATTTCCACTCATTTAGAGAAGATAGTAAAACAGAACTTTACTCAGCCAAATACTGTGGTATATGGTATGTCCAAATCTTTCTTCACCCATCTTTTTTTCTCCTACTATCTTGGGACTTTTTGGCATCTATCCATAAACATTGAAGAATGTCACATTTCCCAGATACTTTGACTTTGGGTCAAACATCCTTGAGATTCAAAACTATAGAGCAACAAGCATTGTTTAGAATGGGAGCCCTTTAGGCATTTGGGGACAGAAAAATTCTTAATCACACTAGGCTAAGTCTCAGACATATCCTGTACATTTGAGGCACTATAATTTCCACAGTCTGTACCCACAAGTGACTTCTAACTATCGAGACCCACTCTTAATGCCTCTGGAGGATTACTAAATTTCTAAAAAAGACAGTGAGAGAGTTTGCTAAAACAGAGTTGTTCAGTACATGAGAAAGCACATTCTGGAAAGCTGTCATTGCAGTTTTGACTGCTGAAGCCACATCTTCTGCCCTCCAGTTCTGAGTGACACCACAATTTCTTATGTTAGGTGCCATGCCAAGTAATTCAAAATATAAATAAGATGTGGGTTCTGGGCCAGGGATGCAGATCGGTGTTAGGGAGCTTACTTAACATGTACAAGGCCCTGGGTTCAATTGCCAGTACTAAGAAAAAAAGATGTGCTTCTTGTACTCAGGAGCTCATGGTCACCTGGAGAGAAAAAGTTACTGGAAAGAAAAGAACAATGAAATATGCTTCCTCAACAGTGAGGACATCTGAGAAGGGCAAAGAAAGCAGAACAGGAATAGGGAGTAAGCAGACACCACAGAGCAGCATGTACCCCATCCAAGAGGCTGTACAATGCGGATATGAAGGGTCAGGCACATTGACTCTGGGCTCAAAGCCCCCCTCGGGCCCAATCAGCTGTGTGCCCTTGGAGAAGTTCTATACATCTCCAGTTTCCACCTGGCACATGGGGATAATGAAGGTATCTGTATCCCCAGGTGGTTCTGAAGAGTAACCAAGGACTTAACTAAGTTTACTAAGTTGCAAGTTAAAAATACATGGCAACAACTAGTACATATTAAGTCCTTGGTAAATGTTGACCATCATCATGGTTGGGACATGGAGGCATAAGACCTCTTCAGGCAGATAAGCATCAGAGAACAACCAGAAGAGCCACCACTCTCATACTGGGTCTTTCCTGTGCACCAGTTCTCCAAAGCTGCTGGAAGACATGGCTTCTGAGTCTGGCTGCCTCTGTTATAAGAAGTATGTTCTTTAATGAAATCTTTGCTTCTGTGAGCCTTATTTCCTTGTCTAAATTGGAGATAACGTTCCCTATGAATGAAATAACCAGGAAACATGAATAAACATGAATAAAAATAGTGATGCTTTGCAAACTCTGAGGCCTCATAATATATGTAAGGAAGCAGCTCAAATGCAGGAAGCCACTTAGGTGAAGAAAATAATGAAAGGACAGGGGTTTTACCCACTTCTGAAATAGGAAAATCATTTTTTTTCTCTGAACATCTGTCTTTTCTCTAAAAATTGAGATTAATAGTCCACTTTATATGTATCTTATGAGGATTCAAAGGTTTATTTATACAAAGTAGGTGCCCTAGCACTGCCCAGTAGTAGATGCAGTAAATCTTTATTTCCTCCTTCCTTTTCCTTCCTTTTCCTTCCTTTTTTCCCACCTTTATGAAATTATCTGGAACCCAAATTCAGAAAGATCTAGTGCCTGAAAGGCCTCATGTCCTGTGCTCCCATGCTGCCTATGAAACCTACTCCTTACCAAGGTCAGAGCGGGTGAGGGGAGGGTACAAAGACAGACTTTCCAGGATGCACAAATGAATTCTGCCATTGGCAATGTTTCTTGAAAGTTTATGGGAGACGGTACAGTGATGTCCCTGAGGTCAGCTTCAGATGGCTCTCCCTCCAAGGAGTGTCAGGGAGGGTTCCTGTAACTAGCAGCTGCAGCTGATTCCAAATATATCTGTCTTATACAGAAGTGCAAACAGCTCACAAGAGGAATAGAAATGAAATCAAATGACCCTGGGGATCATGTCTCAAGAAACCCTCCATTTTGCATGTGTGCACACTAGTCAGGGTTAGTGCAGTGCGGTGGAGGAAGACTACCCAGGCCTGGAGCTAGCTGGGCCATGGCTACCCTGTGGTTGCACTTATGGCTTCTCAATTCCCCCAGGGGACTACATTAGGGCTCAAGAGTAACAACTCTGCTTTGAGAAACAGAAAAAATGGGATAAATGTGAAAGGAACACCAAGAGATTCTGTCAATTATCTTATGCTCTGGAGTGATTTGGGGCCCTGAGCTTCCTCTATTGTAGACCAAGAGGTTTTGATTAGATTTCCTAAGGCCCTTCCAGCACTACTTTTCTAAGATTCTGTGACACTAAATCTTTGTGTCCTTTATACTCATGAGAAAATAGGATCTCGTAGGAAAATATTCTGATTAGGAGCTACTATCAGTAGTGTGAAGAGCTCATTAATAATTTTTTTAAAATTTAATTGCACTTAAATCTATGCTAAAGGACAGTGAACCTAGAGGATCTTGGGTGGTATTTCATACCTCCACTGGAAACATGGGTAAAAATGACATGTCTTCATGAGACTCCCTGCTCTGCTCCTTCCTAATCATGTGCATTCCAACAAGTTATTTGACCTCCTTGAGTCAGGATTTGTCATCTCTAATTAAGAATAATAGCAGTTCATACCTCATAGACTTGGTAGAGTTCAAAATGAGAAAACATGTATAACAGATGGCACAAGAAAATAGGAAGCATTCAGTAACTATTGCTGATGCCATTACCATTGCTTCATCTATTGTATCCAAAACCAGTGTAAGCCTTAGAGTCCTAGTCCAGCTATTTTTATGGAGGACTTTTAGTAGCTCAGGTTTCTGTGCTAGGCCCTTTTACTTTTTTAGTCTATATATTGTCCTTGGATGTTATCATGCACCTAAACCCATGAATCGGCTATGGGGTCTACCTTAGAGTCTCCCATGTTCAAGTGTCCAGCCCAGAATGATCTTAGTGTCTGGAACCATACATATATGTAAATGACTTCTGGGACTGTCTTTGGACCCCTCAAAATCATAGTGTTCTAAAAGTGGATTCATTTTTTTTTCCTTGAATCATATTTTCTTTTTTCTTTCCTATTCCATTAAATGGACCCATCATCAAATTGAAAACCTCAGAGTTACCTTTAACTTTTTGGTAGCTCTCATCCTTTTCCCCCTACTCCAATACCAAAACATCAAGGTCTGTTTATTTGGGCTTCTAAAAAAATTTTTCACCTTCATGCCATCTCCAGTTCAGCCCAGGGTTTGTCACTCATCACTCTCTGTCTGTCTGCTGCCTCTCTCTCTCTCTCTCTCTCTGTCTATCCTCCTCTGAATCTCCTAACTAAATTTTCTACCTCTAATCTTCCTTTTATGGAAGATCTTTCTAAAATTCATGTATTGAAATGCATTACCCATGCTGAAAACTTATTAATGACCACTCATTGTTCACAGGGTAAAACTCAAGTTCTCTAACTTGGCTTTCAAAATGATCTGTGCACTGACCCAGCTTGACCTCTGCTTCTGCACTTTCTAATCATTATCTACTTCCTTTGTCTCTGAGAAATCCCCAGCTGCTTGCTCTCTTGCTTTGAAATTTTGCACAGGCTTCTCTCTTTCTGATTCAAAAGCCTCTCTCTCTCTCTCTCTCTCTCTCTCTCTCTCTCTCTCTCTCTCTCTCTCTCTCTCTCTCTCTCCCCTCCTCCTCCTCCTCCACCTACTTTTCCTCCTCCTCCACTTTACACTCAGGTATTAGATTCAGTGTTAAGTTCTGGACAGGCTTTCCTGCCACCTCTTGGGCCCTGATTGCAGCTCAAAACCCTTAAAATTACACATGTCTGTTTCCTTCTTTGTCTCTTTTTCTTGCTGACCACTTACTCCATGATGGCAGAGCTCAAGGCTGTCTTGGAGTCTTCAGGGCTTAGAAGAAAGCCTAATGCTAAGCAAACATTTTGAGACTGAGTAGAGACATTACCTATCTGGTTGTCTCAGAAGACATGGGTTCTGTCTTTTTCTTAGACTCTGAGGGTCCCAGTGCTGTGTGGCTGCTGTGGTGAAATATCCCTCTCTATGGTTAAGTAAAAAAAGAAAAAAGAATTCAAGTGTCACAGCTGGAGGCCCTGCACTCATAAAGCAATGCCTTGTCTTTCTTACCTTTTTAGAGATTGAAAAATTTAACAGGATTCCAGGCCTACTCTTGGGTGACCTGGAGTCACTACCTGTAGTTCACCATTTCAGACTCTGGAGGGTCAGGAGTGTGTGGAACTCTTTGTGAAAGGACTGGTGTTTCCCTCCCGACGTGGAACATCTACTCAGACCAGGGCACCAGCTTCTCCTGAATCAACAGAATAATGAGATGAGCTTGTGTCACCTTGTATGCGAACTGGTAATGTGGAAAACAAGGAAAGTTGTTTGTCACCAGACAAATGGGTTTAAAGCCCAGCTTCACAACTCGGCAGTGTGATAACTTGGAAAAGGAATCCATTTTTTCTGAGACAGTGATTACCTACAAGGCAAGATACATTTTATGAAAAGTAAATAGCATATGGCACAGAGTAGGGCATCAGAAAGTGAAAGTCATCATTCGGAAGTCTTTTCCTTCTACAGAAAGAAAAACTAGAGGAGAGTAAATGCTGATATTTTTGGAGAGAGAAAACAGCACTTTACAGTAAGCATGGTTGGACTCAGTGTCTGAATAATCATTATTTCTACTTTAAAATGCCAGAGACTGAGAAACTGATATGTTTTTCTCTCTGTAGAGGTCGGGTAATGAATATTAATTATATTCTTTATTACCCTTCATAGCTCCAAAGCTAAAACGAAACCTATTAATGTCAATTCTGAGATAAGCCACTAGCTGAGTTCCTTGTGGTCTAATTTCCCAAACACTTAGCTCTTTCCAGAAAAAGACTAAACCAGCATGGAATAGAAATGGATAATATCAGCTCCTCAAGAAAGAGAATCAGTTCTGCCTGTTCTGGATTCTAAGCGATGGACTCAGGTCTTGGGTCACTATCTAACCCCCAGAATGCCGAGACATTCAGCTCTGTCTCTCAGCTATGATTCATCATAAAACTGACAGATGTTTAGCCCATGTTTCTCTATAAATGACCCAGAGTCCTCCTCATTTTTCTTGTGGGCAGGTCCTACTTCATTTGTGACTTTCTTTGTGTGTCATTGGAAACTGACACTTGAGCCACTTATCACATAAGATTTTCTGTCCTCATAAGCATTGAGTACATATGTGCTAACATCAGCACCCAAAAACTCTGCTTTAAGGTCACTCTCTGTCCTAACCTCTGGGGCTCTGATACTGTGACTATGAAATATAGTATATCTCCTCTTGATTCTGAAAATGGAAATTAGAATATGAGACAGTATTGGTTAATTATAGGATCATCTAAAGTGCATGCTAAGTTTTTAAAGGCTGCTGTAATCACACTGATTTATAACTAGCTTTTATATGAAACTATCTTTTTGAGATTGGGCCATGTTAAATTGTTCAGGCTGGTTTTGAACTTCAACTTTGAACTTGAGAACCTCCTGATTCAGCCTCCCAAATAGCTACAATTACAAGTAAGTGTCCCTGTACCTGTCTTCAACTGTTAAAAACGAGAGAGAGAGAGAGACCACATGTTTGTTTGAGTGTTTGCTATGATCCTAAATTATTTTCTGCATTTTCATGGGCTAATCTAACTTAATCCTCACAATATCCACATACAATAGGAAATTATTTTTTTAATCTGTGTTTCAGATGAGAGTGCTAAAGTGTAGAAGATAAGATAGCTTAGTCAACCCCAATCAAATTATAAGAAGTGGAACTGATATTTGAATATGGGACTACCCGATTCTGGCACAAAAACTTTCAAATTCTTAACTCTTTCATCTTCACAAGTATCAGTTGGAAGTGATTCTATTAACTTTCTCTTCAAAGGCAAGCGTAGTCTCTTAATGCCAAATGGTTGTTTCAGAGATAACTTTTTCTACGAGTGAAACAGAGTGAATTTCACAAAGTTTAGATATGCAGTAGGACTTGGCAGCTGAGTTATGTTTATAGAATATTGCAAGTCATATTTCTTTGAATACCTATTGTCTTGGACTGTGAGGGCTACCATAATAAAAATGTCATAGACTAGATAGCTTAAAAATCAGAAATTTATTTCCTCACAGTTCTGGAGGCTGAAATCCTGAAATTCAGATGCCTCCAGGCTTGTTTCTCCAGAGGCCTTTTTCTTGCTTTCTTTGCAAATGATCACCTTCTTGCTATCCATAGAGTCGATCTCTGTGTGTGAATACCTCTGGAGACCCACCTGTGTCTGTGTGCCTTCTTAGAAGCATACAAGTCAGATTGAGATCCAACCTAGTGACCCCAATTTAATGGGATTACCTCATTAGAGAGCCCCATTTCTAATCTGAATTTTGAGGTGGTCTCAGTTCAGCAAAAGCATCAACTAGATGCCTGGCACCTTGAAAGAACTTTAGAAGATAACTCCGAAAGAGGAATGAATCAGGCCTACTTCCTCTCTCCAATGAAGCTACAAGTTCTAAATAACAATGCTATGGGGAAATGTGGCAGAGAAGAAATACAGAATAAAATGCTGAGGAGATTAAGTTGACTTCCAGTTCATAGCTTAGATCATAACATGCTTCATGGTAAATATAGTATTTCAGAATGTTCCTACAAAAGATTTGATCTGGGGTTAATAAGCAAAGTAGATGATTTTTTTCCATGGTAGTATATTCCAAAGAAACAATGAGATACCACACTGTTATTCTTCTTTTTATGAATTTTATTTCACCTTGAGTTGAGATCGGAGTGATTAGAGCTCAGATTTTTTGAAGGAATATGAAAACAGGGGAAGATGGTTGGCAGTTCGGTTCCCTGCTGTGGGTGGTTCCTACTTTTAACTTCCTAGCCCTTTCTAACTCTCCCAAGTAGTATAAGGTATGCAAGGTCATTTAACAGATAGAGGAAAATAAATCTCATAGAGATCCACTGAAGACCCTGAACTACAAATAGACATAACAGGTTAATAAATAAGCCATTCAGTCATATTATCATTGTGTTTTTAAAACACTTCACTGCATTTGATCTTGACAGCAATAGCATTACAAAAGGCATGTTCTGTAATAAGGCAATGACTTTTTCTTCTTGACTTAACTTCCTACATCTACTATCAGCCTTCTCTTTCCAACTCATTGGCTTTGGGAGAGTGACTGCTGAGTCCTGCAGCACCCAAGATTCCATGCTCAGTGGCTTCCTGCTGGATTTTGTCGCATACACCTTCAGAATAGTGCCAGGGATTTAGCTCAGTGATTCCACCACTTGCCTTGAAAGAAGAAGGCCAGAGATCGATTGCTGATACAAAAAAAAAAAAAAAAAAAAAAACAAGAAAAGAAATTGCCTTATCGCTTCTCTGCCTTTTGGCTAAAATCAAGGGTAGCATCTTCAGAATAGTTTCATTGCAAAAAATGTAAAACTACTGTGTTCTTTTTAATGGTTTCCTGATTTTACACTCTGCATTCTTTGTAAATCATACTAAGGCAAGGGTTAGTAACCTTCAAAGGAAAAGTAGCACATTGAAATTCTTCATCTTTCTGTTTTTTTCTTTTGGAATTCTAGAATGAATCATTGATCTGTGTGCTCACTAATGCACAATATTCTAAATGTAATAAAATGATTTTTTATGACAACATACCAAAATACATATTGCTCACTATTGTATATAAGTCATTCTCACATATAAAAGCATACTAAAATTTCTAGAAGTTCAAATATTATGACGTCAAACTTTACGTCCTTTTTAATATAAATGAAAAATTCCTGATTTCTGCATAAAAGAAAACCATTTAAATTCATACTCAGCAATACCTGATCTCATACCCTTCCCAATGGTGTTTATAATTAAACTATAATTGTATTAGTGGAAAAGATGAACACTCTTACCTGTTTTGGAGGGTGCTAAGGATTGAACGCAGGGAGCACTGGGCTACATCTTCAGCCCTTTGCTATTTTTTGTCCTGTTCTGTTCTGTTCTGGGATAGGGTCTTGCCAATACAGAACTTGAATTTGTAATCCTCCTGTCTCAGCCCCATGAGTAGCTGAGATTACAGGCAAGTGCTACTATGCATTGCTGTTATTTATAGTTTAATTCATATTGCTCTTATTACAAATAAAAATCAGCACTTTATTATTTAATTGCCACTTGCATTTACTTTCCCTGTATTATTTATTTTTCCTTATGGGGTTATTCTTTTTCTAGTCATTCATAGAAACCCAATGATAAGTTGCAAACAGACACAAATATGCATATACAGTGTGAGTTTTATATTTATGCTTTGACTTTGTAGTGTTTTGTGATATGTAGTTTTTTACACAGTTTCAAAGAGTGCCATTCTCTGCACATCTGTAGGATGCTGTGCTTTATCACAGTTACATGTATCGTTCCTTGTCTTTCCTTCCTCCCACATCTTTCTTCACTCCTTCCATCAGTAATTGTAAAAGAATGGCTACATGACAGGCTTCCCAACCTCAGGATGAGTCTTTTCTTCACTGTACTAGATCACAATGAGTCTTTTTTTTTTGGTACTGGGGATCGAACTTGGGACCTCATGCTTGCGAGGCGGGTGGCGGCACCACTGAGCTAAATCCCGGCACTGACAATGAGTCTTATTACAAACATGGTGGAAATGTAGGATGATCCAGGATTTACAGGAGCAGTGCCTGAGAGCTCTAATATAAATTTAATTATTAAAAAGTGGCAAAAATCACTTAGAAACAAAACCCATAATGGACATTCATGATTCAGGAGTTGCAAATCTTCAATATTTCTTTAAACCTACCTTTATATAACTAATTCTTTTTCTTCTCTTCCCCATCTCTTCCTCTATCCCTCTTTCTTGCTCTGTCTCCATCTGTCCTTACTACTGTTTCAAACATTACTCAAAGAACAAGGATTAGTCAATTGTTGACTTTTAGATTTTCTTTTCCAACTGTGGCAAAAATTCATTACATTCATGAATAGCACCAAATGAAAATCACAAAGGAATGTTATGATGTGAACAAAGTCAAAAGATGTATTTGAAATGGGTGAGGTATTCTGAGATAATTATATTCCTGAGTCTGGTCACTTCAAATCATTATTCTAGACATAAAAAAAATTAAAGGAACCAGATAAATCTAGAAAGTCACCAGAACTATAACATCCTGTTGTCTGTTGATTACTTTTATTCTTTTCAAGTTTGTAGAGATTTTCCTATTATAGACACGTCTCTGATTTGTGTGTGTGTGTGTGTTTGTGTGTGTGAGTTCATGGAAAAACTAAGATAGAAAGTAATGCATATTTTGTTATGGCAGAGGTAAAAAAAATTGAGGCCATTTCTGGAGTATATTTCTATTTCTATTAAACTTTTGTTAGGTAGAACAAGGGTTGGCAAATACTTTAAGGAAAGGACCAGGTTTGAGGATCATATAGTGTCTATTAAAACAACTCAACTCTGTCTCTGTAGGATAAAAACGTCCATAGATGATATGTAAATAAATGCACATGGCTGTGTTCCAATTAACATTATAAAACAAGCTTGAAGTGGTCCATGGACTATAGTTTACTGTTAATGTAGACAGTAAATAATTATTTAAACAATATTTACTTATAATATGTACCTGTGTTAGATACATTCTGTTTGCCTGTTCAGATCTTCTTGCCAGCCATCTTCATCCTGCTTTCTCTAGTGGAAGTTTCCTTCTCTGGACCCATCCCTGGATAACCTAAGCCTCCTGGTTGCTGCTTGAGTTCAGGCCAACAGGAGCCATTGTAAGAAATCAGAAGGCAGAAAGCGAATGAGAATAAGGTACATATTGTCCTAGATGCATCAAAGCTGGATTAGCACAAGTTAGGTATGTGCCCCTACCAAACGATCATAGTTCTGGTCTGGTGGCCTTCTCTTACAAAACTGTAGCTGGGCTCTCAGGATTCTACTTCCTGTTTCCATACCCTTTTCTTTCTGTAAAGTGGTACTGAGGGCTTCCTAATATTGAGTACCCACATGCTCCCTGCTGGTTTCTCTTGAGGCAAAGTGAGCTCTACTCCCAAGTCAGTAAATAGTCGTTTTAGGGAATTGTCCCAAATTATTCCATTTGAAAGTACCACCTGCTTCCTGCCAGGAACTTTGGTTTATTAAGTATACTATTTTGAATAATTTTAACTTTGTTAATATCAAGATGCTATCATATGTACTACATAGAAGTCAGTCAATGTAAAAAAGGGCCAGGGATTTAGCTCAGTGGTTCTGCTGCCTGCCTTGCAAGCTCAAGGACCTGAGTTTGATCCCTGGTACCAAAAAAAAAAAAAAAAAAATCAATGTAAGAAAAAAAGCACTATTTTATTTTATCTGACACCAAAATAAAGCACTTAGCTCTGGTCACCAGGTTTTTCCCCTGTACTTGCTCATGTTAACTCCCTTCAAAGGCTGTGCGTATTCAATAGTAGACTTGAAAACTCTTAGTTGCTTAAACTACTGACAAGTTTATGTTGGCTCCTACCTACCCATATCCTCCTTTATGTAATTCAAAAGCAAAAGCAATATTAAAACATTAAGTAAGTGTAAGAAAATCCAGTGTTTGGGTCTTTTCCCCTGAAATAATTGCTTTGATACCTAAAGAGTTTACAAACCATTTCAAATAAAATTACTGGCTTGGTGATTCAGTGTTGTCTGATCTGTTCACTGGGAAATTCAGAACTTCTCTGTGGCACAAAAGTCAAATTCCTTAGTGTGGAATTAAGAATTCACGGTGACCTGGGCTCTTCCTAGCTCTCCAACCTCATGTCACACCATCTCACCCTTCCTGCCTTGGCCTCAATGAGCTGTGGCCATGCAAAAAGCATTAAATTGAAGTCTTTATGTATGGTGACTCCTGGAGTTGTGCAATGTAATGGCTCTGTGTGGAAGCTTATTATTTTCATCCTTAACTCTACTGTATCCTCTCCTAGTCCTATCGCCTACACACAGGCACATACAGACAAACACTTGCAAGCCTATGACTGAAGTGTTTTCATGCTTTCACATAGTATGGAATGCTCCTTCTCCCCAAACCCCATACCCACACTGGTCCTCACCACTGGGCTAATTCACTATTTTCTAGTCCTGACTCACACACCCACCCTCTCTTCCCCCAGGCAACCTCTCCTAAGCAACTTGCCCTTTACTTCTCACTTCCCCAAGCCTCTCCCAGCACATCCCACCCTGGCCTACAAGTATCTTTTGATATTCTTCTTTACCACTAGACTATAAGAAAGATAAGGGCAAAGATCATTTCTTTTTCATCTTCTATCTCTTTGGGTTGATGAACTCAATTATTTTCTTTGCAACATATCTTTTCTGAAAGTTATAATACAAGTAGCTAGTCATTCCTCAAAATATGTGAAACTGTCAAAAAAAACTGTGAGCATTCCTCCATTTTCCACTGTCAGCACAGATGTCTCACATCCAGTTCCCAGGTTTTCCTAAGGCTGGCTCTAACAGAAAAGATTTTTGGGGGGGTTTTCCAAGCCTAAGTTCAGCTCCCAGCTCAAGATTTTCTCTGTATGCATCAACATTACTTCTTTCTTTACAGTCCTTGTAGCAAATTCTTCAACACAGCTCTCTGGCAGCTGATTTGATGACCTCGTCTAGTATTTTGAAGACGTTAAGTTAACTATTTAAGATCCTATACAGATAAACAATTCTACTATTTATAATTAATTTTGAAAAAATTTAAGGGGCCAGGGATTTAGCTCAGTGGTTTCGCTGCCTTCTGCGTAAGCGCAGGACCCAAGTTGGATATCCAGTACCAGAAAGAAAAAAAAAATTAAAAATTTCATAATGCACATAAGAATTTGCACATCAAATCAGCAATTTCATAGTTATTCTTGCTTAGGAGAAACTAGGAAAATTAGTTTAATTAAAAAGTGCTAAATAACATTACAACTAACAAACAAATGCAGCTCAGATTAAGGAGAAATCCTCAAATATGATAGTCAGTTCTATGTATTAGTTTATAAAGGCTATCATATCGAGTTATTGAACCAAATACCAATGTAACTGTTGATGTGAAGGCATTTATAGATATGATTAGCATCCATATCTCTTGTTTAAATACAGGAAACTACCTTCTCTAATTTGCTTGGGGTAGATTCAGTCAATTGATAGTCCCTAATAGCAGAAGTAAGGTTCCCCTGGTAAGAAGAAATTCTCCTGCAAACTGTTGCTTTCATTCTGCAAAAATATTCCCAGCCTGCCTTTCCTAGTGGCCTTCCTCAGAGATTGCAGACTTGCCATGTGAGGATTCACCATCACAGGAGCTGATTCCTTGCATAGACAGACAGATAGATAGATAGATAGATAGATAGATAGATAGATAGATAGATAGATAGATATGCTACTGGTTCTACTTCTCTGGTTTGACCTTGAGTAATACCTCAAATTACTGAAGTTTCCCTGAGGACTCTATGGCCTGGAATATCTACATATAAACTCTAATTGTCTGGTAATGATACCAAGAATTACAACTTCCTTTTATTGTTTAGTATTGTTCTTATAAGGAAAAGTTGAGATATTAGCACTCACACTTTGATAGGATGCCCTTGTTCCTTTCTTACTTTTACCTTCTCTATTTAAGTTGGCTGGTGAATGTGCCATCCCTGCCAAATGTGTCAAGTAGGATAGCAACAGTAATTTATTTCAGTTGACATATGTAACCTGAGTCAGTAAAACAGTGCTGGTACAAGCTACTCATGCATACTGTCAAAATAAAGGTGCTGCTTAGAATTCTGGGATTATAGAGTATCTTAACTCCAAAAAATTCCTACATTAGAATCATCTGGAGTTTTATTTAAAACAGAATTCCCTAGACCACCCATCTTATTTCTCCTACATCAGAATGTCTTAAAGAGGCGTGAATTTTTACAAGCTCCCAACATTGTGCCTATATTCACTAATTTTGAAAAATAATGTTTCAAAAGTTCCCTAGGGGACCTACAGAAGGGTTGTACATATATCTTAGGGATATTGCAATATACTGTATTTGAGCAGTCTCCATCATACCTACAAGACCCATTGAACTAGTCTGTGGGCAATTGAAAGAGTGACCCAAATTCTTTACTCCTCCTTATATTACATCCTTAGCATGGCCTTTTCATGTATAGAGTATGTTTCCTTGTTCTTTTACTAAGGGGTCAGGCATGTGACTTGCACTAGCAATGGCAGGTCTGACAGAATCGACCTGTAGCCCCTCAATTTACAGCAAAGCCAGCCTAGTCACAATGGCCTGAAGCTAAGCCACCCCAACCAACACACAATCTTATAAGAACAAATGATTGTTGTTTTAACTTCTGAATGTTAGGGATGATTTATTATATTATAATGTTATGGTGATATCTAAATTATACACAAAACTAGTTCTCAAACTTTATGGCTGAAGAAACTGAGGGACAGAAACATAATGACTTTCCTAAAGAACTCTAATTGAAAGAAATAACTCCAAATGATATCTCTTACTCATGACAGGCCAGAAGAACAAATTGGTGAAGAGGTTTGCAACATTTTCCCTCCAATCACACAAAGTAGGTCAGCATCTTCAGAGGTTAGAATAGCACCATTCTCCCCATCGAGAAAGCTTCCCTATGTGATGCTTAGCTAAGGAAGTAGAATAGGATCACTTCATGTTCTGCAAACTGGGCACAGGGAAGCCTTCTAACACCCTCACTGACTTCAGCTCAATTACTTCCAAATATTCATACACCAACTGTTGGAATAAAAGCAAATGCCACTAAGTCTTATTGTACTGAGTATACAATTTTTCCCCTGATACCAGGAATCGAACTCAGGACCTTGCACTTGCCTGGCAGGCTTGGGGCCACTGAGCACATATTTTTAAATGACGACTATTAAGACTTTATTGGTACATGTTAGATGTACATAGTGATCACATTCATCATAGGGCATTTGTACTTGTACATAATACATCTTGACTTTTCCCCCAATCCAGTCCCTTCCCTTCAACCACTCTTCCTCTCATTTACAAAACCTTGGTTTCCATTTTTTCTTCTATTCTCTTTTTTTCATTTTCCCTTCCTTCTTTTCTCCCTCTCTCCTCCATTGCTCCCCTTCTCATTTGAACATTTTTCTTCCCGTCTCCCAATATCTATTATACATTTTGGTCCTTATTTGCACTTTTGGTTTCTCACACCAGAAAAACAATGAGATACTTAAATATATGTGTCAGATTTATTTCACTTAAGACTATGGTCTCAAGGTGCATCCATTCACCTATAAATGCCTCAAGTTTATCCTTCTTTATACCAGAGTGGTACTCCATTGTATAAAAATACTGCATCTTTATCCATTCATCTGTTGATGGGCATTTGAGCAGATTCCAAGATTTAGCTATTACAAATTATGCCGCTATAAACATGAGTGTGCATGTATCACTGTGGTATGATGCTTTTAATTCTTGGGGAAGATACTAAGAAGGGGAATACCTAGGTCAAATGGAACCTCTAGTTTGTTTGGGGTTTTTTTGAGGAATCTCCGCAGAACATTAAAACAAAAACCCTAAATCTACTGAAAGATAGAATAAATAGAACTCTTGAAGATATAAGTGTAGGCAAAGACTTTAGGAACATAGCCTGACAGAACAGGAAATAATACCGAGGGTTGATCAGACCCTCAGCTACCTTTTGAGGGGAATGACAAGGAATAAAAGAAAGGGACAGAGACAATTTTTGAGATATACAAGGAGACTGGGAGGGGACCTGCCTCTAGCAGAGAAAATCCAATACAATTCCATGGTTGGCCTGCTTTTATTATCCAGCCAGAAGAAGGGGAAGGAGGCAGTAGCAGTGTGCATTTCATTCACCAGCAACTATAGAGAATGGGTAGATAAGGATTAAGTTAATGAGGAACCAGATTTTCTCTGTACCCAAATGCCTGCGTATAGACAACTGTCCTCAGCAGATGCTGTCTTGCCTCAGGAGTGCCAGGTTATCAGCATTCCACTCATAGCTAGGGGACATATGACCTTCCACATACTTCCCTGTTCCCAAACAAGACATATTGACCTCCAGAAGTAGCCTAGTCCCCAAGAGTTCCTCCTTTGTGTTTTTGTAATTGCAGCCATTGAAACAGTGTGACTTGAGGTTGAATGGTGTCTAGACATTGTCTGGTTTGGCTTCCCTTGTGACAGATTGTAAGTAAAAATATGAGGCAAAACCACATTAATATAATCAACCAATGTAAAATCTAAAATGGGCTTTAAGACAGTTCCATGATTAAATTGATCAAAAGTATCATTAAATTTATCCCAATCCTGAATTTGCTTATCAAAATTTTGAGTCTGCTGAGACATAGATAATATTTCTTTTTGCAATGCCTCCAAATCAGTAGTTCTGTTACTATGTATAGCACCCTGTATATACCATTTTATGCGCTCTCAAGCATGGGTAGATTGGTTATACATGAGAGGAGTCATACAATACCAAGTAATATTAAAATGACACCAAAGACCCTGTTGTAATCTTAGGCTTTCTATTTTTTAAATAATTTTTTATTAATTATATTGGTACATTTAAGGTATATAATATAATAACATTCATCACTGGAAATTTGCACCTTTACATAATCCATTTTTATTCTTATTTTTCTCCCCATTCCCCTGCCCTCCCTTCAACACCTCCATCCCTCCCTATCTACAAAGGCTTTGTTTCCATTTTTTTCTTTTTCTCATATTAATTCCATTCCCTTCTGTCTTTTCCCCTACCCCTCCCACTTCCCCTTCCCCTTGCCCCTTTAGGCCTTCTATTTGATGTCCCATCCACAAAACAGTGGCCTCTAAAACACCAACTTGTGACAGTAATTTTGCATCAATACAGTGCTGTATATTCCAAGCCTTGTCCACAGGTCTGGTCCAATAATCTATAAAATGAGCAATCTGTACAGAGTGAATGAGAGATACAGAAAATACAGCAATGCCAGAAGTTAATAATAGCAAATAATCAATTTCAGCAATAACCAACCCTAACATCCTTTTTTGTTCAGTGCACAAGATGATCAGTCAATAACTGCAATAGGTAAATAGCAGGAGTATCAGCCCATGGCTCAGTGAAATTTACCAGCCCCTAGACTCCTGGCAACTAGCAAGGTGTTATTAACTAGTGCTCAGTTGATACACAATGGCTCAATGTGCACTCCTTGCACATTAATGAGGTGTGATTCCATTCAATGGTCCCATATACAAAGACATAAGGGTTGTAAGGACATGTGGAAAACCATGTGGTCTTATTTTTCCAGATTAGAACATTTAAGGTATTTGTAGTAAGTTTAGCCATATACCCTTTCCACAGCTGACCACTATAATAAGGAAGGGCCAATTTCCGAAATGTTTCCTGAAGGAGTCCAGATCTGCCATTAATAATGGCCTGTGGTAATGGAGGGCTAAGACTGGACTAATCCCATTTAAGTTGTCCTTCAGCACCAGAATATAAAACAGAGGTATTTTTTCTATAGTAGTCAATATACCAACGCCATTTGACTGTATGCCAAGCTGAATGATTATTGTCTCTCCCTATTAATTTTACTTGTGAGCCCCAATCTATAAATCCAAATTGATTTAGGTGCATTTTTCACCCCTTGTCTCCTTTACAGAACGTACAAGGTGGGGAGCATGCTCATCTGTGGCAGCCCAAGATGTATATTGTGTACATGGGGAAACATTGGGGATATTAACCCATTCCCCTGAGATATTAATAAATCCCAATTCAGGCTGGGGATTTAGCTCAGTGGTTTCACCGCCTGCTGCGCAAGTGCAAGGACCGGAATTCAATCCCCGGTACCAAAAATAAATAAATAAAAAATAAATCCCAATTCTAGGATCATCAATCGTTTTTCCTGGTGAGGCAGCCAGATTTGTGACCAAGCAGACAGGCAGTACTTAAATTGTAAGGAATTAGGCTCAATACATAAGGGTAGATAAAAAGTGTGATGTATAATTTAAGGTAATATTAATATCTATAAATCCAAGGGCCATATAAGGCACTGGCACCCAATCTAACTGACCATGATAAATTTCTGGAGTACAATTTGCCCATGTAAGAGGTCATAACAAAGGGAAGTTTGGCATACATACACAATATTCTTTACCTTATTTATACAGTATAAGCATCATGGCAATAAACATATTTTCTGGGGTTTGCATGAGGCTGTGCCTACCAACTTCTCAGCTTCCTGGGTCATCTTCTTCACTTGACCCCACATCATGAGTTTCACTGCTTGTGTGGTTCTCAATGGCTGAGGTGTTTCTTCCAGGGTCATCTGAGAGAAGGCTTGCACTGGTGGATATGGTGCTGGCAGGCTCCACCACAGGTTTGGAGTTGTCCTCTCTCCATGGTCACATATTCCAGGATGGCACCCATGATGGTGTTGCATTACCTGTTAATACACAAGCATATCCTCTTCCCCATGTTATTAGTTGCACTGGGCCATCCCACTTTCCTGTCTAGATATCTTTCCATAAAACTTGTGCCTTAGGCTTATCCATAGTGTCATCTTGCTGCCAATGGAGCTCTGATGGAGTACTTTTACTTTCTGCAGGCTGATTCAAAAACTGTAATCAAGGTGGAAAGGTCTAATTGTGTTTGAGGAGGTAGTTGTACTCCTCCTTGTTTGTTTTTGCAATTGTGTGGGAATTTTTTGTGCAATTGTGTTTTTAAGGAGAAATCTGAGTGCTCCGCTATTGCCTGACCTTGGGGATTGTAGAGAATGATCGTAAGATGTTTAATACAACAAAGGTGAAAAAAGGAGGATAAAGCTTTACTAAAATATGAAGGACCATTATCACTTTTAGTTTATGTGGGATAGCCATAGCAGCAAAAGCAGACAAAAAATGTTTTGAACATGTCCTACTTTCTCGCCACTATGGCAGGTAGCATTGATCACATGGGAGTAAGTATCTATAGATACATGGACATATTGTAATTGTCCAAAAACCAGATATGAATAACATCCACTTGCCATATTTCATTTTGTTTAAAGCCTTGGGGGTTCCATCCCTCAGCAGGAATGGGACAAGGGATGCACTGACAAGTGGGACAGGACAAGATGAACTTTCTAGCTTGTGAATGGGACAATTGCAATTCTTTTCTTAAGGCTCTACTTTTTGATGATGATGTACGTGGGAACGCCTTGCCAAATCAAGGAAGCAACATAAGCCACCAAGGAATCAGCCTGTTGATTCCCATAGATTAAATTAGAATCCAATCTAATATGTCCGATATAAAAGGGAGCAGAGCAACTTTGGATCACCCACTCCAATCCAAGGAACAGGTTAAACAAGGGAGGGCCTAAAGTAGTTTCAAAGTAGCACTTTCTAGCTGCTGGGTAACAAACACTGCATAGGCTGAATCACTAATGATATTTACAGGGGTCAGCTTAATAAACTATAATATATAAAGTAGCAGTTATTTCTGATCTTTGGAAGAAGAGTCTAGGGATTAAAATAACATATTGAAAAATCTTTACTCCTGATAGTTGCCCTTCCTTTTGAGGATTCATCTGTAAAATAAGTCTGTACATGAGAAATGGGGTTTAGACATGTAATCTGAGGTAGTATACAAGAATGTTTCAGAAAAAATTGAAAGATAAAATCACTAGGAAAATGATTGTCAATTTGTCCTATAAAACAAGTGAAAGCAATCTGCCAATAAACAGCACACTGTAATAAAATTGAATATTGAGAGCAACATAATCACCTGGCTCAAAAACCCTAATATCCAAAGAATGAGCCACAATTTGGATTTCTCCTTTGTAATCAGAATCATTCACACAAGGCATCAGTTATACCTTGCAAATTTAGACTACTTTTACCCATAGTTAATCCAACAGTACCCTCAGGGAGGGGACCCCAGATTCTTGTGGGTATCTTTTCAGGCTTATCTCTCTCAATAAGCACCTCTGGGCTGCAGGGAGATCTAATCCTGTGCTCCTTGGAGTTCTGAGAGTAAGTGAAGCAATGTTTTGCCTGAAACCCTGGATGAATTGCTAGTTATTGTCTGTACTGGAAAGGCCACTGTTGTCTGAAGGGCCCAGGCCTATGACAGATTCCTATTTCCTATACGGGGAGGTGTCATTCTTATGATACTTAGAACGGCAATTTTTCAGCCAATGATTTCCCTTTTCACACTGAGGACAAAGAACGGGTTGGACCAGCATCTCCCTCTGTGGGAGCTGGAACCATGGCTCCTAATTTAGCCAAAGTGGTACACTGCTTACGAATGTGCCCTATTTTTCCACAAATAAAACATTGGATATTATTGGGGTTTGTCCCCTTTGTGAGACTTAACCTGGCCTGAGCTAGCATGGAGTGCTTATAAGACTCTGTTCCTATATCTTGGAAAGCTCTAATATAATTTCCAAGATCTTGTGTAGCTCTAGCAGCCTCAAGGACCTGTTTACAGTCCTTATTTGCATTTTCAAGGGCCAATTGCAGTACTAGTATTTCAGCTCCCTCTGCACAGGAAATTTGTTTATGGACTGCCTTCTGTAATCTAGCAAGAAACTGAGTATAAGGTTCTTGGGAGCCCTTGACAATGTGTAGAAAGGACTGACCTAGAGTGCCCTTCCCAGGGATAGTGGCCCATGCCTATTTCATCAACAAACTTATCTAGTCATATGCCTCATTAGGATAACTCATTTGCTGTGCCACATCTGCATAAGAGCCTGGCCTAAGAGCATATCTAGTGTAATGCCTGGCTTGCCAGCAACTCTATCTCAGCCTGCCTGTTCTGCTTCAAATTCTTGAAATTGTACATTAAAATGAAGATAATGGCTTGGTGATAAGCAGGAATGGAGAACATGTTTAATGTCCTGTGAGACCATACAGGAGCCTCCAAAATAGAGTCCAAGAACCCCAGTGTTAAAGGCCCTTGCACCCCGTTTTTCATTATATTATGTTTTCATTCCTTCAATGTCTTATACTCTATTTCCTGATGTTCATGTATCATCTGTTGAGATCATCAAGGTCTGGTCGCACTACGACAGCAAAGCAACAAAACTCAATTGGATCCCCAGCCATAGTAGCTCAATGAATGAGCTCTCAATTTTTAGACAAGCAAGGATGGCCTCTACTAGCCTCCAGAACTCTGGGAGGTGCAGGGGTCCCAAAAAGATCTCTATACAATCTTTTCCCTTTCTTTCATCAGGGGGAGCAGTGGCAGTAGTGGCAGCTGTAGCCGTACATAAAGGTTCTAATACCGATTTGATCAGACTCCACACTGAAAAAGTTTCTGGGGCAAATTTGTTCACCCCTTTCATGGGCTTTCCTTAAATTTTCTCCTTTTCTATCCCAATTCTTCTGTATCCAAGGTTCCCACACACAGGAACTAGGGATTATACTTAATATATCTTGAAACTTTTTTTTTTTTTTTTGTACCAGTGATCGAACTCGGGTCCTTGCGCTTGCGCAGCAGGCGGCGAAACCACTGAGCCAAATCCTCGGCACTCTTACAGCATTTTTGAATGGGAATGAGTACTAACCTGAGCCCAGCCTGTTTCACTCAAATATGTAATACTTGTACATATCTCTGTTCCTTCACTGACAAATTCTGCCCCATTATCCCAGTTAAAAAATGCCTTTCCATGGCACAGTTGCTTTTACCTTTTTAAACAGCTGACTTCTGGATTCATCCTGAGGAGTTCCCCGACATCAGTTTCTACTCCTTTCCCACTCCAGTGGGTCTTCCCCTCCAGGTCTCATAGTTCCTGTTCTAGGGAACCAGTTACAAAAGGCTGATCAGACCCTCAGCTAGCTTTTGGAAGGAACAACAAGGAATAAAAGAAAGAGGCAGAGGTAATTTTCAAAATATACAGGGGGGACTGGGAGGAGACCTGCATCTAGCAGAGAGACTCAAAACTCCATGGTTGGCCTGCTTTTTTTAATCCAGTGAGAAGTGGGGGGGGGGGCAAGCGTTTCATGGAATAACAGCTATAGAGAATGGGTGGATAATTAAGTTAATGAGGAACCAGATTTTCTCTATACCCACATGCCTATATATGGACAACTGTCTCAGATGCTGTCTTGCCTGGGAAATCCCAAGTTATCATCATTCCTCCCATAGCCAGGGGGCATATGGTCTTCCACACACTTCCCTGTTCCCCAGGCAAGATAACACTGATCTCAAAACTGTGAGGTCTAAATGACGCCCAGTCCCCAATAAAATAATACAAAGAATCAACAAATGGGATCTTGTCATGTTAAAGAGCTTTTACACAGCAAAGAAAACACCAACAGAGTGAAGAGACAACCCACAGAGTGGGAAAAATTTTTGCCAGCTGTTCCTTAGACAGAGGGCTAACATCTAGAATATATAAAGAATTTAAAAAATCAGACCCTCAAATTTAAAGACCCAATCCAAAAATGGACATCTGTAATGAATAGACACTTCTCAGATGAAAAAATACAAATAGCAAATAAATATATGAAAAAAAATGTTTAACATCACAGGTCATCTGAGAGATGCAAATTAAGACAACACTGAGATTTCATCTCACTCTAGAAAGAATGGCTGCTATCAAGAAATCAACCAATAGCAAATGCTGGCAGGGTTGTGGGGAAAAAGCAACTCCACTGTTGGTGGGAGTGTAGACTGGTGCAACATGGTGGAAGACAACGATTAAGACTCATCCATGTGTTTTTATTTTTTTCCACAAGACCACCTTGCCTTTTGGATACTTATCTATAGTAGTAAAGTTAAAAGGAAGAGATGAGATGAGAGTAGAACTTTTTATTATATTAGAGTACAATTAGCATTTGGATTTGGAATTATTCTCTAAAACTTGATAGTGGCAAACTGAGTGAATGATACTGAACTTTGCAAAATATTATAGGAATCTGCATGCTCATGACAACCTAAAGGATGTATTTTTATCCCTGTGCTTTGGAATACCACAGTATTTCTTAGAAACCCTGTTCTACCAAATGGCTTGAATTCCAGCCTAAGCATTCTCCATATTCACAGCCACAGGGTAGATTCAGTGCTAAGGGAAATTGTCATTAAAGTTTTGTTTTATAAGGTTTGGGCTACATGATTTTAAAAAAGAAAATATAAATGATTCTAAGCATATTCAGTGTTTCATCTCCCAGGCCCCATTCCTGTTATCTGTCAAGGAGATTTTAAAATAGTCCACGTTTTTCAGTGCTGCAAAATCAACAGTGCTGGAAAGTTGGCAGGTACACTTGTTTAAACAAAGCTCCCAAGTTTTCTGCTGGCAGGTGTTTCCAGAGTTCTTGGAGCACAATTCTTTGGATAGGATATTTGCCAACGTACATAGCAACGGGAAAAAAAGTGTTTTCCTTTGACATAGTGGAGACACTGAAATGCCTTAGATGCAAAGCTGGATATTCAGTTGAGGGACTTATTTTTGCTTCAGATCAAGAAATCAATAATAGTAAAACCCAAACTCTCTCTGGTCAGAACTCTGATGGGCTTCAGAGTAGAGAAAAGGTTTGCTTATCAAACTGGCAACATGTCCGTCACAACCATCTCTGTACAGTGTGGCCCAGTGAGTTTGGTTTTCTCTTCTATGTCAATTTCCTGGTCTCCTGAATTCCCATTCTCAGCTAATTCTGCTTGCAAGTGAGGCTGGGGATGTCGGGCACTTAGTGAAGGCAGAGCAAGTGAGACTTTATTCTACACCCATTAGCCCTAAGGCATTGATTTTCACTATTCTTAAAACAAGCTTTGCAAAATTGAAACCTGGGACTACTTGGAAAGGACACAACTAGTTTTGTAATCTGTTCCCTGGCAATTGAACTGATTCATGTTTTCTGCCATTAAATTTGCCCCCTTAGATATTCAATTAAACGACATTGGTACTGAAATCCCACAACAGAGAAACCACTCCTGTCTCTCAACCTGAACTAAATAAAAATAAATAGAAGGTCAAAAATAAAAGCAAAATCAGTGTCTAAAGAGGGGAAATATAAGCATACCAAGACCCCAGAGACAAATTTTTAAATCTCAAAGAAAGCCAAAATATTTCTGACTTAGAAAATATTGACCACGAGATTGTAGTCTAGTGAAAATTAAGAGTTTCAAGATTTTCCTACAAAAATTTAAAATATTAGGTATTACTTAAAGCTACTTTAAGTCATTTCTTCTATGTATGGTTACTTGCCAATGGATAATGTGTAATAGATTGAAGTTTATTCATTCTGTATTAATAGGCCTCATCTTGGGGTTCACTTTATGCCTCTGGCATCCCCTTGCTCCATTGCCCTTTCTCCCGGCGCCTGCCTGGTCAGTTAGTACCTTTGAAAGCTTTCTTGTCAATTTTCAAACAAAGACACCCCTTATGCATGTTCTGAGTTTAGAATGGGCACTTTCAAAGAAGAGGATTTTATCTCACAAAATTCATCAGTTTAGGGAGGAAAAAATTCATTCAATTATTAGCACAAAAATTCATTATTTTTTCTTTTTAAGTATGTCTTCCAAAAGAAGAAGAAGAAGAAGAAGAAGAAGAAGAAGAAGAAGAAGAAGAAGAAGAAGAAGAAGAAGAAGAAGAAGAAGAGGAGGAGGAGGAGGAGGAGGAGGAGGAGGAGGAGGAGGAGGAGGAGGAGGAGGAGGAGGAAGAGGAGGAGGAGGAGGAGGAAGAAGAAGAAGAAGAAAAAGAAGGGGAGGAAGAAAGGAGGAAAAAAAAACCCACACTCATCAGACTCTAAGTTTTTCACTTCAGGAAGGTGTCTGAGGAAATAAGTGTGGTTTAAAATACAGATAGACTTGGGTTAAAATAATTGCTTTGCTACCTGCTCATAAGGTGTTTACAAACTGAGACTTTCAATTTAATAATGATCATATGCTGCTATTGACTCTTCCTAGCTATGAGACTTTGATGAATTGTTTAAAATCTCGGGCCTTTGGTTCCTCAATGGTAAATGGGTGCCATGAGTAGATATTCTTGGGAAAATTAAATAAGATAATGTCTGTCAAGACCAAAAGCAGAAAAGAACATGTTTCCTACAGAAGAAACAGATGAAAATAACCACACATTTTGAGAATATATTTGGCTAAAACCTGACGTCACCATATTTTTTGTTTTCACTTTCATATGTTTTATATGTTGTAGGGAAACTAGAAAACATAGATAAGAAAAATAATGAATGTAATCTAATCACTTGTGGAATCACCTTCCAGAAATAATTACTATGGCGAATTTAATTAAATCTTTCAGACTTAATTGCAAAACATCAAGGTGACATTAGATTGCTTCTCAAATGTTTCATTTTCACCTTTAGGAGCATCTACCTGCTCTCTTTCATAAAAAGTGAGTAAAGGCTATGAGAAATTGATTTGGGGGAGATAAATCAGAAGAAATGATCTTGGGAAGAGTTGGGAGGAAATGAACTTTTTGTTTGTTTGTTTTCACAAACGAAGAAACATTGTGGATTCCAGGCAGGATATTGTTTTCTGCCAGATCATTTTTGGATGAAGCAGTACTGCTAAGCCAAAGTTTCTCCCGAAAATATAACAGGCCCTAGAGGATCTCTACCGGGTGAGTTTCAGTAAATATGATGAATCAATATTGTTTTTATTAACTTCCAATGACTGAACTGGAAAGGCTTAATAAAGCAATAATAGTGTTTAGAAGTTGCCTTCCTTTTCCCTTCATCAGCAGATACTTTGTAAAAATATGTTTTATAAGATCTACATTATTATCATAAGATTGAAGCGATTATTTTTGAAGTTTTTCCTAAAATCTATATAATAATGTTTTCATGTAATATTTAACATATTGCTTCATTATATTTGGAATATTACTAGCATGGCTACATTTTTTTTCAGAATTCTGTTTATGCATAAGTCCTCCAAACCCCATTTTCCCATCCTGTTTGTATGTTTGTTTGTTTGTCGGTACCAGGAATCGAACTCAGGGCCTCACACTTATCAGGCAGGCCCTGTGCCACTGAGCTACATTTTCAGCCCTTCAAAAACCCCATTTTAAAGATAACAAAACTTTAGCGAGATTAAGTAAATTGCCTAATATCACGTAGCTGGTGAGAGGCTGAAGTGGCATTTAAATGCAGATAAGTCTATTGCAGTCTGCAAACCATTCACTGCAATGTGACGTACCTTATTATTTGTATTCACACATAAACTCATACATACATGCTCCCATACCACTCAGCCAGGCCAATCAGACCAAAGGACAATGCACATAATCATGGAAACATCTGTATATAGAAATATGCTTTGCATGGAACATTATAGCCCTAGGTTCATAATTCCATCTGATACTTCAGATACTTACATTAGTATCTGTGTGACAGTCAAAACCTTTAATATGTTATTTAAATCCATTGATAGTCAAGTTCCCTTACATATACATCCATATTATATTTATGTATCCAGAAAAAGAAAACCAGTCACCTGTGTGTTATAAACAGGCTCTGAAATGATTCCTAGAAGACCTATAGTCTTAGGAATTTGAAGGAAATTATGACAACCAAAGCCTCCAGCAACCTGAGTGAGAATGCAGTGCCCAGCTGAAGAGGGAGGAAGAATAAAGATGAAGCTAAAAGAAGACACCCAATTGTTTGAAACTACTTGAAGCCAAACCTTTCTTTCTTCTTTTTCTACTGCAAAAAAAAAAAAACTTTAATCCCTGAAAATGAATAATTAAAACACATAACACATAATGTAGGTCAAAACAGAAATTTTTAGAACCATATGGAGGCCACTTCATCTTGCTCATATGTCCTCTCTCACTTCAATGTCTATTTCCTTGAGATGAGAAAGTTTATTAATAAAAGGATTTGGTGGCAAGGAGAAAGGGCTCCTGTACATTGAGCACCCACTAAGGAGCAAGCACTTGCCCAGGTGTTTTACATATTATCCCTTTCCAACAGCAAGGTAAAGGTGATATTATCCTTATCTTTAAATTAAAGAAACTGAAACCTAGATAAGCTAAATATCTGGACTGAATTAACTTATCTCTTTAGTATCAGATACCAGACCAATTCCAAGGTCTTTCTACTACATTGCAAAATGAAGAAGTAGGTTCTGAATTTAACTTCCCGGATTTTACAAAGATTTATTTTTAACTCTATTCAGTTCACTAATATCTGAGGTATAAATATTTATCACATCATTTAGGTAATATAACCTAGTTTTGTTTTTTTTTTGTATTAAATTCTTTTATTGGTACATTGTAGATATACAACACAATTACATTTCTCATTGGAAATTGTACCTTTACATAATGCATCTTGGTTCTTATTTTTTCCCCATTCCTAGCCCTCCCTTCACCCCCTCCACCCTTCCCTATTTACAAAGACTTTATTTCCATTTTTTCCATTTCTCAGCATTTTTCCTTTCCCTTCTTTCCTTTCCCCTGCCCCTCCCACTACCCCTACCCCTTTGGACCTTTTCTTCCTATTTTACATTATCGATTATTCATTCTAATAATTGGTACATTTTAGGTATACAATATAATGACATTCATCATTGGAAATTTGCACCTTTACATAGTCTCTCTTGATTCTTATTTTTCACCCTTGCCCAGCCCTCCCTTCAACCCCTCCATTCCTCCCTATATAACTTAGTTTTGAATACCAGATAAATTCCCAAACCATTTTCCAGGCCATTTCTTGGGAGTAAAAATAGTTACGCAGTATAATAATAAAACTATGTTTCTCCACTTTTTGAAGCATACATTCCTCCTTACTTTCCTTCTACGGCATTGTGCACATATCAAAAGTGATTGCAATAAACAAACTGTGAGTTGCCTTCTTGTAACACTGGCTGTAATGTTTTCCTTCTGTTTCACTCCATCTCACTGTGATGATGTCTTGGCTCTCCATAATATTCATAGGTGGCCATATGTTCAGTGCCCATCCATCAAAAGGCCATCACTATTGCGGCTTCAGATGCTACCAACCCTTCATCCCCCCACACCACCAATAATATTTTCTTTTCTTTTTTTGGTACCAAGGATCAAACTTGGGACCTTGTGCTTGCGAGGCAGGTGGCAGCACCACTGAGCTAATTCCCTGGCCCTTACCAGTAATATTTTCTATCTTTGCCTAGTTACCAATACCTATACTGCTGACATTATGAGATCTGAAAGCCCAATTAAGCAATTAGTGGGGGGAAAATGAAAAGCAATCTTTGTTCATTCATATTGTATACTCATGGGGCCTGGTCCAGAAAACCATCACAGTGACAGACCCTAGGTATGTGCAAAGCCCCTAGCCTTCCTCAACACCATCTCACTGCTCTTGAACCAAATTTTCTACAGTTGATCAGTCTTTCTTTTAGGATGTGGTCTTTCTCAAGAGAATTCTCATTCCTAGCAAAGACTAGCTCTAGTTGTATGAGAACCTAAGGGTAACCTCAGGTTTGGGTTTGGTCCTCCCTGGGATCATATATATGTATATTTGTATGTGGGAAATTAGTTCAAGGAATTTATGGGTTTGCTCCATGTTCATAAGTTTCTTAGTGATGAGACACAATACATGTTTGGGTATTCTGATTCATAGTTGACAAAAGTATTCTTTCATTTATTCAAATATTCATTCAACAAATATGGTTTGAGAGCTCATTTTGTGCCAGCCACAATAGAAAGAACTATGTTTGACACATGCTGGCCCTTATACCTCATGACAAAGTGGTGTGGTAAGTTCTTTGAAGGTATTTTGGAGCACATTAGTCAAGAAAAAGTTAACTGAGCTCCAAGATTTCTTGCTAATAAGTTTGTGTTTTCCATAGAGAGACACCAACTATATCCAAATTATATTAAAAGATAATTGAATGTCCATTTGCACTTTTTTACTATTATGTGAAACTTTAGCAATACCTCCATAACACAGATTTCTTTGTGAATTTCTTAGTATGGGGTAAAAAGGACAGTTTAGTTGAGAAAGGTAGAATTTGAAGCAAGATTGTGATTTACATAAATTAGGCAAAAACCAATGTAAAATCATTCCCAGGGATTAACCCTGGTTTTGTGGGGCCTGAGTTTATATAACATGAAACACACTTTTTTTTTTTGGTACTGGGGACTGAACTCAGGACCTTGCACTTGCGGGCCAGGCGGCCACACCACTGAACTAATTCCCTGGCCTGAAATACACTTTTTAAAGGTAAGTATGTAATGCAAAAAACACTTACATTGGAAAATTTTTGAAGACCTCTTACTGTGAGTATGTGTTGTCATTAGACAAGGTGCTTAGGAAAGTGAAGGACTGTGAAGCTGCATTAGCATCATGATTAATCCCATCCTAAGACACAAATTCAGAAAAAACACTATTAGTGATAATAAAGTTCCTCTAACTGGCGGCTGAATACACTTCAACTCATTACTTTTCTCAGTTTCAGAATTTTCCTCATATAATTGGTCTGTCTGAGTTTGGAGGAGGAAAAGAGAAGAGGACCATAATAAAAATGTGTTTTACTGGAATGTGTCTTTCCTTACAACTATAGTCCATGATGGGGAATTTTTCATGGACATTTGTAATAGACTCTGTGTTCTAGGAAAGTTTCAACACCTTTTTAGCAAACAACAGCCACATAAATGAAATAAATAGCGAGAGAACATGATTTTTCAACACTTCTATCTAAAAAATACATCAGAGGAACTTCCTGGATTAAATACACAAATAAATTTTCTTATGGAGGCATCAGTTCTCTGAATTCATTTTATCTCAAACACAGCTATTTCAGCATGGAATTGGAATTGGAGTTGAAAAGAAGAGAGAATCAAAGGGGAAAGATCAGGAAAATGATGTACTGTTGAACTGACTCCCCAGAAAAACAAGAAGAAGCCTGATCTATACACCAATTTTTTGTGGTGTCTGCTCTCTCATAGTGACTGATTCTGATAACTAATCCAACATCAGTAATACAGAGTTAAGAAGACAAGGGCACACTCACTTTGCAGGCTGGTACAGTGCACCCAGAAAACAGATCCTGGATATCCACTTTCTGAGGTCTGGTTCATGCTTTTTTGTAGAAGTATCAGACAGACCTTGTGTTTAAAATGCATCTTAAATGTGAAAAACAAGTGTTTTCCTTTGCTTGAAGCACCTGCAACAATATACAGAGCATGGATTTCAGGTCCCACATGCTCTTGAGTAAATTTTTATGTACTGAAAGATAATCAAACCCTTGCAAGTAGGGCTGACCAGGCTTGTGTGAACTCCAGATGGGATCTTGGCATCTTCCTCTTCAAGTTCTATATATTAGCAGCTGTGACATTTAATAGACTGGTACAGGCTCAAGTTTAGAGACAAAGCAAAGCAATAATGATCTTGCCACTTTTTATCAAGGGCTATTTCAAATACTATAGACTATTGTTGGTAAAACATGTATAAGAAATGTTTCCGACACAAAATTCTGAAAGGTTGATGGGTAGACATTATTTATTTATATATTAACATCATAAGTAATTTATAACCAATGTTTTAAATATATTGATATACACAATCCTTCTCTCTTTTTCTTTTTCCCTTCTTTTCTTTCACATGGAGTAATTACAAGATTTCAGGTACAGAACTTAATGTTTCAAGATGTTAGAGTACAGCAATGAATAAGACTAGGTCTATACATTGAAGGAACTCATGTAAAGTAAGGTACCCTCATGAAATAATATTTCAGGGACTGAGATAGGGGGCTGAGCAGGGCACAATAAAAGCATGAAAAGAGTGTTAATTCTGCCTCACTGGGGGGACCAGGAAAGGAGATCAAGGTAGAATTGAAAAGTCATGGTATGAGAACTTAAAATAAGACAATCCTAATTACCAAGGGTTGTTGTGTGTGAAAAGGTAGAAATGGAACACCACTGGCTGGCCAAAGAAGCTCAAGGAATTTAGCCTGTCTGAAGATCTGAATGTAAGAACTGGAAAGAGTTATCCATGTATGAAGAGGCTAGGAATAGTCTGAACTTGGCAGGCCTTGGAAAATATATCAGGGTTGTTTTTTTTTCTGCTACCATTGAGGAGCCATATGTGAATTTTTCATGGGAGAGTGAGAAGATTATTTCTGGAGTTTTGGGTTATGTTTATTTTAAGGGTCACTCTAAGATAACTGAATGAAGAACTGACTATAAAATAAAAAGCCATGGCCATGAGGACAGTTAGAAGGAAATCTTTTGGGGCTTTGTTGAGGTTATTGGCCTAAAAGAACAATGGAGATGCTAAATAACAAAGAAGAAGGCACTCAAAAATCTTAAGGAGGTAGAATTATCTTAACTTTGTCATTATTTTAATGTAGGCTGGAGAAATAGCTTAAGTTGCCTCCAAAGCATCTTTCTGGGGAGAAGGGTGAAGAGGGGACTTATGGAACAGTGAGGAACAGAGTTAAAGGGTAGCAATTGGAAGAAACCTGAAGAACAAAGTACAATGTTAGTAATTATTTTATAAAAAACAATGAGATAGCCAGGTTTGGGGGTATAATGTTTTCAAATCATGTATTTCTCTAGCAATATCTAATTTACAAAACACTTCTATACATTAGCTCAAGTTGACTTTTGACCTTCGGTGCACTCTGGACGAGAGGCAGAGTTTGCATTATGAACCCAGGATTAGAAAAAGAGGAAATGGAACTTGGAGTGATTGAGAGGCATGGATAAGATCACACAGCTGAGCAAAATTTAGGTAAAGAGCTCAAATATACATATACATTTTTAGTTTTAGTGGAATATAAGAATGGAAGCATAAACAGAATATCCTGTAGAGCTTGATTTTCTTTTACCTGAAGATTTCTGCCTTTGGCAGAGTGTAAGATACCTTCAGTGTCTGACTTTGTTGGGAAGTTTCTCCATGAAGGCATGTCAGTGGAAATCTAAGGTCTTATACTAGTTGTCTGAAATTATGTCCAAGTATCAACATACCCAGAACTTGAATGATCCTTTACAGTGAAGAGTTCTGAAGCATTGGCTATTGCACTTAAACTATGGCCTGACACTGAAAATGATGAGGCAAATATATTATCATCTTTGCCTTCTGTGGAAAACACAAAGGAAAATGAAAATCTGCCATTTCCTTCAGGTCAAGTGACAGACACTGACCCTTGGCATTCCATTTACAAAGCTCCAAAATAAACACATAATCATGTAAGCCGAAAGAAGCCAAATTAGGAACATCAAATTTCTTCTTGCTTAGAAAAAGAGAGTTTTTCCTATTACTCTATGTGGGACATTAGAAGAAAAAATGAAGTTACTTGAAATTTAGTTATAAATTAAAGAATAGGGAATGTAATACGCATTTAAAGTGTTTACACATTCTCAGAGAGTGACCTGCAGGTGGAAAAAGCTCTTTAAATGTTAGTTTAGCTTTTGTAAACTCCATCAAGAAATCTATATCTTCCTAGTATGCTCTTTGCTCACTTGTTATAACTGAAGGAAGTATCTCCTTTCATATTATTTAAGTTGGTGGACAAAAATATACTGTATTCTTCTCTCATCTCAGAAGAGAGAAAAACACTCTTAGAACTATTTGCACAGTTAAACACAGCCTTGGAAATAGCTGTTTCTACTTAACATGACTTCAATTCCAAACTAAAGTTGAAAGTTATGGAATTCAGCAAAATTAACAGCAGCCTTTGTCATAATTGACACATACTCCTTTTTCTTCACATGCTTTTTATCTCTTGGTGACCAGGACATCATATTCTGCTAGTTTCCTTCCTAACTCTCAGAATGCAAAGTGCACCTTCTCAAAATTCTTTATTGGATTCTTCTGTTCCTAAATCTCAGAATTAATTCTTTCTCTCCAAATTTTATATATTTCATCCTTTAAATAGGACCTCTAACATAATTTCTCCACTAATTACACTATTGGACCTACTTTTTAAAATCTATATTGATATTATCAATATAGCTAACTTCACATCTAATAAGTACCTTACATACAACATGCTCAGGGCAGACTCTTGCTTCTACACTCACTCCTGTCCACAAGCTGTGCCACCTCACATCTGCCTCATCTCAGCAAATGGCGTCACTATTGTTCTAGCTGTTCAGGTCAAAATCCAAGGACTCATTCTTGATTCATCCAGTTCTCAAACATTCCACATCAACTCCCTTAGCATACTCTGCTCTATATTCAGAATACATGCTAATTTCTTCTTATTATCTTTATCATTTCTCACATGGATTACCTCAGTTGCCTAACTTGCCTCTCTCTTGTCTCCTTAGTGCTCGCGCTCTTGCGCCCTCTCTCTTTCCCTTGCAGGAATCAAACTCAGGACCTTGCTCTTGCCAGGCAGACACAGCACCACTGAGCTACACTCCTGGGGGTTTTTTTCTTCTTTTTTTTTGAATCAGGAATCAATCTTAGGACGTCATGCTTGCCAGGAAGGCGCTGTGCAACTGAGCTACATCCCCGCCCCAGGTCTATTCTCATTGAACAAAATTCAGTGTGCATTTTTAAAGATTTAAGTTAAATCATGTGACTCTTTTTAGAATAAAATCCAAAGTCCACATCATGATCTACAAAGTTGTACATGACCTGCTTTCTTCTTCCTTCTCTGATCTTACTTCCTAACATTCTATGCTTTGCTTGCTCTGCTTTGAACATAATGCCTTTGGCTGCCTGCACATCCAAGCACTTTCTACTGCAGGGCCTTTGTGATGCTATTTATCTTCCTGGAATGTTCTTCCTGCAACTGTTTACATAGCTCAAGTCTTATCACCCTCAAGCTTTGAGCTAAACATCATTTCCTCAAAAAAGCCTTTCCTTACTACCATACATTTACTACCGTGGATATTTTCTCTATATAATCTGCTATAATTTTCCTGAAAATGCTATCAACACAAAAATTACATATATCAATTTCATTACTTTACTATTCTAGTAGTTTCTTTCCTCACCTAAAATAAATCTAAGTTAGTAGTGTCTATGTCTCTTTTTGTATCACTTAGCTATTCTCAATGCCTAAAAATGTTCCTGACATGAGGTAGGCACTGAACATTTGTGAACTGATGAGTGAGTTAATAAATGAACATCTACAGGATCCAATCTCTTTGGTAAACAGTGTTCTATTTTGAAGTTTCAACTTGCATAGAATAAGCAGTATGTGTATGACAGTACGTATATGTTTTTTTTCTTAAAGCTAAAGTACAAAAATTATTGATATCAACATTTACAGCAGCCTGAGAACTAACATGATGACTCTGGAGAAAACATTTGCTCTACACACCAGCTGGATGATATCAACATCACACACCTTACTGTTGTCAATATTAGTAAGAAGTGTGGAACAACTTTCTCCAGAAAATTCTAAGACAAATACTGGCATTGCCTGATATGATTGGGCATGTTCCTTCATTCTCTCAATAAGGAACACCTCAGTGCCAACAATATGCTGAATCTGTGCTCAATGCAAGAGCTTTCCCTCATGCTACTAACCGGCAAGCCTGATATTAACAAATAATTGCCACAAGACAGAAAAATGTTAGAACTATAGATCATTAGAGGAAAACATGGCATCCTCATTTAGAGACAGGAAAATGTAGCTTACAAAGAACACATGGCTAACTCCTGGGCTGCCCCTGGCTTATGGTAGATTTAAGGTATTAATTTCAATCTCCTATGAATCAATTTTTGTTTAAATTAAGAAACCAGATAATATAACATGCATTCTGATTTTCCTAGAGCAGTACTGGCTTATCCCTGTTGTTGTTAAAAAAAAAAAAACCCAAAAAAACGTCTCTCCTTTTATTCTTAAATAAATCCTGGTTTGGCCAATTCACTCTCTCTCTCTCTCTCTCCCCCCCTCCCTATACTAAATCAGAACTCATGAAACTTGACCTACCTGCAATACCTATCACTTTACTAAAAAACAAATCCTACAGCTTTCATGAAAAGTGCCATACATGAGATCATTTAATTCTAATAACAGTGTTTAGGCGAGAAATTAAGTCACTACTGAAGTGAGAGGACCTTGTCTGATAAAATTTTAATTGACTGGGAATTAATTGGTTCTGTTTCCAGGAGTTCTGACCTTGATATCCATATGAAACAGCAGAAGCATTCACCACAAAAATATACAGATGTGGTCCTCACAATGGCAGAGGCACTAAGGTGGAGGCTATAAATGGAAATCCTTCCAAGCGGCAAAACGACCATGTCACTAGGGCTGCTGTTCTGTGGTGAACATCAAAGCACAATACTATTCTTTGAAGCCTAATGGTCAATTACTAATGTTCTTCTTGGTTTCTTCATTTTCCTGTTTCATACAAACTACAAATACATGGAATATTTATAATATATGTGTGCTCTTTCTGTGCCTTTGTCTATATGATGCACTTGGGCCCCATCCTGGCCTCCATGTGTTATATTCCAGTTTAGCACATTCCTCCATACTCAAGGAGCAGGTACAAGAATAGTCTTTACGGGAAAAATTCTTACAGGGAATTATCTGTTTGAGTCCACTTAATCCTTACATCATCCCATAGGAGTCCTCCCTAGCCCAGGCTCTGCTGCCCTTGAATGGAGGATGCACATTTCAACACACAGGTCTTTTCCACCTGCAGGTTTCTGTAGTGTAGACTGAGTGACTGGGTGACTGAGAAAGTAGTTTGGTTTACATGGAACACACAGGCTGCTTGGACCTGGGAATTCCAGAGTGCAGTTGAAGCTGTTATCTGGGAATATTGCTGTCTAATGCCTGGAGACCTTGGGGAACATTGCATTCCACCCAGCAAGAGGACCACTCTGATCCCATAGAAATCTAACCATGGGCGCAGGCCCTCCCCTCTGAGAGAAGGGCGTAGGGCAGTCAGCTTCCTCATTCACAGGTAATGCACAGTGACCACCCATGGCCTGATCATCTGCTCATTGAAATGGACACTGCAGAAATATTTGCTCTGATTTTTATATGTGATTTTATCTCCAGGCTGAATTAGTCACATCAGAACAGTCATTTCATATTCAGTAGAGTATTAACAAGTATTTATCAGAAAGAGGTTATTCACCTTGTCTTCAAATGACTATCAAAATTGTTTCTATTCCTTACAGAAAAGGTACAAAATATAGATACATGAGTCCTAGGCTTAGCAAGATATAAGCAAGACCAATAAAAGTTGTATTTTAAAAAATGTCTCATCTTTATAGTTCTCGTCCTTACAATTTCATTTCTGCAAATATATATCTTTTGGTTAGAGTTTTCTGAATTATCAAATAATCTGAAGTGTTAAAACATTAACTCATAATGTGAACATCTTAAAGTTAATCTATAAAAGAAAGTTTTTCAAACTATATTACAGCTTGATATGCTGATATCATATAATTTCTAAAAAGAGTTTGGATCCTCAGAAAATGAAACATAAGCATATCATCTGATCCAGCAGTTTCACTCCTAGAAATATATCCAAAAGAAATTAAAATAAATATTCAAAGAAAACTTGTACACAAATGTTTGTAGTGGTACTATCCCTGGAAGCTAAAAGGTATCCACTGATTGCCCAATGTTCATCAACTGATGAATGGATAAACACATTTGGTACTTTGGTATATCCAGACAATAGAATATCATTCAGTCATAAAAACAGTGAAACAGATACATTCTGCAACATGGTCGAACCTCAAGAAACATTATGCTACATGACAAAGTTCACATACATGAGGTCATATCTTATACAACTCCATTGGTATATAATGTTCAAAACCTCCAGAGACAGAAAACAGATTAATAGTTTCCACATGAATGTTTGCCAGGGGTTTGGGGAAGGGACAACCTTGTGAGTATAGAGCTTCCCTTTGAAGTAATAAAAATGTCATGGACCTAGAGGGAGATAGTGGTTACACAACACTATACATGTCTAAATGCCATCAAACTGTATAATTTTAAATGGTTAATTGTAAATTTTTACCTCAATAAAAAAAGAGTGCTCTGTGATGTACAATTTTGGGATTCAAATCTCATGTTAGCATGTTGAAGACTTGGAACCCGGACAGCATTTTAGACATGTTTAACTTCCATTGTTCAAATGTACTGTAACACAGAAACGTTGGTGTTTTGTGCATGTGCATCTGTGTTGCTTAACAGCCTCCTCTGTTTTGAGTCAAGATCCCAGAAAGAGGTAACAAAGTAAAAAGCAAATAAATCCTAATAAGATCAATAAACAGAGAAAGAAGAGCTCCATGGTGAAGAATCCTGAAATATGAAGGACAGAGCAGGGGGAAAGGAAAAGAAGAGTATGGAAAGGAGAAGTAGGTGGGTAAAAAAGATCTAATTGCAATACAGAATTGATAATACCGGGGAGGTGGGGATAAGGAAATTTTCCCTCACAGGTGGTAGGTCAGCTTCCCTAGGAAATAGAGTCTGAAATAAGGTGAGCAAGAGGTATGTGAGAAAGTCTTCTTGGGAATCTCTTCTGTAAAGGGTAAAGAATTCAAGATTGAATTGGGTCTTTAAATTTGGAGGTCTGATTTTTTTCAGTTCTTTATATATCCTAGATAGTAGTCCTTTGTCTGAGGTACAACTGCTAACAATTTTTTCCCACATTGTAGATTGTCTCTTAGCTCTGTTGGTGGTTTCTCTTGCAGTGCAGAAGCTTTTTAATAAGATGAGATCCCAGTTGTTGATTCTTTGTGCTAGTTCCCGTGCTACTGAGGATTTGTTCATAAAGTCTTTTCCTATGCCAATGTCTTCAAGAGTTCTACCTAACTTATCTTCCAACAAGTTTAGTGTTTCTGTTTTAATATTTAGATCTTTAATCCACTTCAATCTTAGTTAAGTGAATGGTGATAGATATGGGTCAAAAATGGGCATCTGAAATCAACAGACATTTCTCAGACAAAGAAGTAAAAGCAATAAATAAATATATGAAAAAATGTTAAGCACCACTGGTCATTTGAGAGATGCAGATGAAAACAACACAGATTCCACCTCACACCAGAAAGAATGGCTGCTATCAAGAAATCAACCAATAACAAATGTTGGCTGGGTTGTGGGGAGAAAGGAACCCTTCTTCCTTGTTGGAGGGGGTTCAGACTTGTTGGAACCACTGTGGAAATCACTATGGAGATACCTCAAAGAACTAGGACTAGAGGTCCCATTTGACCCAGCTATTCCCCTGCTGGGGATCGTCCCAAAAGAATTAAAAGAATCATACCACGGCAATATATGTGCACCCATGTTTATAGCGGCACAGTTTTTAATAGTGAAAGCTTGGAAACAGCCCAAGTGCCCATCAATTGGAAATTGGATAAAGAAGATGTGATTTTTTAAAATAAAATGCAGTACTACTCAGCCATAAAGAATGAGAAACTAGAGACATTTATAGCTAAATGGATGCATATTGAAGCCATACTCTTAAGTGAAACAAATAGGTCACACATATGTAAATACAGAATATTTTCTCTGGTGTGAAAAACTGAAAGTGTAAATAAGGACTAAGAGGTAATATAGATAATGTGAAATAGGAAGAAAAGGTCCAAAGGGGTGGGAAAGTGGTAGGGGTAGGGGAAAGGAAAGAAGGGAAAGGAAAAATGATGAGAAATGGACAAAATGGAAATAAAGTCTTTGTAAATAGGGAAGGGTGGAGAGGGTGAAGGAAGGACAGGAAATGGGGAAAAATAAGAACCAAGATACATCATGTAAAGGTACAAGTACCCAGTGATAAATGTAAATGTATTGTATACCTAAAATGTACCAATAAAAGAATTTAAGGGAACAAAAAAGAATGCAGGATTGAAGGGAGTAAGCAGCTGAACTCCAATACAGGTCCAATAAGAGTTCAGCTAATCCCCAGGGAGCCTGTGGAGCTACATGGCCCTTTGTCCCATCTTTTTTTGTATTAAATTCTTTTATTAGTACACTGTAGGTATACAACACAATTACATTTCTCATTGGGAATTGTACCATTACATAATGCATCTTGGTTCTTATTTTTTCCCCATTCCTAGCCCTCCCTTCACCCCCTCCACCCTTCCCTATTTACAAAGACTTTATTTCCCTTTTGTCCATTTCTCATCATTTTTCCTTTCCCTTCTTTCCTTTCCCCTGCCCCTCCCACTATCCCTACACCTTTGGACCTTTTTTTCCTATTTTACATTATCGATTATTCATTCTAATCATTGGTATATTTTAGGTATACAATATAATGACATTCATCATTGGAAATTTGCACCTTTACATAGTCTCTCTTGGTTCTTATTTTTCACCCTTGCCCAGCCCTCCCTTCAACCCCTCCATTCCTCCCAATTTACAAAGATTTTGTTCCTATTTTTCCATTTTCTCATATTAATCCCATTCCCTTCTATCCTTTCCCCTAGCCCTCCCACTTCCTTCCCCTTTGCCCCTTTTCTTCCTATTTCACATGACCTATTATACATTTAGTCCTTATTTACACTTTCAGTTTCTCACACCAGAGAAACTATTCGGTATTTACACATGTGTGTCCTATTTATTTCACTTAAGAGTATCGCCTCAATGTGGATCCACTTAGCTATAAATGTCTCTAATTTCTCATTTTTTATGGCTGAATAGTACTCCATTTTATTTAAAAAATAACCCCACATTTTCTTTATCCAGTCTCCAGTTGATGGGCATTTGGGCTGTTTCCAAGTTTTAGCTATTACAAACTGTGCTGCTATGAACATGGGCACACATATATCACTGTGGTATGATTCTTTTAATTCTTTGGGGAAGATCCCCAGCAGTGGAATAGCGGGGTCAAATGGGACTTCCAGTCCTAGTTGTTTGAGGTATCTCCATACTGATTTCCACAG
Source organism: Heterocephalus glaber (assembly GCF_053883595.1). Taxonomy (NCBI): domain Eukaryota; kingdom Metazoa; phylum Chordata; class Mammalia; order Rodentia; family Bathyergidae; genus Heterocephalus; species Heterocephalus glaber. The sequence goes on along the minus strand of NW_028258315.1, from coordinate 71,744,424 downwards.
TGCTTGCACCAGTCTACACTCCCACCAGCGGTGGAGCAGGGTTCCTCTTTCCCCACAGCCACGCCAGCATTTGTTATTGGTGATGGGATGTTGGCTACATCATGGGTGTAACCTTGTGAGAGAGGGAGAGGCCTGCAGAGATAACTGATGAAAAGCCATCTGAAAAAAATACTCCAGGAAACTGGCTGTAGAAGTGCTAAAGTCCTGATGTGGGATTCTAGAGAATACTTCATAGCATCTACTACACTAGGCTGCAATTTTAGGAAATGTGCACAACATCCAAAAGAGAAAATTAATAATCTTAATGAATTGTTTTAAATTCTTTCTTAAACATGGCTGGGTATAAATAATCAACTGTATTCCAGTTATTAACAAGTAGCAGGCATTTGACAAATTGGGCATTATCAGTGAACAGCAGACAAGTAGCCCCTGTGCACTTTTTTCCAGAGCTCTGTGTGAAGTAATTCAGTAATTGCAAGCAACAAGTTGGACAAAATCCTAATTGGGTAGAATTTCAACTTTTAACACCAAGAACTGGTCTAACAACAGTTTGTGATTTGGTATATCAGTAGACATAAAAGAAAATAATAAGCTCTGTGTATTTCCAAAGAATTATGGGGGAAGGAATTCAGAAAATGCCCCTCAATTTTATCTTTTCTCTGCCCTTAATCATGCTTGCTTATGCATACTCAGGCATGAGAATAATATAAAGGTTACAGAACGCCAAGGTTTGATTTAAATCTTTCTGGCCCTTTGGACATTTACACAGAGCAAATTCCTTCTTTTTACCCAGTTGAAATTTATGTGGTAGACTTTGCAATGGGATAAGGAAATTCCTAATAAATGTTGTTATAATTATTTCACTTTGAGAAGGTAAAGGTCAAACTGAAAATATTTAGAAGCTTGAAGTTATTACATTATAGATGATTTTGCATTTCTTAGTAGGTACTAACTATAAAAGTATATTAGAATTAGTGCTAGAATATTTCCTAGAACTATATACAGTATCTGAGTGAGCCAGGAATGAGCTCATACTCCTAATAGCTTAGGAGTGAATGAGTAAATCATACCCCTTCCACCTCCCTACTCTGTTTTCTGAAATAATCCTAGGAAAGATGGAAATGGCACAGGCTCTATTTCTGATAACAGACATGGAAAGAAATATAGAGCCTGGAGAAATCTTTGGGGCTGTTAGAATTAGCTATCTAAGCAACAGGAGAGGAAAGTAACACAGAAGTCAAGTGGGTATGGCAGGAAGTTAGGATGGGGAAGGCCACTGTGACCATAATTTCTACTAGCTGCATCCAACAGGGAAGATGTTGTTACATGAAAGTCAGGGGTAGAATGACCAGGACTTGTATGCTTTGCTAAGGAGTTGGGACTTTATCCTCAGAACAGTCACTGGCTCTTTGAGTTGTTCTGTGGATAGAAATTTGTTGAGTGGAAGAAAAAAAACACAAAACAAGAATATCATAAACAAGATAGAACTGTGTACATGTGTCCTGTATTGTTTTTTGATTTTTAAGAGATCAGGTGGAGGCCACCTAAATAAAAACCATTTGTACTCAGTCTCAGTCTGTTAAGGCAAAATTTAAGATTCACCTATGAATCCTTCCTTGCTGTGTCTTCATTCCATAAATGTAGTCTTTACTTCAAGATCCAGGATGGATATTCAAAATCCAGGCATCATGTCTCCATCCCAGGCATTAGGACAGGAGAGAGAAAAGAAAGCTGTGCATACTTCAAGAACATTTCCTTACAATAGCTCAGTCACATGACTGCCTTGGATGCCTGTAAGTCTAGAAAGGGTGCTATTTATTTCAAGTGGGCATGTAATTAAAAGATAGTTTTAGCAGTCTTTCAACCAGCTATTGGAGATGATAAAAAGCTAAATCTAATTTTAAACAAGTAAGGGTTGGGTACATGAGGATGTGGCTCAGTTTAAAGGGCCTAGGTGCAATCCTTAGTACCACAAAACAACACCAAGAACAACAACAACAAAAACAACAAAAAGTATATCTTACAGGAATGGATCAACAAGTTCTTACAATAGAAAGAATCAAGAAATATCCTGGGTTTCTGGTCTTCATAAAAGAATATGGGGGCTTCAGGGACTAACATAAGGAAACTGGTTTGTAGGAAAGACAGGGAATTCATCTTTAAGACAATTAAGCTAAGATATTTGTGGAACAACCAAATGGAAAATATATTTTTTCTTGTTTAATGTATTTGTCTGAATTACTTCTCTTGTTGCTGAGGTAAAATACCCAACACCCAAAGTTAAAGGAGGAAAGGTTGATTGTAGCTCACAATTTGTAGAGGTTTCAGTTCACAGTTGACTGGCTATGAGGTCGGGTGGCACGGCCGAGCAGCTTTGCAAAGCAGGCAGGCAAAAGGTAGCAAGCAACAAGGGACAAGCAATGAACCTTTTTCTGTCCCTTATATCTTATCCAGGCTACCCATCCTTAGGGAAGGCAGCACTCACACCCTTAATCCTGCCATTGTAGCCTTGATTCATTCCAGCATCACATACCTTGGATCCAGCTATTTCCAAAAACCTCCACCTATGATTACATGAGATTTGGGGGGGACTTCTAGGTACAAGCCATAACATTATTCTGTATTATTTAGTTACAAATTGATACTCCATGGATGGAACATCATATAACCACAAGCTAAGCAGAGTTATTGCAACATGAAGAGCTCATCTTTATATATTTTCATTTTTAAAATTTTAATTTATTAATACATTTGTATAGTACATGATGTTTACATTCATTGTGGGGAGTTGATACATGTGTATCACAAATCTTTATTCATTTTTTATCCCCTTTCCCTTCTTCTCTCCACCCCTCCACTCATCTTTTGATCCCCTTCATTTTTTTCACATGCTTGCAGTACATAATGTTTGCATTCGAAATGAAAAAGATATTTAAACAGCTGTATTTAAATTTGAGGACCCTAGGAGATAAATTCCATTGTGATCCAGATTTGAGTTGTCTGTTAGTAGTCCATGAGATAACTTCAGCCCTACTTTTTCCTTACCTTTTTTATTTTTTTTTTGGCTCTCTTTTCTTATTATACCCTAAATGAGACTTGGGGTATGTCTGGTGATGAAAATATCCCAGAAGTTCTGGCTATATCAGACTCTATGTAGGCAGGTGTAACTCCACTTCACCCAACTGGGGAAGAACTGGGATGGAAACAAGGAACATAGTAAATCTAGAACAAGTGGGATAAGAATTCCACTATGGAGAGCCTGCACTGAGAATGTTCTACAAGTCACAACACAAGGAGAAATTATGTGAGAGAAGAGCTGACCAGACAGGCCCACATTATTATGGACATGAATGAACATATGGGTGCCAGATGCAATTCAGGCATGCCGCACCAGTATTCTTGCTATCCTGACATGTAGGCAATGGATGAAATACTGTCTTGTCCATTCCCTTACCCAGAGCCTCAGCAGCTACTAACTTTTTTTAAAAAAGAGAGCTTCCTCAAATTGCATTCTTAACTGAGGTATGGCTTTTTAAGAAGGTAGTCAGTGTCCTAAATCCAAGTAGTAGCACAGTCCTGATTTCTCCACAACCGGTGTTCCTACATGCAGCATTGAGGCTATGCTCAGATCTCCAAGTAGAATAAGACAAGGAGCACTTTCAAGCTCCTAAAGATGTGGTGCTAGGGACTTGTGCAACAGTAGATCCTTATTGTCAAGATGGTTGGAAAAGGGGTTTTTAATTTTCTCTACTTTACTAGCAGCAACCCTCAATAGTGGAAGCATGTCTGTATACAGCCATCAGTTATGTCTGAGGATTAATTTAGATCAAACTTGGCAGCCTGAAGTCCAAACAGCCAAATCAAACATTGACTAGCTTCTGTAAACAAAGTTTCCTTGAAACACAGCCACAAGTATTCACTTAATATTATCTCTGGCTGCTTCAATGCTGAAACAGCAGAGCTGAGTAACTGTGACAAAGACTGCATAAACTAGCTGAGCATGGTGGCACATAATTTCATTACACTGAGAGGCTGAATCAGGAGGATTGCAAGTTGAAGTGCAGTTTGGACAACATAGTGACTAAGTGAGATATTACCTTAAAATTATCCCAAAAACTTTTTTTTTTAAAGCAGCTTTATTTTGGGGGAAGGTGAACCAGGGATCAAACTCAAGACCTTGTGCTTGCGAGGCAGGCACCAGAACCACTGAGCTAAATCCCTGGCCCTTATCTTAGAATTAAATAAAAAATAAAAATAATTTTTGAAGGGCTGAGGATATAGTTCAGTGGGAAGACCCCTGTATTCAATCTTCAGTATACTCCCCCCACACATGCATTTAAAGAAAAGACTGCATGCCTGAAAAATCTAAAATATTTACTATTTGATTAGTTAGGGAAAGTTTGCCAACTCTTAATTTAAGTAGTATTTATAAAACACTTAACGGTACCTAGAAGGTGGTAAGTAATAATAAGTTATACATGTTTTTATTTTTATTTTTGGAGTCAAATCTTAATTGCTAATATCCTTGTTATTGACAATTAGTTTTATAGATTTTAGACACTTTGGGAGAACAATCCATCCTTGCTAATTTACATGTTAGCAATAGTTAAAATTTTCACATCTCTCCTTTTTACTTAAAGGCGTAGATTTTTTATGTGTGGAGATCACATTTAATTCAACCATATGGAAATTATTTTAACTTAAAAGCTTTAAAAGGCAACAGATGATTTCATTTCTTATATATGCATTATTATGAGAGCAAAAAATGTCTTGGTTTAGGATGACAGAACAAGTGAATTTAAAAGGTTTTAAAAAATCACTAATACTGGGCATAAAAGGGGAAGTAAAAGTGAGATTCAATTAAGGTATAATATTAATAGTTGTCACATATGAAAATTAAGAATGTGCTAAAATCACACACAGACTCATGGATCATAGGACCCATTACCCATTCACTTTAAGCACATGATAAAAGATTTCAACATTAAATCCTGTGATATGGTAATACACTAAATGTTAACACAAATGATGGTCAGAGTTAAGTGGATAGAAATTTCTCCTAGAGTAAATAGAAAATGTCAATTTAATGCATTTAATCAAATAAATGGGAATCTAATACTGCATATGATTTAAGAATAGTTGGACTGAGTTGATGTCTCAGAAAGAAATATCAAAAAGTGACTTGTTAAATAAAAGACAGGAATAGCACAACACTATTTCCAAGAGACTTCAGTGTTGAGCTCAGGTACTGATGGGAAAGGAAACAACTAATTTGGTGAAGTACAATTGCATTGTACTTGATCCTTAGCCTCTTCAGGTACTAGAAATGTTCTTGTCCTAGAAAGACTTAGACTTCTACCAAGATAAAATTGAAGCAGTCCTAGATTGTTCTCAATGTTAACCAGCTCCTCTTTTGGACATATTTACCTTCTCATAAAATCCTTCTCTTTCCCTACCATGCCAATGTTGTAATTAGGAAAACATTCTATGTCTGCAACTATCCTATGTGCAGTCCCTTGCTTCATATGGCTACATAGAACACAAAATATGACTGATAGAAATATTTAGTTTTCTTTCATTTTGATTAATTTAAATTGAAATTCCCATAAATAGTTAGTATCTACCATAGTGTGGCAGGAGATTAGGGCATGGCAAACTGGCTTAGCAAGTGGGCATGACCTGTCAATCCAAGAAACCTTCAATTCTTCTTAGGAGAACTCAAGCAAGTTTTTGATAGAATGGCCAAGATCTGACATTAGCCTGAGGAGTAAAGGATTCAAAAGTCAGCTGCCATTAAGCTCTTGAGCACTGTAAATTTCTTCAGGGCTTCATTCTCACTCTGTAGTATATATATCTTTTCCTACCTCTAATTGACCTGCATTCCCTCTGCATTATATATTTCTTTTCCTACGCTGAATAAATGTATAACCATCATACCTTTTTCATTTGTCTTGACCAATTCTTTGTTCAGGACATCAAGAACCCAGAAAGCATCTCTCGAAGATGTCCATAGCACCCCAGAACTCCGATAACAATAGATTCTAAATTGTACAGGTTTTATATATATATTATCTTTAGAGCTACAAAAAATGCTATTTTTTCTGTAAATGATATTGACTATTGTTTGAAAATGGTCCCTGACTATATAGACAATCATGTTTTACACTGTACAGTCTGTACCTTTCACTAGTCTCACATAATTCAAAGTATACTTATCCTTTGTCCCATTTCTGAAACTCTTTTCTTCAAGTCACTCATCACTTAAATTAACTGTGTAAAAGGTGAGCAATAAGAGCAGAAAGTGCCAAGAGACTCCACCTACACATCCCCAACTTTTTTGCTCACTAACTCAGAGATAAACATAGCATGTTTATAATAAAAATAAATCTATGCATGTAGTAAAAAGGGAAGTATATAGGAAATTTCTGTATCTTCCTCTAAATTTTGTTTCTAACCTAAACTTGATCTTTAGAAAGAAAATTGTCTTGTAAAAATCAATCAATAAATAAAAACTAAACAAATAAATCAGATTAAGATTGAAAAAGTTCATTTAGAAATTCTCATATTTATAAGAATAAATATATCCCACGTAATCCCAATTTTATTCATGCATGTGTACAATCTCTAGGTAGCCAAATTTTTTCATGCAATGAATGTTAAATTTTATAAAAGTACAGAGTATCAGGACAAAACTGACTTCCTAACCAAAAATCTTTCTAAAAAGCCTTGTGGTAATACAATAAAAAGTTGTGTCGTCTCCATCTGTGACTAAAGTAAGAATATTGCTCAAAACTGAGTTCCAAAAAAACATCTTTTTATTAAGCTTAATGACTTATAAATGAGAAAATTACTTTCTTTTTCTCTGACTTTCAGTTCTCCTGAGCCACTGTGACTTAGAACTGAGCAGGGACATGCTGCAGCTATCACCACGCAATTGTAAGTAGGAAATGATTTTGTCTTTAAAAGACTTAAATAATAGAACATGGCATTGATCTTCATGTAGTCATCATGTTTATGCTTTAGAGGGATTGACACATGTAAACAAGTAATTGTTGATATTTAGACCATATTCTCCTACTTATTAGTTGCATCACTATTTTGCTTCAAAGTTGCTCTGACATGAAACCGACTCAATTTGATAGTAGAAAGAGACTTCTGCAGCCACTAAATCTAATCCTTTGTTGCTAGTTTTTTGCTGTCCTGTTTAATTTACATTGTCTATATTCTAATTCCTTTCAACTGTGTATACTTAAAATGTTTAAATAAAATTCTTAAGGTAATGGAATTTGATACGTACTTATGAAAGTGACATTTTAAATCCTGTTTAGTATTCCGGGGTCACCAAAAGTGATAATAAAGGTAAGTTTTGATAAACAAAATTAACATAGAAATAAGCTTTGATAAAAGTTAATCTTAACAAGAGCTCACTCTCACAAACTATTTGGGGTGACATAATAAAAGATGAAAATACAGTTAATCTTCCTTTTTAATTGACAACAAAAGAAAGATGGAAAAGTTACACAGAAAGAGAGAACTAGAAAACAATTATGTCAAAAAAGTAAGGGGCACATAATTTTACAAAATGTACCAACTTTCTTTATTTGTAATACCAGAATTGCCTAGTCTCACTGGTAGTTGCCACAGATACTGTCCATGGCACTCTCTTCCTCATTCTGAGAAACTCATTCTGAAATCCATTTTAGAGCCATGAACTCAAGAAAAAGAGGAACCTGTGCCTTCCACATAGACCTGGGCACTAAAGTACTTTTCTCTCATATGAGTTGGGCCATCAGCAGTACAGGTGAGATTTATAAGTCAGATACACTTTTATGATGTATATATGCAGTCATGAGCCAAAAAGGGAGTTTCTAATAGTGAGACAGGAAAAAGACTTGAATGTGGACCAAACTGTACACCATCAAAATTTATTTGTGGAGGCCTTAGCCTGCAGTATTTCAGAATGAGACTCTGTGTGGAGATAAGGCATTGAAAGAGTAATTAAAGTAAGATGAGGTCATCTGGATGGACCCTAGTCTAACATGCCTGCTGTTCTTATAAAAAGAAACGGCAATGACATGGACACGCAGAATGCAAAGACCATATGAAGATGCCAAAGGACAGCCCTCTAAACCAAAAGGAGAGGCATTATAGGCAATAACCCTATCAACACTCTGATCTCAGACTTCAGTATGCAGAGTAGTGAGAAAATAAATTTCACCTCCTTCAGCCACTCAGTGTATGACATTTTTGGTTATGGCAGCCCTGATAAACTTATATGGCCACTTTCCCAAAATCTTTAAATCTAATTGTTTCTTAGATCGAATTATATATAAAAGAGTGATTAAAATGTGCCCTTGTGATTATAAAAAGAAGAACTATCAACCCACGAGATGACCTCTGTAAGACTTTTTTGGCAAGACTTTCTTACTACGGTTTTAAACACAAGATCTTCCCCAAGTTAGATCTGAGGCTGCCTGCTCACTTTTGTAATTACAAAATGCTTAGTGCATGGAACTGCTAAGTAATTAATAACATATGGTGAGCAGCAGAAAAAGAATGAACTAAAAGCTATCTTCCCATGCTATTGTTCTCACACCCCCTTACCAGCTGGTTTCTAGCAGAAGAACCATTCTGAAAAGTAGAGACCAAGGAGCTCTTTAAAATGTGAGCTCTCTGAAACAATCACCCTCTCTTCCCAGCACTTGGGTCTTTGTCCAGTGACAGGAACACCACAAGGGCCCTGAAGGAACAGAACAATGACCTATTTATTCTGATATCCTGTCTCCTACTGAGGCTTACACCAGGTTCTTTTGAGAAAGGGCTAAACATTACAAAAGGACCCTATTGTTTGCCACTTGTTGGCCTATGGAGTTGGGGGACTCTGGAGTGGTGGGAAGGGTGGTTTTCTTCCTGAAACATATGGGATGTGTAAACAATATTCAACCATTTGTCCTTTTAATTTGGATGTCTGGTAACCTTTGTTAGCAGGAGTTCGCAACTGCAGAAAGTGCGCTGGGAATAGTGACAGCACCCACACCACTGTGCATTTTATTGTCTCAGTTGCCCTTGATTTTTCTGAACTTTGCCCTCGCTCGTCAAGGTGGTCATGTTGTCACATTTTCTGAGCTCTTCATTTCAATCTTGGTTGAAACTTACATTCAATCTCCTACTCCTGTATATGGAATACTAATATTTTCTAGAAACCATGCTGATTGCATCCACAAAGGATTTATGCTAACTTTAGCTGGAATATCAGCATACTTATTATTATTCTTTTGTCTCTCCTTGAAATCATTTTTCACATAATAATAAAGAACACCACAAATAACAACAACAAAAAAACCTAACAAAAATTATTATTTCCATTCTGGAATGCTGTGGAAATGTCAAGTGCATCCTTCCATGTCCTACTAATTGTATTATTTTGTTAGATATCAAATGATTATCCAATGAATTATTAGCTTGTCAGATATAGTATTTTATATCTATTCATGGGGCTTCAAAATGCTCTAACAATTTTAATTTCATAACTAAGCAGCTATTGGGGGGGCTCCAGATATATCACCCCAAAATATGACCACAGAAGACCAGAACATAACACCTTCAAATATTCCCATTTGGCATTAGAATTATTTTGAGTTGGTTATTTTAAATAACTGCAGACACAGAAGTAGATCTAAAAATTAATCCCTTTCTAAGAAAAAAAATCACATCTATGGAGGAAATCTCCATTTTTAAGGGCATTTCTCTGCACAGGAGAAGGGCAACTAAATCTTTAGAGATCCTTAAACAATGGATATTGATCTAAATGAACATTAAAAACCTTAACTTTGTTGCAAGTGAATTTTCTGCCCATGTCATCTTTCCCCATACCCTTCTTTCTTTGTTTCAGAAAATGATGGCCTGAAGTTTATCTTTGAGATCTAGAGATTTACTTATTTCTCTAGGTTTTCTCTCATGTATACATGAGGTACGTGTGATATGAGGTGCATGTTAATGTTAATCTGTCTGTTGTTATAGATATTCCAAGTTAAAAATTATGAAAGTTAGAAAAAATTCTCCCCTCTATAAAATGTCATGGATGTGTAGAAAGTTTTTGTTATGTCAGCAAATGATGCCTCTTTAAAAGTTTCTAGAACATGGCTTTGACTTACATAACACTGTAAAATCTTTATGACACAGTCTCACATATCTGGGTCCCTGGCTCTATCTGTGGTTTGGAGCACAGTGATATGATGCCTTCAAACTGTACAACTTGAAAGCTTTTATATAGTAACAGTTCTAAGATGGCTAGAAACTCATACCTTTCCAAAGCTGTTTTCACAGAAAAGAATGTCCTGACTGAAGTAACCATGAGACTCAGACTGGGAGCGCTCCGTTAGAAGTCCTACAAGCCTGGAGCACATTGAAAATCTTCTTGAGTAACCCAAGGAGAAGAAACTAGAAAAACCTATCTAGGGTGAAGTCCCCAGAGACCATCCCATTACTTTTGAGCATTCACTTATTATGGCCGATCTTCTGTTGTCTAGTTCTGTAAATTTGTTTTAAAAACATATTTTATATTATTTTCATTTTATAAGAATACTTTTATTAAAATTTCTACATGCATTGATGAAAACATAAAATACAAAATCTCTCCTTAAAACCTGAGTCTTATAGTAACCACATAGGGAAAAAGATAATTGTATCACATGGATAAACAAGAAAAGGCACCAGAAAATGAATCCTATTTAATTCACCCATGCTGTAATTAATGTATAATCCTGGTACCAAGGAGGCTTTGTAGAACTGTAGAGCAGATTTTCCACTTAGTGATATACTATTGTAAAATAACGAATATTCATGATATACTACTTTCTGTTCTCTTTCTTTATTGGAAAATGAGAATATGTCATCTCAGGACAACCAATATAGAACTTAAGAACATAATCTGCTACAAAGGTTTTTATTACAAGTTGTTATGTCCTGTGTCTAGATGTGCCCCCAAAGCCTCATCGGTTCATAGGTGGAGCTTTTTGGAGGTGGCTGGATCTAGGGTATGTGATGCTAGGATTAGGATTTGATGGTAGAATTAAGGGTCAATGTTAGGGTTAAGGGTGCCCCACCCTAGGTGTGAGTGGTATGCGCCCTAAGGGCAGGTACCCTGGATGGAATATAAGGAATGGAAAGAGAGCTAATGCTATAGCTTCCTGTTGCTCCCTCTGTTACTGTGGCTAGACCTCAGCTGTCTCCTGCTTGCTCTGTGATCCCCCTGTGCCATGCCATCCTGCCTTGGAGCCAGCTAATTATGGACTGAAACCTCTACTGTGAGCCAAATAAACCTTTCCTCGTTTAATTTTAGGAGCTGAGTAAGTATTTTGTCTCAGCAATGAGAAAAGTAACTAAGACACATGCATTGGAAAAACTTTCCTTGAAAGAGGCAGATAGTAATCAGGGTCAGAACTAGAGTAAGCCAAGCAAAGCCTTCTGAGAATTTAAGGAAGCTGTTACTGTTAGAGTTATGCAAGAGCTCTGGAGAAAGGACCTTCTTAAATTTTGCATGCTAAGCATTTTTTTTTTTCCCTAAGCATCTTAGTCACCTCATCCTAATCTAACCATGAGTGAATACTTTAGGTTTTACAAACCATACAGTCTCTTATAACCCCTCACCTCTGCCATTTCAGCACCAAAGCAGCCAGAGACAATACAGATGAATGGGTATGTAAACCCATGTGCCAACAAAAGTTTTTTTTATAGAAACAGGCAGATTCAGCACAAAGGCTATAATTTCCTGACCTAATATTTTGGAATATTTAAAATGAACATAGATATTTCAGTATTTGATTCCTACACAGCATTTCATTAGTAGTTTTGTTATGCCAGCAAATGATGTCTTTTTTAAAAGTTTCTACACTAGCTGGGAGTGATGGCACATTCCTGTAACCCCAGCATTTGAGAGGCTGAGGCAGGAGGATACTGGTGAGTTTGAGGACAGCCTGAGCTAAATAGTGAGTTCAAGGCCAGTCCAGGTTACGTATCCTGTCTCAAAAAAAAAAAAAAGTTTCTAGAACACTACTTGGACTTAAATAACACTGAAAACACAGTTCCAGAATTGGGATTTTAAATATTACTGATTCCTTACATAAATTATCCATATATTTTCACACCTTTAATTTTTTTTTACTCATCCACTTCCTTATCTGCTTGTCAAAAATCCCATTCTTTAAAAGCTAAATTTAAAAATCTCTTCCTCTATGAAATTATCTCTTCTTGTCTCATCTCCTCAAGTGTATGGACCCTCTGATCATATAGTCTTTGGTTTGAAATTGCGTACCTAAGTGCCTCAAACTGTCTTAGGTTATAATTAATGAAACATGTGCCTATATACTTACTCACTAGCCTATCCAGACAAGGCCATCTTGAACTCACCTATTTTTCTCAATAATAAAGTATACTGCATTCTTGATGGTCTTTAAATATGTATTACAATAAAATAAGTTGATATTTTTGGCACTGATTTGTTCTTCACGTTTTACAAGGTGTCACTTAAAAAAAAAAATCTCACTCACACCATGGCATGCCAAAAAGCAGTGCCCTGAAGCCATATGGGAAGTATGTGCGGCAGACTCTTGGCTTGAGACCATGGTCACAGCCCACACTTTGTATTTTAACAAGCTGATATACCACCCACTGGTTAATAATTATACTCTAATTTTCTGATGCTATAGAACTCATAATAAGAAATTCTAAGTGTTCAGGCCTGCTACTATCTTTTATTAGAAAAAGATTAATCTTAGACTGTTCCTCAAAGTTATTTAACCACATGCTATGAGGTCTGGAATTTTCTTCATAGAAATCTACTGAGCAGGGTCAGTGGGATCACTCATGAAGCTAGAGCAGTCATGAGCAACGATGATTTTACTTCAGTGCTAAGTACATAATTCCCTCTAGTTTTGTGTGTGTTTGAAATTTTCCAATAAAAAGTTAATTATAGCGGTTCACCTATTTTGAATTCTGCCTTTGCACTTAATAAATATATTTTTTGGAGGCCAACCCATAAGGTGATCTATAGATAGACAGACAGATGGGTGATAGATAGATAGACAGATGAAACTCATCTCACAAGACTCATTTTTCTGACTTTCATTTATCTTGCATCCACTGATCAGAGGTTATGCTCCTTTTTCTCATTGTCCAAGAAAAGCCAAAAATAGATAGTAAGGACTAAAGGGAGTGAAAAAAGGTGTATCAGTTTAACACCAATTACAGTTTATTGATTGTGTTGTATAGACCACATCTCTGACGTGCTATTTATTAATATATTTAGTACGCTTTGTATATCAGCCAATTAAATAGATTCTATTTATTACACTATTTTGGAGAAGAGTTGATGTAACTTGACCAAGGACACACGATTTACAAATGGGAAAGCTGGAATTAGAACCCATGTGTCCGATTATTGTAGAGCCCCTCCTCGTCAGCACTGTGCCATGTAACATAAAAGAAAGCATTTGGCAGAATTTAACAACTTTACCAAAATAAATCCGAGTCCCTATCCTCCACTGCCTGATGGTACTTCCCAGCTTCTGATCACTCCGTAGACTATGGCTTTTACACTTCTGCAACTTCCTCAGTGGACCGCTTCTTATCAATGGGTTTGATCCCTTCGTTGTTTTTGTTTTTGTTTTTTTTGGTTCTGGGGATCAAACTCAGGATCTTGCGCTCGCTAGGAGGCAGGCAGCGGAACCACTGAGCTAAATCCTTGGCCCGGCCCTGATCCCTTCTGTACTAGTCAGTTCTGCTGCAATAACAAAAACTCTAAAATCTTATTGGCTTACAACAACAGAGGTTTGATTCCTTGCTTGTGTTATGTTTCAGCTGTGGATTCACTGAGCCAGGTTGTAAATCTGCTCCGCATATTTTCTCATTCATCCGCTAGAGTGGTGGGGAAGCTGCACGGCCCAAGAGAAGAGCAAGAGCTCTCCCGGAAACTTGCACGCTTCTTAAAGTTTCTGTAAGAAACTTAATTTCAAAACTTATCACATGGTTAAGGGTTGATGAGGCAGTCAGTGAGGTGTTTGCTTTGCTCCCAGGAAGTGCAATAAGATACATGGGAAAAATCAGGAAATCATTCTCCTATGATTAAAAAGTAGAGTATTCATGAAAAGTGATTTAATCTACAGCTTTCTTTTCTTTCTTTCCAATATCCATCTAGTCCTGTCAGTATTTGTTCCACTAATATTCTTAGGTCACTAGGTAGTGACTTAACATATAGCTAGATTCTGTCCTAATCCATCCACTCCCTGGTTTAAAGTTTTCCTTGAATGAACCAAAGAAGAGCTTTCACAAGTTTTAAGTCAGACTTTCTTATCTTAGAGTAAATGCAGCTTCTTTTTCTTTAATTAAGTTTGTTGGTACATTTTAGATATAGATAATGATCACATTCATCATAGGCAATTTGTACCTGTACATGATATATCTTGATTCTTTTTCTTTTCCCATTCCCCTCCCTTCCCTTCAACCCCCTTCCCCTCCTTATTTACAAAAGCTTTGTTTGCATTTTTTTCTTCTTTTCTCATTTTTTTCTTTTCCTTTCCTTTCCTCCCCACTTCTCCTCACTAGTTCATGTTCCCATTTGAACATTTTCTTCCTGTTTCACAATGGCTATATACATTTTTTTCCTTATTTACACTTTCAGTTTCTCATACCAGAGAAGCAATGAGATATTTAAACGTGTGTGCGTGATTTAACTTCTTATTAACTTATTTAACTTCTTGTCCATTCTTGCAACAAGATCAAGGTTTCCTAGGGTGTCATGCAGGGCATGGTAATCAGGATGGTAAAATGAAAGCCTGCTGGTACCCAGACCTCTGGTAACCAAGGTTACATTTAGAACAAAGGAGAAGGATTATTCAGGATTTCATGGAAAATAAGATTATTAGCCCTGCTACAAGACCCTAAACATATCTCCTTATATCTCTGATAAAATAGCTTAATGAGAACCACCACTTATGGGTATAATGAAATAGAGTGTTGGGTGCTTTGTCTCAGCAACAAGAGAAAAGTAACTAAGGCACCAGCATACTAGGGCATCTTCATTTCCAAAAAGTCTGAGGTCAATATCTTTACTATTTTTTAAGTTTTATTGATAAATCATTACAGAGTTATAAGAAGTTGCAAAAATTATACCAGAAATGTCCTGTGTAGCTTTTATGCTGTGTCCTTCAAATGTAACATTTTACATAACTATAGTACATAAACAAAATTAAGACATGTGCATTGACAGATTGCAATTAGCTAGACTAAACCACATACTCTATTAAGATCTCACCAGAGTTTTATGCACTAAATTTTCAGATTTTTCACCTATGTGTATAGGTCAGTGACATTTCAGCACCTCCATAGAGTCATATAACTATAGCTGCAGTCAAGACATAGAACAATTCCATTGCCACAAAGAAACTCCAGGAGACGGGTCTTTTAAACTACATACATTGCCTCCCTGAACAAAATCAAGGATCCTGCTAGGAAGGAAGAAGGGGAAATGGATTTGGGGTAGGCAACAAATAGTACCTGCCACAAAGAGCAGCTATTTTTAGGAGATGGAGTTTTCCATGATCTTAGAGCCCTGAATAGGTTCTGTCTACCCCCATCCTTCCTACTGACATATATACTCCTTTTTTTCCTTTAGAAATCTCTCAAACAAATGCCATACAATTTGATTTATCTCATGCTGCAAGGTTGTAATGATCCTATTGAGACATGGAACGTGTGATTTTAAGAAACAGCAAATACATGTCTGAGTTCAATACCACTAAACCAAGAGACCAATGAAAGAACAAAGAGTTTTTGTTGTTTTTGTTCTACTGAGAATAATTCCTTGACACAGGACCAAAAGGCAACAAGTAGAGGGAAATGGAAAATCCAGAGGGTCGCTAATTTTATCATATTTGGACAGTTTGGGGGGCAAGAATGACCTCTTAACCAGAGAGAGGTACAACCATTATTTGCAGTTCAACTCCAGAATAGCCTAAGTAATATCCAGCAGTTTACTTACTATGGGACCTAAGGAACATTCCATCTTGCTGTCTAACAAATTTCTTAAGGTGTCTGTAAAGAGGAAAAATGGAGATGAAAGTACATATAGAGAGTATTCATAGTGGAAAAAGTCTATCTTCCAGAAAGTACAAATATATTTTTAAAATAGGATTATTTATTAAGTGTGTTTTGTTTAAATGTGTTTGCTCTTCAAAACAAGGGTAAGTTTGATCTGATTTGATTTGTACTCCTAATGAGGTAGGATACAAGAAATAAAGATAGGTAGAAAGGGGATAAGGAAAATTGTGATTTTTAAAATTGTACTTTTCAGGAAAACTTCCAAACAAAAAAGCTACTTGGGCCTTTTTTTTTCTTCCCTGAAATCCACTCAAAAATATTTCTAGGGATCTTAAGTACACAATAATCTTGGGACTGTGCTTTTTACCAGTATTTTATGCTTCATTCCACAGAAAGAAGGCATAGTAACTCAGCTTCAAACACATGTAGCTGGTTTGCATTCTAACGTAGCGCACTAGATGAGTCACCTAACAGAAAGTAGGAACACATATCCTTCACCTTTTAATTTTGGCCTAACGAACTTCTCTGTATCTCTTACTGACACCCTTGAAAATTCCTTTTCAGTGACAGAAGTCAGTGAAACTACAACTTATTCCCTAGGTAGGGTGAGCTGTGGTTTCCCCATCTCTGCTTTGAGAAATCTGCTTAGACTCTTTCTGATGAAACCTACAACTGTTAAATATTGTTGAATCTACTGCAAGCACTGCTGAGATAATCAGCAACATGGTGTTCAGACTCTGGGGAAATAACCCTAGCCCAAGTAATAGAACAACCCAAGGGAAACCAGTTTATTCTCTCTGATCACATCCTTTTAAAATGGTGCCTATTCTATAGTTTTTGAGGTAGTCTTCAACATGGTGGGGGTGAAGATGGACAGTATAGGACAACAGCATAAGCACTGTAGAAATAAAGGTTAACCCACCCAATACTAGATTGACCTGTCAGTGGTCAAACTACAAGATAGTAAGTAAAAGTAACCAACATGCAGAGGATACAATGGTTATGAACCAGCTCCCCACCCAGCGATGGAAACATCCTTCTACTCTTTCCCCAACTCCTGTAGCACCTACCCTTCATAGCTAAGGGTGACGCACTTTTTAAATATTCATTTGCCTTCATATTAGAGGCCAGTTTCTAACCCCAAAAGATGCTACAGACCAGAGAAGGCTGTGAGGTTAAGACTTCAAGTTTCAGGTGCTAGACAATTAAAATACATAAGCAAAGCAGATCAATGTAGATAAGGAGTAGGGATTTTGGATGAGTATTCTGGATGCCCTATGCAAACATATTCAATTCATAATAAAACAAAACAAACCACAATAACATGCTTTCTGGGTAGCCAGAAGAGCAAATTTAACCTGAGATTTCCCACTATAAGAATATCAGCAGACAAAAGACCAATAGACACCGGTTACATTTTTCTAAATCTCTCCACTTTTCCTTCATTAGCTGAAATCTAATTTTCCACTTACAGGTATTTTTGTAATGGGCTCAATCTTAATATCCTATTATTGACTTTTTAACACAAGTTATTCTCTGTTCAGTTGAACTATGTGACCTGAATGTCAGCACATTGATTAGTCTTGCAATTTAGATTCTGAGCTGAGACCACTGGCATCATCAGTTTACATAGATAATAGATGCCTAATCCAAAAATTGTCAAGTTCTAAGATTTTAAATTTTCTTTATTTCTAATTCACAGAAGAGAAAGTAGAGGTAGCTGATTGTTAAAAAAAAAGAAATCCTGCATCTGTTTCATAGTACAAAATAGGTTTTATTGATACAAATAAAGTATGAAATGATTAATAGCTCAATATATTCCATTCTCAAAAGTTCCTAAATATAATATTTTCTAAAAGTTATTTACTTATTTGTTTTGGTACTGGGGATCAAACTCAGGACCTTGCGGCAGGTACCGGAATCACTAAGCTAAATCCCCTGCCCTAAAAGTTATCTTTGAATGAAGTGTGTACTTACACGGAATAATTTCATCCAACAGTACTATGTGGCTGGAGAAGGAATATGTTCATGTATAATGATGTAGTGGCTCCTGTCATAGGCTAGGCCAGGAGAGTATGTGAGATGCGATGCATTAAAAATCATCGCCAATTCTTCTTTCTCTTCCCACTGGAAGGTGGAGTCCAATTCCATTCATCTTGAATCTATACTGACATCTGTGTTTTGCTTGAATAATACACTGCAGCTAAAGGTATATGCTGGAATTTCTAAGGCTGAGTAGGTGTCAAAATCCTTGCAGCTTCTGCCCAATTATGTTGAAAACACTCTCTAGGAAACTGGAGCCACTATGCAAGGAGGCTGAGTGTACCAATGCTGCCTGGATGCACAGGTTACATGCAGGCACTTCACTGTTCAGCCCCAACTGAGCCCAGATCTCCAGGGGACAAGTATGCAATATAGCTTTCTTGGAACCTCCACACCAGACCAGCCACTTGCTGAGTACCACAGAGTGGCCATAGTCAATGCTTTAAGCCCCAGGAACTGTCCATAGGAAAGCTTCCTAAATCCTTGTCCTATATAATAGTCAAACATAATAAAATGCCAGTATGTTTGGAGCTCATTTTTATGAAGACTTGATCACTAGAAATCTGAATGATTTATACTATGGTTTAGTTCTAAGCTCATGGTAGAACTAGTTCTAAACAGGAGAACAGCAAGCACATATCACACACTGTGTGCTGTACCCAGCACTGTTCTAGAGGACACATGTGTTTCACACAAAGTCCTTATCGGCTAGGTACACTATTGCTACTATCCCTTTGAGGAAACTGGCATGGCAAGGTTACGTATCGTGTCCATGGTCACTCAGATAAGAGGCAGCAATGCTAGAATTCAAAGCCAAGCAACCTGTCTTCAGAGTCTGGGTTCTTAAGACTTAATATCATATCATTTTAGAAAGTTAGAGTCCACTTATTCAAGCTAAGGAAAGATTATCCTGGCATACTCAATTTTTTAGGTGCCATGTTCAGGCTATTTGCTTTCCTCTGCTTCACTCTGGAGTGTGTCAAAAAACTTCACGAAGACCAGACACCCTGTGTGAGGCCGCAGACAGATGTGCAGGGTGCCACACTGCATACAAAGCCTGGCTACATTATTGAATACATTATTTCTAAGGATCCTGGGGAGGAGGAAATCTTTATTGACATTTGAATTGAGAAAAGTTATAATTGTTCTGAACAATTGGTTTACTTGGAATAATTACTACTACTTGGCTTAAAAACAAATGTATGGCCATACTTCTCAGCATTTCAACATATGCATTTTTCTGTTTTCCTTTACCCACCTTCTCTTGCTTTTTCATTTGATTTTTTTCCCAAATACCTTTTGTGTAGTATGTCTTTAATTTATGAATAGTGGTAAATTTTTCTAAACATATTTTGGAGTCAAGTAATGTATTATGACAAGTAGCATAATAAAATGGTATCCAGCAGGATAGTTCTGAGTACTTGTGCAGATTTCAGAATTTACCTTTGGATATTCTCATCTTGAATCTGAAGCAGAAATGTATGTGCATGCATGCGCATGCATGTGTGTGTGTGTGTGTGTGTGTGTGTGTATACTAACTACATTATAAGTCACCCCATTAAAAATGAGTTCAGTATTTACACATGTGTGTCCTATTTATTTCACTTAAGAGTATGGCCTCAATATGCATCCATTTAGCTATAAATGTCCCTAGTTTCTCATTCTTTATGGCTAAGTAGTACTCCATTTTATAAAAAAAAAAACCACATCTTCAATTAAAATGAATAATTGATAACTTGAAATAGGAAGAAAAGGTCCAAAGGGGTAGGGGAAGTGAGAAGGGAAGGAGAAAGGAAAGAAGGAAAAGAAAAAATTATGAGGAAAGAAAAAAATGGAAACAAAGTCTATGTAAATAGGGAAGGGTGGGGGGGTGAAGGGCGCAGAGGTAATGGGGAAAAAATACGAACCAAGATACATCATGTACAGGTACAAGCACCCAATGATAAATGTAAACATATTTTATACCTAAAATATACCAATAAAAGAATATAAGCAAAAAAAAAGTGAGTTCAGGTCTAGAATACTACTTTTTTAAATTCCTGGGAAATATTCCACTAAGAGAGGATGACCCAATGAACTCAGTGAAGAAAGGAAAAAATTAATCAATCGAATTAGGTACTCAATTAGAATCCGTTTTCAGGTTCTAGAGATGTAGCTCAGTGATAGAGCACTTGCCAGGCATGTGTGAGTTCCTGGGTTCAATCCCCATGCTACAAATAAATAAAAAAACAATAAAAAGACTGCTTTCAGGTAAAATAAACAAAAATATTAACCTACGGAGACGTAAGATTCAAGGACATTAATTTCTGTGTAACAGGATGACAGGAAACGCAGAGGCTGAAGCTTCAGTACTGCATCAGGACAGGGTGCTGAGTGCCGCCTCTGCTGTGCTTTTGGTCTTGGCCCAAGGATGGAAAAGTAGTTTCTGCCATTTCTGATATTACTTCCTCAGATGACTGCTCCAAAGGCAAAAAGCAGTCGCAGCTAATATGGCAAGAAAACTCTCTCGTACTGCCTTTCTGCTTTTATCACAGAGAAAAATTTCTGCTTAGGCAGATTCTAGAAGGCTGCCTCGTATATGTCTTTGTTCAAAACTGGGTAGCAAGTCCATGGTTGGCTGCAAAGGAAGCAAAGAAAGTCAGCATTGGCTTTTTCATCCTTTATAGGTGAAACCAAGAAAGCAGAAATGGGAATGGAAGGGTTCATAGGCAGACAAATACTGCTTCCCACCAAAAGAATTCAATATAAAATCAAGAAAAGTGTTTAATAGTGTGTGTGGCCTGGACAATAACCTAGCAGGACAGCAGAAGACTTGGACAGCTGGTTAGACTGCCCTAGGGCAGACCTGTTAAATATTAGTGACAAGAAATCATGTTTCAGGCCAGGGATTTAGCTCAGTGGTGCTTCCGCCTGCCTTGCAAGCGCAAGGTCCTGAGTTTAACCCCCATACCCTCCGTCCCAGGAGAAAAAAAAAGAAATCAAGTCTCTCAAAATATTACTGGGATTCTCTTAAGAATGTTCATATTAGATTTCTAATTCCTCCTAAGAAGACACATAAGTCTGATTATCTGGGTTTAAAGGAGAGAAGTATATTGTGGTCAGCAGTCCTGAGGATGCTTCCTAGGTTCTCTCCTGAAGTTCAAGACAGGGGATCTTTAGAGTGATCACTTGCCTGTCAGAGCAGCTCTGTTTTTATTCTCATTCTATGCTGAGTTGAAGAAGCATTTAACTGCCAGCAAAATGTCTTATAAACAAGCCTTTTTTAGCTCTGCAATGCAGGGTTTCCTAAAGTGTGATCTCCTAAGATCCCCTGAAACCCAGTTTCCTAGATCCTATTCTAGATCCAGAAATTAGATATTCTGATTTTCAGATTTGCAGAAAGTCTTAAATTTCTGCATTTTAAAGCAAGTTCTAAAGTTAAAAGATTCCTAATAAACTATTCTGCCCTAAAAAGATACCAATTTCAAAAATTAGGGGTTTGAGCAAATCAAGATCTAAGAAATGCTTAGCCCCGGTCATCTTAATGATAATTTTATTTCTTCTTCTTCCCTAAATCCTTATGTCTAATATTTGCCCCTAATATTCTCACACAGATTCTGAAATTGCATTCTTGGTTTTGCTTGGCACTTGTCTATGTATGCAAAGAAAAAGGTGAACTATTCCTTGAAAGTGTTATATATAAATCACTTTTTGGTCTCTGCCAAGAAAGTTTTATTCCTTTCATCAATGAGGCAATATTTTACAATAATTGTTTTAAGTGCCTGACACACATCCCACAATCAGGAACTAACTAAAAACTGGCAAGCACGGAAGAATTCAAGTACTTTGCAAATGGTTGAAATTCAGGTATTCGTTTATTAGATCACAGCACTCCGAGACAGATTGAATTTCAAGCATGGAGACCTTGGCCATTGTTCTTGTGATTACAAAGCACCCAGAGTCATTCTTCTGCACTAACAATTACCCTCTCCATTAATGCAATTGTTCCTAGAAATTAAACAGAAGAATCCTATGTAAACCTTTATCACATTACTAGAGAATAAACTGTAGATTAATTAAATGCTCTTGCATTAGTTTCTATATGGTATTGATTTTCAATTCAGACTTAATGCGTATCCTCTCACACACAGTAAAAAGCCTGTGTATAATATCGGTTTTAATCCTCTTCAGAAAGGCTTCATTTATAATTCAGTGTGTTGCGCTTCTACTTTAATTGTTCTTAGCAAACAATGCAAATGCATATGTTTTGCTTTAAAAATTCCCTTAATGACATGAAGTATTGGGAATGAGATAATTCTCACATTCTGACTTTCAATATGTTTATATAATTTCTCTAGAAATGGCATTATATATGAACAAGTCCCCTGTCCTGTTGCAATGGGAAGGTGGAACAATAGAATGAGAGCATGGATTTCTGTCCCAGAGGAAAGTCCACCAGGACCCAATGCAATAATGAAGAGTGGAGGTTTTAATTAATGACTAAAATGAGTAATGATTGTGTTCCAGAGCCCTAGACTTTACCTAATGCTAGTTCCTTGCTTCCCTTTCCTCCCTCTTAATTCCAATCACTCTTCATCTCTTGTTAAGATTTAAAAGTCCTTCCTAGGGTGCCCTTAAAGTAGTACTTTGTGTATTTTAGAAAAATAAGTAAGGGAAGAAGAACTACAATGGGCAGGGAGTTTCATCACATTGTGACAACAAAAACAGGTTAACTGATTGTCTTAGTTACTCTCCTCTTCATTGGGACAAAATACCCTTCTCCATGATTTAAAGGAGAGGAGTTTTATTTTGGCTCCCTAATTCCTTGCACAGTCAAGAAATGTGGCATGGTGGAAAGACCTGGGCAGAGGAGGAAATCTGCTCACATCGTGGCAGCCAGGAAGTTGAGAAAGGCAAGAAGAACCAGGAAACTGGGAGGGAGATCCATCCTTCCAGGTCATACCCAGGGTGACTACTGTTCCCACTATGCCCCACCTCCTCACATCACATTCAGCTATAGTACCCCATGATTCAATCACTCTTCAAAAACCCTACCTGTGAGTACATGACGCGTTGGAGGAACAGCTAGATATAAACCATAATGCTGATCGAGCCAAATGAACTAGAAGCATTAATGCACCAAAAAAAGTATATAAAAGGCATACAGTAATTTTAATCTTACCTAAACTAGAAAATAAAAAGAAGGCTCATTATTCTGTATTTCTATCTGTTCAGTTTGGAATTTGTATTTCTTTCATTGCCATTTCTATTTGTATTTATATTATCACAGCAAAAGCCATTTAATTCCAAATAGATCTCAAAGTCATGATGTAGAATGGAGTCTATTGATAAAAGATAATCCTCCTTTTCTCCTAGCCTGGTGTATGAGAACTGAGTGGATAAAGAAGATTTTGACCAAACTAACAAAAGTTTATGAAAGGCCAATCTGTGAGCTTGGCATCAGAAAAGAAACTATTTTTGGATGCCCCTTCTAAGGAAGAGTTGAGCTTCCTCTTTCCTAGTGGGAGAGAATTACTAAAGAAACCCAAAGATAAGAAAGTTAATGATATTTGGAAACTATAAATTGGCCTATAGATACATGTCGTTTGGCACATTTAACTCTGAAATTCATTCCCATTATATTCAAAACCACAAAATCTAACATAAAAGAACCCAAGAAAGTTGATCTTTCTGGAGAAATTAAAGTATCTAACATTACTAAGCCAGCACATGACACTGACTGGTAGGAGCAGAGCAAATCCTATCTGTTTTGATGCTCTGGTTTTCAGTCTCTGGTTTTCCTTTACCCTCTTCACACATAGTTAATACCTGCCTGGCATTTGTAGGCAACTGAGATAGTAATTAAGTTTTTGGTCTCCTCACATTAATATTTTTGTTTCTTTCATCTGAAAGCATATTTATTTACTTACTTACCTTACTTACTTACTTACTTGCAATACTGGAATTGAATTCAGGCCCTCACACATGTCAGGCAAAAGCTCTACCACTGAGCTATATCTCTAGTTGCACACTTACACTTCCAGATAAGGAGAGTGGATATAAAAAATAAAGACGTTGACTGAAGTTTCCATTTCAGACCCGGAGGGAGCTGATTGCTTAGAGAGAAATGAACAGAAGATGGTGAGTCAAACCCCTGTTGCTAAGGTCAGTGATATTCCAGCCACAAGTGAATGAAAATCTCAGAGGGCAGGATGTGTGGACAGACTTCCCTACGCAAATATACTGACAGTTTTTCCCAATAAATGTAGAGTCTTCTAGCAGGAATTTAAGGTTTACTATAACAATGATCATCAACATGATTAACCTTCACAGAAGGGCAAGACCAAATTCCCAGTGTCTGATTAGGCATTATTTAGCTCTACCATTTAACTCAAATTTTCCAAGAATAGTAGCATATTAGGGATGGGCTCCTATGTGGATGGGGTGCAAGTGGAGTCAATAAGGCAGAGATAATGCCTGTAGAAATTTTTAATATAGGTTCAATTCCCAATGCTACAAAAGCAAACAAACAAAAAAGAAATTTTTTTGCCGGGGGGAGGTACACGGGATTGAACTCGGGACCTTGCGCTTGCGAGGCAACGGAACCGCTGAGCTAAAGCCCTGGCCCTAAAATCAGTCTACTTTTATTAACACTGTGGGCTAGCAAATCTAAATAACATAATTCAGAGATAGTTTTCTCTAAAAGCAAAAATATACTATCAGTTTAAGTTCTAAACAATACACGTGCGTCAGTCCGTTTTGTGCTGCTGTAACTGAAGAGTATAGGATGAACAATGTATATCGAACAGAAATTTGACTCAAATTCCTCACAGCTAGGACATTCATGATTGAGTGGCTGGGATCTGGACCGGGCCTTCTTGCTGACCTCCCATGATAGAGGGGCAGAGAGAGAAAGAGAAAGTCGAAAGAGGCTGACATCCTTCTTTTACAGCTAATCCACTTCCATGACAATGAACCACAGTTGCAGTCATGGCATTAACCTGTTCACTCCATTGTCCTGCTTCACCCCCTCTCATGGGACCCTACCTCCCGTCCCTGTGGCAATGGAAATAAAGGTTCCAAAGGGTGCTTTCTGGAGGGGCACATTCAAGCCATACCAATATATAAGCAACAAATTAGAAAATTTTATTATTTCTATTTGATTATGTTATCTCTATGAAATTTGAGAAGATTCTCAGTTATATGAGTTGACCCAAAACTCCTAGGCTCAGCTCTTAAATTCTCTCTGAGAAGAAGTCTGTAACAGTCTGAAATCCTCTGAGCTTGTTTCAAGATGAATTCCTGTTCCCGACCCCTGCTGTACTACATATACCTGTGATTAAACAGTAGCTTCAAAGTAAACAATAACCCAATGACGGCACAGTGGTTGAAAAGACAAGAAGCAGAACTGGCATGACCTGAATTCTGTATTCCACAGTATTTTAATTTCTGTTTACAATTCTTCAACTCCAGAGACATTCAAAGCCTCTAGAATCAGTCACCCTATCTTGAAGAAACAAAGATACAGGCAGTTGTATTTTCTTAGGATTATCACAAAATGGAATTTTTATGATCTTTGCCAAATGACCCTTATGTTTAAGACTTTTCATGATTCAATCTGTATGTGTTGCTTTGTGTGAAAGTAATTTTTTGGAATTAAAAGTAATACAGTATATTCTTTGATCAAGTGAATGAAATACTTATCTAGAAATGTGAGAAAATTAATTTTTATGAATTCATCAATAAATTGACACAAATTAGGCCTCAAAAACAAACTACTGTTTTTATCCATTGCTATGATTTGATTGATCAGTATAACAGTATATACATTCCTTTTTGTTAAAATAATACTGTGACATAATTTAAAAGGATTAACCCAATACTGTATTCTATTTTTCTTTTCTAGTCATTTGGATTATTATTCTTTTTACTTCAAGCTTATTACTAAAAATAATTTTATTTTATTAAGAAGAGTGGTGTTAAGGTAAGATCAGCTCTGAGTGTCAATTACAATAGATCATTCACATTATAAAATACTACCTTCACCCCCCATTACTTTCCTATGACTTATCAGATACAAGAAGTGAGGCTTTGCTTTTGTTTTTGTTTTCAATTTTGTAGTGCTGGAAACTGAATCCAGGGCCTAGTACATGTTAGCCAAGCTCTCTACCACCAAGCTATAATCCCAGCCTGAGGCAGCAGATTTTCAACTGCTTTGCACCTGGACTGAACCTTTGCCAGCTTATTATATACACTAGTATTCTCTGCCTTATGAAGTTTTCCCAGAGGCTGCACTCCTGAAGAGTTAGGAAGCAAGTCTCTCCTGAGTTGATCCTACAGCATTTTCTCCAGGAACAACTATCTCATAAATAAATATTTAGATGAATCTCTCCCCCAAGAGGCATAAGCTCCTAAAATATGGAGAATATGTATTAACTAATTAATTTCTACTACATTTTCAGTACTCAATAAATTCCACTGAGTGGGTGGATGAATGCAAATGAAGATGGTTTTGTCATTCTATGAACAATACTTCATGAACATGTGAAGATTACTTTCTACTAAATTACATAGGTACATTTGAAAGGGATTTTTTTTTTCTTTAAAACTGGATCCCACCTTGTAATAGCTAGTTGGGTATTTGGCCCCCATAGTCCAGTCACATGCCCCAATCACATTCCAAAATCTCCACCTATGAGCCCATGAGGGTCTTGTGGGACATTAGATGAAAATTATAACAGGATACCACTTCAATTTAAATTTGTGTGATTATTTAGCTAACTTTTTTCTAACTCTATCCACTTTGAAAAAACTTAAATATATTCTTTACCTCTGTTGTAAGAAATATTACTCATGAATGTTTGGGTTTTATATACTTGTTACATTAGTTTTCTAATGCACACTAAATAACCACATAAATATTGAATCATCACCTGCCCATTCAAGTATGTCTAAAATCACCTGTTTAAACCACGGGAAACATCAGCACAGTAGAACAAACAGACTTTGGAGTAAGATGGATTGGTGTTGAGACCAGAACTTTGCTGTCCAAAAGGTAATTTACCCTCTTAAATGTCAATGTTTCAGCTGGTGCACAACTCAGTACTTGGGAGCCTGAGTCAGGAGGATCACAATTTTCAGTTCCACTTGGGCAATTTAGTAAGACTCTGTCTCAAAATAAAAAGTAAACAGGGCTGGAGGTGTATCTCAATGCAAATGCCCTGGGTTCAATCCCCTGTACTGAAAAATATAAGTCAATATATCATATAAATATGGAGATAAGAAGACTGATCTGAGATAATTTTTGTGAACATTAAATGGAAAACATATCTAAATCACCTGCATTATTTAGATGTTCAAAAAATTATAGCTACTAAAATGAAATCGACGTTTCACCAGTCAGTTCCTACCTCCATTTCTCAATCTAAAAACCTGTTGGCCACTCACAGAAACAACATGGCCCCATTTTATCCAAAAGAAACATTGCTCGTAGTAATTGCAGGAATGAAAGTAAATATGGACAATACAGGGTGGGAATGGGAGGCAAATGGAGACCTCTCTAGGCACTGCCTTGCTCAGTTATCTTCCACCCAGGAAACCATAAATGAGCTCTCTGGGCCTCAGGCTATGGATTTGATAAACTGAGGGAGTACATTATTTTTCCATTCAAAGTACACTATCCCTTCGCTTTGGTGTTTTCTCTCTCTTTTCTTTTTCTTGTTTTTTTTAATAAGTGTATATGTAGAGAAAAGTTCTCTGTAAAAGTGAAAAGAGCTTTCTACTGGGATTTCAGGAAAGGGTTTTTCAAGTTCAAACAGATTTTAACTTAAGGTCTCTTAACCCTTCTATTGAACCATTAACCCATCCCCTTATGAGGATGTGCTAATCTTCCTGCCTTCTTTCACCCAGGTGGCTCTGACTTGCATTTATTTATTCTTCTCTTGTTGGGAGATTTACACTTCCAGAGAGAAAGTAGGTTAAAAACAAGAACAGAAATCAATACCTGAATGTGAGCAGTCAACATGAATTTTATTTTACACTTTTTTCAGAGAGAAAAGTACATAGAGTTTTGATTATATAGTGGAAGCTTCCTAAGCATTTAATTAAGATGTCTGAGGCAGATAATAACAAATGTGAGGAGCTCTTCAGATGATCATCGGAAGACACCCTTGAGACAAACTTGTACCATAGCACCAACATGTTTCTCCTTCTGCCTCTTCATCCTATAGATTCAGCAGACTGACTATGCTTGTGTCTCAGAGGTCTGCCCCACTGTGGTTGGAAGAACATATCTTCTGCTTCAAGACAGACCTGAGTTCAAATTGTGGGTGTATTATGTCTGTAGTAGAACTAAAAATTATTTAAATTCACTGATTCTCAGTTTTCCTCTGTAAAAATTGAGACTGCAGGATTTTATGGAAATGGTCTGAGAAACTCATCTATTTATTATTACATAACAAACCATTCCAGAACTAGATGTAACCAAGTCTGTGTTACTAAGATTGTGGATTTTCTGTACCAGGAGTTCAGGCAACACAGCCAGTATGGCTCAGCTGTACCTCATCACACCTGGAACCTCACTGAGGAAGACTTAAATGGTCAGTGCTGACTTGAATGGCCGGAATTGTCTGGAGATCTCTTCACTTTCATGGCTAGAACCTGAGCTGGAATGACTCAATCGATTGGAGGATCACTGAAATTGCTCCTAATTTAGTCGAATAGTCTCTTTATATGATTTTTCTTCCCAGTCTCTCCATTATGGTGACCCCAACGTGGTCAGACTTCTTATACAGCAACTCACTATTCCCACAGTGGATGATGTTGCAACCAAGGCAGGGTTGAATGGCCTTTTCTATCCCAGCTGTAGAAATCACTTGGTATCATTTTCACAGTGCATTTCACTACAGGTCAGTGAATGCTCCAATGCTCTCAGGCTCCTGGAATAATTCTAAACTTTAGAAAAATTACAGATCAGAGTGGCCCAAATCAGTTCCCTGCTGTAAAATACTGTAATAAATTAATTTTTAAAATATATGAATATATCCTTCCTGAGACACTCAGCTACCACTAACTCATGTCACAATACCCTCCTTTAAACAGGAGAAATCTTTCTCCTTATTTTGGAAATAAAGAAAGTGAAATTAAGGGAAGTTAAATCTATTTCCCAAGTTCATCATAGAGGTGGTGCCGCTGGAAGCAAAATCCAGGGTTTCCAATTGATAATTCAATCTGCTTCACACTGGAGGGTGACTGAGGAAACTGTATATAAGTACACGGTTTCTTATATTAGGGAGATAAGGTAACCATTCACTCCAGCACATCATGGTGGAAGCACATAGCATAGCAATATTGTTCGCCTCTTGACCAGAAACCAAAAAGGTGAAGGAAGAGCCTTCTAGAAGGTCCAGCAATCCCCTACAAAAACACACTGCCAATGACCTAAAATGTCCCACTGGCCTTACCTCATAACGTTTCCACTATCTCCTAATAGTGCTGCCCTGAGGACCAAGTCTGTAACACTTGGCCATTTGGGGGCATTTAAGAAACAGGCATCCTAAAGCTTTTTTTCCCAGTACCAGGGATTAAACTCAGGACCTTGCACTTGCAAGGCAGCCATGACACCACTGAGCTAAATCCCTGGCTCCTAAAGCTTTTTTTTTTTTTTTGGTACCAGGTATCGAACTCGGGTCCTTGCGCTTGCACAACAGGTGGCGAAACCACTGAACTAAATCCCCAGCCCTCCTAAAGCTTTTTTAATAAAGTAAAATTTCTTGGCCACCACTGTAGTGTCATTTCCTATCACTCCCCTTCTTTCCTTTTGGTCCACCATTCCTTTTGAAGACTTACTAAACCATTAATTCTTTATCCAAGATCAAAGCCAAGTGGAAGAATCAGAGAGATAAAAGCAGACAAAAGTAGATAGGCAGCTATAAAGTCATTAAGCTACAGCCTGTGAGAAAAACCAAGTAGCCATATTGTTGCTTGATGGTTAAGTTTTGATTATGAAAGATTATAAAACTCTCTGAAGAGTGGAACCAAGTCTTTAAAAGGACAAATAAAAGAGGCCATCTGTGTGACAGTATTGTGATACTATTTTCAGGAGTAGTCCTATGGATATTGAACTCACTTTTGACAAAAAAGTCAAAGAATGATTTTTTTTCACTTTCATAGTCATTATTCCTCCTAGAATTTCATATATCACATATGAAGTCCAGCTTTTCAACCAGAATATTTCAGTTACATCTCCACTTCTTTATATCCAATAAAAACCTAAATTCCCCCAGACTGAATTTAAGGCTTCTTGAACTTTTTATAAAACTTTAAGAAAAAAATCTCTCAGAGGTTCATTTATCTATTTCTTAAACAAATACAATACCAAGACCTTAAAAATTTAAACTTCTGCCTTCAGAAAGAAAATAGAAACCTCATAATGTCACACATATATGTATGTGTACAAATAAATCACTTCACAAAATATTTTGATTCTATGTTAAGAAATTTAAGCTCCAGTGGTTATGTTTCCACAATACATAAAAGGGTCATGATCTCAGATTCCCAACTTCAGCTGCAAAGAAACACTGGTATCTTTGCTCTTTAATATGAAGAGTTTATATTTATGCTCACTCATGATTTCAGTGATACCAAAAGTAGAAATTACTGTACATAGTCAAAATGACTATATTCTTTTAATGTATATTGGAGTCTATGTTTACCATGTTGGTACTGTGATCCTTTATTTGGAATAGACTTTAGTTTAAAAGGCAATTAAGATTATGTCAGGAGGACACTCTTTTAAGCAGCAGAAATCCCAGACTGGTTGATAAAATAAGGGAATATGTTAACACACACCATGGAAACCCCAGTACCAAGATGGCCTTTAAGTTAGATCCAAAAGTCCAAAATGTCAGAAGGTCTCATTTTCCTGTAATTTTTTCAATTTTTTCCTTTTTTGTGCTTTTCTTCACCCGTAGGTGGGGTTCTCTCATATAAGGAAGATAGGAAGATGGTACCAAGATTTACAGGGCTCTGTACACTCTTTTTCACTTCTAGGTAGAGGAAATTACTTTTACCCCAACTGTCAATGAAAAATCAAAAGTTTCACATTAATTATATTAGCTTTTGTCATATTATCACCTGGTGATGTTTGCTCTCAGTATCACCTCCTCATGGCTGCTAGAGGGCTTCTGGGGCCCCAGCCATCTCTTCACATGGCCAGCTCCATAAACTCAAAAAGAAAAAGTATGCATCTCTTATTAAGAGTACCAAGATTCTGTCCTAAGCCATACCCACCACCATCACCACCAGCCAACTTCCTCTTGTTGGGCTAGAATTGAATCATAGGCCAATGCCTTAATCTGTAGCTGACAAAACTAGTG
Organism: Heterocephalus glaber; assembly: GCF_053883595.1. Lineage (NCBI taxonomy): Eukaryota > Metazoa > Chordata > Mammalia > Rodentia > Bathyergidae > Heterocephalus > Heterocephalus glaber. The sequence continues at coordinate 71,712,931 of NW_028258315.1, read as the reverse complement.
AAATGGAATGATGAGCCCAGACTGACGAACATTTATCCTCCTGCAAGGAAGCTGCCTCCACCCCACCAGAACATGTGGATATACAAAGAAAAAACACTTAAACAAAACCTAGAAGAAAATGTAGAAGGAAAAAGTTATGTGGGGCTAGAGGTAGAGGCAATCATGAATCAGACAGATTTGGGAAGGCCACCCAAATGCCTACTAATCCATCCTAACAGTTAGTGTATGAAAGTGACTTAGCACAGTATATAGTAAATGCAAGAGCTCAATAATGGTTATTAATATTATCTTAAAAATAACTGGTATAATAAGGAAAGTTTTCCACAAAAATAAGTCACTTTGAGGATTGAAGACAGAGGTAATATGAAATTATTTAGGCAAGAAAGGACAAAGGAAGGAAAGAAGCCAGCAATTGTGAGGATGAGGATGGTGGAAAATAAAGGAGATGCTAAGTACTTGATTTCCAGTGGAGTAGGGGTATAGAAAAGAAGTCTAGAAAAACTTTGAGCTTCCTGACATAATCTGAGTCATATCTATTAATGTTGATGTTTGTTAATACAGGAATGCAAGAGGAGTGTCATGTTGGGTTACAGACACAGAGGTTCAGGGATGGGCAGGATGACTCCGAGGTATCTGCAGAAGATCCTAGTGCAGATTTAGCTGTAGTACAAACTGCTCCCAAGTATTTAGCATTATGCCATTCATTTAGTCGACAAAGATTTATTATACTCTTATGGTATGAAACTTAATCACTTCTGAGCATTCTCATATAATCTTCTCAACTCTGCTTTGGGATAGTAACTCAGTGACTTCCAGCCATGGCTTTTGAGACCTATTTTGAAATCTGCTCACTGGTGAATCACTAATAGTTAATTACATCATTGGCAGCAACATTCTCAAACACAAAAGCCACATTGTGTGTGTTAACTCAGGAGTATTTGTATCTATCTCTCATTATAATTAGGATCAGCCCTGCATACTCATTAACTGTTTCTCTTTCCCTGTACACTCAAAACCTAATAATCAAGACTGATGAAATACTAGCTTCAAATATATGTAAATATATATATACATATGCACTCATATATATGCATTTACACAGGTGTAATTTAATATTTATCAGCTAGAAAGCATTTTCACAGGCATAGCACAATGATAGATATGCTTTTTTGGGTTTTTTTTTTTTTCTTTTTTTTTTCTTTGGTGCTGGGGATTGAACTCGGGTCCTTGCGCTTTTGAAGCAGGAATCCCTGGCCGTAGATATGATTTTTTAATTAAACTTTTACTTTGAGACACTTTAAATTCATATATAGTTATAAGAAACAAGGCAGAAAGATTCCATGTAGCCCAAACCTAGTTCTCTCTCAATGGTTCCTGCAAAACTGTAGGGCAGTATTATCACAAAGATAATGACATTGAGACAGTCAAGATCAAGATATAAACATTTTTTTTTTTACCATATCCCCTCAGGTTGCCTCTTTATGGGAAAACTCACTCCTTACTGCCTCAGCTCCTCTTTAAGCTCTGGCAACCACTAATATGTTCTTTTTGTATTTTTGCCATTTTAAGAGCATTGTATAAATAGAAGCAAAAAGCAGGTAACTTTCTACAGTCACCTTTTTTGTTCATTTTTTTGAACTATGTACAACTATTATTTTATTTATTTATGGTACTGCTGATTGAACTCAGGACCTTGTGCTTGCGAGGCAGGTGGCAGCACCACTGAGCTAAATCCCCAGCCCTACAGTCAGCTTTTTTGCTTGGCATATTTCTCTGAATATTTATCTTAGTTGTTGCATACATCAGTAGTTCATTCCTTTGTATTGCTGAATATTATCCCAATGGCATACACATGTGTTCACAGATTGCTTAACTACTCACTATCTTGAAAGACATATATGTTATTTCCAGTTTGGAGCTATTACAGATAAATTTACCATGAAATTTGTCTTTTTTTCAGGAATATATATCTTCACTTTTTCTAGATACATGCCCAGGAATAACATTATTGAGCTGTATCTTATTTTTAGGTTCAGTTATTTAAGAAACTGTCAAACTGTTTTCCAGGACTCTGATGGCTTGAACATTAGATATATTGTTTTTCTCACAGGTCCTTGAGACTGTGCTTACTTATAATGTTCATATGGCTTTATTAGTGGCTTCACACACTCATTATAGTCTACTGATGCTATTATTTTATTAGTTTGAGTAACATATAGAAATATCACCTCTCCTTTTATCTTTTACCCTCTTCCATGTACAATTGTCTTAAATATTTCTTCTCTATATAGTTGAAGTGGCACCAGTGTTATAAAATGAAACATGATTTAGAAAGCTCAAAAAAAAAGAAATGTATTTTTTACTTACAGTTTTACTTTTTCCCTTATATTTTGTCCCTTCCTGAAGTCTACACTAGCTTCTTGTTTTATTCCCCTTATGTTTAAAGAATATCTTTTTCAATTAAAAAAATTTTATTAGGGTTAAGTCTACAGACACCATATTCTCTTAATTTTATCTGATCTGAAAATTCTTCATTCCTCTTTCTTTCCTGAAAGACGATTTTATTAAATTCAATATTATGATCACAGTTTTTCCTTTCAGTACTTGAAAATATTGTGCCACTTTCTTCTGAACTCCATGGTTTCTTCTTTTTTTGTATATCTTTTTACTGGTACATTTTAGGTGTACAATATAATGACATTCATCATTGGAGATATGCACCTTTACATACTCTCTTGGTTCTTATTTCTTCCCCTTCCCCTGCCCTCCCTTCAACCCTTCCATCCCTCCCCATTTACAAAGACTTTGTTTCCATTTTTTCATTTTCTCATATTAATTCCATTCCCTTCTTTCCTTTCCCCTACCCCTCCCACTTCCCCCTCCCCTTTGCCCCTTTTCTTCCTATTTCACATTATCTATTATACCTTTTAG